>NC_138962.1:151207336-151832336 GCF_055761805.1 Camellia sinensis
AACAAACTTCAAAACCATGCAAATACAAAACTTTTTTCAGTTTATAGCTAAGCTTAAATCAGCATGCAAGATAGGCTAAAAGTGTGTACAAAAACAGGGAATAAAAGAGGGAAAAGGAGTTATCCTTGAAGACCACTTCCAAGAACACCAAACCAGCAGCCTCTTTGGATCAAAACCAGCTCAAAAACCCCTCAAACAACTCCTTAGCACCTTAGTAACCAAAGAGTAGTGTACTCCTAGGTGTTCTAGTGCAAGAACAAGAACAAAAACTCGCTTTGGAACACTCTAACCCACACAAATGGAGAGAGAGAGAGAGAGAGATATTTTATATATCAGATTTTTCAACCCTTGAAATGGAAGGAGAGGCCCTCTTTTATAGAGGAGCAAAGGTCCAAGCTTCTAAGAGAAGCTTGGAGCAAAGGGGCCAAGCCTCTCTTAGAAGCTAAAGCAAAAAGTGTCAAGCTTCTTGAGGAAGCTAGAGCAAAGGGGTCAAGCTTCCTCAAGAAGCTAAGAAAAGTTCAAGCTTCTCTTGGAAGCTTGAAGCAAAAGGGTCAAGCTTCTTGGAGAAGCTAAAAAAGGTTCAAGCTTCCTCAAGAAGCTAAAACAAGGGTTCAAAAGGTTCAAGCTTCCTCAAGAAGCTAAAACAAAGGTTCAAAAGGGTTAAGCTCCCTCAAGAAAAGGTCTCGGCCAAGAAAAGTGGCCGATTGGTCAAAACAATGGCCGGCCGACCAAAAACATTGCCGACTGGCCAACACTTTTGGCCGGTAGCAAGAAAACAGGGCCGGTGGCCTCAGGCCATGGCTGGTGAGGTGTGGGGATGGCCAACAAGCTATTTCCCAACCTCAAAAGCAAAACAACAAGTGTTTGGTGCAAAACCAAACACAAAACAAACAAGTCGAGAGGTCTTGAGGCAAGGCACGTAGCCGAAACCTCCGAGAACTCAAGACGAACACAAACATGAATGATGATCGAGTGTTCAAACAATGACGTCCAAGTCTTGAGGACGGTCAAAAATGGGGTGTCTACACAATGATATTGATATTTGAACAATAAGCATACGTACTTTTCTAAGTAACAATGAGCAAATCATAAGAAAGAATTATTTTAGAATATTTTATTTTAAAGTCTAAAACATTTTAAAAGGTATAACTGACCTCACACATGTAATATTCAATTTAATAAAATAGCAATAAATAATTCAAAATATAACTTTAATCTTAAAAATCTTTAGAAGAAATATTATGATTTTTTAAAAGGAAAAAAAACGAGAAGAATGGTTAAAAATATGTTTGGCCTGACTGAATCCAATTGGATACTATTAAAAACACCATGATCACTAAAATAACAACAAATCCTGTGTATATGTTGGTTATTTTGATACTAAACGCTATTAGAAGTTGTATTATGTCATTTTCACTAAAAAGATGGAGAAGAAAATAATCGAAAATATGTTGGACACAATGGCCTTGTTTGGTTTGTGTTTCCCAAAAATTTTTGAAAAAAGTTCTCTACAAATAAGTTTTCAAAAGTAATCAAACCAAACAAATTTTTCCAAAAAAATTTCCCAAAACTTGTTTGGTTTACAAGTTTTCCAAACAAATCTCTCTCATACACATCAAATCAATCACTTTTTTCAAAACTCTCTCTCAAAATAATTTTCCAAAACATCTTTTGAAAAAAACCAAACCAAACAACTTTTCGTACTTTTTATCTCTAAAACTCATCTCCCAAACTCAAACCAAACATACCCAATAATTTCAAAAATTGCATGAATCGTAAAAAGTGAATCGAATCGTAAATCAATTTTGAATCGTGCGATTCATTAGAGATTCACTTCTAAAATAGATTCACCTATAGATTCGTATCGATTTTACAAAAATTGCGAATCGAATCGTGAATCGAATTGTCAATTGTAAGATTCTAATAACAGAGCCCACAATCATAATAAAAATATTCATTAATCTTAAAGTGTACAAGTGTAGAAAAATATAAATACCATAGTAATGGAACAAAAACATTAAAATATCCACAATCAAATGTCTACTTCACAAGCTAATAAAATCTAATCTCAATCAAGTAATAATTGCTTTCACCCACTCTTCTTTCTCTTCATCATCAATTGTGAAAAATATCTGAGTCAAATCACAAATTTTAACTGTTACTTTATGTCGCTCAACCACACGCAAACCTTGTAGTTTCATAAACGCTTTGTATGTGAAACAAACTTTTTTTTTTTTTTTTCGGGGGAGGGGGGAGGACAAACAAGCTATATATTAAAGAAAAAACATGATACACAACTGAAATATATACATATATATATATATATGAAACTCTATGAAATCATATAAACTGTATAATAGAAAATATATACATGTAATATATATATATATATATATATAAATGCCTTACAACTAACATACAAATAAATTGAAACATAATTATAAAAAAATAAAAAATAAAAAATAAAAAATAAAAAATTGCATTGAACCTGATAGAAGAACAATGATGGAGTTGTCTATAACTGGTTGTTTAGTAGGTGAGAGTATTCGTAGAGAGAGAATGTGAGAGAGAAAAAAAAATCCTAAAAGCAATCATTTTTTGTTTTTTATTTTTATCAAGAGAGATCGATGTTTTGTTTTATGATGATTCCATGTTGGAATGGAATAGTTATTCCTTAGCTTCCCGCATGAAATAGGTATTCTCACTTTTTGTTGGAATTGGCATTCTCATGGAATAGCTATTCCCATGGAATAGCTATTCCCACTTAAATAAAGCATACCAAACGAGAAAAAGGGAATATAAAACTGGGTATTCCATTCCATTGTACCAAATGTGCTCTAAGGAGTTTAGGTAGCTCATCTGATGAGGACAATGGCTAAAGGAAAAAACCAGTATTTAAGCAATTTAGAGTTGAAACTATCCACAGCTTAGATTGGGTATGCTTTCAGTACAACAGAGAATTTTTAAGGCTGCAATAAAATAACACGCTATTAAGCATCAAAGGGCTGATCGATTGATGAAAAATTATAAGAGAAGAGTGAAGGAAAAGTGTAAAGAAGGCAGCTGACCGGGGTGAAATGTAATTTGCCCATATTTTTTCTGCTAAGTTGTAATGTGTTAAAAATGAATAATATTAAAGATTGATGTCAAATACAAATTGTTTGTGTATAAATAAATTTTAGGAGAAATTACAACACCACAAAAAAATAAGAATACAAGGTTTAAGCCTTGTAACAAAATAAATCCTAAGTTTTCAATTTCATCAATTTAAACCCTGACTTTCTAAAATAGTTTCAATTCTAACCATCCGTCCAGTTCCGTTAAAAAACACTAGCGGCAACTGGTATCTATTAATTCACACTCATTTTTCTTACTTGTTCCATTTACAACATAAATTCACTCAACCCTCACTTTATACATTAAAACTCTTGTACCTTATCAAAATAATGCTTGGAAATTGAGTGTTGAGAGAAATTTTGGGTGTTTGTAGTACCTTTTTCATCAACATCAACTTTCCTCACCCACCACCACCACCACACCTCTTGCCGCACCCTTTTCTTTCCCCTACCCCTTCCCCAACTATAGCCTTCCTTTCCCAAACTCACAAGCCTCCACTACCTCAGCCACTGTCCTCACCACTAACTCCTCCACTGTCCTCCCCTCCATACCCATTACCTTCGTCCAAATCTTACACCTATTGCCTTCCCATACACAGCATCACCTCCCTCTTAAGATCCATACCCATAATCAAGCCATTATCTTTGACTATAAGATTGGATTTTTATTAGTGGAAAAGAGAAATTCATATACTATTTTTTTTTTTTTTTATCAAACAAATTCATATACCCCCATAATCAAGTCATTATTTTGTTAGTGGATTTTTCTCTGGCAAGCAAGAGAAAACACCAGCGTCATTATCATATACATGCGGGTACCACACAAGACACGAATCCAAAACCCCAACGTAAAACCTAGCCAACGAGTGGCTTATCTTGAACCCTCCATCACCCAATGCCATATCAAACAAGCTCTTCGCCTATGTTACCTGGATCGTGGATCGTTCCAGTACGTGGAATGGGAACGGGATACGCTACATGTTCTAAAATATGGTACGATAAGAGTAGATTTGTATATATTATACTTCAGAATTTAATTTACGAGTAATTATTATTATTATTTTTTTAACTATTAGATATCCAATAAAATGTAATATTTTCTGTAAGAATTATGACCCATTTTTTGATTTTTTGTCTTTTCAAAACTTAACTCACCTTATATTTTAGTTCGTTATATTTGAATTTTTTCCTCCTAAGGTAACATTTAAGGACACATTGAACAAAGCTTTTGGAATTGCTTTGGAACATTAAATTTACCGTTTTGAAATGGCAGTGTACCATGTTTTAGAACATGCGTACCAATACGTAATTTGCTAGGGTATTAGCGTTTTCTGATAACATAGGTCTTCGCATTCTATTGTAACTCTCCAAACTACTCCCCACATAATACCACTGAATGTGAACAAATTTTGACAAAGTTCAAACCAATTTGTTGGGGAAAACCACGGTGTCATCGCCAAAGACAAACCATTGGACGTCGTACTCTTTGCGGAGAACAACTTCTTTCACTATCCGGGTGATGTGAATCACGAGGCTAGAGCCACAACAGAAGGAGAAGGGGAAGGTGGGGGGGTGTCAGCAGAGGTGAAGGTTGGGTGAAGGTGGAAGTTGGCGGTGGAATTGGGTGTGGGGCTGTTGAGACAAAGGAAGAGGTAGGATTTGCAATTGGGGAAATAACAAGAGGAGGCTGCGAAGGGGAAGACGAAGTGGCGGAGAGTGGTAGGAGAGGAAGGAAATGCCCTACTCTAGCAACGGGCAAGAAAACAGAGAGGTGGAGAAATGAAGGGATAAGTGTGTGATAAGGTGCATTGTAATGTCATTGTAATGTTACAGATGGATAGTTGTTATATGCTTAGGTGATTTATTAGATGGAGTTGTGATTTGATATCATCAAGTTCAAGGTTTAAATTTACACCCACCAGAAATAACTAGAGAACTAGTGCCATGTATACCTTTTTTCTGTTAGATAATCCAATAGAGATAGACGGATAGGTAAAATTGAGATTATGTTAGAAAGTTAGGGTTTAAGTTGATGAAATTCAAAACTTGGGATTTATTTTGTTACACAAGGCCTAAGATTTGTTTGTTTGTTTTGTTTTGTTTGTTTTGTTTTTTTTTTTTTTTTTTGTAATTTCTCCTAAATATTATATAATATTCAGTTTTATTGAAAGTTCTTTCAGCACTAGATGGGTTTAAGGAATCAACCTCCTGGTGCTATTGATCAATTTGAAATGGCCGTATACAGTACATTGCAACGGGTTTTTCATACATATATGTAGCATGAAATTTTAGCATCTGATCGATTGATCAGGCTCAAGGAGCTGAGGGAAAAAAAGAAAGTAAATTTTCTGGCAAGAACTTCTTCCTGGCAAGCACCTATGTTGGATTCTCCAACCACAGTAGGCAACATCCAAGAATAATCCAGAACCAAAAGCAAAAAATTCACTAGGAACAGAAATTTGGTGAATCAAGCACCTAATCAAGAGATAATTTCCACATACACTCATTAATTTATCAGTGTGAACTATGAAAGATGAGAACAATAGAAGAAATACTGGATAAAACTGTTCTTGCCAGCAACACAACTGGAACATAGAAGAAACAAGAGGAACATTTTCAGAATACACCAAAAAGGCCTTGTTCCAGTTATTTTGGGTCACCTACAGTCTATCTTTACCCAATAATAGCTCTTCCTTCTTTCTTTGCAGTTGAAAACCAACTCAAAGACGACAAGATGCCATGCCACAAAGAAGAGCACTTTATAGAGATAACAGCTATGTAAATGTTAAAAGGTTTTTTGGAATTACAGTGCAAAAACACTGTAGAAAAATATATATCTTTCAAAAACCAATAGAAAAAAATGAAGGCAGAGGTAGAATTCTAAAGAAGATGATAAAGACAATTGAGAAGGAAGAACAATGTTGAAAACATAAACATGGACAGCATGAGACACCATTGCCTGCAAAGTTGTATTATCAATGGGAGAAAACCAATCGGAAGCTGATCTTCCTCACTCCAACATGCTAAGATACTAGTATATGATGTCATGGATATTTATTGTATGAGAACCTCCTTATCCAAAATGAAGCCTTTATAGTCAGAAAACAACCAGTTTATATAGCTCATTAATGGTTACCTACATATCTAGTTTATGTTTTTGAAGGACAGTTGCATAGGTAGGTGACAACTACCGCAATACCCAATACCTTTTTAGACCCTTGTGAATTCTGTGAGTAGCTTTTAACAAATGCCAGGGTGGTTGGGAAAGGGCTCTATAGAGTTCAGTGGAGTACACCAAAAAAAAAAAAAAAAAAACCGAATGTATCTATCAATCTAAATGTATGAGACAAAGTTCTTATCCCAAAAGAAAGAAACCAAAGGTCTAAATGATATGTTAAAACAATTAATCAAATTAAAGGAATTGTGTGTTTATTGAATACACAAAAGTGTTTTGCTTTAAGACATAATATGTGACAATAGATGGAATGTGAAGGAGTGCACATAAAATATACGATAAATTACACTTTGCGCCCCTTTACACCATACGCCACTTTAACATCTTGTTTTTAAATTGTAACAATCGATTGCCCGCACTTTCAGTCAAGTGTCAACGTGGTCCTTCTGTTAGTCTGATGTTAAACTGGCTGACGAAAGATGGTATGTGCCCCTCACGTGAGGCATTTTTTAGTGGAAATACGTACTTCTATTCCATTTTCTTCTTCTTTCATATTTCTCCACTTTTTCCCCTCTTTACCAATTTTCTCTCTTTAAAGATCAATCTTTCTCCACCACCTACGACCACCCCACCCTTCCCACCACCCACCACTTCCCCAAACCATTGTCAACCCCTCACTCCTTTCCACTGCCACCTACCCAACCCCTATGTCCTTTACCCATGACAGCCAAGTCCCACCTCGTCCCCTCCCTGCCCCCTACCCTTCGTCAGCCCCCCTTTCTCTTCCTCCCTCTGCCTTATTTTCACTAAATCAAGACAAACTATATGAGAAATTCACCAACAAAAATTTCAAGTAAAATTCTCACAAAAATTCCTAGGAGAATCAACCACAAGAAGAACTAGAGTAACATCATTGAGACCATCCCCCTTTCCTTCCCCAAAGAGAAGAATAAGGGGAAGAAGAAGAAGAGACCGAACATGTAAGTTGCCCCACCTGACACCACCACTCCCTCCTAAAACTGCGCCACCGTCCATGACAGCCTCTTCCCCAACTCCAAACCCTAGATGCCAACTGGAATCCAAACCCCTAATTTGAGCAACACACTGACTTCGATCTCTACAGCAGCCTCTTATCCGACCTCTTCTATCACAGAAAACCCAACTTGCTAATTTATTTTGGTGAGAACTTCTTAGATTATGGCAACTGTTGGATGAACCCTTAAGTAGGTGAGATTTGGGAGAGATTTAGGTGATGTTACTAGTAGGCTATGGATGGGTGCGTGTTAGAGAAAGAGGACGGGAAGCAGGTGTGAGGTGGTTTGGTCATCAATGGCAGAAGAAAGGAGGGGGTGTTGGAGGGGAAAAGGAGTGGTGGCTACTGTGGGTGGCACGGAGGTGCAGTGCTGGGAAGGGGAGGAAATGGTGGTTGTTTTCACTTTAGTAATTTCAGTTTACTATTTATATTTTATGATGTAAAAAAAACCCACATGAGGTCACCTGGTTAATTTCCATTAGTTGAGTAAACAGGAACCAACAGAAGGACCACACTAGCACTTGACCAAAAGTGCAAGGGGTTGATTGTTAAAATGGGAAAATGAGGGACCAAAAGGGATCCGGTGTAAAGTGTGGCTGCAAAGCAGAATTCATTGTAAATTACAGGGCCACAAAAGATAACTTGGAACAGAGCAAAACAAGCAATTACCAGTATGGTAGTACCAACTGCTGAAAATAATCACAAAGCTTGGGTTAGAATTCTTTGTATCTTGACGCGCCCTTCCTCATGTTAGCATCCGATCAACTTTTTTCCTGCTTAGAAATTTAAAATAGAAACATTCCTTTCAAATTTATAACCAAAATATCTTCCTCATTGTTCATAATACTAACAGTGCCCAGTTGTTTATACAATGGATAAGAACAAAAACAAAAATCTCATAACCTTTCTCAGAAACAAAAATCAAAATTTTGTTTCAGGTTGTTGTTTTTGTGTTTGGAAACAAAAACTTTTCGAAAACACAAGGGAAATAACAAAAGGATTTGGAAATGTATAAAATGCTTAGAAATAAAATCTAAAACCCATATAAATGTTAAAACATACCCAATAACTAAATAATTGAACATGTTAATACAAAAATATGAATATTAGAAGCTCAATATACAAAAAGGCTTACAAACTTAGCTGGGTAAGGGGCTTTGGCATTGTTCGAAAAAACTTTTAAAATAATAAAAAAAAAAAAAAGGAGTAGGAATGGGGATGAAAAAAAGTACCAGTACAATCTTCATTAAAAAAAAAAAAAAATGTACTTTTGCAAGAATACGAGATTTAATCATGCTCATTTTACCTTCTCTTAAATCTTGTCTTTCTGGCAAAAAGAGGCAAATAGAATAAACATTGTTGGATATTCCTAATAAATGTCGAAACAACTCATTATTTCGGTATGTTTTGTAGTGGTTCAGTGGAAACATTAGAATTTTGGTCTTCCACTAATGTTTCAATTCAATTTCCTAGAATACAAAAATGATTCAGCCATTTCTACCTAAACAAAATGGCTGAAAAGAAACTAATAAAATGTGGCCCTGTCAAGAACTTCATGCTTCATTAACCAGAAACACATACATTTGGCAAAGTGGTAACTATTGAAGGATACCTAGCTTTCCCTCAGCAGTAATCAACTTATTCTCCAAATCTTCAGCGGCCTCAATCATGCCTTGAGCATTGTAGGCTTGGATCATGGTAGCAAAGGTGATATTGTCCGGCTTATAATTTCTCCCTTTCACTGTCAAGAATAACTCACCCATCTTTGTAATATCACCAGCCTGACCATAGGCACTGATGATGCAGTTGAAAAATGGAGTATCCAGAACTACATCAGAATTCTCTACTTGCCTCATAATTGAATCAACCTTCCTCAAAAGCCCAGCTTTACTATAAGAACTAACAAGAGAGCAGTAAGTAACAGAGTTAGGCTTCATTCCTTGATGCTTCATTTTCAGAAAGAATTCTTCCATCTTCTCAATATTTCCAGCCATCCCAAACGTCTCAAAAACAATATTAAAAGTGACAATTGTTGGGGAGTATAATCTTTTCCTCATAAATTCCATAACAGAACCCATCTTCTCATACATTCCTGCTTTTCCATATGATCTAAAATGTTAAACGTCTTTATGTCAGGCCTTATCCCCATTAGCTGAAATTCAAACCACTTCTCCATTTCCTTAATCTTCCCGGAGTTCCCATAAGCCCCAATAAATGAATTAAATGTGAAAACATCTGGAAGGCAAGTGCCACTTTCAGTCATGTCCGTAAATGAGTTCTCCATCAGTTCAAACAGTTCAGCCTTACCATATCCATCAATTATAGTATTGTATGTTACTGTGGTACATTCAATTCCCAAGTATGACATTCCAGCAAGTATGTGTTCAATGAGATCAAAACGATGGAGTTTAGTGCAGCAGTTGATAAGAATCGAATATGTATATACATCCGGCTTGCAGTCAGACACTGACTTCATATGGTCAACAGTATGAAATGCCTCAACAAGGAGGCCACTAAGACCATACGCACCCACAAGTGCAGTGTAAACATCAAGAGTGGGTTGGAGGCCATCAGACCTCAAGATCTCAAAAGGCAAGCTTGCTTGTTTGGGCTGTCTGCACTTGCCGAGCATCACCAACAGCTTTGTGTACGTTTGGCATCTTGGCTCATACCAATGTTGCTTACGAAGAAGATTGAATATCTATCAACAGGAAATCCGTATTTGTTTTAAAAAAAATGTTAGAATCATGAAGAACTCATCTAGTTGATAGATAAGATATGAAATCTAATTGTCATGAAAATTATCATCAAAATTCAGTTACAAATTCCTACAAAATTTACAAATTAAAAATATAGTACCATTCTTTTTACCAAAACCATAAGGTCATTAATTAATGGCAGTAGAAGCAATAATACAGGAATCTCGAGTTCATATGTCCACTTTACAGAGTTATTATTTTCTTCTTTGGAGTTTTCGCCTAAAATCTTATATCTAACACCTACTTCTTGGTAATGGAACAATGGAGACCATTTCTCTAAGAGTAACTCCAACATTCTCTCATCAATCATGCTAAACCAAAATTTAACAAGATGAATGTTTGGCCAATGATTTCTTTAAATTTACTAACCTACAAAAATGCCTATGTATTTTGTTTATATATAATTCAATAAAATTATTATTATTATTATTATTATTATTATTATTATTATTATTATTATTTATTTATTTATTTATTTTTTAAGTACCAACTATCATATCAAATTTATTTTACTTCAAAATATAATTTGAAGGCATCTTAAATACATAGAACACACTCACTTATCAACATTCCTCTTGTTGTCATGCTCACACACCTTCAATAAAATCATTATTAAGTGTATGATGGAGTTCAAAAAATCAAATTATATGGTGATGAGCAATAGATTAAATTAATGTAATTTGATTTTAGTTAACGAATAGAAGTTTTTTAAATATTAATTATGCATTATATTTTTTTAATGAAAAAAACATATTTAAAGACACTATAAATTTTGCAACAAAAAATTCCAAAGGCTCAGATCAGACCCATTTCATAATCTTCCTCTATTCTTTTACCACCACTAAAAAATTCCAGTATTTCTCTAATGTTGATATTGTTGCAATGTGTCCCACATCGCCTAAAGTTGTCCCATCTGTACTGGTTATAAGGCTCCAGTTTTCCTCTCCTTAATACCTGGGCTTTAAGAAGAAGTGTGGGCTGTACTTTTCAATTGATACCCTAGCGAATTACATTTTGGAACACCGATTCCAAAACATACTACATTTTTGTTCCAAAACAATTATTTTGGCAATCCAAAGCGATCTCAAAAATTTATACATTTCCTTAAGGTTTCCTTATGATTAAAAAAAAAAAAAAAAAAAAAAAAAAAAAAAAAAATTCAAATATAATGAACTAAAATGTAAGGCAAGTGAAATTTTAATATGACAAAACATAAGAATTGTGTCATAATATTCATAAAAATGTGTTTTCATATGATTAATTTGGAAAAAAAATAAAACCTACATTTTATTAGAGGTCTAATTGTTAAAAAAAAAAAATCTAAACTAAAAGTACCTTAAATTCTTATGGTGTTAACTATACAAGCCTACCACTATTATACCATAATTTAAAGTATGCCTTCCCGTTCTCGTTCCACATTTCAAAACGATGCACATTCCAAGTAACATAGTTTCGAGTCAACCACAAAACAAGACAAATCCATAACCCAAAACACAAATTAAACAACAATATATCTAAAGAACCAAAACAAATACAGAGTAAAGTAAACAATCCGAAAAAGAAAAAACCACAAACCTTGAGAGCGGACTCCCAGCGGTGCTCCCGTATTGCATCGTCAAGAGCCTCCAAGACTGCTTTGGGCCACAGCCGATTGTGCTTGGTTGAGTTTGCTTTTCTCTCAATGGCTTTAATGGCAGCCTCGGTTCTCAAAATACGAGAGAGGTCCTTCTTGGGCTGCCTCTGGAGGCCTTGTGCAGAATTTTGTGATCTCTTCTTCGCTGCTTGATTAGCAATAGTGGGCTTGCTGGGTTCTTTGGTTTAGTTAGGACTTTTGTCGAACGGGTGGTAGAGGTTAAGAATGAGGATGAGGACCAAAACAGGTTAGCTGAATCTAGGAGGTGGGTATTCATTGGACTGAAGTTGGGGGAGGATTTAGAGGGCTTGTTGGGGGTTTGGAGGAGGAAGACGAGCAGTACAGACTAGCAAGGGTAAGGTAGTGGAACTACATTCTGCGGGTGGTGGACCATCAAGCCATTCAAATCACTGTTTTTAACAGATTCCAGTGGAGGGGTAGATAATTTTTGGGGGCAAATTATCGGATTCAAATCGTCTGCTGTATTATCCTCTGCTATGATCCAGCTATGTCTTCACCACACCATGACACGGGCTGTGATCCAACAGCTACAATAATAAACAGTCAAAACTAGGTTCTTTTGAGGCTTAAAATTTGGGGCCATTTCCTAAATAAGCCAAATTATCAATTCAATTTCTAAACCAAGTTTAATTTTGAAAGAATTTTCAAAATAGACTAAAACGTGGTTCATAACCACGACTTCAACGTTTGTCCCGTGAAAATGGTGAAATCGTAAAAGCGTAATTACAAATCACGCTTTTAATTAAGAAAGCGTTGTTCCTAATTACGCTTTTAAATTATTTTTTTTTTCAAAAAACGTAATTTCAAACCACGCTTTTAAAGAAATTTTTTTTAAAAAAAAATATAATTTCTAACCACGCTCTTAAATAAAATTATATTATAAAAATAAAAAAAAAGTGATTAGAAACCACTCTTTCAACACTCACAACCCACGCACTCACTCAGCCACACCACACAGTCTCTCCCTCTCTCTGACACATCACTCACACACAACTCACACTCACACGCAATTCACATCAAAATAAATATAAATAAATCTTAAGAATTAAATAAATATAAATAAATAAATAATATTTAAAAATAAATAAATTTTAAGCACTAAACCCTAAATCCTAAAATAAAAAAAATAAATTTTATCCCTAAACAATAAAGTAACGTTTGATAACATTTACGTTTTTAGTTTATGTTTACAAAAATAAATGAAAAAAATTTAATTGGAAAACAATTTAATTGAAAAAAATAATAATATTTGGAAAAAAATATATTTCAAATAACTTTTTTTCAAATAATTTTTTTCCAATTATTTGAAATATATTTTTTTCCAATTACATTATTTGAAAAAAAAAATTATTATTTGAAAATAAATTATTTGAAATATATTTTTTTTCAAATATTATTTTTTGTTCAAATAATTTTTTATTTCAAATAATTTTTTTTTCAATTATTTTTTTAATTAATTTTTTTTTCAAATATTTTTTTTCAATTAATTTTTTTTCAAATATATATTTTTTTCAATTTTTTTTTCAATTAAAATTTGGCCTAATTTTCAAATAATAATTTTTTTTCAAATAATTTAATTGGAAAAAAATATATTTCAAATAATTGAAAAAAAAAATTATTTGAAATATATTTTTTTTCAAATATTATTTTTTTCCAATTAAATTTTTTTCAATTATTTTTTTTAATTTTTTTTTCAATTATAATATGTGTGATCACATTGTCATAAATAATAAATATAAATATAAATATTTTAAGCTTGAAAAAAAAAATTATTTGAAATATATTTTTTTTCAAATAGTATTTTTTTCCAATTAAATTTTTTTCAATTATTTTTTTTAATTAATTTTTTTTTCAATTATAATATGTGATATTATTGTCACAAATAATAAATATAAATATAAATATTTTAAGTTTGAACAAACATATTTTTTAGTTTATGTTTTTAAATTTTTTAAAATATTTTGTTCAAACTAAACGCATTTATAATTTATGTTTTTCTAAAAATAAACAAAAATCAGTTTATAAAATTTTTGTAAACATAAACTAAAAACGTAAACGTTATCAAACGCAACTTTACTGTTTAAGGATAAATTTTTTTTTTATTTTAAGATTTAGGGTTTAACTCTTAAAATTTATTTATTTTTAAATATTATTTATTTGTTTATATTTATTTAATTCTTAAAATTTATTTATATTTATTTTGAAGTGAGTTGTGTGTGAGTGATGTGTCAGAGAGAGCGAGAGAGAGTGTGTGGTGTGGCTGTGAGTGAGTGCGTGGGTTGTGAGTGTTGAAAGCGTGGTTTATAGTCACGCTTTCTTTGCAACACAGTTTTGTTTAAAAGCGTGGTTAGAAATTACGTTTTTTTTTTTTAAAAAAAAAAATTTAAAAGCGTGGTTAGAAATCACATTTTTTGAAAAAAAAAATTTATTTAAAAGCGTGATTAAGAACAACGCTTTCTTAATTAAAAGCGTGGTTTGTAATCACGCATTTACGATTTTGCCATTTTCACGGGACAAACGTTGAAAGCGTGGTTGTGAATCACATTTTAACCTATTTTGGAAATTCTTTCAAAACTAAACTTAATTTAGGAATTGAATTGATAATTTGGCTTACTTAGAAAAATGGCCCTAAAATTTGTATTTAAAAAAAAAAAAAAAAAAAAAAAAAAAACGCTGATCTTCTCCCTCACAAATTTGTTAGCAGCGGCCTTCCCAAAGCTGATGTTTAAAAAATGACAACAAATGATTTTGTTTCAAGATTTTTTGGCAATGTCTAAAATTTAATATATATATATATATATATGTGTGTGTGTGTATCAATATGTTTAAAAAATCATAAAGGGTTAAAAAGTCAAAAAATTACAAAAAAAATCAAAAAGTCAATAATTCATATCAAAAAGTCAAATATTTCTTTTTTTATCTACTTTTTGCGTATCTTTTCGTAAAAAGTCAAAAAGTTATCTCAAACATACTAATTTTTTTACATTACATTTTAGCCAAAAAGTCAAAAAGTTACTAAAAAAACATGTTATCAAACGAGGCCAAAGAAAGAAAAAAAAAAATGGAGGCTTTTCCCAAAATAGGCCAACCTACTAACTTATTTCTCAAACTACGTTTAATTTGGCCGAAATTTTCAGAATAAGTCGAAGCGTGTTTACAAAACACGTTTTTAATTAAAAAAACGTTATTCCTATTCGTGTTTTCAGCTTAAGTGAAAGTGTAATTTAAAAACACGCTTTCAACAGAAAGCGTGGTTTGTAACCACGCTTTTAAAGAAAATCTGCTTTTAAAAGAAAGCGTTGTTCGTAACCACGCTTTTAAAAGCCATATAAAATGGCCCACCTGCCCATTTGCAAACACGCTTTTTATACACTTATCTTTTTTTCCCCTACAGCCCGAACCAGTTCTTCTCCCTCTCTCTGTTGATCTCTGCTTCCCCTCTCTCTTCGTGGGTTGCTCGCTGCTCTCTCTTTCTCTCTTCTGTGGGTTGCTCTACTGCTCTCTCTCTTGCTGGTATGTGCACTCTCTCTCTCTTTCTCTCTCTCTCTCTCTCTCTCTCTCTCTCTCTCTCTCTCTCTCTCTCTCTCACTCCCAGTTTGAATTTTTTTTATGTTGATTTCGTTTGTGAAAATATGAATGTGGGTACATAGAATATTTTGTGAATTCAAGAATAGTTTCGTGAATTCAAATTGTTTTGTGAATTCAAATTGATACCAATGTGGGTTTTGTGAATTGATACCATTTTAAATTGATACCCTAGAATTGATACCATTTTAATACCAATAGGGTTCTGTGAATTGAAATTCTAGTTTTGAATTCACAGATTGAATCTTAGCCCTAGCCCTAGCCCTAACCCTAACCCTAACCCTAACCCTAACCCAATTCTAGGGTTTTGAATTGAATATGATTTCATAAATTAGGACATATGAAGAGTTCTCATAGATATAAATGAATCAACCAATGCATTGGCTCTTACATATAATGCAAAGATAGATTAGGCCCATCATTTGGCTTATTAATTTTGTTTATCTCATTACTTTTAGTAACCACAATCCATTATACAAACTAATTATTTGTAGGAAAATATTTAATATTGAAATAACTCGTGCATTTATGCCCAACACATTGTACCTTGATGACTTTACTCAGAATCATAGTAGCTTAACATTTGCTAGAATTTGGTAGAAGCTACCAAAGAGATCCTAACTTCCTTTGTTATTAACTTAGGAAATGGTGATCCTTTTGAAATCAAAGTGAAAGTCCCCTTAAAATCTCATCCGTGTGAAGAATGCAAAATATTTGATCATTCTACAAACTTGTGTCCTAGTAATTCTTAAAGTCAAGTTTTAAATATTCCCAAACAAGAGTGGAATTCAAGAAATGGCCGAAACAGTTCAAGTTGAGCCCAGTAAAAAAAAAAAACAGTAAGGAAGTTGTTGAAAAATACTATAAGTGAGTCAATCTCAATCATATGATTAATGATTTTACTTCAAAAACACTAATTGACGTTATTAATTGAATCAAATTAATATAAAATTTTAAATCAAATCAATTAAAAATGTATGAATCAAAATAATATATGAGACAAAATACAAAAACTACCAATTTAAGTTAGTTTTATCCACTATACATTACCACTTTTTCTATCTTCATTCCACAAAAGATCCAAGACTACCGGTTGGTAAATTAAATTTTATTTTTTATTTTTTATGATTGTCAGACAAATCTTCACAAAAATAATAAAAAATAAAAAATTTAGTCCTCGATCTGTATTAAAGAGTATTGTTCGAACACATAGAGTGCATTACGAGTTTCAATATAATAATCTAAACCATTTGTTTTTTATTTTAAATTTTCCATTATTTAGTGTTTTTAGAGTACTACTCTACATTATTCATGTTAGAATACTTGTCCAATTATCTCTTACAAAAGGGAGAATTTTTTTTTTAATTAAATTGCAAATTAAATCATTGGTCTCTGTAATTCAAGTGAAGTGTCATTTCAGTTATCGTAATCTTAATTTGAACATTTTGGTCTTTACATTTTAAATTTTGTTACAAGATGGTCCCTCTATCAAATGTTGTTAACAATTGAAACAGAAAAAATAAAGTGCAAAATTCGAAAAATCAAAGTAATATTTAAAACAAATTATAAAGAGCAATAATATAATGAATATATTACATTGATAGTCTTTATAGTTGATTTTAAAATTTACTATAATTCCTCTTTTATTTTACTTATAGTATTTTTCTATTTTAAATTCAAACAAAATTAAAAATGTATTGACCAAAATCCCATATTGTTGGCTAAAGATTGAAAAACTTCTAAGGCCACTCTCTACCAACTGAGAAAAATCATGATAGAGATATAAATTCATTTAATATTATACTAGCCCTAACCCAATTCTAGGGTTTTGAATTGAATTTGAATTCACAAATTAGGGCTAGGATTTTGTGAATTCATATAACATACATTTAACCCAAAAAAATTTGGCAAAAAAAAAAATGTTCACTATATCATTCCATACCGTAGCTTGTTATACATGTTTAATGGTATGAAACATTATTTGAGGACCACTAAATAACCTTTCACTAAAAATAGAATGTGAACATGATTGCCTTATATATAAAGGGTGAGCTTTTCTCAATTTCACTAAACTTGAGAGAACTTGAGGAGGTGGTGAGACCCATCACATGTCGTATTTCGATAATTCAAGCATTTTATTTTGGAGGACCTTCACTGTATATCATTCACGGATAAAATTAGGTTGATCCGATAATCATATTATTTTTCTTTTATTGTATTTGTTACCGAAAAAATGGACTATTATTGTATTTGTTACCGAAAAAATGGACTACAATTATATTTTTAAAAATAGAACATCCATTATTTAAAGATAAATACAATAAAATGAAAAATTACAATCATCAGATTGGCTTAATTTTTTTTCATAAATTATATATACGAAAAGTTTTAGAGCTAAAGAATAGTTTAGATTATCAAAATGATATCCACTCAAATTTTCTCAAGTTTATATTTGAATTTTAAAAAAACCAATCCATATTTAAATATGACTGTTGCTAAAAAGCACCCATAGGGATCAAGAAATGCGATTTGCATTGAATTTAATGTATTTTATTAAAATTAATATATGTTTTAATCATTTTGACTATTTTGAAGAGAATTTTTATCCTAAAATATTAAATGCAAGCCCAACAGATATACAGCACCCAATTATGCAAAAGCATTCAAAATAAGTTGGGACTTATGACTTCAAATAGAAGTTTATACTGTTTGCATCGCTTATAATGTATTTTGACAATACTTTAACAATTGCTCTTGTTGAAATGAAATTTTCAAAATTAAAATTGTTAAAATTATTATTGAGAGCAATTATGTTAGAAGAAAAATTAAATAGATTTACCATAATATTAATTGAGAAGGATATTAAAAAAGTATATACAAATTAAATTTTAAAAAAATATTAACTCCTATCTACAAAAATCCCGGATTAACTAACACATTATAATCAAATTAAAATCCGAATAGAATCAAAATTTGAGATAACATATGCAAGCTACATGTCAATTTTCTAGACTTTTCCTTCTTCTTTTCTTTTCTTTTATTTATTTATTTTTGCACTTTTAGCCTTTAAAACTACTAATCTAGATCTGTATTAGGGTTTGTGAATTGAAATTGTGATTTTGAATTCACAGATTGAACCCTAGCCCTAGCCCAATTCTAGGGCTTCAAATTGAACCCTAGCCCTAACCCAAAGCTTGTAATACAAATTGAACCGTAGCCCTAACCCAATTCTAGGGTTTTGAATTGAATTTGAATTCACAAATTAGGGCTAGGGTTTTTTTTATTTTTTTTATTTTTTATGATTGTCAGACAAATGCTCACAAAAATAATAAAAAATAAAAAATTTAGTCCTCGATCTGTATTGAAGAGTATTGTTCGAAGACATAGAGTGCATTACGAGTTTCATTATAATAATCTAAACCATTTGTTTTTTATTTTAAATTTTCCATTATTTAGTGTTTTTAGAGTACTACTCTACATTATTCATGTTAGAATACTTGCCAAATTATCTCTTACAAAAGAGAGATAAAAAATTTAATTAAATTGTAAATTAAATCATTGGTCTCTGTAATTAAATCATTGGTCTTTGAAATATTACCAAAACAAAGAAGAAGAAATATAAAAAAAAAGAAAAATTTACAAACAACTCTTTTACATAGACAGTTGTATCTGGAAGCGTATGCAAAATATAAAATTATACAACTCTTTTCCATTCCTTTAATATGTCTAACAAGTTCTTCACAAAAACATGCTTATGATTTGACTCATTGCTGATTTTCCTCTTGGGATCTCATACCGTTTTTGTGATATGGTAAAGGTAAAGTTATAGTCTTCTAATATGGGCAAGTGAGTAAAAGAGTTGCAGTAAAAACCCTTCATAACCTACATCTTAAGATATTAGACTATGTATCCAAAAGTTGGACAAGAGAAGCGTCATGGATATATATATATATATATACTGCATATTATATAGTATTCTTAAATAAGATGTAAAACTATCTTTAAGATATTAGACTATGTATCCAAAACTAATTTTTTTTTTTTTTGATAAGAATGTTACACCTAGTGAATGGTTTTGATTGAGAGTCTCATGTTCTATGTTATTAAAACTATCTTTAAGGCAATTTATAATTTTTTTTTTGTGGCAAACTTTCTAATTGTACTAGACCTTGTAGATTTCTTTTACTTTTGGGATTAAAAATACAAAAAATTGATTTTTATGAGGAAATACATTGTAGAAAAATACGTTGTAGATATCTTTTTTTTTTGAAGTGTTACGTTTAGTAATTTCAACATTATGAGGAAATCCACATTTGCTCTCAACATAGAACACACATGCATTTATACTTTGCCGTTATGTAATTTATACTAGAATCAGACCGCTGGGTCCATAAAAAAATAAAAAATGATCAAACCGTTCATAAGATCACTATTTGGAATTCATTGGTGCATCACCCTAATTTATACTAGACAATGTTTTCAATTTTTTGAGTTTATAAAAATATAAAAAAACTCATGTGTCATTTAATCATTGATTTTATATAATTTTTTTACAATCAGTTAAACCTTCACAATATAGTTTATAAACTCATGTTATAAATTGAAGATATTTTTAAAAAATCATCTTTCGATTGAAGCAAAAATTATAGCAAGAATTGGGACTTTTGCATAAGTTTATTCATATTAAACAATAAATTATTCTTAAATTTTAAGAAGTTTCAAAATTTTCATGAACCAATCAAATTTAAATTGATTGATAAAAATTTAAAATAATGTCTTTATAATTAATTTAACTTCTCTTACTTGAATCAACATTTAGGCTAAATACATTCAGAAAATTGATTTATTTATGAAAACTGTAAAGAAATTTGAAATAATATACTATAAAATCAAAATTAAGATATTAAGATTCCAAAAAATATTACGATTGCTAGACATGACCCCTCACCACTTTTGAAAAAAATTAAATTTTACGTTGATTAGACTTGAAAATTAAAGTCCAAAATGAAAAGAAAAAAAAAAATTAATAGATAAGAGGGGAGGGGGAGGGGGAGGGGGAGTGTTACAATTTTAAGTTTAATGGGAAAAAAGTGATATGAAGTGTAATTTGCCTAAAGATCACTGTGTTACCAAGGTAGGAAGTAAACTTCTTAAAAATTAACTTACAAAATTTGTAATGATAAGTTATTTTAAAAACTATGACAAAAAATATTTTACTTAGTTTTAATTTAACCAAATAATAAAAAATATGTAATTATTTTAAAAATTTATTTTATGTCAAAACAAATCAACATTCTTTATGTGTTGTAAGCTTTTTTCTTAAAAAGCTAAAAATCCAAAACATAATAATTATTTTAATTCATATTTTAATTAAAAAATCAATAATGATTGTTGGATTACAATTAATGATTACTTAAATAAAGTTTCTGACTCACGAGTAATTGTAATTGAATGAGTTAAATTTCATATAATTCTTTTAGAAGTAAAATCCAATGTAAGTATATTGTTGATTTTTCAATGTTTTTTTATTTCATTGAAGCCAGTATATGGAGAGTGTTTTAATTATCTTCTATTGGGGAGGATACATAATTCGGGATCCCGATGAAGGTGTGTCATATGATGCTGAGCTGAAAGGGATATATGGGGTACAACTTAGCGCCACACTTAACAATTTGGAGGAGATGTTCATGTCCAAGGTGGAAAGTTACGGCGAAAGTGTCTGATTGAACTTTAAATGTTGATATCCTTATCGCCAGTGGCCAGCAATCAGCAAATACAAGATATTACTGATCAATGACGATGACGTTAAACACTGTATTAAGTATCGGTGCAAGTTTCCAACCACCAAATTGTTTGGAAGTGTACATTGATAAAGAGGTTGTACACAATGTCCCGAATATGACACAGATGGATTCTCGTCCTTTCACTACATTGCTTACACAAGGGATTGACACGACAGCGTTTCGGTCTCTTATGTATGCATCAGATCACTGTTATTTAGTGGGCTACACACAATAGACATTTGAGGGCCATGGTGTGGAATCAAGTTCATGTGGTGGATATGATTATGAATTTCACAATAACACAGAAGATGTGCCCACCTGCAGCCATCATACCACTCCAGTTGAAGTTGTTGGGAATATGGCGAAAACAGTGAACTATGTGCAGTTTGCTGAAAATATTGTTGACAATGACATGTATAGTCTTGATGTCGCCCTAGACGATGATGAAAATGAAATGTGTGATGAAGAAAATTTATTGGCAGGATCAGATGATGATGATGAAAAAGATGATGTCGACGGCCCCGTTGACCCTGAAAATGTCCCCATCCCACCTAGACCTGAAATCCTTTTCTATGAGAACATTCACATGGGTGGTGATTTTGACATGAGTAGCCGTGATGTCATTCCCCGTAACCGGATCTGGAACGCTGAAAATGCAGAGTTGGACAAAATTGGACATGGTTTTCGTCGATAAGAAGCAACTTCTACATGCTGTGAAATTGTACCACGCAATAAATAATCAAGAGTATAAGGTCGTAACCTCCATGCGAGACCTTTGGGTGTTTGCTTGCAAGCACGCTTGCAGCTGGTAGTTGCGTGCATCACTTAATAAGAAACATGGTCTTTTTGAAATAAAGCAGTACAAGGGTCCTCACCATTGTTTATACCTATGAATGAACAGGGACCACACTAATATTGACTCCAGTTACATTGTTTCTCATCTTTTGGGACAAGTTGCGGTGAGTATAAAAAATAAATTTATATATATGTTTGTTTATAGTGTTCACACCCAAATAATCCAACTCATATTTGATTGTCGTATGTAGAATGAACCTCATATGCCAATTAAGAGTGTCATCGAAGATATTAAAAAGACCATGAACTACAACATATCATACAAGAAGGTGTGGCATGCAAGGTCAAAAATTAGAATGGTATTCGGGGATTGGGATGAATCATATAGGCAGTTGCCTAAATTCATGCATGCATTATAGACATCTAATCCTAGCACTATCGTTCAATGAAAACATACCGGAGGTACAACCATTATGCCCATTTTCCACTTTGTTTTCTGGTCTTTCAAACCCGTCATTGATGGATTCAGATATTATAGGCCTATTATAACCATAGATGGTACATTCTTATATGGAAAATACACTGGTGTGTTGCTTGTAGCAATGATCGTCACTGCCAATGGAAAAGTATTACCGCTTGCATTCGTTGTTGTCGACACGAAGAGTTTGGAATCTTAGTCGTTCTTCATTTCAAATATCAGGGAACATATTGTCATGGACCGACAGGGAGTGACTTTGATATCTGATCGAGCTGAGAGTATTTTAGTTGCTGTGAGGCGGCATTAGCTAAATCCCTCACTCCAATTTGTTGGATATCATCGGCACTGCCTTTGACATGTTTGTAGTAACTTTCATACAAAGTTTAAAAATAAGAAGCTGAAACAACTTTTATGGAAAGCAGGGAGTGTTTATCAACGACGAAAGTGTAATGCTTACTTAGAACAGATACAGGCCATTAACCAAGATGCCATCGATTAGGTCCGCAAGATGAATCCTGTGGAGTGGGTCCTTGTATCTGACGGTGGGTATCGGTGGGGGTATTGACCAGCAATGACGTAGAGTGCTTCAACAGTGTCTTGAAAGGTGCAAGGAACCTACCTATCTCAGCTATGATTGAGTTTACATTTCGACGGCTCGTAAAATATTTTGATGAGTTGGGAGCCTAAGCAGAAATAGATGCACGAAATGAGTTCCAATACCCTAGAGAGATGCAAAAAACTCGAGGAGGGCATTGCAAGGGGAAATACTTTCCAGTTGATATCGTATGACAAGTTAGTTTGTAATGTAAACTAAATTGTGCTTATTATGTTGTGAAGTTAATTACACCTAAAAACATGAATTTGATTAGTTTTTATCAATATTGTCTGATAGGCCCCGCCGCGTATTTGAGGTGCAAACATCTTTTCGCCATGGACGAGATCGCAATACACAGATTGTGCGCATGAATCAACCCACGTGCAATTGTGGCAAATATAAGATAAGACACTATCCGTGTTCCCATATGCTCGTTGTTATGTCTAAATGCGGTGACAATCCATTCGAGTATGTTGATCCAGTATATAGGCTTCTTGTGTAACGCCCCAAATTTCTAGCCCAAATGAAGAAACGACAATCATGGCTCTTTCAAGGAAAACCGAATATAAATCTCCAAACTTACATTACATGATACAATAGTTCTTCATGTAACAATACATTAATCCAACAACAAGTAAATAAACAAATAAATACCCCCAAGGGTTTACAAGTTTCCAAGGCTTGAGCCTAGTTACACAAAACGGTTATTCAAACCCACACAAACACAGCCCTTGGCTTACACACAGAGTCACAGCAAAATGAGAGCATTGTACTCCCAACACACATACTTTCACGCCCCTAGTTGGGTGGGATCACCACATCTTTTCCTGTATAAAAATCCCATAGGGTGAGCATAAAGCCTAGTAGAAAATTCTTAACAAAGTATATACATTTTATACAAGTCTCAAGAGATGAAATGCACATGCCATGCTATGCCTTTTTTGAAGATAAATCACATTTTCATCCTTTGAAAACCATTATGCTCAATGATATCATGTAATTTCAATTGTTCAAAACTTAACAATTTATTTCAAGGACGGTAAATACGACTCTGGTAATCCCTAGGTCGATGTCTGCAAGTAGACTATACAAGTATTATCAAATTGTTATTTTTACCAATATTAACCAGAAGGCTCAACACCTATCCGCGCGGGTTTTCGGTCTTTCACCCCATACTCTCAGGCCAACTTATTCAATATCATCTACACCACCTATCAAGACTTACCAACGTATTTACCCCAAAACCATTCCATGAAAACTTGTTTTTCAACATTCTTTTCTCAATGCAAGTTTTCAAATCAACTTTCAAAGTTTAATGTAATCAAATGAATTGATATGCCAATTTCACAAGATGAATATAAATACTTTTATTCCAATTCATTATCTAAGGAATAACACAATTCCCTTTTCTCAAGTATCCTCGACAATTAGTTATTTCAAGACTATTTCAACGTTTTGAACAATAATTTTCAGATGAACAACAATTTTCATATTCCTTGAAATTCATCATTTATATGAATATAAATAAGAAATTTTCCAAAATCCATTTATTTTGACACACAAAATAAATATAACAATATCATTCATGGATTTTCAGTCTCCTTTAAAAAAATCTTCAAATTCTAGGTTTTCTCACCAAAACTATATAACTCAAATCTTTTGAAAGAAAACTTTCTAAAATCATCTTTTTTTCAACCAACGAAGATCAAAACCCATAAGATCATTTTAAAAGAACAAGCGACAAACCCATTTTCAAAATCGCTCAACTTCTTGAATCAATTATCAATTTTCAAAGCTATCGAAAGATGATTTTAAAAATCATATAGATCTTGCAAAAATGTATATATAACTCTAAGAAAATCCTTACCTTAAGTTTTGAAGAAGAAATGAGATGAAACCCCCAAAATCAACGGTGTCGAAACTCGATCTTCACCGCACGCAACGAAGCCCTCGAGAAGTTAACCAACTTTGATAAAGAACTTATGGCAGAACTCTAATCGATCTTGAGAAATCAAGGTTTTGATCCAATTTGGCATAGGGAAATGTAGAGAGAAGGGAAAGGAAAGGGTTTTTAGAGAGAGAGATATACAAAAGTGATCTGAAATATCAGATTCACGAACTGATATAACATGGTCCTCTTGAGCGTGGAAAGCCCCGCTCGAGCATCAAATACACTTTCCCAGTACTTTTGCAGACAGGTCAAACTTCTAGAACCAAACATTCTCCGCTGGAGCGCATAAACGGCCGCTCAAGCGGACAAGCAACTTCTAATGCATTTTGCATTTTTGCTTCGAGGGCGCTGCCCCTCAACCCCGCCAGGGCACTGCTCTAGGACCCACCAAGGGGTGCTGCCCCCTGGACCCCCGCGAGCTGACCGGGCAGCTCGATCTCCGACATACTCAGCGAAGTGGCAAATTGGGATTGCTACATCCTGTATACATGGGGGTTTGGGAAACTAAATTCAATCCAATACCACATCAAGATTATTGGGATGATCCGCAGTGGACCTTAATGCCTAATGTACTTCTTCTGCGAGAAGTAAAATGAGGTTGTAAATCTATGTCTCGCATTCTAAATGAGATGGATATGTCAGATAGGCGTTTGACTGCTCGTTGCAGTGAGTGCCAGCAGACAGGTCATGACAGGCGGACATGTCCGGCGCGACTTGGTCGATGAAGACTATGTAATGCTTACATGAGTTTCGTGAATTGTGAAATTGTAAAATGGTTGCACTTTTTAATTGTGAGATTGTAATTGGACAGTCCATGTGAATTTCTAGCTTGTAATGCAAATGACCCCGTGTTAAACTATTAATTAATTATATATACTAATGTTTTAGAAGTTAGACCAATTGAACATTTTGCAAACCCTAAAGTCATTTTCTTAATTTGAACTCTAAATGATCTATTTAATTTTTTATATATTGTAATTGTTTTATATTAAACAAAAAATACAACTAATATACTAAACAAATAAATTAAACTAAATATGTATGCAAAAAAATTTAACTGTAGCACATAGGTCTAAGTTTTTTTATTGTGTACTTGATTGAAATGTGTATTAAAAAATTCTATACTTAATCAAATAGTTCTTCTACCATTTGAAAATTTAATATTTATGAATAAATTTAATATTTTCAAATGCTCCAAGCATTTTTCACATTTACAATTTATGAATAAATTTATGTAATTTAAAAATTTTATACTTTATTGAAACTTTTAGCATTACAAAATCAATAATTAAGTTTTGTCAAATATACAATAAATGTAATCATCAACCTATTTTTTAAACAAAATTTTCTCATTCAATTTTTTGACAAATATTTATGCAGGAAAACTATTTACATGTTACTGTACTATGTTCATGGTCATTATTAAGCTTATGTAACTGAGGCCCTAAAATTATTTTGAAAAAGATTTCTATATTAGTTATAGCATAGATAACGATAGGTTCTGTTGAACTGTTTATCATATTTAATGACACATAATTTTAAATCTTAAAATAGAAATATAGATATATATATATTTAAAAATCATAAATTATGGAATAATTAGAGTTTTTTTTATGATTATAATTAGATTTTAGTGAATTGCTTCTATATTAGTGGCACACAAATTTATAATTTTAAAATAACTGAGCACATTTGTCTTTTAGAAGTCGTAATGTATGGAATAATTAGAGTTTAATTGTTATAGTTAAATTACAGTTAACCAATATAGTTTTTTGAAATAAAAATTAATTACATTTTAGTGAATTGCGTCCATATATAGTATCACACAAATTTAAATTTTGAAATAGCTGAGCATACTTTCCTTTTACAAATTGTAATTTATGGAAAAATTAGAGTTTTTTTGTTATGATTAAATGAGAGTTTTATTGTTATAATCTAGTATTTCACTTGTACAGGCTTCATGGCACATCTACCTAAGGAGGTCCCACTTTTCATTCATCCACATCAGGCCGGCAGTAAATGGGAGCATCCGGTATGCAATAACATTTGTTGGACTTTACACTTATAATTAAAATACCCTTCATTTTGTTCTATCTTACGTAATAATGCTAGTATTTAAACAAGTCATTCTGTTATGCAAGAGGAGGCACGTACAGCGTTGACATGCCACCAGGCAGATTCTGGCCTGTGGGAGCATCCGTTGGACCATAGAGTCCTGCAGTATATACTACGCACAGGATTCTATGGCGTCTACCGTATCGGTCATATTAGACTGGACCACCCACTCATCACTGCTCTGGCTGAGAGGTGGCGCACGGAGACTCATACATTCCATTTTTTGATTGGAGAGGCCACGGTCACATTGCAGGACGTATCTGTCCTATATAGTCTACGAATTGACGGCCGAGCAGTTACTGGTATTGACCCACCATTTACAAGGGACCAGTGGATAGCTTTATATGGTGAGCTATTGGGAGTAGCACCTTGTAGACGTCCCCGAACGTCCCGGGAGGGAATCCCCCCCCCCCCCGCATTTTGTTCATTGGGCTCATTACAGTTCAACACTCAAAGACACGGTCCTGTATCTAATCTCGCAGAGTGCAATGCAAGACCGATGAATCATCAAAGAGTCCAAATCCGGTAAATCGTTTTTGAAAATAGATTTTTTGAAAGAAGTGCCAAACATGGACTGCTTTGCTAGATACAGAGTCGCCACCTAAATATTTTATTTTGGGAAATTTAGGAAACCCTGACTCGTTTGCCTAAGGCCATGTGTCCGTCATCACCAAAGTTGCCTCGGCTTGGGAACTTGGGTACGATTGGGGAAGGTCAGCTATGAGCACTCCCGCTCGCTCGATCAAAGATAGGCCTCTACTAACCATGATATCGAGTTTTGAAAACATTATGCGTTCTTATTCCAGTTATTAGCCTAGATTTACTATGTGATGCGCACAACACAAAAGTATAGACTAGATCGCCTAATTTGGAACAAAGCATTGCATATCCGTTTGTTTGGAAATGTTTGAAGTTTGCTACTCGCAAGTAGGCTAAAATGCGGATTTCAATGAATTATCCCAATTCAAGTAATCTAACCTTCACCCACAGGCATTCAGGCAGGTATATCACATAAGCATATAGCCACATAGTAAGCATGCTGTCATGTTAACAATCACACTCATACGAGATGCTAAAGCATAAATACTTACATCGTACTCCGCGCCAAAACAGAGAACTCGTTAGCAATCATGCATGATCCAAGTCCATGTTAAGTGCCTAATGTATCACATACAGAATGCAGTCTAGAATAGGCTCGGCTAATCCTAGGACGGCATGTGAAATGCAATAGATAACACATATTCAAGTTAGATTTGAAATACTATGCAGTTAGTATGATGCGCCGAGCCCAGTGCATGCAATACAGATGAATGAATGCACGCATGCATAGCATAAGGTATGCTAATTGAAATATGCCCTAAATCTAACCATTATAAGCAGTTAAATAAAAGGGAGAAAGAAATGGGGTTGGAAGACATGCACACACTCACCCACACATATTACAAATTTGCCCTCACTCGGAGGGACCGAATAAATAATACAAGCCACCTAATTAACTAACTCACAAGCTAATTAATTATTACAGAGCCGAATTGAATAACTAGTTACAACTAATTATTATACAACTTAATTAATTAACGAATCAATTAACTAATTAATGAATGAAAACAAGCAGGTAGGGAAAGCAGTAAACGGTGCTATTCTAGCTCTGTTTGAAGAAGGGAGGCATGCATACTCGCTTCGGTTCTTCGCCTCAAAACGCCTTCCGGTTGCTCTTTAGAGGCTCTGTTTGCAGGGTGTCTTCCAGCGCTTGTTGCTGGACCTTACCAAATCATTGCAGGGGAAGTCACCAGTGGCCTGCCGGCCATGGAAGGATCACTGCCGACCAAAGGTGGTCCATTGCCGGCCAAGGGTGGCACACTGCCGGCCATCAATGGCAGGCTGCCGGCCACTGGTGTGCTGTGACACCAAACTGCAACGAAGCAAAAAATAGAGAAAAGAGAGGGTTTCCCAAGGATATGTACGCACCGTGGCACTCCAAATCACCTCAAGACATCAAGGAAGAGGCCTAGTCGGATCCACGACCATCAATTACGCATCCCAATGCATGATGGCCAAAGATCCAACTTATGCCAATCAATATGAAAATGAATACACAAATAAAGCAAGTAAAGCCTAGAACTCTATCATGAATCATCAAGAGCTTCGGCGACCGAGAATTGAGACACGTTCCATCACTTGAAGTATGAAACGCTCCTCGTTCCTCGTGCTCGGATTAATACTTAATCCAGGCAATGCAACACATAAGCATGACAAACATGCAACATGACCTAAATGTGCAAACATGCAACTAAACCAAGCATGCAACAAGCATATAAGCGTGATGTGACGTGATGACCTTGGACAACATGACAAAATGCAACATGAACATGTGAGCATGCAAGGTATGCAAAGCTAAACAAGTATGCGACAACATACGAAATGAAACAAGCATGCGACAACATGGTAAGATGGGCTTACACCAAAGATGGACGGCTCTCAACTAGGTCCAAATCAGTAGCCATAGCGATGAATTAAGCCATACAACACACTCAAGCATGCGAAATGCGAAAGGTTCATCAAAGGGGCCTAAAAGGGGTAACTCTCAAAAGTGCCTAAGAAGTGACAAATGTGCAAGTGTAACAACACTAGAGGAACTAAAATGAGATGATAAACGATGCCAAATCATCTAAATAGCTCAAGGATAGCATGCATAAATCACCGAAACACAAAGCTTGCAAGGCCAATTACACTACAGCTATACAAAGCATGAAGGATATGGCAAGGGCAACCCAAAACAGTCCTAGTACATGTTGATATGAGACTAAAACATGCAAGGAAGTAAGCCAAAGCAAGCTAGCATACAATGCTAAAACATAGGACATGCAAGGCTACAAAAGAGGCAATGCACTGCACCTACTAGAACCAATCATGGCATGACTTGGACAACCAAAAATAGAGTTACATCATGGTATATTAGGACCCAAAATGTACTGAAATGATGAGCCAAAGACTTAGGCTAAGTGGCATGCGCAAAAGTCCATTCTCAAGGCATAAAGCACAAGCTATACAAAGCATTCAAGGCATGTCAAATGCGAGTGAACAACAACATTTCATGGACTGAAATAGCATGTGGAATGAGGGCAAGGCATGCAAACATCACATGTATGGCATGATAGAGGCCTCAAAACCCAAGACTAGCCTAAGCATTTACACTATAGCTATGCAAAGCACGAGTGATATGGCCATGGCAGCCCAAAATAGTCCTAGAACACTTCAAAATAAGCATAAAATCAAGTTTGAGTAAAGCCAAAATATGCTAGTATGATGAGTCAAAACATCATGCACAAATGGCTAGTAAACAAGATTTGTTCTACACCTATATGGAGCATGCAAAGGATGATCGAACCAACTAAGGATAGGGTCATAACATGCCAAATGATGACCAAATATATACTGAAATGTACACCAAACAAGCTAAAATGACATGGCATGGCATGGGTCATATGAAGCTAGTTTAGGGGATTTACACTACAAGTGCATCATGCAAGCATGGAGTAACAAAATCAACCCAAAATAGGTTCCTGGCATGGTAAAAAATCACCAAAAATGGACTGAAATGGACTCAACAAAGACTATGCACACATGCTACTTTGATGAGCTATGGATGGAGTTACACTACACATGCTAGATGCAAGCAAGACATGACCAAACCAGCCACGGACAGGGCCAAGGCAGGTCCTAAAAGTCACAAAAATAGGCCTGAACCAAGCCTCAAAAATACATAGAAGGATGGTCCTTTGAAGGCCAAAAATGAAAGCAAAGAGGAACACAAAGAGAGGGGGTTACCCCCTCTGATTTAGGACCTCAAAACCACACCTCTACCACCAAAATCCCACTAGATTTTAGTGGTAGGAAGGCCAAACCAAGGCTAGCTCGGAGGCCTCAAAATATGGCTTAAAACAAAGCCAAACAAAGCATGCAAAGGGGCTACACACCCCAAACAGCAAAATGACCTTAACCAAACTTAAAAAGCACTTAAAAACAAGACTTTTTCCAGTTATAAGAAAAGCCTAAATCAATATGCAAAGAGGGCTAAAGCAAGGTGCAAGAAAGTGCAAAAATGGGGGAAATGCTCACCCATGACGACCCTCTTCGAAACCAGCAATTTCAGGGGGTGGAAGCTTGCTTTCAGACCTCAAGAAGATCTCCCAAGAAGCTTGGTTCAATGGTGGTGGTGTATATCTATGTGTTGTAGTGTAAAAGTGCAAGGAAATCCAATCTCTAAGCACAAAACTCAAGCAATATAGAGAGAAAGAGAGGTTTTGCCCTTCCAAAACTCAGAACCCCTAATATAGAGAGAGCCCTCTTGCTTATATAGAAGAAGGCAATGCAAAGCTTCTTCAAGAAGCTTTGCAAGAGTTCCATCCCTCTATACACGTGTATGGAGGGAGATAACAAAAATCCAGCTGGCTCAAAAGATTTGAAGGAAAACCAGCTAAGACAGGGGGGGTGCCGGCCATCATCAATGGCCAGCAGTGGCTCACTGATGGCCGGCAGGGCTTCACCAATAGCCGGTAGGAGCAAAGCAATGGCCGGCAGTGCACCAAGAAGGTCACTCTGAAAGGACCTAGCCAAGGTCCAAAAAAGAGACAGAAAGGATACAAGGTCCGGGAAACTTGAACCGGTGACGTTCCGCCGCGACAGTCGAGTACTCGGCGAGCAGTTGAACTAGTTGTTGGGTGTACTTGCAAGCACAACCAAGTCCCGAGGACAGTCAAAAATGGGGTGTCATAAAATGACGTGAGTGAATGTCAAAGCCTAGAGACGACCCTTTTTTGACAAGGCCGAAGACTTGGACAAACAAGCAAGATAATAAAGAGATGCGCCCGCAGGCAGGGGCAAGATGCAAATGATATGCACAATGCCGAACATAACTTATGATCATGCAAAGAAAGCTGTAACGAAGCATAACAATGCAACAGTTTTAAGCAAGTAAAAACTAAGCTACATCACAATGCAGAAAGGATGTAAGAGAATTATTGCAATTCTCACTGCGAATGCAGTGTGCATGTGTGATAGATACACGAAGCGAACGTGTGTGATTGATACACAAAAAGGTGAACAGAAAGTGTGATAGATGCACTAAGTGAACAAGGTATGATAGATACACAAAGCGAGAGTGTGTGATTGATACACAAAGCGAGCGTGTGTGATTGATACACAAAGCGAGCGTGTGTGATTGATACACAAAGCGAGTGTGTGATAGATACACAAAACGAGCGTGTATGATTGATACACAAAGCGAGTGTGTGATTGATACACAAAGCGAGTGTGTGATAGATACACAAAACGAGCGTGTGTGATTGATACACAAAGCGAGTGTGTGATTGATACACAAAGCTAGTGTGTGATTGATACACAAAGCGAGTGTGTGACAGATACACAAAGCGAGTGTGTGACAGATACACAAAGCGAACGTGTGTGATTGATACACAAAGCGAGCGTGTGTGATTGATACACAAAGTAGGCATAGTGTGATAGATACAAAGTGAGTGTGTGTGATTGATACACTATATGAACGAAGTGTGATTGATACACAAAGGGTGAAGTGAGCAAAGTGTGATGGACACACAAAAGGCAAACACAAAGTGTGATAGATGCACTAAGTGAACAAGTGTGATGGATACACTAAAGGTGAACACAAAGTGTGATAGATGCACTTAATGAACAGGTGTGATGGATACACTAAATGTGAACACGAAGTGTGATAGATGCACTTAGTGAACAAGTGTGATGGATACACTAAAGGTGAACACAAAGTGTGATAGATGCACTTAGTGAACAAGTATGATTGATATACTAAATGTGAACACGAAGTGTGATAGATGCACTTAGTGAACAAAGTATGATTGATATACTAAATGTGAACACGAAGTGTGATAGATGCACTTAGTGAACAGAGTATGATTGATATACTAAATGTGAACACGAAGTGTGATAGATGCACTTAGTGAACAGAGTATGATGGATATACTAAACGTGAACACGAAGTGTGATAGATGCACTTAGTGAACACAGTATGATTGATATACTAAATGTGAACACGAAGTGTGATAGATGCACTTAGTGAACAGAGTATGATTGATATACTAAATGTGAACACGAAGTGTGATAGATGCACTTAATGAACAAAGTATGATGGATATACTAAAGGTGAACACGAAGTGTGATAGATGCACTTAATGAACAAAGTGTGATTGATATACTAAATGTGAACACGAAGTGTGATAGATGCACTTAGTGAACAGAGTATGATTGATATACTAAATGTGAACACGAAGTGTGATAGATGCACTTAGTGAACAAGTATGATGGATATACTAAAGGTGAACACGAAGTGTGACAGATGTACTTAGTGAACAGAGTATGATGGATATACTAAAGGTGAACACGAAGTGTGATAGCTGCACTTAGTGAACAGAGTATGATTGATATACTGAATGTGAACACGAAGTGTGATAGATGCACTTAGTGAACAAGTATGATTGATATACTAAAGGTGAACACAAAGTGTGATAGATGCACTTAGTGAACAGAGTATGATGGATATACTAAAGGTGAACACGAAGTGTGATAGATGCACTTAGTGAACAGAGTATGATAGATATACTAAAGGTGAACACGAAGTGTGATAGATGCACTTAGTGAACAGAGTATGATAGATATACTAAAGGTGAACACGAAGTGTGATAGATGCACTTAGTGAACGTGTGATGGATACACAAAGCAAACGTGTGATAGATACACAAAGGATGAACACAAAGTGTGATAGATGCACTATGTGAACAGGTGTGATGGATACACTAAAGGTAAACACGAAGTGTGATAGATGCACTTAGTGAACGTGTGATGGATACACTAAAGGTGAACACGAAGTGTGATAGATGCACTTAGTGAACAGAGTATGATAGATATACTAAAGGTGAACACAAAGTGTGATAGATGCACCATGTGAACAAGGTGCGATGGATACACAAAAAGATGAACACAAAGTGTGATAGATGCACTAAGTGAACAAAGTGTGATTGATACACAAAAGGTGAACACAAAGTGTGATAGATGCCCTAAGTGAACAAGTGTGATGGATACACAAGATAATGAAGTGAATATGTACATGATAGATAAACAAAATGAGGATGTGTGTGATAGATACAGAAAATGAGAATGTGTGTGATAGATACAGAAAATAAGAATGTGTGTGATAGATACACAAAGTGAGAATGTGTGATTGATACACTAAGCGAAGAGAGTGTGATTGATACACTAAATAAATGAAGTGTGATTGATACACTAAACGAATGAAGAAAGTGTGATTGATACACTAAGGGTGAATGAGGTGTGATTGATACACTAAATAAATGAAGTGTGATTGATACACTAACTGAATGGAGTGTGATAGATACAGAAAATGAGAATGTATGCGATAGATATAGAAAATGAGAATATGTGTGATAGATACACGATGAATGAAGTGTGAGAGTATAATTGATACACTAAGTGAATGATTTTAAACGGAACTTCTTTGAATGAATCGTACATACAATATCGTGTATGAATGAGAAAGAAACTTGATAGGTACAATGCAATACAATGCATGATGTTTAAAGAACGCAATAAACAAGCATAGCGGCGCTTTAGAAAGCACCTCATGGAGTGAGTGGCGATGAACCGCTCTACTCTGATGGGGATCTCCCCTCGTGCTCTTCGAACACTTACCTTTCTTATAGTACAAAGGCTCTGAAATACTGACAAGGGTTCTTCACATAGAACACTTTGGATGCTGCCTTTCTTCCTAATCATATTCACAACTTTCCCTATTCTCCAACGGGGTGACAGACTAGGTTGGTTCAGTATCTAGAATTGAGGTGCATACACGCTATCTCAACCTATGGGGCTTCCATATAGATTTCAAGCCGGGGATACACCCCTGGGTATTTAAACCAGAATTTAGTCTCGGAAATCCCGAACCTTTGAGTTCTAGGCATCAGCCATTCGAACTCTAGTTTCCACCGTCGCAGTTGGTCTCCTAGGAACTCATTGCAAACATAGCCAAGATGCCTCTGGCAGAGACTGGTACTCAAGGAGGGCACTTCTGATCACCATTCCGGCTTGAAGCAGACTTGATCTTAAGCTTGAGGTAGAGGCACACTCATACTTTGGAGCATTGGCAAGACCTGAAGAGGTACAACACGGAATGTAGTCTCGGAACTTACTGAAGTTGAAACAAACTCAGATACCCGACATTTTTTCTCTTTTCTTTTACTTTGTAGTCTGGAACCCATATATCTTCAAATGGGTCCTGGTTTTGCTGTTTTGACATGACCTGGGTTGAACCCTACAATTTTACGAAAGAACGAATCTTGTTTTGCACAGATGCGGAGAACGGCACGGCACCCGGAGCGCAAAACGATTTTATTTTTGAAATTGAGAGATGAGTTCTTGACCAGGGTATTGAGCCTACGATTGAACACAGTGCACTACGACTCAACAACGGAAAACAAACGGTAAACAACCTAAACACATCGAGTAACACTCGAAACGACTCCAGACAAGAATCGAGATAAAATAAAAAGACACGACACTCAGACGTGCACAGGGAGCCTGTTTCTTTGTGTATTGTTTCCCACCCTTTCTCATTTGTGATTCTCACATCACTCGGCCCTCAAGCTCTGTTTTTCTGAAAAAACCCTTTTCCTCACTTTTTCTCTCAGCGCACATCTCTCTATTCTTCAATCTGTCATTTTTTATCCCTCCCCCGGGCGATTGATGGATAAACAAGAAGTTGCGGGCTCTTTCCCTTAGCATTCTGCTAGATTCTCTTTCTTGTTCACAACAGTGAGTTTCTCACACAGAGGGGTTGCAATGCAACCAGATGCGCAGCAGATCTGCAATTGACATCGGTTGACGATGCTCCGCTGGGGAGTTTGGACGTGATCAAATCTGTTCGGATGAGGGAGTGGAATACCTTGCTCCATTCCAGTTCATGCTTCGCACTTGGCTTGATACCTCGTTGCTTGAAGGACGAGAGAGCTTTCAGCTCCTTTGTTGTTAGCTTCAGTGGTGCCCTTTCTGTCGAACAAGGTGTCCTTCTGGGCAAGTATGGTGCCCATTCTGCCAAATGCATTGACAACGGGAAAAAGACAGGAAGCCTGACTCAACTGTGCCCTTAGTTCATCATTTTGACCATTTTTTTTGGTTTTCGACTAAAACAATTTTGACCGACATGAGAGTTAGATTAACACGCTTGTTCGGTTTTCTGATTTGAAATCATGCAAGTCAGGTTATGAGCACTGAAAATTTCCTTTTTTGGGTCGAAGGAATGGTCTGATTTTGGAAAAATGGAATAACTTTTCGAGAAAATTAGTCAACCTTAGTAAAGATTCTCAAAAGCTATTTTTGCAAATGGCCAATGCTCAACAAGCACGGAACCTACCCTTGAGCTCGGATCCGAAGGAAAATTGCCCTTTGTCTGAAGGACACTGCATGGCAACGGAAAGTTGCCCCTTGTTTGAATGGCATCGCAGTGCATTGAATGGCAATGGAAAGTTGCCCCTTGTCTGAATGGCACCGCAGCGCATTGTAGTCAGTCCTCAGAGTGACGAACACAACCAAATTCTCGGATACAGAGAAGGTAAAGATGGTCAAAACCATTATATAGACACAATTGATTTGGAAGTGTTTGTGGCTGGACTTCAGAATGTAGTTGCCTACGTATCCCGAAGATGGGAATCAAGCCTTACGTAGTTCGGGGTTAGCTACACTCGGGTATTAACCTCTCCTTTTGCGCTCTAACTTTTGCCAAGGCCGCCCTTCCGGGTTTTCAACCTTGCGAGCTATGTTTTTTTCATTTCTTTTCATTTTCTTTTTTCTTTTTTTATTTTTTTTATTTTCTTCATTTTTCTTCTTTTCTTTTCTTTTTTTTTTGGTTCTTTTCTTTGCTCTAACTTTTGCCTGGGTTGCCCTTCCGGGTTTTTGGCCCAGCGAGCCTCTCAAGGGTAAAAGTGTAGCTTTGTCCATGTCAAATGGTTTTGAGATCCTGAAGTCATCTGAATCCAGGAGAATGGATGCTGTTCGCTGACGATGCTGGAGTCCATCCAATGGGGGGCTGAATTTGACCCCAGTGTTGTGGATAGGAACTCAGTTGTCCTTCAGCAATGTCTTCTTCTTTCCTCCCTTCTGGGGTTTGGCATTCTTGCTGATCTTCATTGATTTGTGGAATGATCCATCTTCGGCTCTTCGAGCACAATCTGGCATCTTTTACCCCTAGTTCAAGGGGTGCTTCTGATCTAGCTTTGCAAGCTCCTTTTGACGACATCTGATCTTCTTGATCTGACTTGCCCCTAGTTCGAGGGCTGCTTCTGATCTGGCCCCATGGGCTTTACATGGTGGTTGACCGTTGAACCTTCTGAATCCAAGTTCAAGGTTTGAAGGTGAGGGGTCGAGCTTCGAGGCTGAGAGCGATCCTAGGCTGCACAATCTCAAGAGCGATTCCACACAGGTCTTCGCAGGACCGCGCAAAACATTTTTTTGAAATCTTTTAAGAAAGCGACAAATCGCTCGCACCGAAGACAGTGTAGAACCAATCTGGATCAAGCCAGGATCCTTCCCAGTACTCACACTAACAAGCATGATCTCATTCATTAAGGGCTTGGCACGCGTCTCTTTCTCTTAATTGATCAAAATTTTTTTTGCAAATCCCGAGGAATTCCGTTTTTTTGTTTTCCATCACAATGTTCAAAAAGTTTTGAAAAACTTAGGTCCATGCAATGAGTTCGAGGCACATAAAAATAGGCAAACGGTACTGCCGTTTCATTCAAACTTTTTGGCACAACTGGCGCAAGGCAGAAGCAAACACAAGGGTGTGGAAATCACTGCTGTTTCATTCAGATCTGTTGGCACAACTGGCTCCCTGGCAGAAACAGACTCAAAAGAAAACAAAAGGACAAACACAAAACAAAATAGTGATATCCGAAGTAACACCCCCGGAATCACCCGACTTCTGTACAACAGGACTGACTCGATACAACAAGACAGACCCTTAATCAAAAAGACTGACTCAAAACAAAGAGACAGACTCAAAACAAAACCACAGAACTGACTCAACACTGAAGTCAGAGGCTACAAAAACCAGCATTCGCAAATGCTCAAAACAGTGCGTGCCACACGCCACATCTGAAATATACTGAGCGCCGCTCGCAGGTGGTCCAACCCCTGATCACATACTCGTGGTATCCTCGAAGTCCAAAAGCTTAGTGGTGACAGACTTTGCTGAGGCAGATGGGAGGATGACCTCATTGTCGATCAAGTCCTGTACTTCATGGCGAAGACGGAAGCAGTTGTCGGTGGCGTGACCGGTTTGCTGATGGTATGCGCAGTACTGAGTAGCGTCATGGCCTGCTGGAAGATGACTAGGGAGAGGCCTAGGCTCGAGGGGTTTAAGATGCCCCTTTTCAGCCAGGATTTGAAGTGCCTTAGACAGAGGCATGTAGAGGGCGTGAAAGTGTCTACGCCCTTGGGGCAGATACTTTGAAGTCTGTGGATTCTTGCTAGACGCACTAGCGAAAGTGTCGGCAGGCACTGCCTTGGCTTTCTGGTCTCTTCCAGGTGCAGGGTTATGAGTGGAAGGAACTGTTCTGGCATGACGGGGCTTATCCCGGTTTTTCGTCTGGCTTGAACTGCCCTTGATTGGAGTGGGGAAAGCATCATTTACAGTCTTGGCGACAACTGCGAATACCTGCTGCTTATTCATCCCCCCGACTTTTAAAGCCTCGACTGCCCATAGCAGTTGTTCAATGGGATCGGTGTCTGCCTTCATTTTGTTCTTACCTTTGGCCTCAGCCTGATCAAGGGTTTGGGTTGCTGTTGACATGTCATTGCAATAGCTCAGGACAACCTCAGGTTGGCTGAGCTCGATCACAATTCGCCCCAGTAGCGCGGGCTCCTGCGATACAAAATTTTCAGCATATGATGCAGTTGGTGGCGAAGCTGACATTCCGTAAGCAAGATCCGCCACGGACCTCTGAAGGTCACCAATCATTCCCATTAATTCAAACATGGTAGGTTCACGGGCCTGAAACAACTGGGGCTCCCAGATCGGGCGCGCAGCAGGCGACCTGGGTGGATGTGGTACATCAACATTGGTCTCGCTTTGCAGGATGATTCCTTGGTCTAATGCGGCTGCCATAACCACGATTTCCTCTGAATTTTGCGTCATCATAGATTCGTTGAACTAAACGGAGGTGGTGCAATTGGTGACTGACGGATCAGATACCTGTCTTGCCTCAGCAAGGGGGAACACTAGCTATTCTGAACTAACTCTCTGAAACCCCCCTGAAAGAGAAAACACACAGTATTTCAGCCCAAGCAAAACAGACATATGCATAGCTGAATCACTGTACTCTCCTACTGATCACTATTTCCAGCAAAGTCACTGCCCCAAAACTGAATTTGATACCCGCAGATATAACTGCTTCCCAGATACTGATAGTGGTGCCCTCAGGCCTGGTTCTAAGATTTGCAAACTGATACGTGCATTCCAGTAGAGACGCACTCTAAAAGCACATAACAAGCAAGTGAGAGCCAAACACCCCTATTTTGGTGTAGACACCCCATTTTTGACCGACCTCAAGACTTGGACGTCACCGCTTGAACAGTCGGTGATCATCCATGTTTGTGTTCGTCTTGAGTTCCCGGAGGTCTCGGCTACGCGCCTTGCCTCAGGATCTCTCGACTCGACTGTTTTGTGTCTGGTTTTGCACCAAACACTTGTGCTTTGCCTTGGAGGGGCAGGGAATGGCTTGTGAGCCATCCCCACACTCCACTGGCCATGGCTTGAGGCCACCGGCTGTGTTTTGTTTCAACCGGCCAAATGTTTGGCTAGCCGGCACTATAGATGGCCGGCCGGCTATCTTTTTTTGGTCAATTGCATTTTTGGCCGGCCGACTACTGTGCATCTTCTTTTGCAGATATTTTCATGCAGCTGGCATACACTTTCACCCCCTCCATACACGTGTATGGAGGGATTGCCCTCTTGTTAGCTTCCTTTGGAAGCTTTACAAGACCATTTGTCTACAAAAGAGAGGCTCTTCTCTCTTGTTGAAAGGTTAGACAATTTAGACACCATTTTCAGAGGGTCTTGAGTTTTAGGTTTAGGGTTCATATATCCTCCATCTCTATATCTCTCTCTCTTTTGTGTTTTGTGTGTGTATTTAGCCTTAGTTTTGCACACAAACACCCACCATCACACCTTTTCTTGGAACTGAGGCCCTTGAGGGTTGTTTTTGGAGTTGTGGAGCTGGTTTGAGCTCAAAGAACCAGCTGGTCCACCATTTTTGAAGGAGGTCTACAAGGGTAAGACTTTTGTCCCTTTTTTCCCATTTTTATATTGCTTATTTACCTACCTTGAATCTGTTTTTGAGCTTAGTGTATAACATATAAAAGTTGTGTTTTTACCTTCTCTAAATAGTTTGTTAAGGGTGTTTTAAGCTTTGGGGTTGTTTGACCCCTCTTAAGGCTTGTTTGGCGTTTTTTTTGTGCCATTTTGGTTGAGCTCTGGGACCATTGTGTTTGGTCCTCCTCACCACTGAAATCTAGAGGGATTTCAGTGATGAGGATGGTGCCTTGAGGTCCTAGGAAGGAGAGGGCCACCCCCTCTCCTTGTTGTCCTTGAAAAGGGCCATTTTTGCCTCTTTAGTGAGCATCTAGTCTAAGTGTGTGTTAGCCATGCCTTAGCTGATTTTCATGCTTATTATGTCATAATATGCCTCTGTTTTTAGTTGGTTTTGGTACACCATGCTTGCTTAGCATACATGCCTTATAATGCCATGATTTGCCTCAACACATGCATAGCATTTAGACTACCATGCTCATGTGTTTTGGCTAAGCTTTGTGAAGCTTATATGCATATTTTGATGTGCTAAGGGACTGTTTTAGGTCATTTGAGCCATTCATGTCTTGCTTTGTATAGCTACCATGAAATCCCTCTTGAATGCCTTAAGCTTTGGCCTCTCTAGCATGCCATCCTTGCTTTGTTTCAGTGGTTTGGAACCACTTACCAGGTTATTTCAGTCGTTATAATATGCTTGCATGCTTGCATTTAATGCTCCTTTGATGCTCTAAGAGGTTGTGTTGTATGCTCCATGGTTAAGCGTTTGTGCATGCCTCCATGTGTAGATCATTTAGATGTCATCTAGGTGGTTTTTAGGACTTGCCTTAACATGATTTGGGACTGTTTTGATCTATTTTGGTCATTTGCTTCATGTGTCATATGATCATGCTTTAGGTCCTTGGACCAATTACATGCTTTGCTTGCTTTGATTAGTTGTTTAGCACCTCTTTTCTATGCAATTTCAAAGCTTAAGGTGCATGCCATTTGTCCATGATTGCATCCTCTTAAGTGCGCTTGAGAGTTACCTTTTGATATTTAAAGTTTTAAGCCATGTTTGCATGTATGCTTATGTATGTAGATACTTGGCTCATGACGCATTATTGCACACTTTTGTGTTGTTGCATTTGGCATGCTTTGTATCTAACATGTTGTCCACATTGCACTTTGCATGTGTGCATGTTGTTGTTACACTTTGCATGCTTGGTTAGTTACATCTTTGCATTACTTGCTTGCATGCCCATATTGCACACTTAGGATCACATGCTTAGGATTGCATTGCATTGGCATGCATGCTTCACCTCTTGATCAAGCCATGATAGAGGTTGAAAGCCCCTTTGTTTGTTTATGTGCATTGCATTTCATTTGAAATCGAAATGCACACTTGATTCTTTGGGCCATCATGCATGGAAATGCGCGATTGGTGGTCCAAGAATCAAGAATCATATCCCTTTGAGTCATGCATATGATAAGGGATGTGATTGGTGCATACATTGCTTGAAATGCATTGCCATGCCAAGTTCTGTCCTCTGCTGCTGTCAGCTGCAGGTTTCAACAGGAATATTTGGCCGGTCGGCAGTGTTGAGTGCCGACCGGCAAAGAATGTTTGGCCGAGAGCATAATGTTTGGTCGATGACCACTTCAAAATGGCCGGTGATGATCCCACTCAGCCGGTGGTGTTCCACAACACTCAGAGAAGCAACCTTGGGAGTTGTGCAATTTTCAAAAAAGCAGAACAGTCAAAGCAGAGGCAACTTGTGCATGGCAGTGACTTTCCGAGCGGAGCCGAGCGCGCATTGCATTGGGGCCCTCTTCCCGAGGCTATTTACTGCTTTCGTTAGATTAGTTAATTTGTTAATTAATTAATTGATTTGTAATATTTAATTAGCTTGTAGGTTAATTAACTTGTATTATTCTTTCGGTCCCTCCGAGCGAGGGCAAATCTGTAATAAGTGTGGGTGCATGTGTGCATGTCTTCCAACCCCCACTTCTTTCTCCCTTTTACTTACCAGCTTTTGATGGTTAGTATTAGGAAATGTTTACTTTAGCATACCTTATGCTATGCATGCGTGCATCATTCATTAGTATTGCATGCACCGGGCTCGGCGCATCATACTAACTGCATAAGTATTTCAAATCTAACTTGAATACATGCTACTTGTGTATTTTCGCTTGTCATTTATAGACTAGCCGAGCCTACTCTAGTGACATTCCGTATGCGTTGCATTAGGCATTTAAACATGGACTTGGATCATGCATGATTGCTAACATGTTCTTGTTTTGGCGCGGAGTACTAGGTGAGCTCTTTACGCTTTAGCATCTCACATGAGTGTGAACGTTAACATGATAGCATGATTACCATGAGGCTAGATGCTTATGTGATATAAACTGCTTGAATGCCTGTGGGTGAAGGTTGGATTGTTTGAGTTGGGATAACTCGTTGAAATCCGTATTTTAGCCTACTTGCGAGTAGCAAATTTCAAACTGTTTTTCAAACAAACGGATATGCAATGCTTCGTTCCAATTTTGGCGATTTGGTCCTTACTTGTTTGCTGAGCGCATAACGTAGTAATTCTAGGCTAATAACTGGAATAAGAACACATAACGTTTTCAAAATTGGATATCACGGTTAGTAGAGGCCGATCTTCGGATCGGGCGAGAGGGGGTGCTCATAGCTGACCTTCCCCAATCGTACCCAAGCTCCCGAGCCGAGGCAACTTTGGTGATGATGGACACGTGGCCTTTGGCGCCGAGTTAGGGTTTCCTAAATTCTCCCATAAAAAATATTTAGGTGGCGACTCAGTATCTGGCAAAGTAGTCCATGTTTGGCACTTCTTTTCAAAAATCTGTTTCTCAAAATGATTTGCCGGATTTGGACTTTTTGGTTCAGATTAAGAACCGTGACAATTTGAGAGTCCTGAACTGTAGTGAGCCCCAGACGAACAAAACGGGACTTATCCTCCCGGGGCGTTCGGGGACGTCTACGGTTTCTGGCGACTCTGCTGGGGATCGAAGAGAGCTTGACTCGAACTCGTGATATCCTATTTTGATTTCATTTATGTGTCTCTTTGCATTACATGTGCATTGGTGCGCTTAGGACACCGTGTTTGCCATCTGCCATTCCTGAACGGTTTGCCGGAGGCTTGACTTTGTCAAAGCATGCCATAAGGCTGACCGGTTGTGGGCTCTGACAGTATGGGAACACAAACCCCGGTTTTACCGGGGCGCCCTTTTCGACCATTCGACCTAGTGCATATCGAAATCCATAGTGACTATTCCAAACTAGGACAGGTTGCTTACCTGATGTTAGGTTGTTTGAAAACTGTTGCGTGCAAAGTGAAACCCTAGCTCCTATCAAAAATAGGACAGGGAAGCCCTACCCCAACATAGGGGTGTTTTGGCTCTCCTTTACTTGCTATGTGCTTTTAGAGTGCATCTTTACAGGGAACGTACATATCAGTTTGCAAGTTTGAGTATCAGGCCTGAGGGCACCAGTATCAGTTTATAAGAATCAGTTACATCTGTGGGTATCCGATTCAGTATTTTGGGGGCAATGATTTTGGGCAACAATGGTCAGCAGTAGAGTACAGTTGTTCGGCTACATCTGTGTTTGATCCATTTGGGCTGAAACGCTGCTTGTTTTTCCTTTCAGTTCAGGGAGTTGATACAGAATAGCTAGTGTTCCCCCTTGCTGAGGCAAGACAGATATTTGATCCGTCAGTCACCGTCCAATACAGCGGGCTTATTATGATGCAGAATTCAGAGGAGATTGTGGTTATGACGGCCATATTAGATCAAGGAATCACTCTGCAAAGCGAGACCAATGTCGATGTACCGCATCCACCCAGGTCGCCTGTCGCGCACCTGGTCTGGACCCCCCAGTTGTATCAGGCTCGTGAGCCCACCACATTCGAATTGATGGGAATGATAGGTGACCTCCAGAGGTCCGTGGCAGATCTCGCTTACGGAATGTCAGCTTCGCCACCAGCCGCACCGTATGCCGGGAATTTTGTACCACAGGAGCCCCCACTGTTGGGACGGATTGTGATCGAACTTAGCCAACCCGAGGTGGCCTCTAACTATAACAATGACGTATCAACATCAACCCAAACCCTCGATGAGGATGAGGCCAGAGGCAAGAACAAAATGAAGGCAGATGCCGATCCCATTGAACAACTGCTATGGGCAGTCGAGGCTTTGAAAGCCGAGGGGATGAGTAAACAACATGTATTCGCAGTCGTAGCTAAGGCTGTGGATGATGTTTTCCCCACTCCAACCGAAGGCAGTACAAGCCAGTTAGAAAATCGAGATAGGCCCCGTCATGCCAGAACAGTTCCTTCCACTCCCAACCCTGCACCTGAGAAAGATCAGAAAGCCAAGGCGGCGCCTGCCAACCCTTTCGCTAGTGCGTCTAGCAAGAATACTCAACCTTCAAAGTACCTGCCCCGAGGGCGCAGGGTCTTTCACGCTCTCTATATGCCATTGTCAAAGGCACTTCAGATCCTTGCCGAAAAGGGGCATCTTAAACCCTTGGAGCCTCGGCCTCTCCCAAAGAATCTCCTTACTACACATGATGCTGCTTTGTACTGTGCGTACCACCAGCAAACCGGTCATGCTACCGACAATTGTTTTGGCCTCCGTCATGAGGTGCAAGACTTGATCGACAATGAAGTTATCCTCCCGCCCACCTCAGCCAAGTCCGTTACTACCCAGTTATTGGATTTTGAGGATATTGATACTGCGAGTATGTAATTAGGAAGTGAACCACCTATGGGCGGCGCTCGGCGTATTTTGGATGTGGCGTCTGGCACGCATTTTTGGAGCATCTGCGAATGTAGTTTTGTAAATTCTGGCTTGGGTGTCGAGTCAGTCTTTTGTTTTGATTTGAGTCTGTCTCATTGTCTTGAGTCATTCCTTTTGCTTATGGGTCTGTCTTGTTGTAGCGAGTCAGTCCTCTTTGTATAGAATGCCGGGTGATTCTGGAGCTGTTGCCTCGAACACCGTTTTGTTTTACCCTTTTGCTTTCTTTTGAGTCTATCTCTGTCGTGGAGCCAGTTACAACCAAGGAATCTGAATGAAACAACTGCGACTATCATGTTTCCATGCTTACTACTATTCTGAATTAGTTGTGCCAGGGGACTTGAATGGGACAGCAGTACATTCCACCTGTTCTCTTGTGCCCTGAAAATCATTGCATTGACCTAAGTTTTTCAAAACCTTTTGAACACTGCGGTGAAAAAAAAGAGGAAGAAATTCCTCGGGTTTTGCAAACTTTGATCAAATTGAGAGAAAGAGAGGCGCGCTAAGCCCTTAATGATTGAAATCATGCTTGTCAGCGTGAGTACTGAGAAGGACCCTGGCTTGATCCAGACTGGTTCCACACTATCTTCAGCACGAGCGATTTGTCGCTTCTTTAAAAACTTTCAAAAACAAAATGTTTTGCGCGGTCCTGCGAAGACCTGCGTGGGATCACTCTTGAGATTGTGCAGCTTAGGATCGCTCTCAACCTCAAGACTCGAGCCCTTGTTTTAAAGCCTTGAACCACAATTCGGAGTGTTCAACGATCGACCATCAAGAGAGGCCTGTGTGGCCAGATTGGAAGCAGCCCTCGAACAAGAGGCACCAAAGTCAGATCAAGAAGATCAGATCTCATCAGAAGAAGCCTGTAAAGCTAGAACAAAAGCACCCCTCCAAACTAGGGGCAAAAATGTCCAATTTGCTCGAAGAGCCGAAGATGGGTCCTTCAGTAAGTCAATGCAACAGCCACTCTCCGGGATACGGATGGCTTCAAAACCCTAAAGCCATTGGGCATGGACTTGTTACACTTTTACCCTTTGAGCGGCTCGCTGGGCCGAAAACCCGGAAGGACGACCCAGGAAAAAGTTAGAGCAAAAGAAAAAATATACAAAAGAGAGAAAAATACAAAAAAAGAAAAGAAATAATAATATACAAAAGAGAGAAAAATACAAAAAAAGAAAAGAAATAATAATATACAAAAGAGAGAAAAAAAAAGAAAAGGAAGAAAGAAAAAGGAAAGAAAAGCTCGCAAGGTTGAAAACCCGCATCGGGCGCCTTGGCAAAAGATAGAGCACAAAAGGTGAAGGTTAAAATACCCGAGTGTACCTTAACCGGAACTACGTAAGGCTTGATTCCCATGTTTGGGATACGTAGGCAGCTTCGCCTCGAAGTCCAGCCCCCAACGCTTTCATAGCGACTAAGTCCATGCAATGGTTTTTAATCATCCTTGATTCCCATGTTTGGAGTATCTAAGCAGCTCCGCCTCGAAGTCTAGCCCCTAACACCTTCAAAGTGACTGCGTCCATACATTGGTTTTGACCATCTTCGTCTTCTCTGTATCCGAGAAAGTTTGGTCGGGATCATCACTAGTGAGGACTGTTTACAATATGCTATGGCATTATCCAGACAAGGGGCAACTTTCCGTTGCCATGAGTCGCCGTTCAAACCAGGGGCAACTTTCAGTTGCCGTGCAGCGTCCTTCAAACAAGGGGCAATTTTCCATTGCCTCCGATCCGAGGTTGTGCATCTCGAGAGTAAGTTTCGTGCTTGTTTAGCACCGCTCGTTTGCGAAAATAGTTTTTGAGAATTTTTACTGAGGTTGACTAATTTTCTCGAAAATTGTTTTATTTTTCAAAACTTCGACCATTTTCTGGGACCGAAAAAAGGAAAATTTTCAGTGCTCATAGCCTGACTTGCATGGTTTTCAAATCAAAAATCACATAAGTATGTTAATCTAACTCTCATGTTGGTCAAAATTGTTTTCGTAGAAACCAAAACAAAAATGGTCATAATGATGAACTAGGGGCACAGTTGAGTTGGGCTCCCTGTCTTTTCCCCATCGCCAACATACTCGCCAGAAAGGGCATAGCTAAAGCTGTCATTAAAGGGTTGAAAGCTCTCTTAACCTCCGAGCAACGAGGTATCGAACCAAGTGCGAAGCACGAATCTGAAGGGATCAAGGTACTCCGTTCCCTTGCCTGGGGCATCGACCAAGCGCCACCGGAAGAAACAGCCGTGAGCTAACCATGTCGGGCGTGAACCCACAACTTCCTATTCATCCATTAAACATCCTGGGGAGGGATAAAAATGAGAGAATAAAGAATAGAGAGGTGTAAGTTGAGAGAAAGAGTGAGCAAAAAGGGTTTTGAGAGAAAAACCGAGCTTGAGTGCCAGAGTGATGTGAGAATCACAAATGAGAAAAGGGTGAGAAACAATATCCAGAGAAACTGGCTCCTCGTTATCTGAGCTCCCCCGTCTCCGTTAATGCGTTTGTATGTCGTGTCTTCTGTTTTGTTTACCTCAACCTTTGTTTTGAGTCTTTTCCGAGTGTGCCTCGTTGTGTTTAGGTTGTTTACCCTTTTGTCTCTGCTGTTGAGTCTTTCTCTCTGAGTTCAGTTGTAGGCTCAATACCTCGGTTTGAAGAACTCTTTTTCAATCTCCAAAAGATTAATCGCTTTGTGCTCAGAATGCTGTGCCATTCTCCACATTTGTGCAAAAAACATGATTTGGTTCTTTCATGCAACTACAGGGTCCACCCCCGATAAGTGCGAACAGGAAAACCTGGGCCTCTTTGAAGCTTCCAGGTTTCACATCGCATCTGAGTGTGCTTCAACTTCAGTAGATTCAACCTTCATGGTCCGTCTTGTCAGATTTGGGCTGTTTGTTCAGGATCCGCTGTGTGTAAGATGAGCCAAGCATTGTGTTATGAGCTGTGTGCAGATTAATCCCCAGTAGAGTATGAGCCAAGTGTTCAGAATGTGCAGTGGTTGGTATGGGTTGTTTAGCTGTTGGCTGGTTCATTATCTGATTATTACAATGCAAGTGTTCAATTTTCAGACAACAGATCAATTTCATTTACATTAAGGTGCAACATGATGCAATGCGATGCAATATATGAAATGTACAAATGCAACACTTTTTCAGACAAAGAGTTTGTTTCATTTCATCATCTTTTTCAAGTACATGGTTTTGGAAATAAAAATCTGCTTGCGGCAGTATAAGGTACTCTAGCTACCAGCAAAAGGTACAAAAGAAAAAGAAAAAGAAAAACAGCAAAAATTTGGATCAATGACAAAGGATCTCAGGCCTGGGAGTCTGTCCTAGTCCTCTTCCTGGACGAAGGTCCAGGAGCATCATCAGTGCTGTCATTTGAGCCTGAGCCTGAGCCGTCTCCGATCTCCTCCTCGGACGACTCTACCTCCGCCTCAGCCTCAGCCTCGGACTCATCATCATCATTAGGGACGGGTGCCCGTGAGCTACTCCCAACATGGGTGCGCCCTGCCTTAGTGCGGGGGTATACTCTGCCATCTCCTCCGGTTGGAACAGAAGGTCCAGCTGGAACACCTCCCACAGTGGGAATCTGGAAAGGAGGCTGAAAAGTATAAGAGGCAAACGCATCAGTATGCCGTGAACAGTTTATTAGTGCAGAATGCAGTGTATGAGTACAGTGTGCGAATGCCGTGAGCAGTTTATTAGTGCAGAATGCAGTGTATGAGTACAGTGTGCGAATGCCGTGAGCAGTTTATTAGTGCAGAATGCAGCGTATGAGTGTAGTGTGCGAATGCCATGAGCAGTTGATCAATACAGAATGCAGTGTATGAGTACAGTGTATGAATGCCGTCAGCAGCTTATCAAGTGTTGTGTTGTGCACCAGATTATGTGAAGCAGCTTATGTGCATGGTTTGAGACCATGATCAGAAGAACATACCGGAATGCTATAGAGGGCCAGGAGGTCGAAAGTCCGCTGCAACATCCCCATCATAGAGGCATTCAGCTCCAAGGACTGCCGGGTATACTCGGAAGAAGCCTGCAAGAGTATTAGATGCATCAGTATTCTGCGGAATATCAAATAAACTGAAATAAAATGACAATGCAAGATGCAAAATGAAGTAGTACATACCGGAGGTAAGTCATGGAAACCGACCAACTCATGGTCAGTTGGAGGAGGAGCAAAGGGAATCTGGTAGGTCGCCCCACCCTGCCCTCTGTATGTCAGTGAAGTGGGTAGCGCTGGCCAGCTAACCCCCCGACCCCTCCGAGCCCCACTCCTGCCACGGACACGAGCTGTCCTCAACGTCCCTGCCCCTGCTCCAGCTCTAACTACTGGTGCCGTAGGTCCCCCTCTCTTAGCTCGGCGGCCACTACTTAGAGGCCGCATAATGTACGTCCGAACATACTCTGAGTAGTCACCCTCGCCCCTAAAGCCCTCCGCGTCCCAGCCGATCGTGTAATCGGCCATCTCCTCGGCAGTGCACCTCTCGGTGTCCCTCATGTGGGTAGGAGACGGACCCGGAACTATCTGCTCTGGCAAGCCCAGGGTCTGGCGTAGGAAACGCTCACCCAGGTACCAAGCCCGACAGACCGAGTCCTCAAGCAAAATCCTGAAACGTGCAGTCTCCTCTGCACCAGCAAATCGATCTCGAATCGTCGCAAGCAATGGAGCCCAAGGCTGCCAAGTGATCTGTAAATGACATGCAATTTGTTATCTACTGATATTGAAAATACAGTGTAAAGTGAAGCTTAAATAAAACTCTAAAAGTTGAACGTACCTCTGTGGGAGTAATAGTGTCAAAGTAGCGGCGGAAAAAGATGAAACGTCTCTCGGGGCCTCCGCACGCACCTCACGTCAAAGCGGCGCGAGAACGGAACGACGAGAGGGGTCTCCACGTCTGGCACTGGGGCGAGTCTCGGAAAGTAGGCATAGACCCACAACTGCAGAGCAAATACCAACAGGATTATCAGATAAAGCAGAATACAGAATAAAGCAGAAATTGCAGAACCGTGTGTTGTGCAGTGTATTGAGCATAGTGTACAGTGTGAGCAGTGTACAGTCAGTGTAAAGCAGAGTATGTGTGTGCCGTGTGTGCAGTATACAATCAGTGTGAAGCAGACCACCGTGTGTGCAGTGTACAGAGTACAGAAAATGAACGGCAGAAATGTAAAACAGAGAAAGAGATATACCTCCCAAGCTTGCTAGTAACCCTCGAGTAACTGTCCGCTGCAACGGGAGGCTGAGCTCATGTATCCATATAGAGTGGCTAGAGTAGCACCACCCTAGTCGAAGCGCAGGATCCGTGTGACGTCCACCAGTGCGCTTAACAAACAGAGGGGCACGGTGTTCGCCCGATCGGCGAAGATAGTCGTCCCCAACAGAAACATGAGGAAGCCGCATGCATATCGCTCCACCACCTCCTGGGTTATCGGAGCCTCCTCAACTAAGGCCGACTGAACTCTAAACTGGACCTCGAACCATGAATACCTGACGAAGCCAAGACGTGCGAGAGGCGGCACCTCGCCAAGCAAGTAGATCTGAGCAGCCTCCCACTCGTCCATGTCGGTGTCGAAGGGGATCGGATCACCCCCTACCCCGATGCCGATGAGCATCGAGAAATCATAGGGAGTCATCGTCATGTCTCCCACGACGGAAAAGTGGAAAGATTCGGTGGTGTCCCACCACCTCTCCACTAAAGAAGCAAGGAGAGGCTTGCTCGCAGTAAGGCGCGAGAGTCCCTTGCAGAATGCGCCGAATTCGGCCTGGTCAACAATGCGATGGACTGTGTCCGGTAACTCCATGTACCAGTCCCTGGCGGTAACATTCCCATACCCGCGGACAGTATGGGAATCTCCCTGTTCAAAAGCAAATAGTTGCGAAGAATGTAAAATGTACAGTTTTGAAGAGTATTCAGAATTGGTGGCAATATAGCGTGTGTGCACGTTTTCAGGTTCAAACAAACATCGGGTGCCGGTGTGCTAGCAGGGAACTACAACATGTGATGTGTCAGTGTGTTTAAGTGGTTCAGTACAGATATAGCGTGTGTACACGTTTTCAGATTCAAATAGGTGCCGAGTGCCGGTATGCTCGCAGTGAACTACAACATGTGATGTGCCAGTGTGTTTGAGTGGTTCAGGGCAAATGTAGTGTGTGTGCACGTGTTCAGATTCAAACAGATATCGAGTGCAAGTGTATTCACAGTCAACTACAACATATAGTGTATCGGTTTATCCGGGCTAAGCAATTAAAGAGCAGAATCAACTATGGCAGTTAAGTGTTCTACATTGCGGAAAATGAAACGGGGGAGAATATACCTCAAAAGCGCCGTATGAAAAGTGCGTCTCGGGCTTACGCAAGAGAAGCTCTGGTGGTACACCTCTCGCAAAATCCCGGAACTGGCGAAGTCCGTCGGGAGGAAGCACGTGAATCGCCGGCCGGTAGGTCGCCGAGACGAACGGGCGGACGCTCAAGGGGAGAAGCTCGGCCTCTGGATCCATCTCATGCTCTGGGGGAGTCCCGCCCCGTGGAATATCATTTGCCATGTCAAAAGTGGTGTGAAAATGGCCGGAAGAGAGAAAATCGGCCCAGAATGCAAAGAGTCAACAAAAAGTCAACCCCGAGAAGGGCGGAAAATGGCCGAAAAAGCTGGGAAATGGAAGAGGCACGAAAATCGAGAGAAACTTGGGGAAAACAAACCCCAAGAGGTGGAAATAGCAAAGGAGACACCGGAACGAAGAAATGTTCAGTTCAAAATGTTTGAAATGCAAAGATATTCGCGAATCAAACGACGAAACGGGCACGAAAACCAAGGAAAACGGAGAATGGAGGCTCGGGAAATACTCTAGAGGGAGAGAGGGAGCAATTTCGGCTAAGAGGGAATGAGAAAAATAGGGTTTGAAACCCTATTTTAAAAGACCCGAGGCAAAAAGACCGAACTGTCCCGACTCAGCAACATTTGGCCGATCGGCCAAATATTTGGCCAATAAGATGTTTTGATGGCCGGTGGATGGCCGGTGACCTCCCCTGATGGCCGGTGATCCTCCTATAACCTTGTTTGGGTCAGATGTATAGTTTGGGGCATTTATTTCTCAAGATAGTGCAAGACAGTGCCTTTCCGAAGCTCAACCGGCCTCTGTTTTGACCTCGGACCGGGTCTTCTGTGCATGGCACTCGAATATGTGCGAGGTGTATCCCTTTTGTATCCTTTTGTCTCTTTTGAGATTCGAAAGTTGCCCCCCATACGTTGTTTTGCAAACACGCGTTGAGTTATACGTCATTATGCATGCATTGTCATGCATTCGTTGTGGTCTGGCGAGACCTTAAATACGCTCGGTCTAGGAGACCTTAAATCCTCGGAAGGTGCAAGACCTTTGGTGCGTTGATATGCACAGATCATGTGCATTGTCATGCATTTCAAGCGGCTCGCGTCATCGCGCATTCAAATTCACAAATAGTGCATATGTCATGCACATCATTGTAAATAGTGCATATGCCATGCATCATTGAAAATAGTGCATATGTCATGCATCATTGAAAATAGTGCATATGTCATGCACATCATTGTAAATAGTGCATATGTCATGCATCATTGAAAATAGTGCATATGTCATGCATCATTGTAAATAGTGCATATGTCATGCATCATTGCAAATAGTGCATATGTCATGCATCATTGTAAATAGCATCATATGTCATGCATCACTGTAAATATTGCATATGTCATGCATTTTATTATATATATTCCATTCCAGTAGATATTGCATTGTAGCTTGCATGCATTCATTGCATCACTTCCATCTAGGGTTTGCGCCTTTCCTTGTTGAGCTTGGTCTGGTATGTGCCCATACTTTTCACGTCTATACACTCATAGTTCTGTATGACCGTTCTATGTTAGACGTGGTTTGTTTGTGTCCATGCCTTTCCTAGGCAAGATACGGTTTGGCCGTAGGCCTTAATTCATTTTATCCATTCCATTGCATATTGTATAAATTGCATTGTAGCTTGCATGCATTCATTGCATCACCTCCATCTAGGGTTTGCGCCTTTCCTTATTAAGCTTGGTCTGGTATGTGCCCATACTTTTCACGTCTATACACTCATAGTTCTGTATGACCGTTCTATGTTAGACGTGGTTTGTTTGTGTCCATGCCTTTCCTAGGCAAGATTTGGTTTGGCTCGCGTGCCATATCCATCATACATATTACATTGTAGTGTAATTTTTGCATCCTGCATTAGGATCATGTTCTTTCGTTAGCGGATCATTCCCCACTTATGTCATTCCACCCAATTACTTGTTCTTGTGTCCGTCTACATCACTCATAGTTTTGTGTGACCTTTGCTATGGTAGACGGACTTGTTACCTCCATCAATCTATTTGACATTTGTGTGGTTTTGAACCACTTAGGATTTGATCATGATTCAATTGCATTGCATTTTCATTTGCATTGTTTATACATAGTTTTGTATATATTGCATATCATTTTGCATTCGTTTTGCATGTTATGCATGTTGCTAACGATATTGTACCTGTTAAGTTTGCTTTCTTTGCAGGCACGATATTGTATGTACGGTTCATTTGAGGCTGGTGCAACCAGACGAACCAAACATGTATTGTATCCTCCGAGTGAGACGTATCGAGAATTGCATAATTCTCTTACATCCTTTCTGCATTGTAGTGTAGTTTGGTGTATGCTAGCTTAAAACTGTTGCATTATTATGCTTCATTACAGCTTTCTTTGCATGATCATAAGTTATGTTCGGCTTTGTGCATTGTCTTGCATTTTGCCCCTGCCTTCGGGCGCATATCTTTATTGTCTTGCATGTTTGTCTAAGTCTTCGGCCTTGTCAAAAATGGGTCGTCTCTGGGCTTTGACATTCACTCCCGTCATTGCTATGACTTTCGAGTTCTGTCAAAGAGGGGCAACTGTAGACACCCCATTTTTGACCATCCTCAAGACTTGGACGTCACCGCTTGAACACTCGGTGATCATCCATGTTTGTGTTCGTCTTGAGTTCCCGGAGGTCTCGGCTACGCGCCATGCCTCAGGATCTCTCGACTCGACTATTTTGTGTCTGGTTTTGCACCAAACACTTGTGCTTTGCCTTGGAGGGGCAGGGAACGGCTTGTGAGCCATCCACACACTCTACCGGCCATGGCTTGAGGCCACCGGCTGTGTTTTGTTTCAACCGGCCAAACGTTTGGCTGGCCGGCACTATAGATGGCCGGCCGGCTATCTTTTTTTGGTCAATTGCATTTTTGGCCGGTCGACTACTGTGCATTTGCTTTTGCAGATATTTTCATGCAGCTGGCATACACTTTCACCCCCTCCATACACGATTGCCCTCCTGTTAGCTTTCTTTGGAAGCTTTACAAGACCATTTGTCTACAAAAGAGAGGCTCTTCTCTCTTGTTGAAAGGTTAGACAATTTAGACACCATTTTCAGAGGGTCTTGAGTTTTAGATTTAGGGTTCATATATCCTCCATCTCTATATCTCTCTCTCTTTTGTGTTTTGTGTGTGTATTTAGCCTTAGTTTTGCACACAAACACCCACCATCACACCTTTTCTTGGAGCTGAGGCCCTTGAGGGTTGTTTTTGGAGTTGTGGAGCTGGTTTGAGCTCAAAGAACCAGCTGGTCCACCATTTTTGAAGGAGGTCTACAAGGGTAAGACTTTTGTCCCTTTTCCGCCCATTTTTGCATTGCTTATTTACCTACCTTGCATCTGTTTTTGAGCTTAGTGTATAACATATAAAAGTTGTGTTTTTACCTGCTCTAAATAGTTTGTTAAGGGTGTTTTAAGCTTTGGGATTGTTTGACCCCTCTTAAGGCTTGTTTGGCGTTTTTTTTGTGCCATTTTGGTTGAGCTCTGGGACCATTGTGTTTGGTCCTCCTCACCACTGAAATCTTGAGGGATTTCAGTGATGAGGATGGTGCCTTGAGGTCCTAGGAAGGAGAGGGCCACCCCCTCTCCTTGTTGTCCTTGAAAAGGGCCATTTTTGCCTCTTTAGTGAGCATCTAGTCTAAGTGTGTGTTAGCCATGCCTTAGCTGATTTTCATGCTTATTATGTCATAATATGCCTCTGTTTTTAGTTGGTTTTGGTACACCATGCTTGCTTAGCATACATGCCTTATAATGCCATGATTTGCCTCAATACATGCATAGCATTTAGACTACCATGCTCATGTGTTTTGGCTAAGCTTTGTGAAGCTTATATGCATATTTTGATGTGCTAAGGGACTGTTTTAGGTCATTTGAGCCATTCATGTCTTGCTTTGTATAGCTACCATGCAATCCCTCTTGAATGCCTTAAGCTTTGGCCTCTCTAGCATGCCATCCTTGCTTTGTTTCAGTGGTTTGGAACCACTTACCATGTTATTTCAGTCGTTATAATATGCTTGCATGCTTGCATTTAATGCTCCTTTGATGCTCTAAGAGGTTGTGTTGTATGCTCTATGTTTAAGCGTTTGTGCATGCCTCCATGTGTAGATCATTTAGATGCCATCTAGGTGGTTTTTAGGACTTGCCTTAACATGATTTAGGACTGTTTTGATCTATTTTGGCCATTTGCTTCATGTGTCATATGATCATGCTTTAGGTCCTTGGACCAATTACATGCTTTGCTTGCTTTGATTAGTTGTTTAGCACCTCTTTTGTATGCAATTTCAAAGCTTAATGTGCATGCCATTTGTCCATGATTGCATCCTCTTAAGTGCGCTTGAGAGTTACCTTTTGATGTTTAAAGTTTTAAGCCATGTTTGCATGCATGCTTATGTATGTAGATACTTGGCTCATGACGCATTATTGCACACTTTTGTGTTGTTGCATTTCGCATGCTTTGTATCTAACATGTTGTCCACATTGCACTTTGCATGTGTGCATGTTGTTGTTACACTTTGCATGCTTGGTTAGTTGCATCTTTGCATTACTTGCTTGCATGCCCATATTGCACACTTAGGCTCACATGCTTAGGATTGCATTGCATTGGCATGCATGCTTCACCTCTTGATCAAGCCATGATAGAGGTTGAAAGCCCCTTTGTTTGTTTATGTGCATTGCATTTCATTTGAAATCGAAATGCACACTTGATTCTTTGGGCCATCATGCATGGAAATGCGCGATTGGTGGTCCGAGAATCAAGAATCATATCCCTTTGAGTCATGCATATGATAAGGGATGTGATTGGTGCATACAGTGCTTGAAATGCATTGCCATGCCAAGTTCTGTCCTCTGCTGCTGTCAGCTGCAGGTTTCAACAGGAATATTTGGCCGGCCGGCAGTGTTGAGTGCCGACCGGCAAAGAATGTTTGGCCGAGAGCATAATGTTTGGTCGATGACCACTTCAAAATGGCCGGTGATGATCCCACTCAGCCGGTGGTGTTCCACAGCACTCAGAGAAGCAACCTTGGGAGTTGTGCAATTTTCAGAAAAGCAGAACAGTCAAAGCAGAGGCAACTTTTGCATGGCAGTGACTTTCCGAGCGGAGCTGAGCGCGCATTGCATTGGGGCCCTCTTTCTGAGGCTGTTTACTGCTTTCGTTAGATTAGTTAATTTGTTAATTAATTAATTGATTTGTAATATTTAATTAGCTTGTAGGTTAATTAACTTGTATTATTCTTTCGGTCCCTCCGAGCGAGGGCAAATCTGTAATAAGTGTGGGTGCGTATGTGCATGTCTTCCAACCCCCACTTCTTTCTCTCTTTTACTTACCAACTTTTGATGGTTAGTATTAGGACATGTTTACTTTAGCATACCTTATGCTATGCATGCGTGCATCATTCATTAGTATTGCATGCACCGGGCTCGGCGCATCATACTAACTGCATAAGTATTTCAAATCCAACTTGAATACATGCTACTTGTGCATTTTCACATGTCATTTATAGACTAGCCGAGCCTACTCTAGTGACATTTCGTATGCGTTGCATTAGGCATTTAAACATGGACTTGGATCATGCATGATTGCTAACATGTTCTTGTTTTGGCACGGAGTACTAGGTGAGCTCTTTACGCTTTAGCATCTCACATGAGTGTGAACATTAACATGATAGCATGATTACCATGAGGCTAGATGCTTATGTGATATAAACTGCTTGAATGCCTGTGGGTGAAGGTTGGATTGTTTGAGTTGGGATAACTCGTTGAAATCCGTATTTTAGCCTACTTGCGAGTAGCAAATTTCAAACTGTTTTTCAAACAAACGGATATGCAATGCTTCGTTTCAATTTAGGCGATTTGGTCTATACTTGTTTGCTGAGCGCATAACGTAGTAATTCTAGGCTAATAATCGGAATAAGAACACATAACGTTTTCAAAATTGGATATCACGGTTAGTAGAGGCCGATCTTCGGATCGGGCGAGAGGGGGTGCTCATAGCTGACCTTCCCCAATCGTACCCAAGCTCCCGAGCCGAGGCAACTTTGGTGATGACGGACATGTGGCCTTTGGCGCTGAGTCAGGGTTTCCTAAATTCCCTCATAAAAAATATTTAGGTGGCGACTTTGTATCTGGCAAAGCAGTCCATGTTTGGCACTTCTTTTCAAAAATCTGTTTCTCAAAACGATTTGCCGGATTTGTACTCTTTGGTTTAGATTAAGAACTGTGACAATTTGAGAGTCCTGAACTGTAGTGAGCCCCAGACGAACAAAACGGGACTCATCCTCCCGGGGCGTTCGGGGATGTCTACAGTTGGGGTAGGGTTTCCCTGTCCTATTTTTTCAGGAACTAGGGTTTCACTATGCACGCAACAGTTTCAAACAACCTATGATCGGGTAAGCAACCTAGCTTGGAATGGTCACTATGGATTCCGAATATGCACTAGGTTGAATGGTCAAAAAGGGTGCCCCAGTAAAACCGGGGTTTGTGTTCCCGTCGTGGCAGAGCTCGCAACCGGTTAGCGTTATGGCATGCTTCTCGATGCAAGCTTCCGACAAACCGTTCAGAAATAGCATACGGCAAACACGGTGTCCTAGGCACACCAATGCACATGCAATGCAAAGAAACACATAAGTGTCATTAAAACAAGATATCATGAGTACGACTCAAGTTCTCTAAGTCCCTAGCAGAGTCGCCAGAAACTGTAGACGTCCCCGAACGTCTCGGGAGGGAATCCCCCCCCGTTTTGTTCATTGGGCTCACTAAAGTTCAAGACTCAAAGTCACGGTCCTGTATCTAATCTCGCAGAGTGCAATGCAAGACCGATGAATCATCAAAGAGTCCAAATCCGAAAAATCGTTTTTGAAAATAGATTTTTTGAAAGAAGTACCAAACATGGACTGCTTTGCCAGATACAGAGTCGCCACCTAAATATTTTATTTTGGAAAATTTAAGAAACCCTGACTCGTTTGCCTAAGGCCACGTGTCCGTCATCACCAAAGTTGCCTCGGCTCGGGAACTTGGGTACGATTGGGGAAGGTCAGCTATGAGCACCCCTGCTCGCCCGATCAAAGATCGGCCTCTACTAACCATGATATCGAGTTTTGAAAACATTATGCGTTCTTATTCCGGTTATTAGCCTAGATTTACTATGTGATGCGCACAACACAAAAGTATAGAGTAGATCGCCTAATTTGGAACAAAACATTGCATATCCGTTTGTTTGGAAATGTTTGAAGTTTGCTACTCGCAAGTAGGCTTAAATGCGGATTTCAATGAATTATCCCAATTCAAGTAATCCAACCTTCACCCACAGGCATTCAGGCAAGTATATCACATAAGCATATAGCCACATGGTAAGCATGCTGTCATGTTAACAATCACACTCATGCGAGATGCTAAAGTATAAATACTTACATCGTATTCCGCGCCAAAACAGAGAACTCGTTAGCAATCATGCATGATCCAAGTCCATGTTAAGTGCCTAATGTATCGCATACAGAATGCAGTCTAGAATAGGCTCGGCTAATCCTAGGACGGCATGTGAAATGCAACAGATAACACATATTCAAGTTAGATTTGAAATACTATGCAGTTAGTATGATGCGCCGAGCCCGGTGCATGCAATATAGATGAATGAATGCACGCATGCATAACATAAGGTATGCTAATTGAAATATGTCCTAAATCTAACTATTATAAGCAGTTAAATAAAAGGGAGAAAGAAATGGGGTTGGAAGACATGCACACATGCACCCACACTTATTACAAATTTTCCCTCACTCGGAGGGACCGAATAAATAATACAAGCCACCTAATTAACTAACTCACAAGCTAATTAATTATTATAGAACCAAATTAAATAACTAGCTACAACTAATTACACAACTTAATTAATTGACGAATCAATTAACTAATTAATGAATGACAACAAGCAGGTAGGGAAAGCAGTAAATGGTGCTATTCCAGCTCTGTTTGAAGAAGGGAGGCATGCATACTTGCTTCGGTTCTTCGCATCGAAACGCCTTCCGGTTGCTCTTTAGAGGCTCTGTTTGCAGGGTGTCTTCCAGCGCTTGTTGCTGGACCTTACCAAAACACTGCAAGGGAAGCCACCAGTGGCCTGCCGGCCATGGAAGGATAACTGCCGACCAAAGGTGGTCCATTGCTGGCCATCAATGGCAGGCTGTCGGCCACAGGTGTGCTGTGACACCAAACTGCAACGAAGCACAAAATAGAGAAAAGAGAGGGTTTCCCAAGGACATGTACGCACCGTGGCACTCCAAATCACCTCAAGACATCAAGGAAGAGGCCTGGTCGGATCCATGACCATCGATCACGCATGCCGATGCATGATGGCCAAAGATCCAACTTATGCCAATCAATATGAAAATGAATGCACAAATAAAGCAAGTAAAGCCTAGAACTCTATCATGAATCATCAAGAGCTTCGGCGACCAAGAATTGAGACACGTTCCATCACTTGAAGTATGAAACGCCCCTCGTTCCTCGTGCTCAGATTAACACTTAATCCAGGCAATGCAACACATAAGCATGGCAAACATGCAACATGACCTAAATGTGCAAACATGTAACTAAACCAAGCATGCAACAAGCATATAAGCATGATGTGAGGTGATGACCTTGGACAACATGACAAAATGCAACATGAACATGTGAGCATGCAAGGTATGCAAAGCTAAACAAGTATGCGACAACATACGAAATGACACAAGCATGCGACAACATGGTAAGATGGGCTTACACCAAAGATGGACGGCTCTCAACTAGGTCCAAATCAGTAGCCATAGCGATGAATTAAGCCATACAACACACTCAAGCATGCGAAATGCGAAAGGTTCATCAAAGGGGCCTAAAAGGGGTAACTCTCAAAAGTGCCTAAGAAGTGACGAATGTGCAAGTGTAACAACACTAGAGGCACTGAAATGAGATGATAAACGATGCCAAATAATCTAAATAGCTCAAGGATAGCATGCATGAATCACCGAAACACAAAGGTTGTAAGGCCAATTACACTACAGCTATACAGAGCATGAAGGATATGGCAAGGGCAACCCAAAACAGTCCTAGTACATGTTGATATGAGACTAAAACATGCAAGGAAGTAAGCCAAAGCAAGCTAGCATACAATACTAAAACATAGGACATGCAAGGCTACAAAAGAGGCAATGCACTGCACCTATTAGAACCAATCATGGCATGACTTGGACAACCAAAAACAGAGTTACATCATGGTATATTAGGACCCAAAATGTACTGAAGTGATGAGCCAAAGACTTAGGCTAAGTGGCATGCGCAAAAGTCCATTCTTGAGGCATAAAGCACAAGCTATACAAAGCATTCAAGGCATGTCAAATGTGAGTGAACAACAACATTTCATGGACTGAAATAGCATGTGGAATGAGGGCAAGGCATGCAAACATCACATGTATGGCATGATAGAGGCCTCAAAACCCAAGACTAGCCTAAGCATTTACACTATAGCTATGCAAAGCACGAGTGATATGGCCATGGCAGCCCAAAATAGTCCTAGAACACTTCAAAATAAGCATAAAATCAAGTTTGATTAAACCCAAAATATGCTAGTATGATGAGTCAAAACATCATGCACAAATGGCTAGTAAACAAGATTTGTTCTACACCTACATGGAGCATGCAAAGGATGATCGAACCAACTATGGATAGGGTCATAACATGCCAAATGATGACCAAATATATGCTGAAATGTAAACCAAACAAGCTAAAATGACATGGCATGGCATGGGTCATATGAAGCTAGTTTAGGGGATTTACACTACAAGTGCACCATGCAAGCATGGAGTAACAAAACCAACCCAAAATAGGTTCATGGCATGGTAAAACATCACCAAAAATGGACTGAAATGGACTCAACAAAGACTATGCACACATGCTACTTTGATGAGCTATGGATGGAGTTACACTACACATGCTAGATGCAAGCAAGACATGACCAAACCAGCCATAGACAGGGCCAAGGCAGGTCCTAAAAGTCACAAAAATAGTCCTGAACCAAGCCTCAAAAATACATAGAAGGATGGTCCTTTGGAAGGCCAAAAATGCAAGCAAAGAGGAACATAAAGAGGGGGGGCTACCCCCTCTGATTTAGGACCTCAAAACCACACCTCTACCACCAAAATCCCACTAGATTTCATTGGTAGGAAGGCCAAACTAAGGCTAGCTCGGAGGCCTCAAAATATGGCTTAAAACAAAGCCAAACAAAGCATGCAAGGGGGCTACACACCCCAAACAGCAAAATGACCTTAACTAAACTTAAAAAGCACTTAAAAACAAGACTTTTTCCCGTTATAAGAAAAGCCTAAATCAATATGCAAAGAGGGCTAAAGCAAGGTGCAAGAAAGTGCAAAAATAGGGGAAATGCTCACCCATGAAGACCCTCTTCGAAACCAGCAATTTCAGGGGGTGGAAGCTTGCTTTCAGACCTCAAGAAGACCTCCCAAGAAGCTTGGTTCAATGGTGGTGGTGTATATCTATGTGTTGTAGTGTAAAAGTGCAAGGAAATCCAATCTCTAAGCACAAAACTCAAGCAATATAAAGAGAAAGAGAGGTTTTGCCCTTCCAAAACTTAGAACCCCTGATATAGAGGGAGCCCTCTTGCTTATATAGAAGAAGGAAATGCAAAGCTTCTTCAAGAAGCTTTGCAAGAGTTCCATCCCTCCATACACGTGCATGGAGGGGAGATAACAAAAATCCAGCTGGCTCAAAAGATCTGGAGGAAAACCAGCTGAGACAGGGGGGTGCCGGCCATCAGCAATGGCCGGCAGTGGCTCGCTGATGGCCGGCAGGGCTTCACCAGTGGCCGGCAGGAGCAAAGCAATAGCCGGCAGTTCGATGCCATGGCCGGCAGTGCACCAAGAAGGTCACTCTGAAAGGACCTAGCCAAGGTCCAAAAAAGGGGCAGAAAGGATACAAGGTCCGGGAAGCTCGAACCGGTGATGTTCTGCCGCGACAGTCGAGTACTCGGCGAGTAGTTGAACTAGTTGTTGGGTGTACCTGCAAGCACAACCAAGTCCCAAGGACGGTCAAAAATGGGGTGTCTACACACCTACACCTGCAGACTTACAGGCAGGTAGACTAAGGGTGAGGTGGCTAGCTGAGCATTTTGGTTCTCTTCCAGAGCAGGCTCTAGATGAGTTGGTATGGTAGCATGCCCGAGCATATATTTTGTGGCTTATTGGGGGGGTACTTCTCCCTGATAAGTCACAGAACCTGCTCAAGCTTATGTACTTGCCACTGATGAGAGACATGGATGAGATCGACGAGCATAGCTGGGGTGGCGTGGCTTTAGCATGCTTGTATAGGATGTTGTGTCAAGCAGCTCAGGTGGGTGCGAAGGAGATCGGAGGACCACTTGTCTTGCTACAGGTTAGTAAGCATTTTAGTACATGTCAATTCATGTTGTATGACATATATCAGTATTGTAATTGGGTTTAAACTATTGTAGATTTGGGCGTGGGACATATTTATTTGCATTGCCCCATCTAGGCGGCAAGTGGTTGCACTTGGGGAGCTTCCCATGGGCCAGAGAGAGCAGCAGTTGCCACCCGGACCTCGAGGTAGCCGGTGAAGGGTTGACTTCGGCCACGAGGTTGTTTCGACCCATGTAGTTGTCGTTTATAGCGACCAGTTCGACTGGATGATTGAGGGCGAGGTTTGAAATTTATTGCATTTTAGTTGTCTTGTTCATTGTATATGTTTTGAGTTCACGAGCGAATTTTACTATACTTGTCGTTGTTGTAGTTTATATAGTAGCCTTATGCTAGGGTCCTCCGTACGCTGCCAGACTATTGCTAACTAGGCCGGGAGATATGGATGGCAAGAGTGCCACTTATTTGTTTTGACGTGGTTGAGTGGCATCTCCCTGATCGTGTCCTCCGTCAGTTTGGTCAGGTCTAGTCCGTGCCGGACCGATTCGACACCAAGTGGCGGTTATATGCGACTGATAGACGTGGTTGAACTGGCATTGACTGGAGTCTATTTTATATATGGTATATACAACAGTGGGATGCCCGTCGGGACACTATCGTACAGGCTGACTAGAGCGATAAGGTACTCTCGTCGTCCGACCCTTACATGTTGTGGTATCGGCGACATACATGTCTACTAGTCGGTAATCCGAGCCACCTGTCTGAGTCCGGATATCAGGGAGTTGGGCCTTCTCTTGAGGCATTGGTGAGTATCATAGTATGTGTAAGATAATTATTAAGATCATAATTGATTTACTTTCAGTCAACTGTAGCCTAATAAGTCCAAATTTTTGTTCAGGTAGTTGGAGCTGGGAGGTCATATCACTTGGTTGAGGACGCCTTATTGAGACATGATGGACAGCATGCCTTGCAGGCCGTTGGAGAGATCCGAGACTTATTGTACGAGGCGATCCATCCTGCCCATCGGGGGGATCGTCTACATTTTGGCCACTACGGTATACAAAGTGCAGCAGTTGCTCCAGACACATCAGTGCTGTCTACGTCAGTGCCTTCCACTTCAGCGCCAGCCACATCAGGTCCTTGGACATCAATGACCCCACAGCACGCTACCCTATACATATCTCTAGATTCGCTCCATGTACATCCTACCCAGCATACTCGCATACCTTATGTAGCTGACCCTGATTGGACACCTCCCCGATACATACATGAGGTTGTTACCCCACCCACCCAGTTACCACCACCACACAGTTTAGGTGTGTGTAGTGTTGGAGTTGATACATGTACATCACATATTCCCACACTACATACACCTACTTTTGTGGGGACTAGTTCGACCGCAACCGCGACTACACATGATGCAGTTCTCACTGACATCTCCGACGCTCAGGATGAGGTCTATATTGAGGGCCCCCCCCTCCCAGAGCGTGAGGGAGAGGCCAAGGTTATGGTCGTGGTGGACATCGCGGCCGAGGTCGGGGTGCGGACAGAGGCAGAGGTTGAGGTCCAGCTGCAGATCGTGATACAGTTGCACCAGATGAGGGAGTTTCATAGCTCACAGTAGTATCCAATGTTGGGCCAGAGGGAGGATCAGAGGCAGCACAGGCAGGAGAGGGAGGGTCACAGTCACAGGCTCTACAGGCAGTCGTTAGAGGGCTACATGCAGGGAAGGAAGCACCACAGGATTTGCATTTGCGATTGGGGGAGCCACATATTCAGAGAGTCTATGGCAGGAGACCGAGAAGGGAGGTCCACGGTCAGGGTTGTGGGACTGGGGTTAAGTTAGGGCATTAGAGGGTGTGATATGGAGTGTATAGTATTTTTTATTTATAGTTTTTGCTATAGTTTTTGTAAATCAAACTTGTACAGAGGATGTAAATGTACTATGTTTATTTATTCCAAAACAGAATTTTACAATTTTTGATTCTTACTTATTCTGAGGCTTTCCTAAATACTTCAAATATTGAAATCATGAAGTCACAATGGGTCAAAAAATATGACTAAATTACTAGTAAAAAGTGAATACGTAGTTATTAACTAATATATTTTGTGTCAATAGATAAAATAAAAAGAAAATTGAGAGAGAAAAAAGCTTTAGTTAAAAAAATTTTTTAGAGAAAGAAAATGGTGCAAATGGGTTTAAATAGGGTGATTATATACATAAGAGATTGAAGTTGTGCTGTATTTGGTACCATACGGATTTTTGTTTTACAATAATAAACTATATATTTTTTTAAACAGTTTTTTTTAAAGAGCAATGAATTATTTCTTTACAGAAAACACAATAAATAAATAAATAAATAAATTTTATTTCTTATTCTGTACTTTTTTTCCCAAAGAATTTGATAACATAATGGAAAATTTAAGAACATTTTTTTTTGAAACACACACAAATTTAAGATTAAAGAAAACTCCTCCAAAAAAAAAAAGGTACAGAACCTGATAATATAATAGAAATTTTAAGAACATTGATTTTTTTAAACAACACGTGCGCACACACACATACAACATTAAGAAAACAAACACACAAATTTTTTATACTCTGCTTTTTTCCCCCCAAAAAACCTGATTACGTAATAAAACTTTTTAATGAAGAAGATGAAAATTATAATTGACAATATTACACTTACCGTGCAAGATGAGCAGTACATATATTTTTTGAACAACCACTCTATCAACTTGCAACAAAACTATAAGATTGCAATGTTCTTCAATAGTCTTTCTCCACACCAAAAAAAAAAATGGAAAGAAAGAAAGAAAGAAAGAAAGAAAGAAAAAAGTTGTTGAATACTTGAATAGTCTTTCTCAAAAAAAAAAGAAAAAAAAAAGAAAAAAAGAAAAAAAAGAAGCAAATTTTAGTTTTTGAATAGAGTGAAGATGGTGTACTATGGAACTTACACAACAGTTTGTTATAAATTTAAACTATAAAATTAAAAAAAAAAATTAAAAAAAGAGAGAAGATGGTGAAACGTGGAACTACACAACAGTTTTTGAAATGTGGGAAGTGGAAGTTATTTACTGAGTGAGTAATTTACGATTTGACCCTTAATTACAAATTGATATAAGTTTTAGAATAATAGATTATTTAACAAGTTATGGTCATTTTAGGAAAAATAGAAAAAAATTTCTAAGCTAGGCTTCATGACACCAAAATTGGTGTTCCTCTTTAATAATAGAATATATATTAACCCCCCAACTGGACCAACAACTTGCAAATGAGATTGTTTCTACAGCTCCCAAATTTTGTAATTTGCCAACCCCACATTCCTTCATTCCCATCATCACTGTGGCCCTCTTCACTCGAAGAACCCTAACCCCCTCTACTGGACCCTCAGCCATTTGCCTTTGACGTTGTGTCGTTCTCTAAAATATGATTTTTGTCAACAACCCACTCGTTGCAACCATTGGACTCACTATTTTTATTACAACTCCAGATATTAGTGGGTGACTCATTCTCATGCCTAGTTTGAGATTGTATTTCAAGTTTACTCGACTCAGTATTCGAAGAACCCTAAGTAGCAGAAGTTTTTGACTGAGGTACATGCTTTACATCTTCTTACTTGGCTGTGTGAACTCTCCAATTGGACCAACCACTTGCTTTGGACACCGTAGGCCCTAACCCCCAATTATCTCTTCTACCCACATGTCAACTGGGTTACGAGTTTGCAGAACAAGTTCATCTGGTATTATGAACAGGTTCTTAATTAATGGAAGTTCAATCATCAAGAAGAAATTTTTTATTTGTGAAAGAGAATTGAGCTTCTCTGTAATTTTGAATGAAGCCAGTATTCCGTCTTTAATAATAAACTGTTTCTCTAGCTCCCAAATTCTGTAATTTGCCAACCCCACATTCCTTCCTTTCCATCATCACTGTGGTCATCGTTCTTACTCGACTTCTTCCAGGAATTGCCTGGTGAATATTTCTGCCATCCTATCTGCGACTGTAATTCAACTTTACCGTGGCCCTCTTCACTCGAAGAAACCTAACCCCCTCTACTAGACCCTCAGCTATTTGCCTTTGACGTTGTGTTGTTTCCCAAAATCTGATTTTTGTCAACAGCTCACTCGTTGCCACCATTGGACTCACTATTTTTATTACAACTCCAGATATCTGTGGGTGACTCATTCTCATGCCTGGATTGAGATTGTATTTCAACTTTACTCCCCTCAGTATTCGAAGAACCCCAAGCAGCATAAGTTTTTGACTGAGGTACATACTCCATATCTTCTTACTTGACTGTGGGTGACTCATTCTCATGCCCGGTTTGAGATTGTATTTCAACCTTACTCCCCTCAGTATTCGAAGAACCCAAGCAACATAAGTTTTTGACAGAAGTACATGTTCTACATCTAGGTACTTGACTGTGGGTGTGTTTCACAGTGCTGTCTGCAACTGAGAAAATAATTTCGGTTTTATCTCATGTAACTTAGCTCATGGGCATTTCAAGACACTTGAGGGTATCATGGGCATTTCAGTATTTATTTTTGATGACATCAGTAGTTTCGGTTTGTTGGGTGGACAACAGTACAAAAATGAGAGAATCTTGATATTGTCAGTTAAAGTAGGCAGACTTCTGTAATTATTAAAAGTACAGGAGAGATTTCTGTATTTGTCAAAAATCTCAAGGGAGGTAAGTGTAATTTACCGAATACAAAAAAGAAGCAGAAAATGCAAAGAGGAGAAAAGGGGATGACTATGAAGTTTCGTAAAGTGAAAATAAGATAAAATATAGGTTGCAGTGCCAATCTTCTTTACATATCGGGTGGCCATTTTATTATTTTGTTTTGTTTTGTTTTGCACATTGTTTTGGTGAAAAAATCAACGATAGTTTTGCAGGTCGAAGTGAATTGGAAGGTTGCGTATTTACTTGCACTCTATTTCGTAGTTGTTTATGAATAGTATTGCTTTAAAAGAAAGAAAATTAAAGCCTTTGTTTCATTTTATGATTTAATTTATAATTTTTTGCAAATACCAATTTGTACTGAAATCGTCAGTTCGAAGTGACTACTTAGTGTATTAGAAAAGCAAGCATTAGAAAACAGTTTACTATGGCGATGTGACAACTCACTGCATTACTGATTAATTTGACAATTCACTGCTCGAATATGAAGGGATTGTATTGTGAAAAAGATGACCCACAATTATTATTTTATCTGACAACCACGTCCGTTCATTTTCTGCTTTCGTTTCTAACTTTATGAAATTGTAATTTTGGTCTGCAAGTGCATGTCCGATGCGACTTCTCACTGCAACACCAAAACAAGCCATGTTACTTCAGCTTGTCATAGTGGGATGAAGGGTGTCAGAAAAGCAACTATAATGAATTGAATGGCAATTAAGTCTGCCAAAGTGACTGCATCACAGGTACACAAAGTCACGGACATCATAATACTTAGGATTGCATGAAATGAATAAGATAAAATAATATCATAGGTATCACTTCTTCCACAGTGCCCCAACATCTCAATTATCGTCATTATGCCATCTCTTTTGCATGTCTATAAATAACGCTACCCCATGTATGATGTTTGTTCAAGTGATAACAATAGTAATATATCTACAATTATTATTCTTTTAGGCCTAATTTTTATTTTTTATTTATTTATTTATTTATTATGAACAATGTCTTCAAGAGGTGCAGGAAGTTCACACCGTCAAAGAAATCCAAAAGTGTGGCTACTACCTCCATTTGCTTATGACTATGAGAGCGAAAAGTACTCGAGTTCGAAGGATTATTATGCTAGTATCCGAGCATAATGGGCTTTCAGGGTAATGGAGCAAGAAGGATTGTTTAATGATCTACGTAACTTTGGGGCACTGGTACCTCATCGTCGTTTATTGACCATGGCTAGACGAAATGTGAGTGACTATGAAAAAGCAGTTACCAGAATTAAGAAGGAGAGCAACAAAATGTTGATGTGGAGATGTCAACATTTCATGCTTCAGCTAGCCACCGAAATGGCAGAAGCAAGCAACAGAGAATTGACAGTGATTGAGTGAAATAATGTCTTAAATAATGAAAAATATCCCTCTGACTACTACATGTCAGATGAGGAATGAGAAATCAAATACCTTTATCTTTCATTTATGTTTGTATGTTGTGTCGTATCTTCGTTATTGGGATGTAAAACAATGTTGTTGTTCATCTAGGTTACGGATGTATTTCAACTATTTGTTATATGAAGCTAAAGTTTATGAAATCACTACACTTATAAGTACACATGCCAAGATTCGTTACGAATTTCTCTTCCTATTGATAACTCATGTATAAGCATTGCAAAGCCATTACAATGAATGAAAACGTTTGGTCATACTTGCAACCAAGTTCGTTCAGTATCATCATTGTATTCTACTTCAATAATGCATAAAATCATGAAAGCCTAGTTCAATTAGCATTCTTCAAAATAACAATAACAGAGAGAAAGAAAGGTAATTGTTAGTTGTAGAATTACAAGAACTATTCAAAAACTATTGAAATTTCTCCCTTCATTGATAAGGCGTGGATAAGCATAACAAATCAATTACAAGATAAATGGTTTGGCCATTCATTCAAACAATTTCATTCATTATCATCATCATTTGACATCTCAATGTCAAATTCATACATAGAATCCATGCTTCAGGTGAAGTACTGGTGTGCATCATCCATTAACCCATCTTCGGCACGCTCATTTACGGTCTTCATTAGTTCGGACCTTTGCAAACTTTGGGTCATGCGATTAACTTCGTCGCGGATACGATGCAATGCCCTTTGCAACAACTGTGGAGTGTCAATTGGCATACACATGGCTAATCGGTGAGGAAATTTAATATTGACTTCACGACATAGCTCAACGAGAATGCTTGCTCGAGTTATGCAAAATTCCAACTCAGCTCTCATGGTATTGACGGCGGCATGTGAGTAACACAAATTTGGATTTAATGGGTATTGAAATTCATCTCCATCTGCAACCCAATGGCGACCTATTGCAGAATATAGATCAACCATCGTATATCTCATGATTATATCGCTCGATATATCTATAAAACTTTTGTTGTGGTATGATGCGATATTTATACCACATATACACAGTTGTTGCAACAAGCACAAATTCAAAATGGAGATGGACGCAAGTATTCATGTCTTATAAACTCTAAACTCACATGCCGACAATGAAGTACTGATACTTCAGGAAGTTCACATGGTAGCTATACGTTTAAAATTATTGTAAAAGAGTTGTCACGTCAACCTTTATGACCTGAACAACTATGTATCAACTTTATAGGAGTTGTCACTTCGACTTTTATTGACTACTCAGCGCATATTTAAAGGTTTTAAGCAAAGTTCAAATCCGCTTAGAAATTTAATTTCACTTTTCCGCTTACAAATATAATTCAATATATTTTTCCTTGACAATATATTTAATTTCACTTTTTACCTTACATATTTAATTTAATTTAATTGGAGAAATTTAACCAATTTAATTTCAAGTTAACTATGTGTTGATTTAAGTCAGTATTGTTCTTGTCTGCATACTAGGCTAGCTTTTATCTGTAACACTTTCAAGTTCTATACATCGAAAAACCCATCTATAAGTACTCTACTACAAATTAATCTTCAATACATTCCAACTCTATAATATTTTCTCTTCAAGGTTTATGAGTCTATTTGAAGCTGCATAGGGTGGCTTTTTAAACACAAAGGGCCTAATTGTTTTGTTGTTTTGTTCTGACACCCCCTCATCCCATTATGAATTGCTGAAGTTCACATGGGCACAATAGCTATGGTATGACCTCTTGCTTTTTTCATACAGTGAGTAGTCTCGTCAAAGTCGTCACAGTGATACGTCCAACATTTCTCAGTCATGCAGTGATGTAGTGACGTTAACAGACGTAATAAACTAAAGGACTCAATGAAATGGCCAAGTTCACATGGCCACAGTAAATAGCGTACGGATGATTGGTCTTTTTTGAAAAAGTGAGTAGTCACCTTCGAGTGACGATTGAAGTACTGATTGTGTGGAGCGTGTTTAGCATTGATTGTCTATTACTCATAAATATGTGGGCTTTTAATGGCATGTGACTTTGTGCAGTGCGACTTAGATGCTTTGTTTTTTCCTCACATTTAAGATTTGAATTATTAATCACATTACTACGACCACATGGTAATAGTGTTGACAAATAACTATATAAAGGACTGAAGGAGTGATGGTAAACACACAACCTTTCTACTCAGTTCTCCTTAGGAAACTAACATTCATTTATTGAGAAAAAATCAAATGCAATATACATTCACGGCAGGGGGTAGGAATCGTAGAGGTGAGAGTTCACGACGAGGAAGAGGAATAGGAAGGGGACTCGCAAGGGGTAGGAACTTCGAAAGAGGTGAGAGTTCACACTGAGGAAGAGGAACGAGAAGGGGAAGTGGCGATGCTGAAGTTGAAACACCGTTTGCTTTGTTAGATGCCTCTTGTGCTTATCATGATAGGTTTGGGAAGCAACATTTTGTCATGCCCAAGTACTATCGAGATCCATGTGGTTTTGTGGAGGATCCATCTGTTAATCAAACAGGATATGGTTTAGCAGACGCTACACTTCTGAAGTGGCCCGCACTATTTATAGAGCGCATGCAAATGGAAAGATTATGTCGGGAAAATCGACTGAAGGTGCCGAAAGCACGTTTGGTTGAGATCTAAAAGGAAGATCCAGATAATGTTGATCGACTATGTGAAAGACTTCGACGTGAGATTTCTCAACTGTGCCGTGGGTCAGCCACGATATGAAACTATCTATACTTAAGTCGGATGACAAGAAGAATGGAACAGTACCAAATTGGGAGCCTATCAAGCCTGTCAACGAGGATCATGTACTTCTCTCTGACCTTGAGCTCTCAGATTGTTCGGACTCTGAGATTGCTAATTTGAGCGAGGATTAGGCGTCTATCTGTTTACTAAATTATATTAGGTTATCCATAATTATGTATTGTGTGTGTTAAAATAACTCTTTCGACAATGAGTTTGTGAAAGGTTTGTCTAATATTTGTCTATGCGACTATTAAGTATTGTACTCGTCGCTTTATTTTATGTACTGTGTTATGTTGAATGTTTTCACAAATTATTTTTGTGGGATACTTATGTTTGAACTAGCTACGTCGTTTTGAAGTGTTATAAGTGTTTTAGTTATACCTTTATTTTGTTTTCCTATTCGTAGTAGTAATTAGCAAATTAGATACTTTGTATATGTTGTGTGAAGTTTTATTTAAATATTTCTTGGCAATAAATATTTAAGGGAACAACAAATATTTAGTTTCAAAAATTCTGCGAAAGTAGGTTTAGTTTGGGAAATAAATTTGTATAGAGGCTTAGTTTGGGAAAAGCCCTGACAAAATCTCTCCGAAACTGTGCAAAATGTTCTCTGGGGAGGGTGCGTATCTTGAGGTCATTATTTTCTTCTTCTTTTTTAATTTTTAATTTGTTGTTTTTATTTTTGTCCATCATCGATCTTTTTTAAAATATATTTGAATTATAAATTTAAATAAAAATTTTAAAAAACAAAATAATCTGGTAAATTAAGCAAATATTTAATTTATATTTTTTCATATATATTTTTTTACTTTTATATTTTTAAAGTCATAAGCTGTGGTCATTGATTCAATGGTAAAATCTTAGTCTAACAATCTTTGATATGATGTTTATGCTTGCTTGTTTGTGGTTTTCTTTTTATTTTTTTATGCCACATCATTACAGTTTAAATCAGAACTCTAGTTTTAGAGCTCTTAATCATTACTCTTTAGACAATTCATGTTGTTTATTTTTAAAAAAATTTATGTATAAATTATTTATGTAAATATCAAATTGATTTGATAATCGTATATATAATTTTATCATTTTAAAAAAAATAATGGATGAGAAACATAATTTCAAAATTACATAATTTATTTTTAAATATTAAAATAATAAAATTTGGTAGCTAAGATTGTTTATCAATACGATATTTTATATGAATAATTTATATATAGAGACCTAAAAGATGACTAAATGAATTATACAATGTGGATTGAAGAGAAATCAATCAAAATAATAATAAATAGTTTTTTACTAATTTCAGGGGCTTTTAAAAGTGTGGTTACGAACCACGCTTTCTGTTGAAAGCGTGGTTCTAAATCACACTTTCACTTAAGCTGAAAACGCTAAAAGAAACAACGTTTTCTTAATTAAAAGCGTGTTTTGTAACCACGCTTTGATGATTTTATTGATTTTGTGCGCCTAAGCCAGAAACATGCTGAAAGCGTGTTTTGTAAACACGCTTCAGCTTATTTTGGGAATTTTGGCCAAACTAGGCTTAGTTTGGGAAATAAGTTAGTAGGTTGGCCTATTTTGGGAAAAGCCTCAAAAAGAGGTGAGTAGAGAGAGAGAGATTAGGTTACGGTCAGGAGTTTGTTACAATTAGTTAGGGATTTGGGGGAATGTTCGGGAGTCAATTAGTTAGGTAGAGGGGGGGAGGGAGGGGGCTCTTGTAATCTGTATGTTTTGTCTCTGAAAAAGAATTCTATTCTTCAATAAACTTTCTCTTCTTAGCTTATCAGAAAGAGTTAGAAAGAAAAACACCCAAAATCAATATAGATTAAAAAAACCAAGCCAACTCAATAATAAATGTGAAAACAAAGATGGGTTGGGGGTTTAGATTATAGAACAATTCAGAAAAAAAATCATGAATGTGTTGTAAATTCTAACAGTCTAACAATATAAAAAGATAAAATTTCAGGGTTTACCAGAAAATCTCGATGATGGGTGTGAGCCTAACCTTTAGCGGGGAGAAGATAAGTTCTGCAAAAAAAAAAAAAAAAAAAAAAAAATTAAAAATTAAATTTTTTTTTTTTATAAATTTAAATATGAAAGCAATATGAGAGTTGTTATTAGAGTATTGTTTTGCAATCAATATAGGAGTATAGAATGTGTAACAAGTAAAGTGACAACAATGAAAAAATTAAGGTTTAATTTTTTTTTTCAAAAGGTGTACATTGAGTTTTTTTATTTTTAAAAAATGTGTACAGATAATATTTTTATATAATATTATGAGTGCTAAACTAAAATGATCATAATAATTTGATGTGTAGAAATAAAATTTTCTCTACTAGAGTCAAGAGGTAGAGGTAGAGAGAGAGAGAGAGAAAGAGTTCGGATCTTCTAGGGTGATCTATTTTATAATAACAACATAGCAAATAATCAATAATTGCCTTTGAATAGCACCAATTTATTGGGACTATATACAGAACTCGTAGATTAAATATGTGTTTGTACTTTTTGTGGCAAAGATTATTATGTGGCAATTTCTCTTAAATTATTTATGCCACGTAGTGATAGGAGGGAAGGTCAAAGATTTTATGAGACTTACTTATCTAAATGGTGGTAGAACAAAATGAATTATTTTATGTAATTAATTGGTTGATTAAATAAATAAATAAATAAATAAATAAATAAAATGAGTTGGATTTAATGGATAGGGTAAGTCTTAACCATTCCTAAAAATGAGGGGTTGTTGAGATGATCCCCTAATTAAGTGTTTTATCTCCTATCATGAAGGCTTAGATTGAGGCCCTATCCATTTTTGTGCCTTATCTTGTTGATAAGTGATAAAGATCTTCCATATCCATGCTATCTACGATGGTGGCGCCGTTTTTTTTTCCAAGGATTGGACAAAGGAGATTCCATGGACACGTGCCAACTCATGGGGCGTGGAGGATCAATATGTCCAATAATTAAGGAATTAGTTTTCCTGAGCAAGGCAAGACCAGTTTTGAATTCCTTGAGGATAGGAAGATACATGCAATAACCAAGGGATTTGTTCCACAAATCAAGTGGAATAAATTCAAATTCAAATTCAAATGAGGAGTACACTTGGGGGCTTCCTAGAGCTCAATGGACCAAGTGAAAGCTATAAAGATAAGCCTTAGCCTAAACCATTCCTACTTTTAGGGGATCAAACTTAGCATTAAGGACACATGTCAGCATGAAAGGTTACCACGTTTCTGGCAATTGCGTAGAATTTGGGACTTCCCCAACACTATATAAAGGACTCCAAATGCAACATTGAAGAGGTCCCCGACCAAACACTCGACGAAGAGTCTTTCAATACTTGTCTTTCAATACATTTATCTCAGCTTCATAGCTTATCTACTTTAACTTCATAGCTTAATTACCCTAGCTATAGCTTAGCTTCAAAGCTTAACTTAACTTAGCTTCATAGCTGTAACTTAGTCTAGCTTCGTAGCTTAATTCTTTTAGATTATCAATTATACTTCATTTCTAATCAATGCAAGTTACAATTTTTGTCTAATTTCCTTTCGACACCTATAAATTTGTTTAAAGTCCTCTTCATTGAGGCAAGATTTGAACCAGAGCAGTTTCTCTTAGTTACACATAGTTATTTCTCTGTGTTAGAAGTCAAAAATGGTCAGCAATTCCTATACCTTGAACTAGGCACACAAGTTCTAGCATGCCCGCATTTAATTGACAAGTTTTTCATTGTTAACACTTGTAGGATTTCTTAAGTGGCAACAGGAATTTCTAAAAGGCGTCAACAAATTTTGACACGCCTGGTGGGACCCTAGGTATTATCTTTACTAAACATTCATCATGGTAAGTAAAGCAAGAGGAAAAGGTGTCGTGGGTCAATCAAGAGTTGTGTCACCTCCTAATAGCCCAGGGTCAAGTGATTCTAGCCCGTCGACAACGAAACACACTTTTGAAGGATTTTAGGACATTACGAAGAATCTGAGACATTTCCTTATCACATCCAATAGGGAGCTTTCTATGGAATGCTCTCACTCTTTGGCCACTTTGTTACACGAAGTGAGGCAGTCCCATACAAATCTGATGCAAGCAATTGCCAATATGATGGTGACTTTGAGAGACAAACTTTCAACAGTTCTTCCACCAGCTCAAGTTCTGCCTACGATGGGAATTTTCAATGTCGTTACTGAGTAGAATCTTCAAGGTAGGCCAGGTACCGATGAATCGCCGCCTCCAAGAGTTTTTCAGGCCTTTTCTTTCAATAACCCCCATTCCTTGGGGAGCATGGAGGACAAGGCATTGAACAATAGGGGTATGGCATTGAGACTGGGGGCAACTTCCTAGGTTTTGGCCATTTGAGATGAAGGACGGCCAGATTCCTCCGAACTCCCAAAATCCTCAAAATCTACAACATCAAGGAACTCCATACCAAAATTCCACAACCATAACCTTTAGAACCAGAATCTGCAGAATTTCCAAGGAGTTGGTCCTAGACCTTTGCAGAACGGTCCGCCTCAATTCCAACAAGAATGGTCAGAAGTCAACCCTTTATTCATTGCTCCAGAATAAAAGGAATTGAATTACACTCTGATTCTTGAACCAAGGGCGTAGAACTTTGCCCCTATTCCTAAACAGAGAGGGTAAAAATTTTGTTATAGTTCCAGAATAGAGAAACAAAAAATATTCTTTGATTCCTAAACCAAAGGGGCAGAACTTTGTGCCTATTCCTGGGCCGAGGGCATGTCCCTCCATTCCGTTTCCTAAACCAAGAGAGCAAAACTTCATGCCAATTCTTGAAGTAAGGGGTCAGAACTTCGGCAACCAACTGCCACGTTGAGTTTATTAAAGGGCACATCAACTAAATCTGGCTATGAACATGGATCAAGTTATGGATCTTATCCAAGAACAATTTGATCTTACACTCAGACGTGTTGGAAGACCCATCTATCAAATACCTTATCTAGAAACAATCGACATAAATTACTATTTTCCTAGAGGATAAAGTTCGTTATTTTGTTTTATTTTCTAGTGAAGATAATCATTCTACTGTTGAGCATGTTACCAGGTTTACTATACAATGTGACGAGGCAGGAAGGAATAATTTCTTGAAGTTAAGGCTATTTGCCAATTCCTTAACAGAAATGGCCTTACTTGGTATATCAATCTACAGCCAGACTTAGTTCATTCCTGGCAGCAGATGGAAGAGGTGTTTCACCAACAGTTCTACAAAACTGAACTAGAAGTTACTATGGTCGACTTGTCAAGAATCATCCAAGTTCCTGGCAAGACGGTAGAAGCCTACATTGTAATGTTCAAGAGCTAGATTCAAATGTCACATTACTTTTCTAGAAATGGAGTATGTCAGGCTTGCTCAAAATGGCCTTGACTTCGAACTTCACAAGAAATTCGAAGGCATGGAATTCAAAGATCTCTTTGAATTGGCCGCTAGAGGAGCTAGGTATGAATAGATCCTTAAATCGGAGCAAGATCAGAGGAATGCATCAAAAGGCACCTATTACAGGGATCCTAACTATCCGGTAGCAAATAAAAATGTAGAACTGAACCATGAGGCTGCTGTGGCAGAAATCCTATATAGAAAGCCTTATGTGTACAAGGCATTTGTCAAAGTGGAACCAATGAAGGTGTAGGGGAATTCCACCATGGCCAAGATAACTCATTCCTACACGTTTGATATCACCAAAGGGGAAGTAATTTTCAACCAGTTGATGGTAGACAAGTGTAGACACCTCATTTTTGACCGCCCTTACGACTTGGATGTCATCGTTTGCACACCCATAGCTTGCACACCCAATGATGAGTCTATATGCTTGTCAAGTGCTCGAAGTCCTCAGCGAAATGCCACAACTTTGAGCTTTTCAAACCATACACCCTTGTTGCCTTGTTTATGGACCAAACCTTGGGTTTTCAAGCTTGCAACCCTTGGCGGCCTGCCGGCCACTGATGTGGCCTGCCGGCCACCAGTAGGGGTCTGTCGGCCACTAGTGTGTTTTGTAGATATTTTTCTGCCAGTTGTGCCAGCTGTAGGCATAGATGCATGCACCTTCTTACACGTGTATATCTTGATATTTTCTGAGGGAGTTTCTTGGTTTTCTATATATAGATGACCTCTCTGTCATAGTTAAAGGTTAGAAAAATTTTGGAGCAAAATTTTTCCTCTCCCTTTTACAAATTTCTCAACCTTTGCTTACATATCCTTCACCTTTGCCTATACACTCTTAACCAAACCTCTCCATCTTTGAGCTAAAGTGTCTTTGAGCCTTGTTTGAGCTCTTGAGGGTGTGTTTGCCTTGGTTTATTGCTTGACAGTGATTTCCTATTCAAGAGGTATAAAGCTTTGCCTCTTTACTTACTTTAGTCACTCTTTTTTCTTGCTATTTTCCAACCGTTTTTGGGCTGTAAAAACTCTGTATTTTTGGGCTAAAGCTTGGATTTTAAGGCCACTAAAGGTTGAGGGGTAGTTCACCCTTCTTTACACCTTTTTTGCAAGGCCTTTACCCTTGTGTTTCCCACCTTTGCATTATCTGTTTTTGAGCTTTTAAATACTGATTTTCAGGGTTATTTCAGTAGCTAAAATCATGTTTTGAAGTCCAAAATTGGAGGGGTTAGCCTCCCTTCCTTGTGTTTTGCTTACTAGTCTAGCATGATCCTTGTTTTAGCTTAATCATCTAGCTATTTTTGTCTTACGCCTCGTTTGGGAACATGCTTTTTATTAACTTTTTGGCTTTTTGGCTAAAATATGATGTAAAAAAAATTAGTATGTTTGGGATGACTATTTGATTTTTTATGAAAAGATGTGCAAAAAGTAGAGAGAAAAGGAAATATTTGAATTTTTGGTATGCGTTGTTGGTTTTTTGATTTTTTTAGTGACTTTTTGGCTTTTTGGCTAAAAATGTCAATTGCCAAATGAGGCGTTAATTCCAGCATATTTTAGGACTATTTTTAGACTATTTTAGGACTTTTTTTAAGTATTTGTTGCATTTGAGTTTTGCTTTGCATGCTTGTGGTGTAATTGTCCTCATAAGATTGGTGTTTTAGGCCTTAGACACCATCTTATTTGAGTTGATTGCATTTATTTATGGCTTTCCACACTTGTGATTACTCTTAATCACCACTACAACCTCCCCCCTTTCTTGGGTTTTTGTTTTTCTTTGAAAGTAGTGTCAAATTACTTGTTTGTTTAAGCATGAGATTGAGATGTCATGCTTAATGGTTTAATCCCTTTATGGGTTCATTACCAACGGTATGATGTCTTTTTCATGCCCAATGCAACATTTGGTTTGAGCTTTCTTTCCATTAGAGGACTTAAATTCACTATTTGAACTCAATTGATTAAAGAATGGTTGGTAAACTAAAATGAAGTAAGAAAAATTGATGATTAAAAATGATGCAAGATAATAACTTGTTTTGGTTCAATCGGACGTTAATTGAACCCTTGAGTCTTGAGTTGTTTCATACTCATTAGTGATGAAAATGGTTCAAGATTCAGTGTCAACTACTTCCCTTGATCTTTCATGATAGAGAGGTGGTTTTGGAGTCTTGTTTTGTTGCATTTATTGAGTTTGCACACTTTGGTTCCCAAGCCATCATGCAATGAAATTGCATCCATTGATGGTTTGTGAACCAAGTTTATTACTCCTTTGAGTTGTTCAAATGATAAGGAGGGGTAAATTGTGCAAACAAACCCTTGAGAATACACTATCTCTACTCTATTTGCTCTCTGTGGCCAGCAGGCCACCTTCTGTGGTCGGCAGGGCTTCATCAGTGGACGGCAGGTCCTTTGTCGGCCACTAGTGCAAAATTCAGCAGTGTGCTCTTGAGGCAGAACAAAATTGGTTTGGAGGTAGAAAACAGTGCAAGTTCTCAATTGTGTAACTGAGGCATTTGGCAGCAGAAACAGTGGCCTTTTCGGGTGAAAACCATATTCATGCATGAGCATTCCATCAATCCTCGGGATCCGTGTTGTAAATATATTAGTGTTGTGATTAAAATATTGCCTTTGTACTTAATTAATTAGAATAGCTAATTCGTCTCGTGTTATAATTATTTTAATTAGCTAGATTAGTTAATTAATTAGTCGATTAATTTGTTACAATTAGTTAAGTAGCTTAGCTAATTTATTCTTTTCATTTTGTAATAGTTAATTAATTAGCTTAGCTAGTTAGTTCATTCGGACCCTCCTGTGTGAGGGCGCAATGTTGTAATAATGTGTATATCTTCCAACCCTACGTCTTTCTCCCTTTTATTTACTAGCTTATGATGGTTAGTTTAGGGTATCATGTTTTGTTTGGCATTACTCATGCTTGCATACCTTTGTTTTGCATGCATTGGGCTTGGTTCATCATTCTAACTTGCATTGTTAGTTAAACATTCTTTGAATACGTGCTTAGACCACAAGCTATCAAATTGATTCAAATGCCATATTAGTAGTCGAGCCTATTTAGATTGCATATTGCATGTGTTGCATTAGTCATATTGCATAGTTAGGATCATGCATTTTTCTAACTCATTTCTCTTTTGGCTTAGAGTACTAGGTAAGCCTTTACTTACTTTAGCATATTGCATGAGTGTGATTGTTGCCATATCAAGCATATTTACCATGTGGCTAATTGCTTAAATGATAAACTGTTTGAATGCCTGTGGATGAAGGCTAGTTGCTTGAATTGAAATAATTTGATCAATGTACATGTGAGATCAGTTTTTCAAGTGGTACATATTCGAAACACTTTTCAAAACAAACATGAAATCAAATGTTCCAATTTTTGCAAATTAGTCTATACTTGTGTGTGTGTGCATCACATAGTAATGCTAGCCTAATAATTGGAACAAGAGCATATAATGTAGATAAAAATCACATCATGATTAGTAGAGGCCGATCTTTGATCGAGCGAGCGAGGGTGCTCAATTCATGACCTTCCCCTCTCGTACCTAAGTTCCCGAGCCGAGACAGTCTTGGTGATGACGGACACGTGGCCTTTGGCACGAGTCATGGGTTTCCTAAATTTCCCCAAAAAAAATAAAAAATTAGGTGGCGACTTTGTATCTGGCAAAACAGTCCACTTTTGGCAATTTGGTTCAAAATTGATTTTCCAAAAGATTTGTCGGATTGGGACTCTTTGGTATTTATCTATTTCACATTGTACTTGTGAGATCAGATTCAAAATCGTGGGAGTCCGATACTGCAAGACTTATTCGTTTTCCGAAAATGGGCACGAAAGTGTTGAGCTACAGTTTCTGGTGACTTTGCTGGGAAAGTTAGAGAACTTGACTTGAATTTCATGATGTGAAATTTTTTCTACACTTATATGTTCTTTTGCATTACATTTGCATTGGTGCGTTTAAGTCACTGTGTTTGCCATCTATTATTCCTGGACGGTTTGCCAGAGGCTTGCTCGAAAAGCTTGCCAAAAGGTTGACCGGTCATGGGCTCTGCTATGATGGGAACATAACCCTTGGATTTGGACTACCGCTGTGCCGTTTGATTTTCTTTTCACTTCTCAGTGTTAGGTGCGAGAGGTATATTAAGTAGTCTTGCTGAGGTACCTTTTTGACCATTCAGCCTAGTTGCATATCGAAAAGCCTTAGAGACTATTCCAAACTAGGACAGGATACTTACCCGAATACAGGATTGCATGAAATCTCTTTGTTTGAAAAGTGAACCCTAGTTCCTGAAGAAACCAGGACAAGGTAACCCTACTCCCTCATAGGGGTGTTTTGGCTCTCACTTAACTAATATGTGCTTTACAATGAAACTGTACAGGAATGTGCGTATCAGTTGCAAGTTTGGTATCTGTTTTGGGGGTAGAATTCAGTGTTGAGTGCAGTCCTACAGCTTTGATTACATCTATGTTGGTAACATCTTAGCTGAGGTGCTGTGCGGTTTCTGATTACGGTTTTCCTTTTGCTTTATTTCTTTGCTAGGTAGTTTAACACAATAGCTTGGGAAAGTTCGGATATCCCCCAAGTGCTCTGGACCTGCGTCAGAAGGCTTTGTAAAGCTGGAGATCTTGTTAGGGGACAACCCGTGTTTATTTCGCTCCCACCGGTTACTAGATGGAGGAGAGTTAGACAGAGTTCACCGGTCCAGTTTCTACAGTAGTCACCCCTCAATTCACCTGCATCCAGTCAAGTTCAGGGACAATCTTCTACATCTAGTCTAGTACGAGATCACTCACCTATCTCGATGACACAATATCCTCCAGTCAGTATAGAGGAATTGATCCATCATCTTTAGCAAATAGTTGAAACCCTACAACAAGATGTTGCTCGTTAGGCCGAGGTCACAGCCCATCAGGTAGAAGTAATAAATAGGCTGTAACAACAACAACCATAGCCGGCAGCAGCTTCCGTATGTCATGCACCTCCTATGGGTATCCCAGCTCCCAGAGCCACTGCCCATACTACCAATGTCTAAGAGAATTAGGGCAATCCGACAGAGTCGATTCCACCACAAGCCTCCAAAGCACCTGTGTATCAAACCGAGGCTCCGTTCGAGTTTGACGTTGACCCGACTATGCTTAAAGTCAACAAGCTGGAGAAGCTATTCAAAAGAGCACAAGGTGTTAACTCCATCCCCGACATAGAAGATGGGTATACTAACTCTGCAACGACCTTGCCAGATCGGTTCAAAATGCCACACATCGATCGATTCGATGGCTCTGGAGATTCCATGGTTCATCTACGGCTGTTTTCAGACATCTTGCGGCTGATGGGCCTAACCAGATTACAAAAGCTATCTCTCTTTGGCCAGACTATGTCGGGAATATGAGCCATCTGGTATGCAGAACTGGGAGGAGATGGCCGAGGCCTTTATTGCTCAGTACTCGTACAACACGCAAATGGTGGTCACAACTCATGATCTTGAGGCAATGCACCAGGAGCCGAAAGAGGGCTTCTCGGAATTTGTGATGAGATAGAGGGCTAAGGCTTCAATGATGACCATAAGGCCTTCCGAGAAAAATCAGATAAGGATGGTGGTCCGCAATTTGCACAGGAAGTTGTTACAGAAAATGATCGTCCTACCTTCGTTTACATTCACCAAGCACCATGAGATGGGGGTTTAGATTGAAGACACCATGAAATAAGGACTGATAATAGATGAGAAAGAGCGGGCAAAAAAACCTTTTTTGTGTAGTTCCAATGTAACCACCAGTGGTAGCACAGCTGCGAGGCCGTCGGATGTGAGTGTTGTCACCGCCATAACCAAGACCGCCAATCCCTTTGCCAATACAGCTCCACAAACTTCAGCCAACCCTATCCGATCCCAGAGGACCTTTACCCCACTTTACATGCCCCTATCTCAAGCCATGAAGGTGCTGATAAAAAAGGGGCACCTCAAACCATTAGAGCCTCACCCATTACCTGATCTCCTTCCACCTAAACATAACCCAGCAATGTACTGTGCGTTTCACCAATAGCATGGTCACGACGTCGACCAATGATTCCGACTATGTCATGAGATTCAAGACCTCATTGACAACAAGGTGATCGCACCACCCCAAAAACCAAATGTAACTACAAACCCTCTTCTAGCTTACAATCGAGTTCCTCTACCTCAAAATTTAAACCTAATCCATACATTGGCCATCCCCTACGACCCCAACATATATATCCCTTCCCACTTACCAAGACCGATGGTGTTCATTCATGAAAGCACAGATTTGTGCATGATGGATACGTTCGCACTGCAACCTAAGCATGTGGTGGTGACAGTTGCAGTAGAAGGGAAGTTGGTCTTAGAGCTCTGAGGACTTGCCTAACGGAGTGTACGATCCAAGCTACTACATTGTGCTGATTGATCAAGCCAAGCTGGAATTGATGTTGCCGACTCTAGTAGAGGTTAATGTGGTTAGAGAGGATGGCTCGAGCCAGGGGTTGGATAATTTGGTAGAACTAGAGGAGGATTTAGACAACCTGCAGTTCTTTGATGAACAGGATCAAGGAGATGTGCAGATTGACTGGTTTGATTTGAATGGATCAACTGACAACTCTGGGTGGCTTAGTGATGAGCTGGATAAGGAAGAAGGAACTGAACCAAAACTGGAGGAAAAGGGAGCGGGAATTGCTGTAGTGGCAGGAATGGCTGATGAAAAGGGAAAACTATCGGAGAACACCAGTGTGGAAAATTCAGCTCAAGAACTGGGCACTGTGAGCACTGTGGACACACAACGGAAAGCTGCACTGAAGTAGTTTATATGAGAAAGGGTTGCAAATAACCAGCAGGCTGTAATGGCCTAACACCCCGCAGGGGATGCTTGTGATGTGAAGGTAATACAAATAGAGATTGACGACTATTTATCGGCTGCCGAAGGTATATGATGGGATGATGGGATGATGACGATCTACATTTGGCTCACACCAATGAAGACTGGTGTGAGGGCCTTCCAGATAACACGTGGTACGTGGAAGAGATAGATCGTATGACAAGAAGTGGGTGGTATTTTAAGTCACCGCACTTAGATCAAGTTGAGGCATCTGGGAAAGACAGAGAGGTCGAGAAATAGAAAGAGAAGCAGTTGGAAGAAGAGGCAGTGTTGAAGCAACTGAAGAAAATCCCAGCTGAAATCTCAATTTGGGGTCTTCTTATAGCCTCACGGGTGCATCGACAGGCAGTACTATCAGCAATGGACAAGGCTAAGTTGTCCATTGACATTACTCCTAAACAGCTTGTGGGATTGGTCTTCCCAGGTGTCACTGAGCCAACCCTAACCTTCTTTGACAAAGAACTGCCTCCGGAAGGCTCAGCTCAAAACAAACCCTTGTACATATTTGTTGAGTGCAGGGAGAAATGGGTACCAGTGGTGTTGATAGACACCGGTTCGGCTATCAATGATTGTCTTTTCCGCACAGCTTATGCCATCGGCCTTAGACTGGCAGACTTTGTGCCCACGACCCAAGTAATTCGGGCATATGATAATACAAGCAAGGAGGTCATGGGCATGGTGTAACTCAGAGTTCAGGTGGGCCCAACTCAGCAAGATGTCGAGTTCAATGTCCTGGATGTGCCGGCCACCTTCAATCTGCTGTTAGGAAGGCCCTGGCTGCATTAGGTGAAAGCCGTCTCCTCCACCCTCCACCAAATTTTGAAATACCCTCACGGGAAAGGAGTGGCGATTATTTTCGAGAATGCATCCATTCACCGGCAGCCAAAGGTAACCACACCAGTGCTGGAGATCACTCATGGTGAGGAGGATGTATTCCTCTCAGGGTTCATTTTGGCTGAGGCCCGGGTCGTGCAGACCATTTTGGCCGCAGATGAGGGCATGTATGTCAGTGCCCAATCTATCTATTTCATGAACAAACTGCAGCATGTGCTAGGAATGGGACTTGGATGAAGTGGCTAGAAAGGTGTTACAACATTGACAGATGTGGCACACAATCCGCATGCCTTTGGATTGGGATATGTGACCACCAAAGAGGACTGGATCAGGAAAGGAAAAAAATTAGAGGTAGAGCCAGGACTAAACAAGCCGGGAAACACTATGGGCTTCATCACAGGCTAATCCAGGGAATGCTGAATGGCTGCTTTGTTCGAGAGGGAGAAGATTTCCCTTTTTGTAGTTTTCCCTAGCCCTGGGTGAATTCCACGAATTAGCGTGTTCCTGGGTTCGAAAGCTTCTTTGAACTACAACTGAAAGACAGTGATACTGAGGAAAAGGTTGAACCAAGTACTGAAGCTGAAAAGAGCATAGAAAGTGACTCGGACAACAATGAACTTGGAGTAGGAGTAGCACTGGCATGTCTCCTTATAGATCCTGTGGCTGACTTAGAGAACTTGGCGGATAACCTTACCATCTCTATGATCAGGCATTTTTGATGCATCAGAGGCACCATCTCTTATCTGGCAGCTGGAGGAAGGCTATCTGTCTAGTTTTGAGTCGGGTGATGAGCTAGAATCTGATTCCACTAAGTCTATGGAGTCGGAATCAGATTTCGGTTCTTCTGAGTCTGAGTCTGGTATTCCTGGGGGTGATAACCTAGATGCCAAAGTCTTGTCTAGGTCCTCTTTTTTTTTTTTGCTTGAGTCAGTTGTAACTGAAAAGCTGGATCTGATGAATGAGAATGCTGCCGATTCTAAGTATTTCTCTGTGCCGCTTATTTATTGTATTGACTAAGATTTTCAAAATTTTAATGAAAATGAAGAGGAAGGAATTCCTCTAGTTTTGAAAAAATTGATTAATTGAGAGGAGGAGAGGTTTCCAAAACCTTATGATGATGAAATCATTGCTATTAATGTGGGTACTGAGAAGGATCCGAGTTTGGTCTAGACCGGGTCTACGTTGTCTTTGGAGGAGCGCGAGCACTTAGTCGCTTTATTAAAAGATTTCAAAGATGTTTTCGTGTGGTCCTACGAAGACATGTCTTGAATTAATCCGGAGATTGCAGGATCCCTCTTGACCCCGAGGCCCGACTCGTCAAGCAGAAGTTGTGAAGAATCTGTCTGGATTGGGCGTTGAAAATCAAGGAAGAGGTCACCAAGCAGATTGATGCAGGATTCTTGCTAGTATCTGAATATCCGACTTGGTTGGCTAACATCGTCCTAGTGCTGAAAAAGGATGGTAGAATCTGGGTATGTGTAGACTTCCGGGACTTGAACAGAGCCAGTCCAAAGGATGACTTTCCTCAGCTGCACATTGATGAATTAGTGGACTTCACTGCGGGCCATGCATTGCTATCCTTTATGGACGGGTTTTCCGAGCACAACCAGATTTTGATGGCGTCCGAGGACAAAAAGAAAACTGTATTTACTACGCCGTGAGGTACCTACTGCTACCGGGTTATGTTGTTTGGATTGAAGAATGCCGGGGTTACCTATCAGAGGGCTGTAACCACTATTCTGCATGACATGATCCTGACATGATCCACAAAGAGGTCGAGGTATACGTGGACGACATGATTGTCAAGTCGAGAGAAAGAGAGGGCCACTACACCGCCTTGAAGAAATTATTTCAACAAATCAGGGAATACAGGTTGAGGTTGAACTCGCAGAAATGTACTTTCGGCGTAATAGCAGGAAAAATGCTGGGCTTTTTGATCACACAGAGGGGCATTGAATTAGATCCTTCCAAAATCAAGGCCATCCTAGAAATGCCACCACCAAGGATTGAAAAGGAGGTGCGAGGCTTTCTGGGTAAAGTGTAATTCATAAGACAGTTTATTTCCAAATTAACCCTGATTTGTGAATCACTTTTTGGTCTCCTGAAGAAAGGGAAGAAATTCCGATGGGATGATCGATGTCAATTTGCCTTTGAGCAGGTTAAGCAGTACCTCCAGAATTTTCCTGTGTTATTGCCGCTAGAGTCGGGGAAGCCTTTGATTTTGTATTTGTCAGTGATAGATACGACTATGGGATGCATACTCCCTCAGGAATATAAAGATAAGGTGGAGAAAGCCATCTACTACTTGAGCAACAAAATGCTAGAATATGAGACCCGCTATACTCCCTCGGAGAAAGCTTGCCTAGCCTTGGAATGGGCTACCAAGAAGTTGAGGCACTACTTGTTAGCTCACTCTATAATCTTGGTTTCAAGATTGGACCACATCAAATATCTCTTTGAGAAACCAGCGCTTACGGGTAGGCTAGCCCGTTGGTCGGTCAAGGGAAGAGCAGTAGCGGAGTTCCTGGTAGAACCCAGTAGAAGAGGAAGAGACGGTGAAATATTTGTTCCTAGATGAAGCCATTCTGCAAGTTGAGAAGGAAACTTGAATGATGTACTTTGACGGAGCGTCTAATCAGTATGGTTATGGGATAGGTGTGTTGCTGATAGCACTCGATGATTCCTATATACCTTTAGCTTTCAAACTCTGGTTCAAGGTGTCTAACAACAAAGCGGTATATGAAGCGTGTATCGCTGATTTAGAAGCCGCGTTGGAACTAGGGGCAAAAAGATTGGATGTTATTGGGGACTTGAACTTAGTTGTTTCTCAAGCAAATGGCAACTTGAAAGTCAAAGAAGAAAAGATGATGGTTTACCACCAGACCCTGGACTTTTTGGTTCCTAGGTTTGAAAAGCTAACTTTCACGCATCTACTGAGAGAGAACAATAGGTTTGCTAATGCTTTAGCAACTCTATCTTCTATGGTAGACATCCTACTTGGAGTCCGGATGTGTCCGATTATCACCGAGTAGAAATACATGTCGGCTTATGAAACTATCGCCGATGAAGCACAAGATAAGAACCCCTGGTACTTTGATATATGGAACTTCTTGGAAAAGGAGATTTCTCCGCTAGGGGCAAATGCCAAGGACAAAAGGAGATTATGGCGAATAGCCGTCCAATTTTTCATCTGTGGAGGTAAACTGTATGAAAGGGGTCATCTGGGAATGCACAAGTTATGTATCGAAGAAAAGGAATCAAAGCGCCTGATGGAGGCCATCCATGGAGGAGAGTGCGGAGCACACATGAACGAAGTGATGTTAGCCCGGAAGATTCTCAGGCAAGGTTACTACTGGTCCACTATGGAAGAGGATTGTATTGGTTTTGTTCGGTGATGTGTAGACGTCCCCGAATGTCCCGAGAGGGAAATCCCGTTCTGCTCGTTTGTGGGTCACTACAGTTCGGACTCAAATTGTCATGGTTCTATATCTAATCTTGCAGAGTGCAATGCAAGACTGATGAACCGTCAAAGAGTCCAAATCTGGCAAATCGTTTTTAAAAATAGATTTTTTTGAAAGAAGTGCCAAACATGAACCGCTTTGCCAGATATAGAGTCGCCACCTAAATATTTATTTTGGGGGGATTTAGGAAACCCTGACTCGTGCCTAAGGCCACGTGTCCATCATCACCAAAGTTACCTCAGCTTGGGAACTTGGGTACGATTGGGGAAGGTCACTTCGTGAGCACCCCCGCTCGCCCGATCAAGGATCGGCCTCTATTAACCATGATATCTAGTTTTGAAAACATTATGCGTTCTTATTCTGGTTATTAGCCTAGATTTACTATGTGATGAGCACAACATACAAGTATAGACTGGATCGCCTGAATTGGAACAAAACATTTCATGTTTGTTTTGAAAACGGTTTGCTACTCGCAACTAGGCTAAAAAATACAGATTTTGCCACCCTTGGGTGGGCTTAGAAAATGTGATGGTCTGCTACTCTCAAGTGGGCTTAAAACTCACAATCAGTGCATTATTTCAATTCAGATAATCCTACCTTCACCCACAGGCATTTAGACAGGTAAATCAACTAAGCATTTAGCCTCATGGCAAGCATGCTGTCATGTTAACACTCACATACATGCAAGATGCCAAAGCATAAAAACACTGACAGTGTATTCCGAGCCGAAACAAGAAACTAGTTAGTAATCATGCATGATCCTAGTTCACGTTAAGATGGCTAATGTAACACATACAGAATGTCACTGTAATAGGCTCGGCTAATCTATGGATGGCATGTGAAATGCACAGATAACATGTATTCAAGTTAGATTTGAAATACTATGCAATTAGTATTATGCGTCGAGCCCGGTGCATGCAATACAAATGAATGAATGCACCCATGCATAGCATAAGGATGCTAATTGAAATATGCCTTAATACTAACCATCAAAAGCAGGTACGTAAAAAGGGAGAAAGATGTGGGGATTGGAAGACATGCATCACACACGTACGCTTATTACACAATTCGCCCTCGCTCAGAGGGTCTGAATAAATATTACACAACCAAATAAATGATTAACTACTTAATTAATTATTACAGAACTTCTAATTGATTAACGAATTAAATGCAGAAGGAAGGAGGCCGCAGCCCTGCCTCGGAATGATGGGATGATGCATGCTCGATTCGTCTCGCCCGGAAACCCGGTACCATGCCACTGTTGCCTTTGTTTACACTGCCTTGCTCCTCTGAAATTGATGAAAGTTTCCAGAATCCTTTTGAATCACTCCCTGAGTGTTGTGGAATGTCACCGGCCATAATTCAAGTCCACCGGCCACTGGAAAGTGGTCATCGGCCAATTTTAAAGCCATCGGCCATTTATTTTGGGTCGGTCGGCACTGTATGTGGCCGGTCGGCCAAAACTTCCTGCAGAACCCTGTTTTGACAGCAGCAGAGGACAGACAGTGCATGGTAAGGAATTTTCCAAGCAATGTGTGCATGGTCACTCTCCCTATCATATTATGGACTCAAGGGAGTGTGGCCCTCGGTACTCGGGCCACCAGTCACGCATTTCGATGCATGATGGCCAAAGGCACCAAGCTTGCAAATCAATGTAAATGCATGCAACAAAACAAATGAATGCCTCACGCCCTATCATGTTGAGATCAAGGGCATCAGCGACCGAGGATTGAGATGTGTTTCATCACTTTGAGTACAAACACACCTCACTCCTCGTGTTTGCTTTGACACCCCAGACCAAACACAATGCTATGTATGTATGCTATATGCAATGCGAAGTAATGCAACTAATGTAATGCAATATGAGCATACTAAGCTAATGCAATATGACACTACCTAACCATGCAAGCCAAACTAATGCAATATGAACATGTCATGCATACAGCGTGACTATGTAATGCAACTAGCTAAACAACATGCGAACATGCAAACATGATACAATGTAAGCATGCAACCAATGTAATGCAACATGTCAATCATGCAATTTATATACAAGGATGGACTTAAACTGAAATGGGAGGTCTTAACCATGCCTCAAAACAGTGGCCAAACGTACTAAAAATGATGGACAAATGCTCATGCAAACATGCACACCAATGGGCCTAAAACTAAGGCATAAAAGGGAGCATTCCATTACAAATATCATGACCACACATGGCATGGATTACGCAACCAAAAACAGAGTTTTAGTGTGTCAAAATACACCCCAAAATCCACATGAATGGCATCCCAAATGACTTAAACAAAAGGCATGCACTATGACCCATTTCAAGGCACAAAGAACGACTCTTCAAAGCATGAAAGGGATGATGAATGCAAGCATACAAGCATGAATTATGGACTGAAATAGCATGGGAAATGACTTCAAATCACTGAAACAACCCAACTACAACATGCTTATGGCTCACACACTCAAGGCCTACAAGCTAGAATGCAAAGGGGCTATACAAAACATGGCAAACATGACTCTAAGGACCTAAGACAGACCTTAAACATGATGAAATAGGACTAAAAGCTTCATGGAGTCAAACCAAAATCATGCTAAAGTGCCATCTCACAACATGATACATGTTAGGCCAAAACATGAGATTACAAGGCAAGCATATAATGCATGAAATGGACCATCAAACCAACTAAAAATAGAGGTATAATATGACCAAATATCACCAAATACCTACTGAAATGATGCTAAAAACAACTAAGCATGCATGCTACCCTTATGAGCCAAAGACATGAACAAATGAGACACAAAGGGAGAGGGGTGTCCCTCCCCTATACAAGACTTCAAGACCCCTTCACAACCACTGAAAATCCACTGGATTTCATTGGTGAGAAGGCCAATACACAAAAGGTTCCAAAGCTCAACAAAGAAGGCACAAAAGGGGCCAAACAAGGCCTAAGAGGGGGAGGTCGACCCCCAACACCAAAATGACCTTAATGAAACATCTTAAACATCAAAAAATAGAACTTTTATCATTTATACACAAAGCTCAAAACAGCATGCAAAGTGGGTTCAAAGCTAGTGCAAGAATGGGGAATATAAAGTAATTATGCTCACCCTTGAAGAACACTTGAAGAACAGCAACCTCAGGCCCCTTTTTTGATCAAAACCAGCTTAAAAGCTCTAAGAACAACCTCCCAACACCTCAAAAACCCAAGTATGGTGTAATACTAGGTGACTTAGTGCAAAACTAAGAACAAAACACCCTTTTAGGCCCTCTAACACACACAAATGAAGAGAGAGAGGGAGATGTAGAGAGAGAAAGTTGTATATATCATATATCTCTGGTTTTTGATGAACCCCCCTCAAAGGAGGAGAGAGGCCTCCTTATATAGAACAAACAAGGGGCCAAAGCTTCTTAGAGAACCTAAGGCAAAGGGGCTAAGCTTCCTCAAGAAGCTAGACCAAAGGTCCAAGCTTCTTGGGGAAGCTAAGACAAAGGGTGCAAGTCTTCTGGAGGAAGCTAAGACAAAGGGTCTAAGCTTCTCCAAGAAGCTTAGAGCAAAAGGGTGCAAGGGGTGCAAAGGACAAGTCCGTGCACTCCAGCTAGCACAGCTGGCATGCACAATGCCTGAAAAAGGCAAAAAGGAGGCACTGGCCAGAAAAGAGACAATCGGCCAAATAAATGGCCAACCGACCAGATATCAGGGCTGACCAACCAAACAAATGGTCGGTAGAAAGAAATCAAGGCCGGTGGCATCATGCCACGGCCGGTGGGTTTAAGGGATGGCTAACAAACCGCTTTCTACCCTCAGGTGCAAAAACCACAAGTTCTTGGTCCACAACCAAGCACAAAACAGTCAAGTCGAGAGATCCCAAGGCAAGGCGTGCAGCCTAGTCCTTCGGGATCTCAAAACGAACACGAACATGGATGATTACTGAGTGTTCAAACGATGACGTTCAAGTCTTGAGAACGGTCAAAAATGGGGTGTCTACATGATGCCACAAATGCCAAATTCATGAATATCCCGCTATCAAAACTGTACAATATAACTTCGCCATGACCTTTCTTAGTATGGGGAATTGACGTCATCGGTGCAGTTACGCCAAAAGGGTCGAATGGGCATGAATATATCTTGGTGGCAATTGATTACTTTACAAAGTGGGTGGAAGCCCAGTCCTATGCAGTGTTGAAGGCATCGCTTGTGGCTAAGTTCATCAGAAACAATATCCTTTGCTGATATGGAGTCCCAAACGAGATCATATCAGATAATGACTCTCACTTCAAAAAAGAGGTGATAGACTTGTTGGGGAAATACAATGTGGCTTTTCATAAGTCTTCTACATACCGGCTGCAAACCAACGGAGCTGTTGAAGCCGCCAACAGGAACATCAAGAACAACTTGCAGAAGATGGTTGAGACCTACAGAGATTGGCCAGATAAATTGCCGTTCGTACTCTGGGGTTATAGAACTTCGATCCGGACATCTACAGGGGCAACTCCTTATTCCATTGTCTATGGGATAGAAGGTATTTTGCCAATTGAAATAGAAGTCCCGCCGCTGCGAGTTATGGCCGAGTGTTAGATAATAGAGGCAGACTGGCAACAAAGCAGATTTGAGGAGTTGATTCTGTTTGATGAGAGAAGACTGAAAGCATTGTATCATATTCAGGGCTACCAACGCCGAATTGCCAGGGCTTTTAACAAGAAAGTTAAGTCCCGGAATCTCAAAGAGGGAGATATGGTGCTGAAAGACAACCAAGCTCCCATTCATGACCGTAGGGGCAAGTTCATACCCAATTGGACTGGTCCTTATTTCATCAAAACTATCAGGTCGGGTGGAGCTGTTATTCTCATGGACGTAGATGGCCTGGAATTTTCACAACCGATTAACATGGATAAGTTGAAGAAATACTATCCCTGAAAGGCTCGCTAGGCCAAAAACCCAAAGGGGTGACCTAGGCAAAAGTTAGAGCATGAAAAATTAGAAATAAAGAAAAACTAAGCTCGTAAGGTTGAAAACCCTAAAGGGCGACTTTGGCAAAAGTTAAAGTGCAAAAGGAGAGAGTTAATACTCGAGTGAACCTGAACCGAACTACGTATAGCCTGATTCCCATCTTTGGGATACGTAGGCAACTTCATCCTAAAGTTCGGCCGTAATCACCTCAAACTCAACTGTTCCATCCATGTGTCTGATCAGATCATCTTTGTCTGTCTTTTATTTGAGAGTTCGGTTGTGATCTTCATTCTGAGAAGACGAGCTGGTCACAATGCAGAGTAGCAGTGTATGCAATTAAGGGGCAGTTATGATCTTTTGATTCGAGGTTATACATCTTGTGGATAGACTCTGTGCGTGTCAGGTGGTGATCCTTTTCGAAAATAGTTTTGGAAAGTTTTAATAAAAGTTGATTTTGTTCAAAATTTTACCTTTTACAACTTAGACCATTTTTGGACCAAAAGGAAAATTTTTAGTGCTCACAACTTTAATTTCATTGATTTCAACTTAAAGTTCTCCAACTCTCAGATACAAATCAAAGTTGCTTTTATTACATCATAAAACTTGAAAAGAAAGGTCAAAGCAATAAACTAGGGGCATAGGTGAGTCAGGTGCTTCTGCTTTCTCTACTCGTGCTTGTGGAAGCTTTTGAAGCCAAAGTGGACCTGGTTTGTGCCTCATCCTCTAGCCAAGCCAAGCATTCACTAGAAAGGGTGCAACTAAAACTAGGGGTAGGGGCCAGAAGCTCTCTCATTCTCCAAGCTGTGAGGTACCTAGCCAAGTGTGAACCACGGATTGGAAATGAAACCGAGTACTTTATTCCCTTCTCTGGGCAAGTCTAATCATGCCCAAACTGGCATCTGAACCGGAAGGGGAAGTAGAACATGCAATGTGTAAGACCGATCAGCTGTATACCAGGATGCCAAGCCATGCTGTAGCTTATCTTGGTCAGATTAAGCCAGGTGCAATTCCAAGCTTTGTCGGTTGCAGACCTGCTGCACATCCATTCGCACCACCATCCCTCCTCGCTAGGGAAATCCACTAGTCGGTGGCGGAAGAAATAACCCCGAGCTGAGTACTTATGGCAAGAGTCTATTACCTTTAACTTATCCATAAGCCACACCTGGGAAGGGATGAAAAATAAGAGAGATTAAAGAATAGAGATATGTATGTTGAGAGAAAAGTGAGAAAAGGGTTTTGAGAGAAAAAAATAGAGTTTGAGTGCCGAGTGATGTGAGAAACACATATGAGAAAGGGGTGGGAAACAATAGTTGAAGGAGTAGCGGACTCCCTGTGAATCTGGTGGTCTCCCGTCGATGAAAGGCATCTAAGCCCATCAAGGTCTCGACCAGTGCCAAATCAATGCAACTCTTGCCTTCTTTTAGACCTTGGGCCACTTCGATCAACCGGATGCTGGACCTGCCAAAATTAAGGGCAAGGAGGAAATGTGCAACCATATATAAGCAGAGGGTGTGTTGTCAAAAACCCCACCAGAGGAGGTCTCCTCTGTCACCGATGTCTGAAAATCGATGAATTAGGCTGGGTATGTCTAGCTCTCTGTTGTGGGCCAAAGATTGAGCCTCATGCAGAGTGAGCCCACACATTCGTCCCAAAGCTTGGGCGTGGCCAAAACGGGGCTGAGGTATGATTTCCTCATCGTGCCGAGATTCCATTAGTGCTTGCAATTCTTCAAGTGTCGGGCATATTTCTTGTCCCCCGAAGCGAAAGACATGTGTAATCGGGTCCCAGCATTGTGTCGCGGCATGGAGGAACGAAAAACAAAGTGGAGTATGACTCAACGAAAAAAGTGTATTTATGTCGAAACCCTAAAAATTCACCTTTTCTGTACCGTCCAAAGTCGCTATCCATTCCATGAGGTTTTCGACAAGAAATGGCTCTATTTGTGGAAGAAATTGCAGCTAAAATGCAGTTCTAGAGAAGAAATCATGAAGCTGAACGTTTTGTAGAAGATAAGGCTGTAGTGGAAGCCAACTTTCAACAATCTGGAGGTTCTACACATTGGTGGTCGGTAGGCTACTTCTCTAGCCGATAATCTTTAACTCTGGCTGGCAGTCCCTCTTTCTAGCCTACCGTCCACCTGTGTGCTGGGCAATGCTGGAGGCATGTGTTTTGTCTTGATCTCTGTGTGTTTTAAGGTCTTGTTTTGAGTCTTTTGGTTTTAGCAAGTTTGTTTATTTGTATTCGATTTTTTTTTTGCTTTGTTTATTGAGTTATATTTTGTATTTTGTATTTCAGTTGCTGTTCAGCTCATTACCTGATTAAGAACGTTGTGCCAATACAAGTGTTCAATATTCATTTTCAAGTTCGATTCCATGTCCATTTCATGCAAAATATGGTGCTCATGATGCAAAAATAATAACACTTTTAATAAAAACTGCGAGGTTTTATTCCGATCATGGTTTTTTACAAAAGAGGAGTACACGTTTCAAAAGAAAATAAACCTATCTGAAGCTATACATGTGCTAATGCTACCAAACAAAAAGAAACTAAGTAAAAGTACAAAAAAATCAGCGCCAGTCGCCTTATGGCCGAGAGGCCCTTTTCGTCCTCTTCCTCGGAGGGGAGGACTTGGGAGCACTATGTCCATAGGCACCGCTGTCGGAATCAGACTCTGAACCAAAACCAGAACTGGTATCATCTCTGCTCTCGGCCTCAAAGGCCGCCTTGGCAACGCCATCGCTCTAGGACCCCAAGCCAGTATCATCGTCTCCATTCTTGGATGACTCAGAATGCTGACTCGCTGCCTCCTCAGAGTCACTAGTCTTAGTATCATCATCGCTCAAGATGGGCTCTGAAGGGTTGTTCTGATCTCGGGTGCCTTTGTCCTTGCCTTAACGACGACTCATATCTCGGCCACGAGTAGTGGCCTCTCTCTCTCCCCCCTCCTTGCTGCTGAAGGAGGTGCTACCGGTGCTGGTGTTGTTGCTGTAGCCACTAGTGCCATCTGTGTAGATGGAATCTGGAAAAAAGTTATCAACGTATCAGCTACAGTGTGTGTATTAGATACAGGCATAATATGCAGAATAAGTGGTATGCAGAAATCAGATACAATATGAATGCTGTGTATGAGTGCAGTGTGTGAGTGTAGTGTATCAGTGCAGTTTGGGAATGACTATGGTTGAAATGTTGACGTATTAGTGGAAATATGATAGCGTGATGCAGAACAGAGTTAGTAATGAAATACATGCTGAACTGAAGGAAATTACCTGAATACCGTGAAGACCAAGCAGCGTCTCCCTCCTTTGCACCATACCCATCAGAGAGGCCACAAGCTCGAGAAGGCTCCCTGTATACTCGATAGATGCCTATAAATGGATTTAGGAGATCAATGTCTGCAATAAATATATCCGAAATGGAAATGTAGGGTGCAAATGATAAAGTGTGGTCCATACCTGGGACGAGCCTCGAACTCTCACAAGGTTGTGTCCAACCTCTGCCGGCTCGATCGGGATCTGGCAAGCAGTCCTCATAGCCCTCCGGCATGTGAGCGCAGTAGAAAGCTGTAGACCGCCCGAACTCGCTCCGTGCGCCCCCCTTTTGGAGAGGGCGCGAATTGTAGTTCTAGCTACTACAGTTCAGACTCCTGTCATGGTTCTGAATCTAATCTCACAAAGTGCAATGTAAGACTGATAAATCACCAAAGTGTCAAAATCCGGCAAATCATTTTGGAAAATCGATTTTAATTAAGAAGTGCCAAACATGGACTGTTTTGCCAGATTTCAGAGTCGCCACCTAAATATTTTGTTTTGGAAAATTTAGGAAACCCTGACTCGTGCCTAAGGCCACGTGTCCGTTATCACCAAAGTTGCCTCGGCTCGAGAACTTGGGTACGAGAGGGGAAGGTCATGAAATGAGCACCCCCGCTCGCTCGATCAAAGGATCGGCCTATACTAACATGATATGTTGTTTTTGAAAACACATGCGTTCTTATTCCGGTTATTAGCTAACTTACTATGTGATGCGCACAGCACAAAAGTATAGACTAAATCGCTCGATTTGGAACAAAACATCTCATGTTTGTTTTTGAAAATGGTTTGGAGTTGCTACTCGCAAGTAGGCTAAGTCGCTGGTTTGCCACCCTCAAGTGGGCTTAAAACTCGCATTTCGATGAATTGTTCCAATTCAAGCAATAAAGCCTTCATCCACAGGCATTCATGCAGTTAAACACTTAAACAATTAGCCTCATGGCAAGAATGCTATCATGGCAGTCACTTACACACATACAAGGATGCTAAAGCGTAAATATTCACAGTGTACTCCTGTAGACGCGTCCCGCGAGGGGCCTTCGCTACTACAGTTCGGACTCGATTTGTTGTCACGGTTCTTAATCTTGAACCAAAGAGTCCAAATCTGGCAAATCGTTTTGCGAAACAGATTTTTTTAGAAAAAGAAGTGCCAAACATGGACTGCTTAGCCAGATACAGAGTCGCCACCTAAATATTTTTTATGGGGGGATTTAGGAAACCCTGACTCAGTGCCGAAGGCCACATGTCCGTCATCACCGGAGTTTCTCGGCTCGGGAGCTAGGGTACGATTGGGGAAGGTCAGCTATGAGCACCCCCTCTTGCCCGATCCGAAGATCGGCCTCTACTAACCGTAATATCCGTTTTTGAAAACATTATGTGTTCTTATCCCGATTATTAGCCTAGAATTACTATGTTATGCGCGCAGCAAACAAGTATAGACTAGATTGCCTAATTTGGAAATAAGCATTGCATATCCGTTTGTTTTGAAAAAACATTTTGGAATTTGCTACTCGCAAGTAGGCTAAAACACGGATTTCAACGAGTTTTTCCAACTCAAACAATCCAACCTTCACCCACAGGCATTCAAACAGTTTATCACATAAGCATCTAGCCACATGGTAAGCATACTGTCATGATAGCATTCACACGCATGCGATGATGCTAAAGCGTAAATACTTACATCGTACTCCAAGCCAAAACAATAAACTGGTTAGCAAACATGCGTGATCCTAGTGCATGTTAAATTGACTAATGCAGCACATACAGGATGCAATTAGATAGGCTCGGCTAACCTAAACATGGTATGTGAAATGCTACAACTATCACGTATTCAATTTGAAATTGAAGTACAAATGCAGTTAGCGTGATGCGCCGAGCCCGGTGCATGCAAGACAAATGTATGAATGCACACATGCATAGCATAAGGTATGCTAATTTAAATATGCCCTAGTCTACCATCATAAGCAGGTAAATAAAAGGGAAGAAAGACGTGGGGTTGGAAGACATGCACACACGCACCCACACTTATTACAAATTTACCCTTGCTCGGAGGGACCAAAAGAATAATACAGTCCGAATAACAAATCAACTATCCTAGCTAATTAATTATTACAGACCCTTAATTAATTAACAAAATAAATGCAGACAGAAGGTGGTCACAGCCGTCGCCTTGGGATGCGCGAATGATGTATGCTTGACCCATATCGCCCGGAAACTCGCTGCCATAGCACTGTTGCCTTTGCTTTTCACTACCTTGCTTCTCTGAAAAATGCCAAAGTTCCGGGACAGGTCCCTTGCACACTGCAGAATATCATCGGCTGGAGGAAATGCCCACCGGCTATACATAATTTCCACCGGCAGTTAATGAAGCCCTCGGCCCATGAAGGATTGCTGGCCGGCACTGAATGATGCCGGTCGGCAGAAACTTCCTGCAGAAGACAGTTTTGACAGCAACAAAGGGCAAGCAGTGTATGGCATGGAATTTTTAGGCAAATGTATGCATGGACACTCCCTATCATGTAATGGACTCAAGGGAGCAAGGCCCTCGACCCTCGGGCCGCCAATCACGCATTTCGATGCATTATTGCCAAAGAGTCAAGTATGCATTTCAATGTCAAATGCAATGCACACAAAACATACAAGCGACCCAACCTCAATCATGATTGGTCAAGAGGCGAGGCGAGGCAATGCATAACAATGCACATGCGACCTAAGCATGCAAGCAAACATACAAACATGCAATACAACTACATGGCACACACAATGCTAACAACATAACATGCACAACGCATTGAAACATGGCATACACAATGCAAGATGGACTTACACCAATGTGAGTGGACCTCAGCCGCACCCACATCAGTGGCCATTAGATGAAAAATGAGATACTCGAAATGCGTGCACACGTGCACGCAAACCGAGGACTGACCCTAAGGCACCGAAATGCCACTCTAATGAGACATGGAAAAGACATGGAATATGATATGCAAACATGCAAAAATTAGTAGCAAAATGAGGGGGGAAAAACAGCCCCGAAACAAGGCGAAATGACACCCAATGCACGGAATTTCTCCCGAAATGCAAAACTAGGTACATGAAATGGCTTACAGCTATACAAAGCATGCATAATTGGTACATGGAATGAAAATACAGAAGCAAGGCAGCCCCAAAATAAGCATTTTTATAGTTCAAAGCATGGTCAAACAACAAACACAAATAGGGCAAAACTAGCATGCAAAAATGGCCCTAAGTGTGAGATAATGAAGCAACTCATAGCTGCTGACCCCAAACAGGTTAGGGCCCTGCAACAACATTGAAGAGGGGCCCTAAATATGACATTTTAAACCACTGTAAAAACCCCAAAAACAAACATAGGTATGGCTAAGCTCTTATGCAAGAATTGGACCAAAAGATGGACAAAGAAGTAAGTGGTAGATACAAAGCCCAAACAGAAAAAGACTCTTCTACAACACTGAAGAGGGGCCAAAAATATGACTACTTACAGTTTATGGCAGCCCCAAAAACAGTATATAAATACACTCAAAATGTCATGCAACATGAGGCTCAAAAGAGGCTATAACACAAAGTATACTAAATATTCAACAAACAGCCAAAGACCCTTAATGAAACATGACAATGGAGGAAAAATATGGCTGTTTTTAGTTCGGACCAAAGTCCAAAAACAGCAACATCAGGGGCTGCCAAGGCATGCAAAAATGGGACCAAAAAGAGAATATAAAGGCAAGTATAACATGGAGGTCCCAAACAGTGTTGAGCCCTTCTTCAATGTTGAAGAGGGGCTCAAAATAAGCCTATTTTCAGTTTACATCAGGCTCTAAGACAGATCATACACAGGCCAGAAAATACATGCAAGATTATGGCATTTAAGAAGGACAATGAAGCAAGTGCAAGAGGGGGGGCTCAAACAGTATTGAGCCCTTAATGAAACATGAAAAATGGCTCAAAATGAGCTTAACTTCAGTTAGGGTCGGAGCCCAAAACAGTAAGCAAATATGGCTAAGAAATGATACAAGAAAAAGCTCAAAAGAGAGGGAATGCTACTCACCCTTGAAGACCAAACTTTGATGGCTTCTTGGCTTGAGTTTGTGGCTCCTTAGGCTTTGAAGAACAGCCTCCAGCTGCTGGAAATGGAAGTGGTGGTGTGGTGCTATAGGGTGTAGTGCAAATGGGGGAAGGATTTTAGGGTTTGGAGGCTTGGATGAGATATATGGAGGATTGTATGTAATGCTCCAGCTGGTTTTCTTCTAACCTAGTATAAGGAAGAGGAGAGCTTCCTTTATAGAGCCAAGGGAGTAAGACTTCTCTTAGAAGCTTCAAAACCAAGAGCCAAGATCCTCCATACACGTGTATGGAGGATCCAGTCTGTGCCCTCCAGCTGGCACAGCTGGCATCCACTCAATCTGTAGAAAACTTCGAAAGGTCGTTGGCCAGTAAAAATGGCCGGTCAGCACAATAAATTGCCGGTCGGCACAGTAAATTGCCGGCCGGATAAATAGATTGGCGATAGGTGCTTCCAAGGTCAAAAAAATGGCCGGTGAGTGTCCAGATTGAAGCCCCGGAAGTTAGCTTTCCAATGGCGCAAACCTTGCATTAAAATTCCTCCTGTGCAAAAAGTTATGCCCTTTTTGGTGAAGCCGCGTAGATTCGATCCAACTGGGATGATGCCCAACTTCAACTGATCATATCTCTCCCACCCGGACTTGGCTTTAAGAGATTCTTTAGTGAAAAATGAAGCCCCGGAAGTGAGCTTTCTGACGGTGGTGGCCCCACAGCTAAAATCCAAGTATGTAGATGAATAGGCCCGATTCAGCGAGGGCTGCTCAACTCTCTCTTACCCGGATGCATGCTGAACTTCTCCCAAACTAGTTTTCTCCTCTCCTTTCCTCTTTTCTTCAACTCCAAACCCCTAAACAAAGTGTTTTGAAAGATTTTTCAAAGATTTCATCTCTCTTTCATTCATTTCCACTTCGTCTCTACTCGGTTCACCGAAAAGCGCAACGTTTGACAAAATGCGAGCCTCAGAACAACGCAGAAACTTTATTTCAAAAAAGTTTTGAAAGAGAGGGTTTTAAGGTCTAAAAACCATCCAAAATAGCTTTGGTCCAAAATGGGGTGTGAATTTGAGACTTATTTCTCTCCTTGCCGAAGAAACTGGATCTTTGCCCTACACACCTGTCTCCACCAAGTAAATCATCAGTAACGCCCAAGTCTTATGGGCTGTCAAAAATGGGGTGTCTACAGTTGCCCCTCTTTGACAGAACTCGGAAGTCATAAGAATGACGGGAGTGAATGTCAAAGCCCAGAGACGACCTATTTTTGACAAGGCTGAAGACTTGGACAAACAAAATACAAATGAATGAATGGTTGTGCCCGCAGGCTGCCTACGTATCCCTTTGCAAGGAATCAAACCAGCGTAGTTCAGGGGCAGGATGCAAATGACATGCAGGAAGACTTTGATAATTGGACTTATACACTACGCGAAGCCGGTTTGAACATTGGACTTATATGCTACGCAAAGCCGGTTTGTAATTGGACTTATACGCTTTCGCGAAGCCGGTTTGATAAAACAATGCAAGTGGAATGTGCGTGACAACGCAAGTGAAGAGGTGTGCATGACAGTGCAACCTAAGATGAATTCCAAACACACTGAAATCGTGTGGGGAAATGGGACAGGGAGAAACATAGGGACATATCCCGGTGTTTCGGAATGGTGTGAGTTTTGGAACGTATTCCGAACGCTTTTAACCGAAGAGGGAGAGACATAGGGACGTATCCCAAGGATTAGGGACGTATCCCAAAGATTAGGGACGTATCCCAAGGATTAGGGACGCATCCCAAAGGTTAGGGACGCATCCCAAGGATTAGGGACGTATCCCAAAGGTTAGGGACGTATCCCAAGGATTAGGGACGTATCCCAAAGGTTAGGGACGCATCCCAAGGACTAGGGACGTATCCCAAAGGTTAGGGACATATCCCAAGGATTAGGGACGTATCCCAAGGATTAGGGACGCATCCCGTTGCTTCGGAATGAAAAGAAAAACATAGGGATGTATCCCGGCGCTTCGGAAAAGTGAGAGAAACATAAGGACGTATCCTAGTGTCTCGGAAAAGGAGAAGTGAAACGTAGGGACATATCCCAGTGTTTCAAAAAGAGAGAAACGTAGGGACGTGTCTCGGTGTTTCAGAATGAGAGAGAAACATAGGGACGTATCCAGCTGTTTCGAAAAGAGAGAGAAACATAGGGACGTATCCCGGTGTTTCGAAAAGAGAGAGAAACATAGGGACATATCCCGGTGTTTTAGAATGAGAGAGAGACATAGGGACGTATCCCGGTGTTTCGAAAAGAGAGAGAAACATAGGGACGTATCCCGGTGTTTCGAAAAGTGAGAGAAACATATGGACGTATCCCGGTGTTTCGGAATGGTGTGAGCATTGAAACGTATTCCAAATGCTCGTAACCAGAGAAGGTCTAACCCGTCGCACGCGCGAGGAGAAAGAATGATAATTGCAAGTGAAAAGGTGCATAACAATGCAAGTAATGAGCATGACAATGCTAGATAGATGTGCAAAATCAATGCAATGAATGAGCATAACAATGCTAGTGAAGTGGGTGCATAACAATGCAATTGGAACGTGCATCACAATGCAAGTGGAACGGGCGTGACAACGCATATTTGGAACAAAATGCCGAATAAAGGAATACAAGCCTTAACAAGACCAATTCAAACACAACCTCCGATTTACCCCTCAGAAGGGTCATAATATATATTTCAAAAGGATACACCTCGTGCATGCCGACTGACGATGAGCTACGCATCGAAGACATGAATTGAAAATTCCGCAGAAACAATTTGAGCTGAAAGTGGGTTACTCTTGCTTATACTTTCAAAACGCAGTTACTACCTTTCTTTCTTGGCAAGGACTGGTTTTCTGAGGGAGCACTTTGATTGCCGTTCTGGCTTGAAGCAGACCTGATCTTGAGCTTGAGGTAGGGGCACACCCATACTTCGGAGTAGTGACAAGGCCTGAAGAGGTACATCCGGAGTATAATTACGGAATTTGCTGAAGGTGAAACACACTCAAATGCTTCGATTTTCCCTCTTTTCTTTTGCTTTACAGTCCGGAACCCATGTAGCTTCATATAGGTCCTGGTTTTACTGTCCTCATATGACCTGGGTTGAACCCTGCGATTTTATGAAAGAACGAATCTTGTTTTGCACAAACGTGAAGAATGGCACAGCACTCTAAGCACAAAACAATTTTATTTTTGAAATTAAGAAAAGAGTTCTTAACCGGGTATTGAGCCTACGACTGAACACAGTGAAAAAGACTCAACAACGAAAAACAAAAGGTAAACAACCTAAACACATCGAGACATGCTCGGAACGACTCAAGACAAGAATCGAGACAAAACAAAAAACACGACACACAGACGTGCACAGGGAGCCTGTTTCACCGGGTATTGTTTCCCACCCTCTCTCATTTGTGATCCTCACATCGCTCGGCCCTCAAGCTCTATTTTTCTGAAAAAGCCCTTTTCTCACTTTTTCTCTCATCGCACATCTCTCTATTCTTCAATCTCTCATTTTTCAATCCCTCCCCTGGGTGGTTGATGGATAAACTAGAAATTGTGGGCTCTTGCCGCTGGTATTCTACCAGATTCTCAATCTTCTTCACAACAGTGAGCTTCTCCCATAAAGGGGCTGCGCTACAACTGGGCGTGTAGCAAATTTGCAACTAACATCGGTTGACGATGCTCTGTTGGGGAGTTTGGACGTGATCAGATTTGTCCAGATGAGGATGTGGAATATCATGATCCATTCCAACTCGTGCTTCGCACTTGGCTCGATACCTCGTTGCTTGGAGGATAAGAGAGCTTTCTGCCCTTTTGTGCTCAGCTTCAGTGGTGCTCCTTCTCTGGCGAATACGGTGCCCTTTCGGCAAGTTGAGTGCCCTTTCTGGCAAGTATGTTGACAAAGGGGAAAAGACAGAACAACTGACTCAACTGTGCCCCTAGTTCATCATTTTGACCATTTTTTTTGTTTTTGCTTTCTACTAAAACAGTTTTGACCAACATGAGAGTTAGATTAACGCGCTTGTTCGATTTTTGATTTGAAATCATGCAAGTCAGGCTTATGAGCACTGAAAATTTTCCTTTTTTGGGTCCAAGAAAAGGTCCAGTTTTTGGAAAAGATGGAACAATTTTCGAGAAAATTAGTCAACCTCAGTAAAAATTCTCAAAAACTATTTTTGCAAACGGCCGATGCTTAACAAGCACGGGACTTACTCTTGAGACGTACAACCTCGGATCTGGACGAAAATTGCCCCCTTGCTCGAAGAGAGCTGCATGGCAACGGAAAGTTGCCCCTTGTTTGAAATGACACTGCGGCATTTTGAATGGCAACAGAAAGTTGCCCCTTGTTTGGATAGCACCGCAGCGCATTGTAGTCAATCCTCAGAGCGACGAACACAACCAGACTCTCAGATACAGAGAAGACAAAGATGACCAAAACCATCGCATGGACACAATCAAACTTGAAGTGTTTTACGGCTGGACTTCAGAATGAAGTTGCCTACGTATCCCAAAGATGGGAATCAAGCCTTACGTAGTTCGGGTTTAAGGTACACTCGGGTATTAACCTCTCCTTTTTAGGCTCTAACTTTTGCCAAGGCGCCCGTTGCGGGTTTTCAACCTTGCGAGCTTTGTTGTTCTTTTCTTTTCAATTCTTTTCATTTCTTTTTCTTTCATCTTTTCTTTTATTTCTTTTTTATTTCTTTTTTGTTCTTCTTTTCTTCATTTCTTTTTTTGTTCTTTTCCTTTTTTCCTTGCTCTAACTTTTGCCTGGGTCGCCTTTCCGGGTTTTCGGCCCAGTGAGCCTCTCAAAGGGTAAAAGTGTAACAAGTTCATGCCAAATGGTTTTAGGGTTTTGAAGCCATCCGTATCCAGGAGAGTGGCTGTTGTATTGATTTACTGAAGGATCCATCTTCGGCTCTTCGAGCATATCTGGCATTTTTGCCCCTAGTTTGAGGGGGGGCTTCTGATCTAGCTTTACAAGCTTCCTTTGATCTGATCTTCTTGATCTGACTTTGGTGCCTCTTGTTCGAGGACTGCTTCAAAATGGCCACACAGGCCTCACGTTGTGGTTGATCGTTGAACGTTCTGAACTCAGGTTCAAGGTTTGAAAGTGAGGGGTCGAATCTCGAGGCTGAGAGCGATCCTAAGCTGCACAGTCTCAAGAGCGATCCCACACAAGTCTTCGCAGGACCGCGCAAAATATTTTTTTTAAATTTTTTTTTAAGAAAGCGACAAATCGCTCGCGCCGAAGACAGTGTAGAACAAATCTGGATTAAGTCGGGATCCTTCTCAGTACTCACATTAACAAGCATGATCTCGATCATTAAGGGCTTAGCACGCCTCTCTTTCTCTCAATTGATCAAATTTTACAAAACCCGAGGAATTCCTTCCTCTTTGTTTTTTTTTATCACAACGTTTCGAAAAAATGTTTTGGAAAACTTAGGTCGATGCAACGAATTCAAGGCACAGAAAAGACACAGCTTCTAGTCAAATACTGCCATCTCATTTAGAATTTCTGGCACAACTGGCACATGGCAGAAGCGAACACGAGAGTGTGAAAATCACTGCTGTTTCATTGAGATCTGTTGGCACAACTGGCTCCCTGGCAGAAACAGACTCAAAGGAAAGCAAAAGGACAAACGCAAAACAAGCAAGTGATATCCAAGGTAACACCCCCGAAATCACCTGACTGTAACAAAACAGGACTGACTCGATACAATAAGACAGACCCGACTGACTCAGTATGAAAGGACTGACTTAAAAACAAAGAGGCAGACTCAAAACAACACAAAAAGACTGACCCAATACCCAAATTAGAATGTACAAAACTAGCATTCACAAATGCTCAAAACAATGCGTGCCATACGCCACATCTGGAGTAAGCTGAGTGCCACCCGCAGGTGGTTCATCCCTCGATCACATCACATTATCCCCTACAAGTTCACTGATCAAGTGCCGATAGACTTTGCAGGACCTGGTGCGGGGATGACCCCGTTGTCAATCAAATTTTGTATCTCGTGGCAGGGACAGACGCAACTGTCGGTGTCATGACCAGTTTGTTGATGGAAAGTACAGTACTTAGTCGGGTCATGCTTTGGAGGGAGAGGATCGGGTAGAGGCCGTTGCTCTAACGGTTTCAGATGTCCTTTCCTGAGTAGGACCCCCAGGGCTTTAGACAAAGACATATAGAGTGGGGTGAAAACCCTCTTGCCTCGGGGCAGATAGTCTGAAGTTCGGGGGTTTGAAGTGGATGCACCAACAAAGGGGGTGGCTGCTCTTGGTGCGGTGGTGGCGACCATGCCGACTTCGGAAGATCTTGCAGCTGCGTCACCGCTGGTGGTCGCATTCGAACTGCGGGTAAACGCCCTCCTAGGCTGTTCCTTCTCCTGGTCAAAGAGGCCCTGCTTCATAGCATCCTCGATCTGCACTTCCATCTCATGTAAGTCTGGAAAGGTAGGGAAGGGGATCACGATCATTTTCTGCATTAGCTTGGGCTGGAGATTGCGCACAATCATCCGAATTTGATCTTTGTCAGTGGGCCTAAGGGTCATCATTGAAGCCTTGGCCCTCCAGCGGGCTACGAATTCTGAGAAGCTCTCCTTCGGCTCCTGCCTCATCGTCTCAAGATCACGGGTCGTAATCTCGATTTGGGTATTGTATGAATATTGTGCGACGAAGGCCTCGGCCATCCCCTCCCAGCTTCGTTTCACTGAATCCTCCAATTTGGCATACCAGGTGACCGCAATACCCGACAGGGTCCTGCCGAAAAGGGAGAGCTTCTGTAATCTTGTCAAGCCCATCGGGCGCAAAAAATCTGAAAACAAGCTCAGGTGGACCATGGGATCTCCTGACCCATCAAAACGGTCGATGTGAGGCATCTTGAACCTGTCCGGCAGAGTTACAGCTGCGTCGGTGTACCCGTCCTCAATGCCCGGGATGGACTTTACCCCCTGGGATTTCTTGAACAACTTTTCAAGCTTGCTCAACTTCAACGCTATGGGGTCGACCTCGAACTCAAAGGGAGAGTTCGGTAGATTGGTAGGTGTTTTGGACAGTTGGGGTAAAATTGGGGGCGGAGCCAGTCCTGTTGGAATGTCCGTATCTGCCTCTCGGGTATCGGAACCCTTGGTGGGGGAGGAGCTTGGTGTGAAGTAGATACTCTAGTTTGCTGCTCTAGCCTGGCAATTGTCTCTGCTTGTTGGGCTATGACCACGGCCTGTTGTTTGGCGAATTCTGCTTGACGGACAGCATCTTGCTGCATGGCTTTCATACTATCCTGGGGTTGGCGCACCATCTCTTCCAGACTCGACATATTGTCCTGATCTAACTGAACAACCGGTATATCTGTCTCTGTGGCAAAAGCAGATATCTCAACCCAACTGCACACAGGTGAGATGGATAATGACTGCTGATCTGAAGACTGTTGAACTGATGATCTGTGCCTAACTAGCCTGCTCTGGCCCTGATTACCCTTGAATTGAGTCTCTGACCTGACAAAGTCTATCAACACAAATTCAATGTACCCGGGGGATAGTGAAGCCTTCTGAAGCTATGGTTCCAAGACTACCTAGCAAGAGAGAAAACAGACAGCACCTCAGCCTGATTTCACCAAAACAGATATGAGCATAGCTAAATGACTGCACTCTTTACTGAATTATGCCCCAAATTCTGCCTGTAAACCGATACCCTTAGGTAAAACTGATTCCCCAAAAACTGATGCTGATGCCCACAAGCCTGATACCCAGACTTGCAAACTGGTATATGCGTTCCTGTAGAGATACACTCTAAAAGCACATAGCAAGTAAGAGAGAGCCAAAACACCCCTATGTTGGGGTAGGGTTTCCCTGTCCTATTTTGTCAGGAACTAGGGTTTCACTACGCACACAGCGGTTTCAAACAACCTAACATCGGGTGAGCAACCTGTCCTAGTTTGGAATGGTCATTATGGATTTCAATATGCACTAGGTCGAATGGTCAAAAAGGGTGCCCTGGTAAAAACCGGGGTTTGTGTTCCCATACTGTCAGAGCCCATAACCGGTCAGCCTTATGGCATGCTTTGACAAAGTCAAGCCTCTGGCAAACCGTTCAGGAATGGCAGATGGCAAACACGGCGTCCTAGGCGCACCAATGCACATGCAATGCAAAGAGACACATAAATGAAATCAAAACAGGATATCATGAGTTCGAGTCAAGCTCTCTAAAATCCCCAGCAGAGTCGCCAGAAACTGTAGACGCGTCCCGCGAGGGGCCTTCACTACTACAGTTCGGACTCGATTTGTTGTCACGGTTCTTAATCTTGAACCAAAGAGTCCAAATCTGGCAAATCGTTTTGAGAAACAGATTTTTTTAGAAAAAGAAGTGCCAAACATGGACTGCTTTGCCAGATACAGAGTCGCCACCTAAATATTTTTTATGGGGGGATTTAGGAAACCCTGACACGGTGCCGAAGGCCACATGTCCGTCATCACCGGAGTTTCTCGGCTCGGGAGCTAGGGTACGATTGGGGAAGGTCAGCTATGAGCACCCCCTCTCGCCCGATCCGAAGATCGGCCTCTACTAACCGTGATATCCGTTTTTGAAAACATTATGTGTTCTTATCCCGATTATTAGCCTAGAATTACTATGTTATGCGCGCAGCAAACAAGTATAGACTAGATTGCCTAATTTGGAAATAAACATTGCATATCCGTTTGTTTTGAAAAAACATTTTGGAATTTGCTACTCGCAAGTAGGCTAAAACACGGATTTCAACGAGTTTTTCCAACTCAAACAATCCAACCTTCACCCACAGGCATTCAAACAGTTTATCACATAAGCATCTAGCCACATGGTAAGCATACTGTCATGATAGCATTCACACGCATGCGATGATGCTAAAGTGTAAATACTTACATCGTACTCCAAGCCAAAACAATAAACTGGTTAGCAAACATGCGTGATCCTAGTGCATGTTAAATTGACTAATGCAGCACATACAGGATGCAATTAGATAGGCTCGGCTAACTTAAACATGGTATGTGAAATGCTACAGCTATCACGTATTCAATTTGAAATTGAAGTACAAATGCAGTTAGCGTGATGCGCCGAGCCCGGTGCATGCAAGACAAATGTATGAATGCACGCATGCATAGCATAAGGTATGCTAATTTAAATATGCCCTAGTCTACCATCATAAGCAGGTAAATAAAAGGGAAGAAAGACGTGGGGTTGGAAGACATGCACACACGCACCCACACTTATTACAAATTTGCCCTTGCTCGGAGGGACCGAAAGAATAATACAGTCCGAATAACAAATCAACTATCCTAGCTAATTAATTATTACAGACCCTTAATTAATTAACAAAATAAATGCAGACAGAAGGTGGTCGCAGCCGTCGCCTTGGAATGCGCGAATGATGCATGCTTGACCCATATCACCCGGAAACTCGCTGCCATAGCACTGTTGTCTCTACTTTTCACTACCTTGCTTCTCTGAAAAATGCCAAAGTTCCGGGACAGGTCCCTTGCACACTGCAGAATATCATCGGCTGGAGGAAATGCCCACCGGCAATACATAATTTCCACCGGCAGTTAATGAAGCCCTCAGCCCATGAAGGATTGCCGGCCGGCACTGAATGATGCCGGTCGGCAGAAACTTCCTGCAGAAGACAGTTTTGACAGCAACAAAGGGCAAGCAGTGTATGGCATGGAATTTTTAGGCAAATGTATGCATGGACACACTCCTTATCATGTAATGGACTCAAGGGAGCATGGCCCTCGACCCTCGGGCCGCCAATCACGCATTTCGAGGCATGATGGCCAAAGAGTCAAGTATGCATTTCAATGTCAAATGCAATGCACACAAAACATACAAGGGACCCAACCTCAATCATGATTGGTCAAGAGGCGAGGCGAGGCAATGCACAACAATGCACATGCGACCTAAGCATGCAAGCAAACATACAAACATGCAATACAACTACATGGCACACACAATGCTAACAACATAACATGCACAACGCATTGAAACATGGCATACACAATGCAAGATGGACTTACACCAATGTGAGTGGACCTCATCCGCACCCACATCAGTGGCCATTAGATGAAAAATGAGATACTCGAAATGCGTGCACACGTGCACGCAAACCGAGGACCGACCCTAAGGCACCGAAATGCCACTCTAATGAGACATGGCAAAGACATGGAATATGATATGCAAACATGAAAAAATTAGTAGCAAAATGAGGAGGGCAAAACAGCCCCGAAACAAGGCGAAATGACACCCGATGCACGGAATTTCTCCCGAAATGCAAAACTAGGTACATGAAATGGCTTACAGCCATACAAAGCATGCATAATTGGTACATGGAATGAAAATACAGAAGAAAGGCAGCCCCAAAATAAGCATTTTTATAGTTCAAAGCATGGTCAAACAGCAAACACAAATAGGGCAAAACTAGCATGCAAAAATGGCCCTAAGTGTGAGATAATGAAGCAACTCACAGCTGCTGACCCCAAACAGGTTAGGGCCCTTCAACAACATTGAAGAGGGGCCCTAAATATGACATTTTAAAGCACTGTAAAAACCCCAAAAAGAAACATAGGTATGGCTAAGCTCTTATGCAAGAATTGGACCGAAAGATGGACAAAGAAGTAAGTGGTAGATAAAAAGCCCAAACAGAAAAAGACTCTTCTACAACACTGAAGAGGGGCCCAAAATATGACTACTTACAGTTTATGGCAGCCCCAAAAACAGTATATAAATACACTCAAAATGTCATGCAAGATGAGGCTCAAAAGAGGCTATAACATAAAGTATACTAAATATTCAACAAACAGCCAAAGACCCTTAATGAAACATGACAATGGGGGAAAAATATGGCTGTTTTTAGTTCAGACCAAAGTCCAAAAACAGCAACATCAGGGGCTGCCAAGGCATGCAAAAATGGGACCAAAAAGAGAATATAAAGGCAAGTATAACATGGAGGTCCCAAACAGTGTTGAGCCCTTCTTCAATGTTGAAGAGGGGCTGAAAATAAGCCTATTTTCAGTTTATATCAGGCTCCAAAACAGATCATACACAGGCCAGAAAATACATGCAAGATTATGGCATTTAAGAAGGATAATGAAGCAAGTGCAAGAGGGGGGACTCAAACAGTGTTGAGCCCTTAATGAAACATGAAAAATGGCTCAAAATGAGCTTAACTTCAGTTAGGGTCGGAGCCCAAAACAGTAAGCAAATATGGCTAAGAAATGATACAAGAAAAAACTCAAAAAAGAGGGAATGCTACTCACCCTTGAAGACCAAACTTTGATGGCTTCTTGGCTTGAGTTTGTGGCTCCTTAGGCTTTGAAGAACAGCCTCCAGCTGCTGGAAATGGAAGTGGTGGTGTGGTGCTATAGGGTGTAGTGCAAATGGGGCAAGGATTTTAGGGTTTGGAGGCTTGGATGAGATATATGGAGGATTGTATGTAATGCTCCAGCTGGTTTTCTTCTAACCTAGTATAAGGAAGAGGAGAGCTTCCTTTATAGAGCCAAGGGAGTAAGACTTCTCTTAGAAGCTTCAAAACCAAGAGCCAAGATCGTCCATACATGTGTATGGAGGATCCAATCGGTGCCCTCCAGCTAGCACAGCTGGCATCCACTCAATCTGTAGAAAACTCCGAAAGGTCGTTGGCCAGCAAAAATGGCCGGTCAGCACAATAAATTGCCGGCCGGATAAATAGATTGCCGATAGGTGCTGCCAAGGTCAAAAAAATGTCCGGTGGTCCAGATTGAAGCCCCGGAAGTGAGCTTTCCAATGGCGCAAACCTTGCATTAAAATTCCTCCTGTGCAAAAAGTTATGCCCTTTTTGGTGAAGCCGCGCAGATTCGATCCAACCGGGATGATGCCCAACTTCAACTGATCATATCTCTCCCACCCGGACTTGGCTTTAAGAGATTCTTTAGTGAAAAATGAAGCCCCGGAAGTGAGCTTTCTGATGGTGGTGGCCCCATAGCTAAAATCCAAGTATGTAGATGAATAGGCCCGATTCAGCGAGGGCTGCTCAACTCTCTCTTGCCCGGATTCATGCCGAACTTCTCCCAAACTAGTTTTCTCCTCTCCTTTCCTCTTTTCTTCAAATCCAAACCCCTAAACAAAGTGTTTTGAAAGATTTTTCAAAGATTTCATCTCTCTTTCATTCATTTCCACTTCATCCCTGCTCGGTTCACCGAAAAGCGCAACGTTTGACAAAATGCGAGCCTCGGAACAACGCATAAACTTTATTTCAAAAAAGTTTTGAAAGAGAGGGTTTTAAGGTCTAAAAACCATCCAAAATAGCTTTGGTCCAAAATGGGGTGTGAATTTGAGACTTATTTCTCTCATTGCCGAAGAAACTGGATCTTTGCCCTACACACCTGTCTCCACCAAGTAAATCATCAGTAACGTCCAAGTCTTATGGGCTGTCAAAAATGGGGTGTCTACAACTCCGAGCCAAAACAAAAACTAGTTAGTAATCAATGCATGATCCTAGCTATGTCAATAGTGCCTAATGCAACACATGCAAAATGCAACTATGTAGGCTCGGCTATCTAAGATGGCATATGAATGCAGCACTTGATAACACGTATTCAAGTAAGTGTATTGAAATACAATGCAGTTTGAATGATGCGCCAAGCCCGGTGCATGCAAAATGAATGAATGATGCACGCATGCAAGCATAAGGATGCTAATTGAAATATGCCCTAATCTAACCACTTAAAGCGGATAAATAAAAGGGAAAAAGACGTGGGGTTGGATGATATTCACACACACACACGCACACTTATTACAAAATTTGCCTTCCTGACGTTCGGTCCGAATGAAAGCTAAGCTATTTAACTAATCTAATAATCTAATTAGACTAATTATTACATAACCAAATTGAAAACTAGCTATGCTAAGCTAATTAAGAAATTACAATAATGAATTAATTTAGCTAACACATTAACTAATTAATTACAAAACTGACAATTAGCTAACTAAGATAACAACTTATTCTAAGTTAAAAACAGTGCTGAAATGGCCTCAGGACGAGGGATGCATGCATGCTCGACTTCACTCGGAAATCCATTGCTATGCCACCTTGCCTCTGTTTGCATTTGATTTGTTCTTTAAGAGTTGCACAAACTTCCAAATTGCTTTTGCTCCAACAAGGGGACCTCCTGGTGGGCGGCCGACCAGAAAAGGAGGCTGTAGACTACTTGTAGACCAGAAAAACTTGCTGTAGACCAGAAAAAGTGGTTGGCCAGCTACTTTTATTGGTCTGCCGACTAGAAATTCTACCAAGCTCTAGGTTTGCTGTAACAGAGAACAAGAAGAGGCACAACAGTGTATTTGCAAGATATGTGTGCACAACCACCCTCCCTATCATTTCTCAAGCTCAAGGGAGTGTGGTACTCGACTCTCGGGCCACCAACCGAGCATCGCAATGCATGATGGCCGAGAAGCCAAGTTTGCACAATTCAATGTCAATGAATACACAAATAACACATAAGAGCCTCTGCCTCTATCATGCATGATCAAGAGGGTCGGCGATTGAGAAATGAGGCGCATTTCATCACTTCAAGTATGAAACGTCCATCATTTCTCTTGTTTTGATTAACACCCGATCCAAACACAATGCAATGCAACAATATGCCAAACACAATGCAATGCAACAACATGCAAACAACATGAGCATGGCAAGTTAGAGTCCTTAAGCATGAAGGCTAGTGAAGGATACAACACAAGGGCTATGTAATGCAATTCTCAATGGACTTAAACCAACTATGGACAGACCTCATGCACGCCCAAACAATGGCCAAAATGTGCTGAAAAGGGAAGCCCAAAAGCTTATATAAGCATGCATGCACATTGGCTCACAAATAAGATATGAGGACACAACTCTCAAACACATTGAAGGAGTGACAAATGTGAGAGTGTAGCTACACTATATGCACTGAAATCATGTGTGAAATGATGCCAAATCATCCAAACAACACAAGCATAGCATCCTAAGGACTTTGAATCATTAGGCTAGTCAAAGCTATTGCACTACAACCATGCACAACAAATCCCACATGACCCAAACTATTCAAAACAGAGTTGAGGCATGCTAAATCAAGGCCAAAGACATGCTAAAACATAGGCTCAAAAGGGAAGGAAAGCATGTTCATTCATTGGCTCACAAATAAAGCATAAGGCATAACCCTCAAGAGCAATGAAAGAGTGATAAACATTGGAGTATAGTAAAGACTTAAGCTCTAAAATTACATTCTAAATGACGCCAAATCATGCACATATCATAAATGAAGCATGCTAGGAGGCTCAAAGCTTTAGACTAGCAAGGCCAAATATACTATAGCCATATCAAGCAAGCCCCAAAGGGCCAAGATGACTCAAAATAGTCCCAAGGTAGGTCAAAACAATACCAAAACATGCATGGAGTGGAGCCAAAAACATGCTAGAATGGGAGGCACAAAGCATGATGCATGCAAGGCCAATGAGTGGGATTACACTACAAGTGTAAGAAACAAATGAGGGATGCTCTAACCAACCAAAAACAGAGTTGTATTATGGCAAAGTAACACTAAAAACATGCTGAGATGGTAGCCCAAAAGCTTAGGCATGCATGCATACAAGTTAGGCCATGATCAAGGCATAAAGCATGACTCTCCAAAAGCATTGAAAGAGTGAAGCATGAGAGAGTATGACCACACTACACACACTAAAATCATGGTAGAAATGAGGCCAAAGCATGCAAACAACTCAAATAACGCATGCTAGAGACTTGGAAACTCAAAGCTAGTGAGCAAGATTGCACTATGGCTACACAAACCAAGGCATGCATGACCAAAACCACTTAAAACAGAGCTTAAGTATGGCAAAACATGAGTAAAAACTTGCTAGAGTGGAGCCAAAAACATGCTAAAATGATGGTCCAAAGCATGATGCATGTTAAGGCTATGGGGAGGATTGCACTACAAGGGTATGAAGCATGCAAGAGGCAATCAAACCAAACCAAAATAGAGTTATGCCATGCTGAAATAATGCCAAAAATAACCTAAGAACAAGCCAACATATACTAGAACAACAGGCTCAAACATGAGGCCAACAACACAAGCAACCAAGACACAAGGAGAGGGGATGACCCCTTCCTATTTGGGGCGTCAAAACACACTTTCCACCACTGAAATTCCTCTAGAATTCAGTGGTGAAGAGGCCAAACAAAGGTGATCTCAAAGACCTAAAGAGGTGGCACAAAACAAAGCATAACAAGCCACCAAAGGGGGTAGACCACCCCCAACACAAACAAAGCCTTAAACAAACATTTTAAGTACTTAAAAAAGAAGCTTTTTGCAGTTGAAAGCTAGGCCAAAATAAGCATGCAATGGTGGCCTAAAGACTTAATCAAAACAAAGCTTTAAAGGGGCTAGTTTCTTACCCTTGAAGAACAAGAACAAGGCAACAACTCCAGCAACTTTTCTGAGCTAAAACCACCTTTTGAGTCCAAGCAAGACCCTCAGGTACCTCAGCAACAAGAGTGTGGTGTTTGAGTAGGTGTTTGTGTGCAAAAGTGTGAAGAAACTACACTTTTAAGCACACATGTAGAGAGAGAGAGAGAGAGAGAGAAATATAGAGATAGAGGGATATGTATAGCCCTAAGCAATTTTAGAACCTCTGGAAAGGAAGAGGGACCTTTCCTCTTATAGAATTCCAACCCTCAAGCTTGTTGAACAAGCTTGAAGCTTGGTGCAATCCCTCCATACATGTGTATAGAGGATGCCTTATGTGCCCAACAGCTGGCACAGCTGGCAAGAAAAATATCTACAGAAAAAGTAGAAAGGCTGCCGACCAGTTGAAGTGGTCGATCGACCACTCCCACTAGTCGACCGACCACAAAAGGTGGTCTACAAGGCACAAAACTGGTCGGCAGGGGGGGAAAGGTGGTCTACACAAAGAGAGGAAGGTTATGGCAGGCTGCCGACCACCTTAGGTGGTCCACAGACCACCCACCCTAACTGGCCAACCACTAAAAGTGGCTGGTAGGGAAGAAAAGTGGTCTACAAGGAGAGAAACTGGTCTACACCCCTGTTCCACCTTCTAGGCAAAGGATAACAAGGTTTGGTTAAAAAACAAACCAAAAAGGAAGCATGACAAGAGTTCGTAAGGCAAGGCACTCAGACGGAAGCCTCGAAAACTTGTCTACGGGTACAAAAAGTGGTCTATGAGAGGGAAAGGTAGTCTACGGCTACAAAAGTGGCCTACAGGCCTCTATTTCCCTCTTAGGCAAAGGCAACACGGCATGGTCCAAAAACCAGGGCAAGAGGAGAAAGTTAAAAGGTCTCGAGACACGGCGCTCAGCCAAAGGCTCCAGAAACTCAAAACGAGCACAAACATGCATAATCATCAAGCGCTCAATCGATGACGTCTGAGTCTTAAGGTCGGTAAAAAATGGGGTGTCTACAAAAGCTCCAGCCAACGAACAACCTACTCAACAGGGGGAGCCCCTCTAGTATGGGCCCTAGTCACCCCAGTCGCTTGGCCTACCATAGGAGTCCTCGCTCCCTCGCCTACGTAAGCCCTCGTCAAAGGAGGCATAAGGTGGGTCTGAATAAAGGATCGCCCTTTCCTCTGAAGAAATCAATGTCCAAGCCCACCATATGACTACGTCAATGGATAGGCTGTCCACTATACTCATAAACTCCAAGAGTGACATCAGAATGACCAGATTAGGCGAGCCCGTGGTCTGGCAAAAGAATCTCTCGCTCAAGAACCAGGCTCGACAGATTGGGCCCTCCAACAGAATTTGAAAGTGTCATATGCCTCACGCTCCTGCGTATTGGTTCTGTACCCTAGCTGACATCATGGCCCAAGGCTGCCACATGATCTGCAAACAGGGGATATACAGATTGTTAGTCGCCATCTGTTACTAAAATGTGAATCAGAGCAGTTGTAAAGTAAAAATGATTGTGTTTCGAGTTACCTCGTGGGTGGCCATGGTGTCAAAGTAATGACGGAAGAAGGCAAAGGACTCATGAGTTTGGCACTGGCACTGACCATCATATCGCCTCGAATAGGGGACCACTAGGAGAAGCTCCTCCATGGGCTCTGGGACGAGGGCTCATAAATTTATAGTTGCAAGGAAAGTACAGTGATATGTGATTAACAAAGCATGAACAGATGCAGAAAGTGCAAAGCAGAAAGCACACGTGTTGAACAGATATAAAGTAGAAAATGTGAAGTGAAAAGTGTAAAGTGCAAAGGGGGAACTAAAATGCTTACCTCCCAGGCTTGCCAGTTGCCTCTAATTCGCTCTTCCCTCAGGTGAGAGGTAGAGCTCATATAGCCGTTCAGGGTGGCGAGGCCAGCTCCGCCCCAGTCGTAGAAGTGTACCTGAGGAACGGTCACCAAGGCGCTCAACAGATATAAACCCATGGTGTTCCACATGTTCAAAAACAAGGTGGTACCGAGGATAAACATCAGGAAGCCCCGGGCATACTGCTATATCTTCTCCAACGTCTCGGGCTCGCTTCCTCAGAACTGCTCGGCAAACCAATATCTCATAATGGCTGGCCGGTACAGAGGTAGGCGCGCTCCCAATAGGTCGATCCAGGTAGCCTCCCACTTTCCCATATCGGCGTCAAAAGGAATCGGATCGCCCCCTACTCCTAAGCCTGTGATCATGGTGAAGTTGTAGGGAGTCATCGTCATCTCCCCAACAGTAGAGAAGTAGAAGGAGTTGGTAGTGTCCAACCACATCTCCATTAGCTCTCTTAGAAGGGGACGGCTCGTAATGACGTGTGTCAGGCCGGAGCAGAAATGGCCAAAGCCGGTCTCATCGATGATGTCACAAACTCCGACAGGGAGCTCGTCATACTAATCCCTCGTTGTCGTAGCTCTGTACCTCTATAAGCACGAGACTCTCCCCGTGGCAAAGAACAGATGAATCAGATGAAAGGCAGTGATGAAAGTACAGTCAGATGAAAGGCAGTGCAAGAAATGCAAAAAGACAGGAATGCATAAAATCAGAGTTCATACCTCAGTAGCACTTGATGAAAGGTGGGAGGTTGGCTCCCTCAGTAAGTGGTCCTTGGGTACACCGTGAGCAAAGTTGCTGAAGCGCCGAATGCCCCTAGGCGGTAAGATGTGCGTGCGGAGATAATATCTCGCCGGATCAAAAGGCCGCACTCTCAGTGGTAATGGCTCTGGCTCAAACTTGGGCGCAAACTCTGCCTCGAGGTCAGCCTCAATGTCAACTGCGGGCTCCTCTACCTTGACAATGGGTGGAAATATGGGTGGGACCTCTAGAGGAGCTCCATCATGAGGGATCTCATCTGCCATCTGGGAAAATGGGTGAAAAGTAGGTGAAAATGAAAAAAAATGGAGAAAAGAGGGTAAACTTGGAAAAAATCAACCCCAAGAGAGAGAAAATGGGAGAAAAAGTCAAAGCCCAGAAAAGTTCACAAAACCTGAGAGAAACTCGGGCGGAATAACCCTAAAGTGGTGAAAATCTGCGGAAAAAAGGCGAAATCAAAATCTAATCGGTTCAAAATGAAGAGAACTAAGAGCGTTTTACAAAAAATGTTTGCGTGGGGCATTGGAAAACGTGTGTAAAGCACAGATCTAGAGAGAGAAAGTGTCTAGAGAGAGGGGGGAATATTTTCGACCTTGGAGAAGTGAGGAAATGAAGTCTTGTGACCTATACTTACTCGAGGCAAAATGATTTATTTGCCCCGAATTTGCCATCGGTGGTTGGCAGGCCACATTGGTAGCCGACAAGATGTTTTGGTGGTTGGCAGGTGGCCGGCATCTTCTCCTAATGGCCAGCAGTTGGCCAGTGGCTTTCATATGGGTCCTGATGCTGTTCTGTGCTTCTTCTTCCTAAGTAGTGTATGGAAGGTTCTGTTTTGAAAGCTTGTAGCCGTATTCCAGTGTGTGTACGTGTCTCACTTGCACCTTTGAATGAGGTGTATCCTTTTGATCATGTTGTAATTCCTCCGAGAGGTAAATCGGAGGTCGTCATCGAATATCATTACATCTTTGTTCACTTCCGTTGCATAGAATGTGCATTTCACATATACGTATGCTGTTTGTGTGTCCTACAGTTATGAATCGTACATAGAACATGCTGTTTATCGTGCATAAAATGTGCTCTTGTTTCGTGCATAGAATATGCCCTTAGTTTCTTGCATAGAATATGCCTTTAATTAACATCAAATGTCGGTTATTTATCTTGTATCGAATATGCGTTGTGCATCTATGGCACTTGTTCACTTTGTGCATCTATCGCACTCATTCACTTCGTACATCTATCACACTTGTTCACTTTGTGCATCTATCGCACTTATTCACTTCGTGCATCTATTGCACTTCTTCACTTTGTGCATCTATTGCACTCATTCACTTTGTGCATCTATCGCACTTGTTCACTTTGTGCATCTATCGCACTTGTTCACTTTGTGCATCTATCGCACTCATTCACTTTGTGCATCTATTGCACTTCTTCACTTTGTGCATCTATCGCACTCATTCACTTTGTGCATCTATTGCACTTGTTGACTTTGTGTATCTATTACACTTGTTCACTTTGTGCATCTATCGCACTTGTTCACTTTGTGCATCTATCACACTTGTTCACTTTGTGCATCTATCGCACACCTCTCTCTTGTATCTCAGGATACGTGAAGCGCGGCCCTGGGTGTGTTATATCTCAGGATGTGTGAAGTGCGGCCCTGGGCGTGTTTTTATCTCGGGACACGTGAAGTGCGATCCCAAGCGGTTTCTCTTGTTTCTCAGGACGCGTGAAGCGCGGCCCCAGGCGAGTTATATCTCAGGACGCGTGAAGTGCGGCCCTAGGTATGTTTTACCTCAGGACGCGTGAAGCACGAGCCCAAGTGATTTTTCTTATTTTTTGGGACGTGTGAAGTGCGACCTTGAGCTACTTTTATCTCAGGACGCATGAAACATGACCTTGAGGATTTGTATATCGGGATGAGTGAAACGTGACTCCGAGCGATTCTCGTTTCTCAATTTCTCAGGATGAGTGAAACGCAACCCTAAGCGGTGTTTTGTTTCCTCGTCTCATGTTTTGGCATGGTCATAATGTGTTTTAGATTTTGTTGTATGGAACCTGTGTTGGTTTTAAGCTTGAAGCTGCTCATTCATGTGTTGTTATCTCGTTATCTTGCTTATTGCATTTGTAGTTGCTTATTGCATCATCTCGTATGATCATAAGTTTTCAAAATAGCCAGCTGCGCGAAGCATGTGAGTCTAGCCTTCAAAGTTTTTGTGTGTGTGTGTGTGTGTGTGTGTGCATATCATTTGCATCTTGCCCTAGAACTACGCTGGTTAGATTCCTTGCAAAGTGATACGTAGGCAGCCTACGGGCGCAACCATTTATTTTTGTCTTGATTGTTTGTCCAAGTCTTACGGCCTCGTCAAAATGGGTTGTCGTCGGGCTTTGACATTCATTCACATCATTTCATGACTCCGAGTTTTGTCAAAGAGGGGTAATTATAGACACCCCATTTTTGACGGCCCTTACGACTTGGACGTCATTGCTTGCACACCCAATGATGAGTCTATATGCTTGTCAAGTGCTCGAAGTCCTCAGCGGAATGCCACAACTTTGAGCCTGTCAAACCTTGCACCCTTGTTGCCTTGTTTTTGGACCAAACCTTGGGTTTTCAAGCCTGCAACCCTTGGTGGCCTGCCGGCCACTATTCTTGGCTGACGGCCACCAGTGTGTTTTGCAGATATTTTTCTACCAGCTGTGCTAGCTGTAGGCACAGATGCATGCACCTTCCTACATGTATATCTCTTGATATTTTTGAGGGAGTTGCTTGGTTTTCTATGTATAGATGACCTCCCTCTCATAGTTAAAGGTTAGAAAAATTTTGGAGCAAAACTTTTCCTCTCTCTCTTACAAATTTCTTAACCCTCGCTTACATATCCTTCACCTTTGCTAATACACTCTTAACCAAACCTCTCCATCTTTGAGCTGAGGTGTCATTGAGCCTTGTTTAAGCTCTTGAGGGTCTGTTTGCCATGGTTTATTGCTTGAAAGTGATTTCCTCTTCAAGAGTTATAAAGATTTGCCTCTTTACTTGCTTTAGTCACTCTTTTTCTTGCTATTTTCCAACTATTTTTGGGCTGTAAAAACTCTGTATTTTTGGGTTGAAGCTTGGGTATTAAGGCCAATAAGGTTGAGGGTGGTTCACCCTTCTTTACACCTTGTTTGCAAGGCCTTTACCCTTGTGTTTCCCACCTTTGCACTATCTTTTTTTGAGCTTTTAAACACTGATTTCCAGAGTTATTTTAGTAGCTAAAATCATGTTTTGAAGTCCAAAATTGGAGGGGTTAGCCTTCCCTCCTTGTGTTTTGCTTACTAGTCTAGCATGATCCTTGTTTTAGCTTAAAAATCTAACTATTTTTTTCTTAATTCTAGCATGTTTTAGGACTAGTTTTAGACTGTTTCAGGACTGATTTTAAGTATTTGTTGCATTTGAGCTTTGCTTTCATTGGTTGTAGTGTAATTGTCCTTATAAGATTGGTGTTTTAGGCCTCAGACACCATCTTATTTGAGTTGATTGCATTTATTCATGGCTTTCCACGCTTGTGATCACTCTTAATCACCTCTACAACCTCCTCCCTTTGTTGGCTTTTTGTTTTGTTTTGAAAGTGGTTTCAAATTACTTGTTTGTTTAAGCATGGGATTGAGATGTCATGCTTAATGGTTTAATCCCTTTGGGGGTTCATTACCAATGGTATGATGTCTCTTTCATGCCGAAAATGAAATTTGGTTTGAGCCTTCTTTCCATTAGAGGACTTAAATTCACCCATTGAACTCAATTGATTAAAGAATGGTTGGTAAACTAAAATCAATCAATAAAATTGGTGATTAAAAATGATGCAAGATAATAACTTGTTCGGGTTCAATCGGACGTTAATTGAACCCTTGAGTCTTGAGTCGTTTCATACTCATTAGTGATGAAAACGGTTCAAGATTCATTATCAACTACTTCCCTTGATCTTTCATGATAGGGAGGTGGTTTTGGAGTCTTGTTTTGTTGCATTTATTGAATTTGCAAATTTTGGTTCCCAAGCCATCATGCAATGAAATTGCATCCATTGATGGTTTGTGAACCAAGTTTACTACTCCTTTGAGCTGTTCAAATGATAAGGAGGGGTAAATTGTGCAAACAAACCCTTAAGAATTATAATGTTTCTGCTTTATTTGCTCTCTGTTGCAGCAGGGAAGTCATCAGTGGCTGGCAGGCCCTCATCAGTGGATGGCAGGCCCTCTGCCGACCACTAGTGCAATTTAGCAGTGTGCTCTTGAAGCAGAACAAAATTGGTCTGGAGGTGGAAAATAATGCAAGTGCTCAATTGTGCAACGGAGGCATTTGGTAGCAGAAACAGTGGACTTTTCGGGTGGAAACCATATTCATGCATGAGCACTCCATCGATCCTCGGGATCCGTGTTGTAAATATATTAGTGTTGTGATTAAAATATTACTTTTGTACTTGATTAGTTAGAATTGCTAATTCGTCTCGTGTTGTAATTATTTTAATTAGCTAGATTAGTTAAATAATTAGTTGATTAATTTGTTGTAATTTGTTAAGTAGCTTAGCTAATTTATTCATTTCGTTTTGTAATAGTTAATTAATTAGCTTAGCTTTAATTAGTTAGCTAGTTAGTTCATTTGAGCCCTCTTGTGTGAGGGTGCAATGTTGTAATAACGTGTATGTCTTCCAACCCCACGTCTTTCTTCTTTTTATTTACTAGCTTATGATGGTTAGTTTAGGGTACCATGTTTTGTTTAGCATTACTCATGCTTGCATACATTTGTATTGCATGCATTGGGCTCGGTTCATCATTCTAACTTGCATTGTTAGTTAAACATTCTTTGAATATGTGCTTAGACCACAAGCTATCAAATTGATTCAAATGCCATATTAGTAGCCGAGCCTATTTAGATTGCATATCGTATGTGTTGCATTAGTCGTATTGCATAGTTAGGATCGTGCATTTTTCTAACTCATTTCTCTTTTGGCTTGGAGTACTAGGTAAGCCTTTACTTGCTTTAGCATATTGTATGAGTGTGATTGTTGCCATATCAAGCATATTTACCATGGGGCTAATTGCTTAAATGATAAACTGTTTAAATGCCTGTGGATGAAGGCTAGTTGCTTGAATTGAAATAATTTGATCGATGTATATATGAGATCACTTTTTCAAGTGGTACATATTCAAAACACTTTTCAAAACAAACATGAAATCAAATGTTCCAATTTTTGCAAATTAGTCTATACTTGTGTGTCTGCACATCACATAGTAATGTTAGCCTAATAATCGGAACAAGAGCATATAATGTAGATAAAAATCACATCATGATTAGTAGAGGCCAATCTTTGATCAGGCGAGTGAGGGTGTTCAATTCATGACCTTCCCCTCTTGTACCTAAGTTCCCTAGCTGAGACAGTCTTGGTGATGACGGACATGTGGCCTTTGGCACGAGTCATGGGTTTTCTAAATTTTCAAAAAAAAAAAAAAAAACATTTAGGTGGCGACTCTGTATCTGGCAAAACAGTCTATTTTTGGCAATTTGATTCAAAATCAATTTTCCAAAAGATTTGCCGGATTGGGACTCTTTGGTGTTTATTTATTTTACATTGCACTTGTGAGATCAGATTTAGAACCGCGGGAGTCCAATACTATAGGACTTATTCGTCTTCCGAAAGGGGACACGAAAAAGTTAAGCTACAACAAGATGTTCAGATCCTTTATGGGTCACAAAATTCTTGCCACTGATCAAGTTAAGAATCAGAAGTGCTGTATGTTTCATAATTCTTGGAATCATGCTAGTAATAGTTGCATTGTTTTCAGAAATCCTATTCAGGATCGCATTGACAAGGGAGAGTTCAAATTTCCTGAGAAGGAATAGCCTGCAATAAAAGTAGATAGTGATTCTTTCCCAAAGAATTTTGGTGCAAACATGGCTGCTGTTAGCATGGCAAGGATGCTACGAACCACTTATAAATGGAATATTATTATAGGGACTTCCTTTCGTCCCAATAGATTTCTGACTCGTTCCTGCAATGGCATGGAGGGGGACAAAAACTTCTATGATGATTCCTATCTACGAGGGAAGAGAGTGTTTAGAAGAATTTCCTGTTCTCAAAATCGTAGGAATGAATAGCAAGAACTGCACCTCCTAGTCCTGAACCCACCATGTACCTGGTGTGGCCATGTTCCTCAAAGAAATGAGCCACCTATCAAGAGTATGGTTATCAAGTATGAGGCAGTGTCTTATTAGCCCGCTAGGAAGATAAAAGAATTCAATCAAAGAGTTTCTGTTTTTCAGCAACTTCAGCTGGCCAAGGTCGACTTGTAGGAAGGAATACAGAACTTGAAGATCATAGCCCCTGCCCAAGGCTAAAGCTAGAATTGGCAAACCTTCTGTCACTCTCCCAGAAAGATGGGCAAGGGTTGGACATCTCAAATTTCCTCATCCTTAGTCAGCTTTGTCTAGATCTCAAAAGCGTCACCTACATTGGAAGAGATAAACAACAAGATTGACCAAGGGACAATGTGTGACAGAGTAGGAAGATTCAGAAGTTCAGCAAGAAAGTTTAGAGGACTAGTCAGGCTAGAAATCTAGGACTCAGTCTCCAGAAAAGAAGAAGGCTATGAAGGAGTATTGTCCCAAGAGAAGACCTATTGATTCTAATCCTATTTAGGAGGACCCCATTCTTATTCAAAAGCAGTCAGAAACATATGCCTTAGTTTTTCTCAACAAGCCTCCTACCCTAGAAGTCCTAGCCAACCAAAAAGGCAAGGGAGGCAAAGCAGAGCAGAAGATAGTCATCCTTGGCAGTAAATTAGGTACTTCACCTTAGAAACTTTTGTGCAATATGGTGTTTGTTTTGCCTCAGTCTCTTAGGGCTAAGGAAGGGCAGCCATCTTATATTCATGGAGACGTTGAAAAGCATGGAGAGACTGTAGAAATTCTGCAAAATTCCTATCAGTAGAAATCCTTCTAGCCTATAGAAATTAGTGCTTTCATCATTGTGTTGAAGGATGAATCTGAAGAAAGAAATGTACTAACCTCAACAAGTGTCATTTTTGAGACGCTATGCCTAGAAGGCAGTAACCACCTTCATCATCTATACATTACAGGATTGTTAGATGGTGTTCTAATCAACAGGCTTTTGGTAGACAATGGCTCTGCAGCCATTCTTATGCCTAAAACTACAATGTAGAAATTGGGCAAGACAGAGAAAGATTTGCCACCTTCCAATGTCAGCATTACAGATTTCGTAGGAAGATCAACAAGTTCTCAAGAAATCTTGATCATATACTTAGTTGTAGGAGGTAAGACCCTAACTACTCCTTTCTTTATTATTAACTCTAAAACAACCTATAATGTTCTATTGGGTAGAGATTGGATACATGCCTGCATGGCTGTTCTGTCCTATCTTCATTAGTGTCTTATATTTTGGAATGATAAAGAAGTGAAAGTAGTATAGACAGACAAAAAATCATTTATAGCTTCTACAAATCATGCAGAGGCAAGACTCTACAATGAAGAAATTGGACCCATGAAGTTTTTAGGAAAAGATAAGTATGGTCATTCAAAACCCATGAACTCATCCAACCGTTCCTCAGCAGAAGAGTCGAAAAGTGCCTATAAAGAGCTAGTAGGCTCCTTAGTGTCAGAAATCAGTGGCCAACTGTTGGATTCATAGAAAGGTTTAAGAATGGACCCAAGGCCCTCAGATGCTGAAAAGGCCATGGCTTTTAAAGCCATGATGGCCATGTTGACAGCCTACCTGGTAGAAAAGAAGTTAGTGGCTCTAGATGAAGAAGAAGCTACAGCAAATTCTTCCGAAGTAATTTTTGAAGAGGACATTCCTAACAAAGATTTTATCTAGTTTGGAATTAGAAGTAGTTCTTGCTAAGTTAGATGATCTAAAGACAGAAGTTCAAGACCCTCTAGAAGAAATTAATATGGGAATGGTGGAGAAACCCGGGACAGTCTACGTAAGCCAACTATTTCCTGAACCATACAAAACCAGACTTATGTAACTCTTGTGTGAATTCAAGGAATGTTTTTCTTGGGATTATATAAAAATGCTTGAATTGTCCGGAGGACTAGTGGAGCACTGTCTGCCAATCAAAGAAGGGTTCTTGCTGTATAAACAACCACCCAGAAGGATGTCTAATGAGGTAGCTTTATTAGCTACGGATGAGTTGGAGTGTTTACTCAAAGTTAGGTTTGTAGTCAAGAAGATGGGAAGATTAAAGTTTGTATAGACTTTAGGAACTTGAACTTGGCTACCTCTACGGATAAGTACCCCATGCCGGCAGTAGACTTGTTAGTGGATGGTGCAGCTAGGCACAAGGTTTTGTCTTTTATAGATGGCCACTTAGGATACAAACAAATTTTAATTGCAAAAAAGAATACATCCAAAACAGCTTTCCATTGTATTGGTGCATTAGTAACATATGAATGGGTCGTAATGCCTTTCGGCCTTAAAAACGCTGGGACTGCTTACCAGCGTGCCATGAATTCCTTATTTCATGACATGATAGGATGATTTATGGCGATATACATTGATAATGTGGTGGTGAAGTCCAATTCCTATAAGGAACACTTAGTAGATCTGAAGACATCTTTTGAGAGGATAAAGGAATTGTGGACACCCCATTTTGACTGGCCCTAAAACTTGGGCTCTTTCTTTTGATTACCCGATGAAAATCAGAATGTGTTTCTTGAACAATCCTTAGTAAGAAATATGAAATTTGAGCTTTACTCTCCACCATAAGCCTATTTTGGCTAAGACTTTGTACATAACATCATGCATATTTTTCTAATCTTGTTTTGTAATTATTTGCGGGATGTCGGTAAATATGTAAGTTTTTATGCTTTACCAATCGAGGTTGTGTTGCTTAATTTGGAATGATGTTGATTTTTTATATTTGTAAACTCAATTTGTTTGGGTTGTACATCTTCAAAATTATTTCAAAACACATGAAATCAAATTATTCCAGAATGAATGACATAGTCTATACTTGTATTCTTCACATAATAAATTTTAAGAATTTATTAATAATCGAAATATGAACATATAAAGTCAATAACACTCATATCATGGTTTAGCAGAGGCCGATCGTTGATCGGGTGAGCGGGGATACTCAATTAATGACCTTCCCCTCTCATACCTAAGATTCCAAGCCAAGCATATTTGGTTACAACGAACAGTGGCCTTGGCACGAGTCACGGGTTTCCTACTTTTCCTAAAATATTAGGTAGAGACTATAAGATCTGGTGAGGTAGTCCATTTTTGGCAATGGTTTTGCAATAAAATGGATTTTCTATAAAAGTTTCCAAATCTCGACTCTCATCTATGTTTCACATTGCACTCGTGAGACTAAATCAAAGAAATCGAGGGTCCGAACTGTTTAATGTGCACAGGTGCCTCCCGGGCGATGTTACAATTTTTGGCGACTCTGTTAGGGATTTTAGGAAACCTTGACTTGAACTCCATAATATGACTTTTATTTTCAATTATATGTTCATTGTATTGCATGTATTAGTGCACTTTAAGTCTCTGTGTTGCCCAAATACTAGTGGGAGCACAGGCAAGCTTTTTGTGACACTATACTTATCTTTACGTTACTTTGGAGGCCTTGTGTTATAACCTTTTGAGATCTGTCAAAAAGGTAGCTCTGCTATCTAAGGTTCTCAGACTTCGAAGAGACGCTATATTGACTCTTCTGACTTCCTGGGATCTTCATAGGTTATTACCCAAGGGACTTTTTGGTAACGTTGCCTTGACTCCTACCCCTAGAGTAGAACCAACCTTGTACATATAGTGAGCTATAGTACCTTTCAAAATTAGGACAGAATGCTCTCTCATTTCTAGGATGTATGCTAGCACTTGTTTGAATAGTAAAGCTTTAGATCATTTCAAAGCTAAGACAAGATAACCCTACTGTCACGCCCTAGACTTGCCCCTAAAAGTTTGGGCATGACCTAAGCAGAAAAGGACACTTAACCTGGTTCCATAGAGGGGCCTGACCGGAAGTTGTAAAACATAAGTGATATAAACCCGAAAATATGACATCCATTGAGCTACTAAGTCATGCCAGGATCATAAACATTTTATAAGACAAGTACACCAAAGGCCAAAATACATTTGAGAGTTAGTTATTTATAGGCATATACAAATCCAACCCCGAGGTGGGGTATATAACAAAATCATTAAGTACATAATAACTTAAGCCAATAGCACAAGTGTAAGCCATTATCTAGCAACTTCACAAAAGTAGGGTCCCGACCCCAAACTTGGCTGTGCCTAGGCTGACAAAAGTATGACAACGCCGAGCTAAGATCGACCTCCTGGTTGGTCACCTACAGAAACAGACATAACACAGGGTGAGCCAAGCTCAGTGAACAATAGTACTGGTATGCTTGTAACATAATTAATGCTGAAATCATGTAATCAGTCTGTCTCTGTACAGCTTATTGGGACAACATAATCAGTTTATAATTGTCATAATGTGGCCCCTGGCCTAAGAACTTCACACATTCAGAAAGGGTCCTTAGGTTCATAATGTACAATCCATCACATAGCCCTTTAGTTCTTTTTGATTCACAAGCTTACTATAGTATCATTCATATTTCACACATCGGCCCTTGGCCTCATGATTTGATTGTTCACAGATGGCCCTTGGCCACATTGATTCACAATTCACACTTGACCCTTGGTCACGTAGTTTCACATTAGGGCTCGTAGCCACATTGATCCACAAATGGCTCTAAGCCACATTGATTCACAAATGGCTCTAAGCCACATTGATTCACAAATGGCTCTAAGCCACATTGGTTCACGAGTTCACAATTGCCTTGATACGTTTCATTAGTCACAAGCTTTCACATAAGATGTGTGCAACTTCACAACCTTTTTCAATGTTTCCACAATTTCGTATTGAATCACTTATAGCAAATATATCATTTCATGCCAACACAAGTTTGATAGTGAAGTTTGTAACGTCAAGATATAACGTCAATACCTAATATGACAATACTTTCAACAAGGGTCACAACGTCAATAAAAATAAATACTGAGTAGAGGTACATTGAAGTACTATTACTCACTGTGTTGTGTCGGTGCACTTTCTTTTGAGGCGTTTCCTACACACACGAAAAATCACATTAGTCCCTTTTATCCTTGTTAAATCATCATTCGGCTCACTTACTTTAATTGAATTAACGAACTTTCAAACAATATAAATTGCAGGTTTTGACCACATTAGAGGACCCAACACGCAAAACGGAGCATCCCAATTTTTCTGCCATGAGCCGCACGTGTGGCTAGGATCTCCCGCACGTGCGGCACACCTCCCGCACGTGCGGCATTGAGGCCCCGCACGTGCTTTTTTTGCAGTGTTGAAGTCCAAAATTTTGCCATTTTCCCGCACGTGCGGCAGTGACTCCCGCACGTGCGGCTGAGGTTCCCGCACGTGCGGCCTTAGGCCCCGCACGTGCGGCGATTCTGCACCAAAAGTCCGAAATTTCTGCATAATTTCTTCCCCTTGTAGACATGTTTAGGGCCTCAAAATCCAGCTTTATATTACCAATTTATAAGCTCAAAGCATATGAATACATGTGAACAAGGATCAAATTACATATTTCATTTGAGTAAAAATCAAATCATGAATCCACAACTTAAATTCACTCCCATTCACAAGGTTCCTACTTGTTTTCACATCTCAATTCATAAACATAAAATCATGCCACATACTTGAATTCAAACAAGTCAATTGAAGAAATAGAGTAAAGTTTCTCATAGATACTTCAAATTGAGTCAAAACATGCAAGGTAAGATCATCTTGCTAATTTACTACTTCTCATACTCACATCACTACAATCCCAACTCTTAGGTACATGATTATAGAAACATCTTCACATAAATTATGACAAGAAGGGTTGTGGATGAAAATTAGACAAACATTTACATACCTTAAGCCCAAATCTCAACCTTCTTGAGGACCTTCTCTCTCTACCCCTTCAATTCTTAAGTTTAGAGTTATATTTCCTTAGCTTGTCAAATGACCAAGAACACTCATATATTTCCATAAAGAGAGAATGAGACGAAAATCAATCGTTTACACATCCGAAAATTGAAATTTCACAGAAGTGCTTAATATTACTTAAAAATTATGCTGGTTCCAAATATGTGAGCAAATTTGACTTATTAAGCCGCTATGGCCCTCAATTTCTACTCTATCGTTCTAGTAGTAGCAGATACATTTCTTTTCTAACAGATACAATTCATTCCACAAGGCATTACAACATAGTTACTTGAACTTATTTTCTTGCACAGTTTCATCTTAGACATTTAACAGCACAGAATAAAGGACGGACATATATCACAAGCATATATGAGGGTCGGGTTGTTACACCTACCCTCCATAGGGGTGTTTGTTCCCTTTCCTGCTATGAGCTATGTATGGGATCTGGGGTTCTCAAATTCTGAGTAGTGGTTCAGGCATTTTAGTTTGTGGGGTTGAATTCGATTTTTTTTTTCCCGCATGTTGTATAATGATCAGTTGAGCTAGAATGTTGCCAAAATTCTAATTGGGAGTTCCATTTTGTTTTTGCAAGGTAGTTGTAGCACTATAGCTTCAGAGTGGTCTAATATCCCATAAGTTTTGTAATACTCGCACTAGCAGACTGTTCAAAGTACCCTTCAATCAGTAGCTAGATCATCCCCAATCAACTTACCATAATTAGTGATGGCTCAAATTCTAAAGAATATAGTAAACATGTTTTTATCCCTCAAACAAAGCATAAGTGCTATTGCCAATACAGTTTCCATTCACAGTAATGTTCTCGTTGAATTGCAATGCCAATCTAGCATGTCCACTACCAAACCACCTCCAGTTCCAAATTCACCTCCATTTACTAAGGCCAAATCTTCAAAACTCAACACAGTCAATGCCACCACTGCCAAAACAGCGAATCCCTTCACCAAATCAAATCCCGAAATATGAGAGAAGAAAATTTAGTGTTGCAGGACAACCGAACTCCTATCTACAACCCTCGGGGAAAATTCAAGCCCAATTAGCCGTGTCCCTATATTATCATGTTTATTTGGTCAAGTGTAGTAGCCATTTTCATGGATTTAGATGGCCTAGAGTTCTCATAACCAATTAACGTGTACAAGCTACAAAGGTACTACCCTTGAGAGGCTTGTTGGGTCAAAAACCCAGATGGGGGACCCAAGCAAAAGTTAGAGTATAAAAAAAAAAAATGAAAATGAAAAAATGAAAAACTAAAAAAATTAAGAAAAGCTCGCAAGGTTGAAAACCTAGAAAGGGCGACTTTGGCAAAAGTTAGAGCATAAATTTAGAGTATTAATACCCAAGTGAGTCTTACCTCGTGAACTATGTAAAGCCTAATTCTTATTTTTGGGATACGTAGGCAGCTTCATTTTGAAGTTCGGCCCCAACCATTTTTAACTCACTCATCCGGTCCATGTTTGATTGGTGTATCTTTATTCGACTTGGCTATCCTATCTCTGTTTGATTGGTTCACCTCCGTTCTATTCAGTTGTCTTATCTCCTCTTTACAACAGATTCAGTTGTGCATCTCAAGGGTTGATTTCATGTTGATTGGGTAGTGGCCATTTGAGAAGACAGATTTTGAGGACTTTTAATGAAGTTGACTGATTTTTCTCGAAAATTATTCCATTTTTGCAAAACCCAGACCATTTTTTGGACTAAAAAGGCAAAATTTTCAATGCGCACAACTTTACTTACATGATTTCAAAATAATGAGTTGAACAAGCATGCTAATTTAACTGTCATGTTGGTTAAAATATTTTTAGCAGAAAATCAAGTAAATAGTCAAAACGATGAACTAGGGGCACAGTCAATTCAGGTTTTCTGTTTTTCCCTCGTATTCTTGAAAGTCTCCATTTACATTGTCAATCACTCGCTAGAAAATCCATAATTGTTGTACAAAACCCGTTAGTCAGTTAGTTGTTCGGACGGTTGACCGGTGGTGATTTTTGTTTTGAATCTTGTTTTACGGCTTCGCGCCTACGATATTCTAAACCGCGCCCACGTTTGTTGCACCTGCAATATTCTAAATCGAGCTCACGATTGTCACTCCTACAATGCTTATAATCGTGCCCGCGTTGAAGATTTGTGTCCTTTCTATTTTGGCAAGTGTCAATAGGTCTGTTTAGGTTGTTTTTGCTTGGTTTTTCTTTCATTGAGTTGGTTTTTTGATTTTTGGTTAGGTGAGGGTTCAATGTCCAATTTAGAATTTATTGAAATTTAATCATTCTCAGATTCAAGTTCAAGAAAAATGTTTTCATGCTCAAGTGTTGTGCCATTCATGCCATTCGAATTTGCAAAACAAAACTCTTTTTATTAAATGTTAGAAGTCAAACCCCGATCAAAGTGGCACAAAAGAGAGTTGAAGCTATAAGTGCCCACTCCTAAGCCAAAATACAGAAAAAAACAAATTAAAAAAAAGAGAGATTGAGAAATTTTCTAGTATTCTGGTAGTGGCCTAGCGGCAAAGATTATAAACCGATTTCATTTACAGACAACTTCGTCGCTTGACTCTACCGTCAGTTGTCTCACCATAACATTACTCTCGGGAAGCCCTTAAGGACTCTGCTTCAACATTTACAGATGTCCTAAAAGAAATTACTCCACATCGACCGTCAAATGTAGGGCACCAAGGAGCTTTGAATTGGGCCGCAGAGGTCGCCTGTCATTTTAGTTCATTGTTTTGCTTTTTCAGATTGCTAATATCTGTTTGAGCATCTTTGTGCATACTCTAGAGTAGAGAGAGTTATGCTTTTAATCGGTGTACTTCACTTGTCCTACCCTACAGTCGATGGGACAAATTGAAGACCGTAATCACGGTCTCCGCATAGGACTTTAATGTGTAATAGTTGGCATCAATGTCAGACTGTGCTACCATCAGTTGCTCAATTGACAGCACAGGAAAGTTGAGAATAGGGGTAGAGGCAGGGAGCTCGATTGAGGCTCAGAGGAGTTGGTAATCTCGATTGGGGAATCTTTAAGGTCAGGGAAGAGAGTGAGGGGACGGCGAGAAGTGGCCATGCCAGGAGGAGTATAATGCCAAAAGAAAAATTTGTAGAGTAATGGCAGGGGGAGTTTGCAGCTTTCTGCTCTATCTCTCTCGTAGACCTCGGTTTAAGAAGAAATTGGAAGAGAAGAAGAAGCTAAGAAAGAAGGATTGCTGTGGCAATCTTTGACAATCGAGGTTGGTCTAACTGCTGTCGATCAGGAGCGCCGTGATTGTTGAAATTGTGTGCCAGCTGCGGTGCTCGACGAAGACAAACGAGGCACAGAGAGAGAGAGAGAGAGAGGGAGAAAATAGGAGAGGAGTGTATATATGTATATTATATATATATTTTGCATGTATATGTCTGTGTGTATATCGTATATGTATCTGTATGTGTCCGTATGCATATATATATATATGGTATATGCATCCATATGTCTGCATGTGTCCGTATATATATATATGTGTGTGTATCCGTATATGTATATAGTTTGTCTGTTTGTATATATATATATGTATGTAATACGTACTTTGTATATCGTTTGTATCTATGTGTATATATATGGTATGTATAAAAATATAAAATTTTCAAATTCAAAAGAAAATACACGAAAATCGAAAAAAACCAAAAAAATTTGAAAAGGGAAAGAATAAAAAGAAAAAGAAATTTTGAAAAGCAAAAAAAATTCAAAAATAAATTTTTAGAAAATCAAAAAAAAAAAAAAAAAAAAAAACAAGAAGAAAATTTTGGAAAAAAAAAAAAATTTTTTTTTTTATTTATTTGTTGTGCATTCATCATTGCATATTGTTTGCCCATTCGTGTTTTTTCATTCACCACCACATTGTACTGTCTATTACATTTTTCATGCATGGTTACAATCCATTCAAATCAGTTGACTACAATTGTCCCAGTTTCTGGTTACAACCCTTTTCTCCTTTACCCGATTGAAACCATCCCCTATTTCGTATTGAGGTACGGTCTAGGTCTTGCTTGTTAGTTAAGATTCTTTTTCTCCATTACACAGTTAAAACCTTCCCCCTCTCCGTATGATATACGGTTAGGTATGCCTGTTGGTTACACCACCTTTTCTCCTTTCACGTGAAACATGTTAGGATTTGTAGTTTATTCAGTTAAAACCTTCCTATCTTCGTATGAGATACGGTTAGGTACACCTATTAGTTACACCACCCTTTTTTCCTTTCACATGAAACATGTTAGGATTTGCAGTTCATTTGGTTAAAACCTTCCCCCGCTCCCTATGAGATACGGTTAGGTACACGTTTCCTTCTTTCGCGTAAAACACATTAGGATTTCACATTTACCTGGTTAAAACCTTCCCCCTCTCAGTATGAAATATGGTTAGGTACGCCTATTGATTGCACCACCTCTTTTCCTCTCGTGTGAGACGCGTTTGGATTTCGAGTTCACTACTCCTCCTTTTGCGTGAGATGCGTTTGGAATTCAGGTTCACTATTTCTCCTCTCGTGTGAGACGTGTTTGGATTTCCACTATTTCTCCTCTTACGTGAGACGTGTTTGGATTTCAAATTCACTATTTCTCCTCTCGCGTGAGACACATTTGGATTTCGAGTTCACATTTCTTCCTCTAGCGTAAGACATGTTAGGATTTCCAGTTCACTTTTCCCCTTATCATTTGTGTTGTGGCATATTTGTATGCAATGACCTCCTTCTATCATTTATGTTGTGGCACATTTGTATTCGATGCACCTCCCTCTATCATTTATTCTGTGGCACATTTGTATGCGATGCACCCTCTATTATGCTTCATATCATTTCCACGAGGCTTGCCTCTCATGTTGCCACATCCATATCACTATCATCACTTATTGCATTACATTGCATCGAACATGAACTTTCAAAATAGTTGGCTTTGCGAAGTGTGTAAGTCCAACTTTCAATTGCATTAGCATATCATTTGCATCTTGCCCTTAAACTGCGCTAGTTTGATTCTTTGCAAAGGGATATGTAGGCAACCCTCGTGTTCAACCAACTGCATTAGCATCTTGTTTGTTTGTCCAAGTATCACGGCCTTGCCAAAAAGGTCATCTTCGGACTTTGACATTCACTCACATCATGAAATAACTTCGAGTTCTATCAAAGAGGGGTAACTGTAGACACTCCATTTTGATTGGCCCTAAGACTTGGACGCTTTGTTTTGATTACCCAAGGATGAAAATTAGAATATGTTTCTTGCACAATGCTCAATAAGAAAGATGGAATTTAAGCTTTACTCTCCACCCCAAGCCTATTCTGGCTAAGTGTTTCAGACCCGTTGGGCACCAGAGCGAAGCTGGACTGAATTGAAGCAAGATAGCCAACTTTTTCTTTGGCCGGCCAACCAGACGGTCTACCGCCCCCAAATAGTGTATTCCAAATTTTTTTGTTTAGTTCGTGTGGGCATTCCATTATCTTATTTTCTGATATATTCATGCACCAAATGTATACACACTCAGGCCCATTACCAAAAGAACTTGACCCCTCAAAAAAGATAGAGCTAAATCAAAAGGAGTGCTTGATCCATTAACGACATTAATGCTCCACTTTCTCTTCCACCTTTGATTGCCTCCACTGACATAATCCATTTGCAGTGCCTATATAAGGAGGTCTGAAATGTTGATGGAGGACAATTTTTTATTCATTTTTTTGGATAAAAGAAGGACTAGATTGATAGGGAGAGTCTAAGCTTTGATCAAGAAAGGTCTCAAAGTTAAGAAGTTGAGCTATGAATTTCATTACATTGTTATATCATCCTTATACACTGTTATTTGATCCAAAAAATTCCTTTATAGTCATCTTGTGTAGCTTTGATTAAAGAGTGTTTAGTTTATGTCAAAAATGAGAAAACTAGAGTGAATTGTGAAATCTGGGTATTCACCACCTTTCCCATGCACATTGTTAAACAACCCAAAATTGTCATTCTAGCTAAAATTCCAAATTTTCGAATGAAGGATTGAGAACATAATTCACATCCGTTGAGGGTGATTACAAGGAAGTTTGGAAATCAACAAGTTCATTCTTTCTTTGGAAGGTGAATTTTCAATTTCATTCATTTTCTTGTATTTTCTATCTTATATTTGTTTCTTGCTTTAATTTCATATTAGTTTTGTTGTAAGCTAACCAGTAGTGGTTAGTTGAGCCACCTACATATTCCTTATTTGTTCATTTTTCGATGTTGCAACAAGACATGTTTTGCTATGCCTAATAGACAGGCCGGTTAACTTCTGTTGGATGAAACGGAGTAGCCTTCCGGTGTTGAGCATACCAATTCCTCGTGGTTTTCAAGGCACATAAGCTTCTATTTTGTTTTCGTTTGAGTGTTTAGTGAGGTTTGTTTTTGTTTTTGTTTTTGTTTTGTTTTGTTTTTTTTTTTTTTTGTGTGTATTATTTTCCTTCTCCCTCTCTTATTTGGTTTGTAGTTATTCTTGCGAGTGTTATAATAATTCCCCGTCCCGCTTCTTTTTATCCCATTCTTTTACTTGCTTTCCTTATTTGCTCATAAGCATCATATTTTGTTTTTTAATCATACCCATACTTTGCATCCATGTATCATGCATCTTGATTTGGCTAAGTTTGCATTTGTGGGTTTAATCAATTCTTATGTGATTGTGTGCGCTACCTCATGTTCTTGAGATGATTCACATGTCAAATATTAGAAGCTGAATCTTTAGTTACATTTCGTGAGTGAATTGCATTAGGATTTTGTATATAAGATCATGCATATTTTGCTAACTTTGTTTTGTAACTTTTCACGGGATATCAATAAATATGTAAGTTTTTATGCTTTAGCTTCCCGCTTGTGTTTGTTTTTCTTACTATGTTTAGCATTCTACCATGAGACTATTTGCGTACTTGATATAACTGTATGAATGACAGTGGATGGAGGTTGTGTTGCTTAATTTGGAATGATGTTGATTTTTCATGTTTGCAAACTCAATTTCGTTGGGTTGTATATCTTCAAAATTCTTTCAAAACACATGAGATCAAATTATTCCAAAATGAATGACATAGTCTACACTTGTATGTGTAGACACCCCATTTTTGACCGTCCTCAAGACTTGGACGTCACCGTTTGAACACTCGGTGATCATCCATGTTTGTGTTCGTCTTGAGTTCCCGGAGGTCTCGGCCACGTGCCTTGCCTCAGGATCTCTCGACTCGATTGTTTTGTGCTTAGTTTTGCACCAAACACTTGTGTTTTGCCTTTGAGGGGCAGGAAATGGCTAGTTGGCCATCCCCACACTCCACCGGCCATGGCTTGAGGCCACCAGCTGTGTTTTGTTGCCATCGGCCAAATGTTTGGTTGACCGGCACTCTAGATGGTCGATCGGCCATCTATTTTTGTCAATTTGCATTTTTGGCTGGCCGACCACTGTTCATCTGCTTTTTCATATATTTTTGTGCCAACTGTGATAGCTGGCACCCACTTTGCTCCCCTCCATACACATGTATGGAGGGATCTCCCTCTTGACTAGCTTACTTGAGAAGCTTTGCAAGAGTGAGCTCTATAAGAAGGAGCCTCTTCTCCCTCCATTAGGGTTGACAAAAAAAGCTCCAGAGCTCTGAGTTTTAGGGTTAGGATTAACATATACTCTATCTCTATATCTCCTCCTCCTTTTGGTGTATTAGTGTGTGTTTGTTCTTACTATTGCAGACAAACACCTACCATTACCCCTTTCCTTAGTTGCTAAGGCATTAGAGGGTTGATCTTGAACTTTTTTAGCTAGTTTTGATCCAAGAAGAGGTCTGGTCTTGTGATCTTGGAAGTGTTCTTCAAGGGTGAGTGTTCTTACCCCTTATTCCCCAATTTTGCATAGCTTTTTTGACTACCTTACACCTGTTTTCGAGCATAGCTTATAACATATAAAAGTCTTGTTTTTGCTTTCTCTAAGTAGTTGTTTAAGAGTGTTTTGTTGTTTGGGGTTATTTGACCCTTCTTAGGCCTTGTTTAGCTATATTTTTGTGCTATTTTGGTGAGCTCTGGGACCACTTTTTTTGGGCCACCTCACCACTGAAATCTTGAGGGATTTCAGTGGTCAGGATGGTGCCTTAAGGTCCTAAGAAGGAGAGGGCCACCTCCTCTCCTTGTTGTCCTTGAAAAGGGCCATTTTTGCCTCATGAGTGAGCATCTTATTTAGGTTCATGTTAGCCATGCCTTAGCTGATTTTTGTGCTTATCATGACATGTTATAACACTGTTTTATGTTGGTTTGGACACACCATGCTTGCCTTGCATACTTGTCATGTAATGCCGTGGATTGCCTTAACATGCCTTGTGCTTGGAGCCTTGTTTCTAGCATGCTTTTGGCTTAGCTTTGTGAAGCTTTTGTGCTCGTTTTAGCATGCTTAAGCTCTGTTTTTGGCTGTTTTGGTCGACCATGGCATGCTTAGTATAGCCTCTTTGCATTCTGGGCCTGTGAGCCTCAAGTGCATGGACCATGAGCACGCATTACTTGCATTATTTTAGTGGTTTGGAACCATTTACCATGTTATTTCAGTCCTTATAACATGCCTATATGCTCGCGTTTGATGCCCCTTCAATGTGTTAAAAGGTTGTTGCCATATGCTCCATGAATGTGCCTCTTTGTATGCTTGCATATTTAGACCACCTAGATGCCATCTAGGTACATCCTTAGCTTCATTCAGGTTTGCATTGGACCTATTCTAAGTCCCCTTAGCCTTGTGAGGCTTGGTTGACTTGGCCTTGGTTTAAGCCTCCTTGGCTTGCCTTGAGTACTTGGACCATTTGTTCCATGCTTAGCTTGTCTTATTAACTTGGATTGGCACCTTTCATGACATGATTTTCAGAGCTTATAATGCGTGCCATTTGCCCATGTTCGCATCCTCTTAAGTGTGCTTGAGAATTGCTCTTTAATGCTTGAGTGTTGGTCCTTGTGTGTATGCATGTTTACATGTCATTTTGCCTTCATTCTTGAGCATGTTGGCCACTGTTTTGGGCTTGGTATAGAGCTGCCCGAATCAGTTTAAGTCCATTGTTCGCATGTTGTTGCATGCTCACCTTGTGTGTTGTCGCATACTTGTGTGTTGTTGCATGATTAAATGAAGTCACATGCTTGCTTGCATGTTTGAACACCCACATTGTGTCTTACATACTTGTTGGTTGCATTGCTTCATGCCTTGCATGCTTGTTTGCCTAGGTTGTGTGTCTAACATACATTACTTGCTTGCATGCCCATATTGCATACTTAGGCTCACATGCTTAGGATTGCATTGCATTGGCATGCATGCCTTGCCTCTTGAATTGCTTGTGATAGAGGTTGAGCTCCATTTGTTTGTTTATATGCATTGTATGACATTTGAAATCAAAGTGCACACTTGGTCCCTTGGGCCATCACGCATTGAAATGCGCGATTGGTGGTTCGAGAACCGAGGACCATGTCCCTTTGAGTTAGAAACATGATAAGGGATGTGTTGATGCACACATTGGCTTGGAATGCATTGCCATGCCTTGTTTTGCTCTCTGCTGCTGTCGAAATAGGATTCTACAGGAAGCTTTGGCCGGCCAGCCATCTTTAGTGCCGACCGACCAAGTATGGATGGCCGAGAGCTTAACCAGTGGCCGATGACCATCCTTCCATGGCCAGTGACCATTTGCCTCAGCCGGTGGCATTCCCCAACATCCAAATAGTGTAACTTGGGACTTGTGCAGTCCTCAGAGGAGCAGAGCAGGGAAAACGGAGGCAGCTTGTGCATGGCAGTGGACTTCCGAGCGGAACCCAGCACGCGTGCATTGGATCCTCTTCCCGAGGCTGCTTTTACCACTTTCTTAGATTAGTTAATGTGCTTAACTAGTTTAATTGGTCTGTAACATTTAATTAACTTGTAGGTTAGTTAATTGTATTATTATTTTGGTCCCTCCGAGCGAGGGCAAATTTGTAATAAGTGTGGGTGCGTGTGTGCATGTCTTCCAACCCCCACTTCTTTCTCCCTTTTACTTACCTGCTTTCGATTGTCAGTACTAGGACACATTTAAATTAGCATACCTTATGTTATGCATGCGTGCATTCATACATTTGTCTTGCATGCACCGGGCTCGGCGCATCATGCTAACTGCATTTGTATTTCAATTCCAAATTGAATACGTGTTATCTGTCGCATTTCACATGCCATGTTTAGGATAGCCGAGCCTGTCTAGATTGTATCTTTGCATGTGTTGCATTAACCATTTTAAACATGAACTAGGATCATGCATATGATTACTAACTAGTTTCTGTTTTGGCTTGGACTACTCGGTAAGCATTTATGTTTTAGCATCCTTGCATGAGTGTGAGTGTTGCCATGATAACTTTGTTACCATGAGGCTATATGCTTATGTGATATGAACTGCCTGAATGCCTGTGGGTGAAGGTTGGATTGCTTGAGTTGGAACAACTCATCAAAATCCGTGTTTTAGCCTACTCGAGAGTAGCAAATTTCAAAACATTTTCCCAACAAACGGATATGCGATGCTTTGTTCCAAATTAGGCGATCTAGTCTATACTTGTTTCGTTGTGCGCATCACATAGTAATTATACCTAATTAACCGGAATAAGAACACATAACATTTTCAAAATTCGATATCATGGTTAGTAGAGGCCGATCTTCGGATCGGGCGAGCGGGGGTGCTCATAACTGACCTTCCCCAATCGTACCCAAGTTCCTGAGCCGAGGCAACTTTGGTGATGACGGACACGTGGCCTTTGGCACCGAGCCAGGGTTTCCTAAATTTCCCAAAATAAAATATTTAGGTGGCGACTCTGTATCTGGCAAAGCAGTCCATGTTTGGCACTTCTTTTGTAAAAATCTGTTTTTTTCAAAACGATTTGCCGGATTTGGACTCTTTGGCTCAGACTAAGAACCGTGACAATTTGAGAGTCCTGAACTGTAGTGAACCCAATATGAACAGAACGGGACTCATCCTCCCGGGACGTTCGGGGACGTCTACAGTTTCTGGCGACTCCGCTGGTGATGTTTGGAGAACTTGACTCGAACTCATGATATCTTGTTTTGACTACACTTATGTGTTTCTTTGCATTGCATGTGCATTGGTGCGCCTAGGACACCGTGCTTGCCATCTGCCATTCCTGAACGGTTTGCTGGAGGCTTGTCCTGTCAAGGCATGACCATAAGGCTGACCGGTTGTGGGCTCTGCCAGTATGGGAAAACAAACCTCAGTTTTTACCGGGGCACCCTTTTTGACCATTCGACCTAGTGCATATCGAAATCCGTAGTGACCATTCCAAACTTGGACAGGTTGCTTACCCGATGTTAGGTTGTTTGAAACCGCTGCGTGCGTAGTGAAACCCTAACTCCTGACAAAATAGGACAGCGAAACCCTACCCCAACATAGGGGTGTTTTGGCTCTCACTTTACTTGCTATGTGCTTTTAGAGTGTATCTCTACAGGAACGCACATATCAGTTTGCAAGTTTAGTGCCAGGCCTGAGGGCGTCAGTATCAGTGTTTTGGGGAATCGGTTATATCTGCGGGTATCAGGTTCAATTTTTTGGGGCAGTGATTTTGCGGAACAGTGATCAGTAGTAGAGTACAGTTATTTAGCTACGCCCGTGTCTGTTTCATTTGGACTGAAATGCTGCTTGTTTTCCCTTTCAGTTCAGAGATTTGGTGTTCTCCTTCGCTGAGGCAAGGCAGACGTCTGATCTGTCAATTACCAGTTGCATAATCTCCGTTCAAGTTCAACGGACTTATGATGACCCAAAGTTCAGAGGCAATTGTGGTTATGGCAGCCGCGTTAGACCAAGGGATCATCTTACAGGATGAGACCAATGTTGATGTACCACACCCGCCCAGGTTTCCTGTTGCACACCCGATCTGGACCCCCCAGTTGTATCAAGCTCGTGAGCCCACCACGTTTGAGTTAATGGGAATGATCGGCGACCTCCAGAGATCTGTGGCCGATCTGGCCTATGAAATGTCGGCTTCGCCACCAGCCACATCATATGCTGTGAATTTTGTACCACAAGAGCCCCCACTACTGGGGCGGATTGTGATCGAGCTCAGCCAACCAGAGGTTGCCTCTAGTTACAGGAACGACGTGTCAACAACAACCGGGTTTCGCTCTGATGTAGTAACCCAAACCCTTGATCAGGCTGAGGCTAGAGGTAAGAATAAAGTAAGAGCAGATGCTGATCCTATTGAGCAGCTGCTGTGGGCAGTCGAGGATTTGAAAGCCGGGGGAATGAATAAGCACCAAGTATTCGCAGTTGTGGCTAAAGCTGTGGATGATGCTTTCCCCACTCCAACCGAAGGCAGTTCAAGCCAGGCAGAAAATCAGGAAAGTCCCCGCCATGCCAAGACAGTTCCTTTCATTCCCAACCATGCGCCAGGAAAAGATCAGAAAGCTAAGGCAGTGCCTGCCGACCCTTTTGCTAGTACACCTAGCAAGGACCCTCAGACTTCGAAGTACCTGCCTCGAGGGCGCAGAGTCTTTCACGCCCTTTACATGCCTTTGTCTAGGGCATTTCAAATTTTGGCTAAAAAGGGACATCTTAAACCCCTCGAGCCTCTGTCTCTCCCGAAGAATCTCCCTCTTACACATGATGCTACCTTGTACTGCGCGTACCACCAACAGTTCGGTCACAGCACCGACGGTTGTTTCCGCCTTCGCCATAAAGTGCAAGATTTGATCGACAATGAGGTCATCCTCCCACCTACCTCAGCAAAGACTGTTACCACTGAGCTGTTGGACTTCGAGGATACTGCAAGTATGTGATCAGGGGTTGGACCACCTGCGGGCGGCGCCTGGTGTATTTCAGATGCGGCGTTTGGCACGCACTGTTGGGAGCATTTGCGAATGCAGTTTTGTAATTTCTGGCTTGGGTGTCGAGTCAGTTCTTGGTTTTCGTTTTGGGTCTATCTCATTGTCTCGAGTCAGTCTTCTTGCTTAAAGGGTCTGTCTTGTTGTGTCGAGTCAGTGCCATTGTATTGAATGTCAGGTGATTCTGGGGTTGTTGCCTCGAACACCATTTTGTTTTGTAATTACCCTTTTGCTTTCTTTTGAGTCTGTCTCTGCCGTGGAGCCAGTTGCAACCAGGGAATCTGAATGAAACAGCTGCGGCTATCATGTTTCCATGCGTACTGCTATTTTGAGCTAGTTGTGCCAGAGGATTTGAATGGAATAGCAGTACATTCCACATGCTCTCTTGTGCCCTGAAAATCATTGCATTGACCTAAGTTTTTCAAAACCTTTTTGAACACTGCGGTGAAAACAAAGGGGAAGGAATTCCCCGGGATTTGCAAAACTTTGATCAAATTAAGAGAAAGAGAGGCATGCTAAGCCCTTAACAAATGAAATCATGTTTGTTAACGTGAGTACTGAGAAGGATCCTGGCTTGATCCAGACTGGTTCCACACTATCTTCAGCGCGAGCGATTTGTCGCTTCTTTAAAAACTTTCAAAAACAAAATGTTTTGCGCAGTCCTGCGAAGACCTATGTGGAATCGCTTTTGAGATTGTGCAGCTTAGGATCGCTCTCAGCCTCAAGACTTGAGCCCTTGCTTTCAAACCTTGGACCTTGGGTTCAGACTGTTCAACGATCAACCGCGATGTAAGGCCCGTGTGGCCAGATTTGAAGCAACCCTCGAACAAGAGGCCCCAAAGTCAGATGAAGAAGATTAGACCTCATCAGAAGAAGCTCGCGGAGCTGAATCAGAAGCACCCCTCGAACTAAGGGCAAAAATGTCCAATGTACTCGAAGAGCCGAATATGGGTCCTCCTGCAAATCAACACAACAGTCATTTTCCTGGACACAGATGACTTCAGGATCTCAGAACCATTTGGCATGGACTTGTTACACTTTTACCCCCTGAGAGGCTTGGTGGGCTGAAAACCCGGAAGGGCGACCCAGGCAAAAGTTAGAGTAAGAGAAAATACAAAAAAAAAAAGCAAGAAAAAAATACAAAAAAAAAGAAAGAAAGAAAAAAATGAAAAGAGAAAAATGAAAAAAAAGAGAGAGAAAAGAGAAAAGAAAAGAATTAAAAAGGGAAAGAGGAACAAAGCTCGCAAGGCCGAAAACCCGCAACTGGCGCCTTGGCAAAAGTTAGAGCCTAAAAAGTGAAGGTTAATACCCAAGTGTACCTTAACCGGAACTACGTAAGGCTTGTTTTCCATGTTTGGGATACGTAAGCAACTTCATCTTGAAGTCCAGCCCCCAACGCTTTCATAGCGACTAAGTCCATGTAATGGTTTTAATCATCCTTGATTCCCATGTTTGGGATATGTAGGCAGCTTCGTCCTGAAGTTTAGTACCACGCGCTTTCAAAGTGACTGTGTCCATATATTGGTTTTGACCATCTTCGTCTTCTACGTGTCCGAGAGTTCGGCCGTGATCACCACTAATAAGGACTGTTTACAATGCTGCGGCATTATCCAGACAAGGGGCAACTTTCCGTTGCCATGAGTCACCATTCAAACCAGGGGCAACTTTCCGTTGCCGTGCAGCTCTTTTCAAGCAAGGGGCAATTTTCCATTGCCTCCGATCCGAGGTTGCGCATCTTGAGAGCAAGTTCCGTGCTCCCTGAGCATTGACTGTTTGCAAAAATAGTTTTTGAAAATTTTTACTGAGGTTGACCATTTTCTCGAAAATTATTTCATTTTCCAAAACCGGGCCATTTTCTTGGACCCAAAAAGGGAAAATTTTCAGTGCTCATAGTCTGACTTGCATGGTTTTCAAATCAGAAAATCAAACAAGTATGTTAATCTAACTCTCATTTTGGTTAAAATTATTTTAGTAGAAAACCAAAACAAAAAGTGGTCAAAATGATGAAATTAGGGGCACAGTTGAGTTAGGCTCCTTGTCTTTCCCCCGATTGTCAATACTTGCCAGAAGGGCACTCTATTCGCCAGAAGAAGACACAACTGAAGCTGTCAATAAAGGGCTGAGAGCTCTCAACAACCACCAAGCGATAAGGTATCGAGCCAAGTGCGAAGCACGAATTGGAACGGATCAGGATACTCCATTCCCTTGTCTGGGGCATCGACCAAATGCCACCAAAAGAAATAGCCGCGAGCTAACCGTATCGGATATGAACCCACAACTTTCTATTCATCCATCAAACATCCCAGGGAGGGATAAAAAATGAGAGAATGGAGAATAGAGAGGTGTAAGTCGAGGGAAAAGTGAGCAAAAGGGTTTTGTGTGAAAAAAACCGAACCCGAGGGCTGAGTGATGTGAGAATCACAAATAAGAAAGGGTGGGAATAATACCCGAAGAAACTGGCTCCTTGTGATCTGAGGTCTCTCGTCTTTGTAACACGTCTGTGTGTCATGTCTTTTGTTTTGTCTCGATTTTTATTTGGAGTCGTTCCGAGCGTGTCTCGTCGTGTTTAGGTTGTTTACCTTTTGTTTTTCGTTATTGAGTTTTTTTCACTATGTTCAGTGGTAGGCTCAATACCCGGTTGAAAACCCTTTTCTCAAATTGTTTTGTGCTCAGAGTGCTATGCTATTCTCCACATTTATGCGAAGCATGATTTGGTTCTTTCATAAAACTACAGGGTCCACCCCCGATAAAGTGTGAACAGAAAAACCTGGACCTATCTGAAACTTTTGGGTTCCGGATTGCGAAGCAAGAAATTTTGGAGCACCTGAGTGTGCTTCAACTTCTACAAGTTCAAAATGAACAGTGTATTCAGAATGAGCAATATGCTGTTGTGGGCCATGAGTTCAGAATGAGCAGTGTTCAAAATCAGTTGTGAGCTGTGTGGGCTGTATGCAGATTAAACCAAGCACTGTGTTATGAGCCGAGTGTTCAGAATGAGCAGTGGTTTGTTTGAGTTGTTTTGCTGTTAGCCGGTCGGCCAAATAGATGACCGATGGAAGTTTTTGGTGGCCGGTGGATGGCCGGTGAACTTATCCAGTGGTTGGTGAACCTCCTACATCCTTGTTTGGATCATATGTGTGGTCTGGGGCCTTCATTGCTCAGGACAGTGTAAGACAGTGCATTTTCGGAACTCAAACGGTCTCCGTTTTGACCTCAGACTGCGTCTTCTGCGCGTGGCACGTGAATACGAGCGCGGTGTACCCTTTTTGTATCCTTTGGTCTCTTTCAAAGATTTGAAGGTTGCCCCGCATGCATTACGTTACAACGCTCTTCTATGAACGCGCCCTGGTTATGTGTCCTTTCATTCGCACCGTTGTGCGCACATCTCGCGTTGTCATGCGCACGTCATACTTGTATCGCCATGCATTTTCATTCCGGTCTGGCGAGACCTTAAATTTGCTTGGTCTGGCGAGACCTTAAATCTGCTCGGTTGCATTGTCATGCGTCCCTCACTCGTATTGTTATGCACACACCTCGTGCATTGTAGCACACATCATCCCTTGCATCGTCATGCATGTCTATACGTGTTGTAATGCGCACAATTTGCATCGTCATGCATTTCTCCCCAGCAGGCGGTCTAGGAGACCTTAAATCCTTTGAAGGTGTGAAACCTTTGGCGTCTGCATTGTCGTGCATGATCCTCGTCACGCGTTGTCATACGCATCTTACATGCATCATCATGCATCTCAAAAGCCGCGCATTGTCACTCATTTCGAAATCATGCACTTTCATGCATTTCAAAAATCCTGCATCGTCATGCATCTCAAAAGTCGCGCGTTGTCGCACATTTCGAAACCATGCATTTTCATACATTTCAAGCGACTTACGTTGTCGCGCATTCAAGTTCACATCAACATGCATCATGAATTTCAAAAACAAAAAAACAAAAAAACAAAAAAAAAAAAAACACATGCATTTTCCCTTTATCATGCGTTGTCATGCATTTCAAAAAAACAAAACAAAAGCGAACATGCATATGTCATGCATCATTGTGAATAGTGCATATGGCATGCATCACTGTAAGTAGTGCATATGTCATGCATTTTCTTGTATATAGTGCATATGTCATGCACCCCACTGTAAATGTTGCATCTACCTCCATCCATTACATATTGTATATATCGCATTGTAGCTTGCGTGCATTCATTGCATCACCTTCACCTATTGCTTGTGCCTTTCCCTGTCGAGCTTGGTCTAGTATGTGCCCACACTCTTCGTATCGAAGCACAGTTCTGCATGTGTACACGCCTATTCCACGCTGGTATGTTGGTTTAAGGGTTGCGGCACCTTTTCTGTGTTAGATACGGTTGGTTTGTGTCCATGCCTTTCCTAGGCAAAATACGGTTTGGCCGTGGGCCTTATCCACTGCATCCATTGCATTCTCCCTAGCAGATCACATTGTACATAGCATTCATTGTATATAATGCATTGTACATACATACACTCCACTGCATATCGTATATATTGCATTGTAGCTTGCATGCATTCATTGCATCACCTTCCATCTATGGCTCGCGCCATTCCATGTTGAGCTTAGTCTGGTATGTGCCGATACTTTTTACGTCAAAGCACAGTTCTGCATGTGTACGCGCCTATTCCACGCTGGTATGTTGGTTTGAGGGTTGCGGCACCTTTTCTGTGTTAAACGTGACTTGTCCGTGTACATACCTTACCTAGGCAATATATGTTTTGGCCCGCGTGCCTTATCCACCGTATCCATTCCATCCACTACATATTGTATATATTGCATTGTAGCTTGCATGCATTCATTGCATCACCTTCAATCTATGGCTCGCGCCTTTCCATGTTGAGCTTGGTCTGGTATGTGCCGATACTTTTCACGTCAAAGCACAGTTCTGCATGTGTACGTGCCTATTCCACGCTGGTATGTTGGTTTGAGGGTTGTAGCACCTTTTCTGTGTTAAACGTGACTTGTCCGTGTACATGCCTTTCCTAGGCAATATATGTTTTGGCCCGCGTGCCTTATCCACTGTATAGATTCCATCCACTGCATATTGTATATATTGCATTGTAGCTTGCATGCATCCATTGCATCACCTTCCATCGATGACTTGGGCCTTTCCTTGTTGAGCTTGGTCTGGTATGTGCCTATACTTTTCATGTTAAAGCACAGTTCTGCATGTGTACGCGTCTATTCCACGCTGGTATGTTGGTTTGAGGGTTGCGACACATTTTTTGTGTTAGACATGGCTTGTTTGTGTACATGCCTTTCCTAGGCAAGATACGGTTTGGCCCGCGTGCCATATCCATTGTGTATATTACATTGTAGTGTAATTTTTGCATCCAGCATTAGGATCATGTTCTTTCATTAGCGGGTCATTCCCCCATCTATGTCAATCCACCCAATTATTCGTTCTTTTGTCCGTCTACATCACTCATAGTTCTGCATGTGTACGCGCTTTGAGGGTTGCGACACCTTTTCTATGGTAGATGGACTTTGCATCTCCATCATCTCTATGACATTTGTGTGATTTTGAACTGTTCGTGATTTGATCACATTTCAAATGCATTGCATATCATTTGCATTGTTTCGAATACATTGCATATCATTTGCATTGTTTATACATAGTTTTGTATATATTACATATCATTTTGCATTCATCTTGCATTGTCATGCATGTTGCTAACAATATTGTACCTGTTAAGTTGCTTTCTTTTTTAGGCACGATATTGTACGTACGGTTCATTTGAAGCTGGTGCAATCAGACGAACCGCGCAGGTATTGTATTCTCCGAGTGAGATGTATCGAGAATTGCATAATTCTCTTGCACCCTCTCTGCATTGTAGTGTAGTTTGGTTTGTATGCTAGCTTAAAACTGTCGCATGTTATGCTTCGTTACAGCTTTCCTTGCATGATCATAAGTTATGTTCGGCTTCTTGCATTTTCAGTTGCGTTTTGCCCCTGCCTTCGGGCGCATATCTTTATTGTCTTGCATGCTTTGTCTAAGTTTTCGGCCTTGTCAAAAATGGGTCGTCTACGGGCTTTGACACTCACTCCCGTCATTCTTATGACTTTCGAGTTCTGTCAAAGAGAGGCAACTGTAGACACCCCATTTTTGACCGTCCTCAAGACTTGGACGTCACCGTTTGAACACTCGGTGATCATCCATGTTTGTGTTCGTCTTGAGTTCCCGGAGGTCTCGGCTACGTGCCCTACCTCAGGATCTCTCGACTCGACTGTTTTGTGCTTGGTTTTGTACCAAACACTTGTGTTTTACCTTTGAGGGGCAGGGAATGGCTTGTTGGCCATCCCCACACTCCACCGACCATGGCTTGAGGCCACCGGCTGTGTTTTGTTGCCATCGGCCAAATGTTTGGCCGACCGGCACTCTAGATGGTCGATCGACCATCTATTTTGGTCAAATTGCATTTTTGGGTGGCCGACCACTGTTCATCTGCTTTTTCATATATTTTTGTGCCAGCTGTGATAGCTAGCACCCACTTTGCTCCCCTTCATACACGTGTATGGAGGGATCTCCCTCTTGACTAGCTTACTTGAGAAGCTTTGCATAAGTGAGCTCTATAAGAAGGAGCCTCTTCTCCCTCCACTAGGGTTGACAAAAAAAGCTCCAGAGCTCTGAGTTTTAGGGTTAGGGTTTACATATACTCTATCTCTATATCTCTTCCTCTTTTTGGTGTATTAGGGTGTGTTTGTTCTTACTATTGCACACAAACACCTAGCATTACAACTTTCCTTAGTTGCTGAGGCATTAGAGGGTTGATCTTGAACTTTTTAAGCTAGTTTTGATCGAAGAAGAGGTCTGGTCTTGTGATCCTGGAAGTGTTCTTCAAGGGTGAGTGTTCTTGCCCTTTATTCCCCATTTTTGCATCGCTTTTTTGATTACCTTACCCCTATTTTCGAGCTTAGCTTATAACATATAAAAGTCTTGTTTTTACTTGCTCTAAGTAGTTGTTTAAGAGTGTTTTGGCTCTATTTTTGTGCTATTTTGGTGAGCTCCGGGACCACTTTGTTTGGGCCTCCTCACCACTGAAATCTTGAGGGATTTCAGTGCTGAGGATGGTGCCTTAAGGTCCTAAGAAGGGGAGGGCCACCTCCTCTCCTTTTTGTCCTTGAAAAGGGCCATTTTTGCCTCATGAGTGAGCATCTTATTTAGGTTCATGTTGGCCATGCCTTAGCTGATTTTTGTGCTTATCTTGACATGTTATAGCACTATTTTATGTTGGTTTGGACACACCATGCTTGCCTTGCATGCTTGTCATGTAATGCCGTGGATTGCCTTAACATGCCTTGTGCTTGGAGCCTTGTTTCTAGCATGCTTTTCGCTTACCTTTGTGAAGCTTTTGTGCTCATTTTAGCATGCTTAAGCTCTGTTTTTGGTTGTTTTGGTCGACCATGGCATGCTTAGTATAGCCTTTTTGCATTCTTGGCCTGTGAGCCTCAAGTGCATGGACCATGAGCATGCATTACTTGCATTATTTCAGTGGTTTGGAACCATTACCATGTTATTTCAGTCCTTATAACATGCCTATATGCTCGCGTTTGATGCCCCTTCAATGTGTTAAAAGGTTGTTGCCTTATGCTCCATGAATGTGCCGCTTTGTATACTTGCATATTTAGACCACCTAGATGCCATCTAGGTACATCCTTAGCTTCATTCAGGTCTGCATTGGACCTGTTCTAAGTCCTCTTAGCCTTGTGAGGCTTGGTTGACCTGGCCTTGGTTTAAGCCTCCTTGGCTTGCCTTGAGTACTTGGACCATTTGTTGCATGCTTAGCTTGTCTTATTGACTTGGATTGGCACCTTTCATAACATGATTTTCAGAGCTTATAACGCGTGCCATTTGCCCATGTTTGCATCCTCTTAAGTGTGCTTGAGAATTGCTCTTTAATGCTTAAGTGTTGGTCCTTGTGTGCATGCATGTTTACATGTCATTTTGCCTTCATTCTTGAGCATGTTGGCCACTATTTTGGGCTTGGTATAGAGCTGCCTGAATCAGTTTAAGTCCATTGTTTGCATGTTGTTGCATGCTCACCTTGTGTGTTGTCGCATACTTGTGTGTTGTTGCATGATTGAATGAAGTCACATGCTTGCTTGCATGTTTGAACACGCACATTGTGTCTTACATACTTGTTGGTTGCATTGCTTCATGCCTTGCATGCTTGTTTGCCTAGGTTGTGTGTCTAACATACATTACTTGCTTGCATGCCCATATTGCATACTTAGGCTCACATGCTTAGGATTGCATTGCATTGGTATACATGCCTTGCCTCTTGAATTGCTTGTGATAGAGGTTGAGCTCCATTTGTTTGTTTATATGCATTGTATGACATTTGAAATCAAAGTGCACACTTAGTCCCTTGGGCCATCACGCATTGAAATGCGTGATTGGTGGTTCGAGAACCGAGAACCATGTCCCTTTGAGTCAGAAACATGATAAGGGATGTGTTGATGCACACATTGGCTTGGAATGCATTGCCATGCCTTGTTTTGCTCTCTGCTGTTGTCAAAACAGGATTCTGCAGGAAGCTTTGGCCGGCCAGACATCTTTAGTGCCGACCGACCAAGTATGGATGGCCGAGAGCTTAACCAGTGGCTGATGACCATCCTTCAATGGCCGGTGACCATTTGCCTCAGCTGGTGGCATTCCCCAACATCCAAACAGTGTAACTTGGGACTTGTGCAGTCCTCAGAGGAGCAGAGCAGGGAAAACATAGGCAGCTTGTGCATGGCAGTGGACTTCCGAGCGGAACCCAGCACGCGTGCATTGGATCCTCTTCCCAAGGCTGCTTTTACCACTTTCTTAGATTAGTTAATGTGCTTAACTAGTTTAATTGGTCAGTAACATTTAATTAACTTGTAGCTTAGTTAATTATATTATTCTTTTGGTCCCTCCGAGCGAGGGCAAATTTGTAACAAGTGTGGGTGCGTGTGTGCATGTCTTCCAACCCCCACTTCTTTCTCCCTTTTACTTACCTGCTTTCGATTGTCAGTACTAGGACACATTTAAATTAACATACCTTATGTTATGCATGCGTGCATTCATACATTTGTCTTGCATGCACCGGGCTCGGCGCATCATGCTAACTGCATTTGTATTTCAATTCTAAATTGAATACGTGTTATCTGTCGCATTTTACATGCCATGTTTAGCATAGCCGAGCCTGTCTAGATTGTATCTTTGCACGTGTTGCATTAGCCATTTTAAACATGAACTAGGATCATGCATATGATTACTAACTAGTTTCTGTTTTGGCTTGGACTACTCGGTAAGCATTTATGTTTTAGCATCCTTGCATGAGTGTGAGTGTTGCCATGATAACATTCTTACCATGAGGCTATATGCTTATGTGATATGAACTGCCTGAATGCCTGTGGGTGACGGTTGGATTGCTTGAGTTGGAACAACTCATCAAAATCCGTGTTTTAGCCTACTCGCGAGTAGCAAATTTCAAAACATTTTCCAAACAAACGGATATGTGATGCTTTGTTCCAAATTAGGCGATCTAGTCTATACTTGTTTTGTTGTGCGCATCACATAGTAATTATAGCTAATTAACCAGAATAAGAACACATAACGTTTTCAAAATTGGATATCATGGTTAGTAGAGGCCGATCTTCGGATCGGCGAGCGGAGGTGCTCATAGCTGACCTTCCCCAATCGTACCCAAGTTCCCGAGCCGAGGAAACTTTGGTGATGACGGGCACGTGGCCTTTGGCACCGAGTCAGGGTTTCCTAAATTTCCCAAAATAAAATATTTAGGTGGCGACTCTGTATCTGGCAAAGCAGTCCATGTTTGGCACTTCTTTTCTAAAAATCTGTTTTTCTCAAAATGATTTGCTGGATTTGGACTCTTTGGCTCAGACTAAGAACCGTGACAATTTGAGAGTCCTAAACTGTAGTGAACCCAATATGAACAGAACGGGACTCATCCTCCCGGGGCGTTCGGGGACGTCTACTGTATGCTTCACATAGTAAATTTTAGAATTTATTAATAATCAGAATATAAACATATAAAGTCAACAACAGTCAAATCATGGTTTAGTAGAAACAGATATTTGATCGGGTGAGCGGGGGTGCTCAATTAATGACCTTTCCCTCTCATACCTAAGGTTCCGAGTCAAGCATCTTTGGTTACAATGAACAGTGGCCTTTGCACGAGTCACGGGTTTCCTAATATTTCTGAAATATTAGGCGGCGACTCTAAGATCTGGTGATTTAGTTCATTTCTGGCAATGGTTCTGCAATAAAATGGATTTTCTTTAAAAGTTTCCAAATTTGGACTCGCATCTATGTTTCACATTACACTCGTAAGACTAGATCGAAAAAATCAGGAGTCCGAATCATTTAACGCGCACGGTTACCCCCCGGGGCAATGTTACAGGAATACGACTTGAAAATGAATCCTTTGAAGTGTGCTTCCGGTGTTACAGTAGGAAATTTCTTCGGATTTCTGGTTCATCAGAGAGGAATTGGGGTGGACAAGAACAAGACAAAGGCTATCCAAGAAGCCATGCCTCATACGAGCAAAAAGGAACGGTAGAAACTTTTGAGACAACTCAACTTCCTTAGACGTTTCATTTCTAATCTGGCAGGAATGGTTTAAGTTTTCTCTTAGTTGCTAAAGTTGAAAGATGAAGATCAGTTCAGATGGAAGCCCTACCACCAGCATGCTTTTGAAGTTATCAAGAGGTACTTAGCACAACCTCCTGTTTAACTCCTCCTGCCCAGAATAAAGTTCTGAAGTTGTATATTTTTGCTTCAGAGAAGTCTATTGGGAGTTTGCTAGCTCAGGACAATGAGAGTGGGAAGGAACAAGTAGTTTAGTATCTCAGCAGACTTTTCACTCCTATTGAATGTAAATGCAGTCCTATGGAGTAATTATGTCTTCTAATTATGTCTTCTATTTTATTTTTCTATAATAAAATTGAGGCACTACATGCTTTCTGTTTTGGTTTACTTAGTGTGGAAAACTGATTTGATTAGGTATTTACTTTCTTGGCCCATAATGAGAGGCTGAATTAGTAAATGGGCTTTAGGCCTAATAGAATTTTTATTTCAGTACATTGCTCAGAAGACTGTGAAATGCCAGACCATAGCAGATTTCCTTGTCGATCATCTTTGTTTAGAAATCAGCGATGAATCTAGATTCGGCTTGGTCTCCTGTTTTCCTTGTTTCACTCATTGGATTTTGTTGTTTGATGCTTCTAAAACTAATTTAATTTATGGGTGTGGTGTAATAACCCGACCCTCGTACATGATTCTGGTATCTTTTCAGCCCTCTATTCTGTGCTTTTGAATGCTCATTGTGAAACTCTATGTGAAATTCCATTTAATTAAGTGAAACTTGGAAATATGAGTTCCTATCTGTTGAATAAGGAAATTATCTGTCGCACTTAAACTGTTTGAAACAGAAATTGGAAGCCTTAACGGCTTAATTATCTGAAATTGGTTATATATTTGTGATCAGCATAATTTTTAAGTAATATTAAGCATGTTTACGAAATTTCAATTTCAGAATGATTAAACGATTAAATTTTGTCTTATTCTCTTATAGTATACATCTATATATACCAAAGCTCTTTAGATATGTTGACTTGGAAGCTCAACGAAAATATCTCTTGGAAAACAAGTTTAGAGAAGGGTTTGAGAATTAGGAAGGCAAGATCATCAAGAAGGTGGGAAATTGAAAAACTCAAGCCTAAGGTAAATTTATTCTTCATTTATGATTCTCCTTCTGTGATTCTCCTTCTGAATTTGAGAGGGGTTTCCCCTTTTATAAAGCTTAGAGTATGAAAAGGGATGGATATTTGATTCTTGCTTAAAGTGGAACATGGTTTATCACTTTGGTGTTTTGAAACTAAATTGGAGACATATGTGTGGAAAGTTATACACTATTCCTTTTATGAGCATGTTTGAAGTCAATTATGTAGCTATGGCCATGTGAGTATATGTTTCTAAGTGTGTGAGGTATGAAGTGAGTTATGTGTTGGTTATGGAATTTATATGATGTTGAACTCAATTCTTGCTTGAAGATCTAGTTTATATGGAATTGTCATGTGTTTGAAATGATTTTGGAACTATTTTGGACCTTAATGAAGATCTATTTTGGCGCTTGATAATGCACATAAAAAGTGGGATTTCCATGATTTTCGGACTGCCAAACAGGGGCCAGCCCGCACGTGCGGAGGCCATGGCCGCACGTGCGGAGAAAAGAAAAACAAAACTGGAAGCATACTGTTTTGGGCCGCTCGAGCGGAGGAGGGGCACCGCACGTGCGGCCCATGGCCGCTCGAGCAGAGGGCGTGGCCGCACGTGCGGCCCAGGTCAGAAATTTCGTTCGCTCCGTTTTACGTGCTTAACCCTCAGCTCTTTTCAGAATTTGTGTTTGATACCTATTTATGATTGTATATGCAATGGAAATGTAATAATGTAAGAAATGGTTTAAAAGGAGAAGGACACTAATGTGGGTTATCTATGTGTGTAGGACACACCACAGGAGGAACCACCGCTCAGTGAGTAATAATACACCGAATGTACATTTCTTTACTGGTAACATCTGCTATTAAAGTTATGTTTTCCAACAATCACGACATTAATATATGTGTTGATTGAAACTCGGTGGAAATGTAATGATAAAAGGATTATGTACATTTCTGTACACTTCTGGGCTGAAAGGCTATTTAGTATACTTCTGAGCCGAAAGACTGTTCTGTACATTTCTGGGCCGAAAGGCTGTTCAGTATACTTCTGGGCCGAAAGGCTGTTCTGTATTTCTAGGCCTGTAGGCCGTTCTGTTATAACTGTAATGCTAGGCCAAGGCCGTTCTGAAAGTAAAACAGTATCAGTCTCACTATTTGGATTTCATTTTTGTGAATGCACTATTATGCATTGTGGTTAAAGTTGGTTATTAAACTACTTAAGTATTATTATTCACTGAGCTTGTCTCACTCTGTAATTTTGTCTGATTCTGTAGGTAATCAACTTGGAGGTCAGTCCTAGCATCGATGTCATCTATCTTTTGTCAACCTAAGGACAGCCAGGCACTTGGAGAAGCCTTTGCATGCTGGTGTAGTTTTACTAGACTTTGTCCTTTTGTACTAATGTTTTGTTAGCCAAAGTCATTCGTATCTAATGTTTTGTTATATGCCCAACCTCTGGGCTGGACTTGTAAATGTGTATGTAACTTAATCTCTGATGCATGTCCGCTATATGCTTAATTCCGAGTCGTGGTCCTGGCATATTTGTAATAGTTCAATGGATGTGTCTGCATGTTATTCTATTATATTAACGCTTCCGTTCAGGCCTCGGATATTTTATATAGTAGCTTAAGTGTCTGTTTCTGAGTAGGTCATGCCCGAAATTTTAGGGGCAAGTTTGGGGCGTGACAAGTGGTATTAGAGCACAAGTTGCTATCTCACAAACGGATCCATTGAGCTTCAGGATGTCTAGAAAGATGTAGGCATCAGGTAGTAAAGGAAGATTGATAGCAACGTTAAATGTTTTCTGCTAACGCTAATGATGATGATCAATGTCTATTGTATTCTTTTGTGTATGTTGTAATTGGTTGTTTTGTAGACTATGGTGAGAACAAGGACCGAAGACCAGGAAGATGCTACCTCAGCACGGTTGGACAGGATGGAAAGAATGATTATGGAAATGGCGGAAACTCTACGACAACAACAACAGCAACAATAGCCACAGCCACCACCACCACCAGTACCCCCACCTATAGTGCAAGATATTCACGCTGAGGACCGTACTATTACACTTACAAAGGAGTTTAAAAAGATGAAACACCCATCGTTTAAAGGAGGAATTGAACCAATGAAGGCTGAAGCATGGGTGTTAGGGATAGAAAAATTGTTCGAAGTTTTCCCTTGTACTGAAGTCCAAAAAGTGCAACTTGCTGCTTTTCACTCTTGAAGATGAAGCACAGAGGTGGTGGATGCTTACAAGAACAATGCATCAGGGGTTGACATGGGACAGGTTCTTGGCATTGTTTAATGATAAATATTTTCCCCAGAGTATGCGAGACAAGAAGGTGACCAAATTCGAAACATTGAGACAGGGAAACAAAACTATTGCTGAATATGAAGCTCAATTTGCAGAACTAGCCCGGTTTGTACCTCACATGGTAGATACAGAATATAAGAAGGCGTGGAAATTCGAAGGAGGATTGCGGGGTACTATTCTGGACCGAGTTAATGTGTTGAAGTTGCCTACCTACGTTGATGTGTTAGAAAGGGCTGTTATAGCAGAAGGGAATATTGCTGCTCAGACTCGGATTTCTGAATGGAAAGGAAAGAGGCAGAACAACCAATGGTTCAAGGGGTCAACTACTCCACCAAACAAGAGGCAAAATTCAGGGACCTCCAGCACTACTACTTCTCCTCAAAATTCAGCTCCTTTGGGTCCAGAATATGGATGGAGACATCATGGGATTTGTCACCGATTGTCTGAAGCATGCTTTCAATGTAGCAAAATGGGTCATTTGATAAAAGACTGTCCGCAAAAGAATCAACAAACTGGTAATAAGGCCGCCACAAGCTCAGCAGGGTCTACACCGGCTCCTAATGCTAAGTTAGCTGCTAAACCTGCTAACAATAAGGACGCTATGAGGCAAGGCAGGGTATTTGCATTGGTTCCGGGAGATGTACAGAATGCAACAACAGTGGTGTCAGGTGCATTTACGGTTCATGGTCATTCTGCTTACGTCTTATTCGATTCTGGCTCTACCTGTTCCTTTGTGTCAAAATTATTTGCGAAAAAATTAGATAAACCTGAAGAAGAATTGACTTATGTGTTGTGTGTATCTTCACCTATGGGAAATTCCATGATCTGTACTTCTGTCTATTCTGCTTGTGAACTTCTCATTGGGGATATCCGTGTATATGCTAATCTGTTACCACTTGACATGACTTCTTTTGACATTATTTTGGGAATGGATTGGTTGGGTGAATATAGTGCCACTATAGACTGTTTGACAAAGAAAATCAAATTTCAGCCCCCGGGGCAATCAGAATCTACTTTTCAAGGACAGGGAGTAACTTCTTCGCCGTATGTGATTTCTGCAGCAAGGGCTTGTAAATTAATTCAGAAAGGGTGTCAGGGGTATTTATGTAGTGTTTTGGAAGGGCCAATAATAAATGAGAATACTGATGCGATTCCAGTTGTCCGTGAATTTCCGGACGTCTTTCCGGAAGAATTGCCAGGAGAATTAGTGGACCGTGAAATTGAGTTCACGATTGAAGTGCTACCGGGAATCCAACCCATTTCTAAAACCCCGTATCGAATGGCACCAGCTGAAATGAGGGAATTGAAGACTCAGTTGCAAGACCTACTGGATAAGGGGTTTATCTGCCTGAGTGTTTCTCCGTGGGGTGCACCAGTCCTGTTTGTGAAAAAGAAAGATGGAACACTCCGATTATGTATAGACTACCGGGAGCTTAATAAAGTAACAATCAAGAATAAGTATCCATTACCGCGGATCGATGATTTATTTGATCAATTACAAGGGGCACAGGTCTTTTCCAAGATTGATTTACGGTCCGGATACCATCAATTGAAAGTTAAAGCTGATGATGTTGAGAAGACAGCTTTCCGAACCCGATACGGTCATTATGAATTTCTGGTTATGCCCTTCGGAGTTACTAACGCACCAGCAGCATTTATGGATCTGATGAACCGTGTCTTCAAACCTTATCTAGATGAGTTTGTAGTGGTTTTTATTGACGACATCCTTATTTATTCAAAGAATGTAGAGGCTCATGAAAATCATCTTCGTTTAATTCTTCAAATCCTCCGAGAAAAGAAGTTGTATGCAAAGCTAAAGAAGTGTGAATTCTAGCTACGTGAAGTGGCGTTTCTGGGGCATGTTATAACTAAGGAAGGAGTCTCTGTTGATCCAAACAAGATTGAGGCGATCGTGAAGTAGCCGACTCCGATGAATGTGACTGAAGTGCGTAGTTTTATGGGGTTAGCCGGATATTATCGGAGATTTGTTCAAGATTTTTCCAAGATTGCTGTACCACTCACACAATTGACTAAAAAGGGAGTTGCATTTGAATGGTCAGAACCATGGGAATCTGCTTTTCAAGAATTAAAAATGAAGTTAACTACAACTCCGGTCCTTGCACTACCATCTGGTACTGAGGGATTTGTGATTTACAGTGATGCTTCACATAAAGGACTTGGTTGTGTGCTTATGCAAAACGGAAGGGCTATCGCTTATGCCTCTCGACAGCTTAAGCCTCATGAGAAGAGTTACCCCACGCATGATCTTGAACTAGCCGCAGTAGTTTTTGCTTTAAAGATTTGGCGGCATTACCTGTATGGGACTACTTGCGACATTTATACCGACCATCAAAGTCTCAAATACCTATTCACCCAAAAAGAGTTGAATATGCACCAGCGGCGGTGGTTGGAGCTTATTAAAGATTATGATTTGCAGATCCACTATCATCCTGGTAAAGCCAATACGATGGCAGACACACTTAGTCGGAAAAATGTGGGAAATTTGGCAAGTCTACTGACAGAGAAAAAGGAGTTGATAAGTGAGCTGAATAGGATGGGGGTCGACTTGGTGATACATGGTCAAGAAGCAACGGTGGCAACAATGATGGCCCAACCGACATTACCTGAGGAGATTAAATTACGCCAAATGGAGGATGGAGCTCTAAAGAAGATATGTGATGAACTGGAGACAAAACCGAAACTGGGGTTCACTTTGACAGATTCTGTGCTTAAATTTCAAAACCGAGTATGTGTTCCTAATGTGTTAGAACTTAAACGGAAATTGATGGAAGAAGCACATGCCTCAAGAGTTTCAATGCATCCAGGAAGTACTAAAATGTACCGGGATTTGAAGCAAAATTTTTGGTAGCCAAGTATGAAAAAAGAAATCGCAGAGTTTGTTTCTAAGTGTTTGCAATGTCAGCAGGTAAAAGCAGAGCATCAGAAACCGGTAGGATTATTACAACCCCTTCCAATCGCAGAATGGAAATGGGAACATCTGACCATGGATTTTGTTGTAGGCTTACCACGGACACCTCGAGGGATGAATTCTATATGGGTCATTGTCGACTGATTGACAAAGTCCGCCCACTTCTTGTCTGTGAAGACCCAGTATAATGCAGATAAACTTGCTATGATCTATGTGAATGAAATTGTAAGGCTTCACGGTGTTCCGGTCTCAATTGTATCAGACAGAGATCCAAAATTTGTTTCAAGGTTCTGGCAAAGTCTACAGGATGCAATGGGTACAGAATTAAAGTTTAGCACAACTTTCCACCCTCAAACAGATGGACAATCCGAGAGGACGATTCAGATGCTAGAAGATATGCTTCGAATGTGTGTTCTGGATTTTCAAGGAAGTTAGGAAACTCATCTGCCGTTGGTTGAATTTGCGTATAATAACAGTTACCATTCGAGTATTGAAATGGCACCCTGCAAAGCTCTGTATGGAAGACCGTGTTGTTCTCCCGTGTGTTGGGCTGAGGTTGGAGATAGGCCATTGTTAGGGCCAGAGATTGTCCAGTTGACAACTGAAATGGTTAGAATTATTCGAGAAAGATTGAAAACTGCCCAAAGTAGACAGAAGAGTTATGCAGATAACCGGCAAAGGAATTTGGAGTTCGACGTGGACAGTCATGTTTTTGTGAAAGTTACCCTAATGAAAGGACATCCAAGATTCGGAAAAAGGTGTAAACTGACACCCCGATATGTTGGTCCCTTCCAGATCTTAGAAAAAGTGGGTCCAGTAGCCTATTGAGTTGCCCTTCTGCCACATATGAGTCAGATTCATAACGTGTTCCATGTTTCTATGCTTCGAGGATATCTTCCAGATCCGTCACATGTTATTGATTATCACCAAATTGTGTTGACCGACAAGTTAACATACGAGGAAAAACCAATTCGAATCCTGGATCGTCAAGTGAAATAGTTACGGAACCGAGAAATTCCAATGGTAAAAGTGGAATGGCAAGAGCATTACGGAACCGAGGCAACTTGGGAAAAAGGAAGATGAAATGCAACACCAATATCCACATTTATTTCCGCCATAAGGTAAAACAAGTTTTGAGGACCAAACTTATTTAAGGGGGGGAGAGTGTAATAACTCGACCCCCGTACATGATTCTGGTATCTTTCAGCCCTCTATTCTGTGCTTTTGAATGCTCATTGTGAAACTCTATGTGAAATTCCGTTGAATTAAGTGAAACTTGGAAATATGAGTTCCTATCTGTTGAATAAGGAAATTATCTGTCGCACTTAAACTGTTTGAAACAGAAATTGGAAGCCTTAACGGCTTAATTATCGGAAATTGGTTATATATTTGTGATCAACATAATTTTCAAGTAATATTAAGCATGTTTATGAAATTTCAATTTCAGAATGATTAAACGATTAAATTTTGTCTTATTCTCTTATAATATACATCTATATATACCAAAGCTCTTTAGATATGTTGACTTAGAAGCTCAACGAAAATATCTCCTGGAAAACAAGTTTAGAGAAGGGTTTGAGAATTAGGAAGGCAAGATCATCAAGAAGGTGGGAAATTGAAAAACTCAAGCCTAAGGTAAATTTATTCTTCATTTATGATTCTCCTTCTGTGATTCTCCTTCTGAATTTGAGAGGGGTTTCCCTTTTTATAACGCTTAGAGTATGAAAAGGGATGGATATTTGATTCTTGCTTAAAGTGGAACATGGTTTATCACTTTGGTGTTTTGAAACTAAATTGGAGACATATGTGTGGAAAGTTATACACTATTCCTTTTATGAGCATGTTTGAAGTCAATTATGTAGCTATGACCATGTGAGTATATGTTTCTAAGTGTGTGAGGTATGAAGTGAGTTATGTGTTGGTTATGAAATTTATATGATGTTGAACTCAATTCTTGCTTGAAGATCTAGTTTATATGGAATTATCATGTGTTTGAAATGATTTTGGAACTATTTTGGACCTTAATGAAGATCTATTTTGGCGCTTGATAATGCACATAAAAAGTGGGATTTTCATGGTTTTCGGACTGCCAAACAGGGGCCAGGCTGCACGTGCGGAGGCCATGGCCGCACGTGCGGAGAAAAGAAAAACAAACCTGGAAGCATACTGTTTTGGGCCGCTCGAGCGGAGGAGGCGCACCGCACGTGCGGCCCATGGCCGCTCGAGCGGAGGGGATGGCCGCACGTGCGGCCCAGGTCAGAAATTTCGTTCGGTCCGTTTTACGTGCTTAACCCTCAGCTCTTTTCAGAATTTGTGTTTGACACCTGTTTATGATTGTACATGCAATGGAAATGTAATAATGTAAGAAATGGTTTAAAAGGAGAAGGACACTAATGTGGGTTATCTATGTGTTTAGGACACACCATAGGAGGAACCACCGCTCAGCAACAACACAGTGAGTAATAATACACCGAATGCACATTTCTTTACTGGTAACATCTGCTATTAAATTTATGTTTTCCAACAATTACGACATTAATATATGTGTTGATTGAAACTCGGTGGAAATGTAATGATAAAAGGATTATGTACATTTCTGTACACTTATGGGCTGAAAGGCTATTCAGTATACTTCTGAGCCGAAAGACTGTTCTGTACATTTCTGGGCTGAAAGGCTATTCTGTATTTCTAGGCCAGTAGGCCGTTCTGTTATAACTGTAATACTAGGCCAAGGCCGTTCTGAAAGTAAAACAGTATCAGACTCACTATTTGGATTTCATTTTTGTCAATGCACTGTTATGCATTGTGGTTAAAGTTGGTTATTAAACTACTTAAGTATTATTATTCACTGAGCTTGTCTAACTCTGTAATTTTGTCTGATTCTGTAGGTAATCAACTTGGAGGTCAATCCTAGCATCGATGTCATCTATCTTTTGTCAACCTAAGGACAACAAGGCACTTGGAGAAGCCTTTGCATGCTAGTGCTGTTTTGCTAGACTTTGTCATTTTGTACTAATGTTTTGTTAGCCAAAGTCATTCATATCTAATGTTTTGTTGTATGCCCAACCTCTGGGCTGGACTTGTAAATGTGTATGTAACTTAATCACTGATGCATGTCCGCTATATGCTTAATTCCGAGTCGTGGTCCTGGCATATTTGTAGTAGCTCAATGGATGTGTCTGCATGTTATTCTATTATATTAATGCTTCCGTTCAGGCCCCGGATATTTTATATAGTAGGTTAAGTGTCTGTTTCTGAGTACGTCATGCCCGAAATTTTAGGGGCAAGTTTAGGGCGTGACATGTGGGATGATAATCATTTCTCCCAAAGGATTAAAAACACAATTCTCTTTTCAGTTTGACTTTGAATGCTCAAATAATCAGGCCAAATACCGGGCTTTGATAATCAGCCTGGAAATATTGAGGGAAATGGGAGCTTCAACAGTGGAAGTGATTGAAGATTCATGACTTGTCATTAATCACTTGGGGGACATTTATAAATGCCATACTGAAGATTTGGCTCCTTGCTTTATGGAAGCTAAACAACTCCTTGAAGACTTTGATGATGCTTCACTCAACACATTCCTAGAAAATTTAATTATGAAGCCAATGAGATGGCTCAAGTTGCAACCAGAATGAAGATTCCTTAAGGTTTCTATAAAAAACCATCACCATCTAGAAAGATTGATGCCTTCAATTAAAAGGAGAGAGCAACCCATCCTGGAAGTAAATATGACAGAGATTTCTGAAGAAGATTGGCTCTTTTCTATAGCCCAATATCTGAAACATCCACAACTTCCTGTGGACAAAAAGACTAGAAGGAAAGCAACACATTATGTCTGGGTTGAGGGAGAACTCTATAGGGAAAGTCCTAAAGATGACCTACTCCTACAGTGCCTTTCTAAAGAAGAGGCAATCAAAGTCATGGTTGAAGCATATGAAGGAATTTGTGGGGCTCACCAGGCCATAAGGAAAATGCGATGGCTAGTTAGAAGGTATGGATACTATTGGCCTACTATCCTTTTAGATTGTATTAGATTTGCCCAAGGATGTTTACTTTGTCAAGCCCATGGTCCTATTCAACATGCTCCAACAACTTCTATGAATTCCATAGTTATACCATGGTCATTTAGAGGTTGGTCATTTGATATGATTGGCAAGATTTTTCCTCATTCTTCTAAAGGTCATTCAGTTGTGGCTACAGATTACTTTACGAAATGGGCCAAAGCCATTCCTATGAAATCAGTAAATTAAAGTGATATCATCAAGATGATCAGAGAGAACATTATTTATAGATTCGGCCTGCCCCAACACATTGTTGCCGATAGGGGAACAATTTTTTTTGGTGAGGAAGTCCAGACCTTTGCCAAAGAATATGGTATATAACTATCTCGTTCTACTCCATATTATGCTCAAAGCAATGGCTAGGCAGAATCAACAAACAAAGTTTTGAAAGGCACCGTTGAAAGAATGATTGAAAACAAACCAAGATTTGTCATGAAGTCCTGTCAGAAGTATTGTGGGCCAATAGAACTTCAAAGAGAACAACGATAGGAATTATGTCATCTATGCTCACTTATCGGCATGATGCAGTCCTACTTATTGAAGTTATTGTGAAATCCTTAAGGGTTGCATTTTAGAATGGCTTAATTCCTGCAAAATACAATTAGGCTATGTTCATGAACTTGTAGATCTTGATGAAGTAAGATTGGCAGCTCTAGATCAACTTTTAGTATAGAAATAGAGAGTGGCTAGAGCTTATGATCGAAGAGTCAAAGAAAAGAGCTTTGCAGAAAATGACTTAGTCTGGTAAGCAATTCAGCCATTTGGTGCAAAATATCCTAAGTTTGGGAAGTGGTCTCCATGTTGGAAGGGCCCATTCCAAGTTTTCAGAATTTGCAAGGGAGGTTCCTATTAATTACAAGACTTAAATGGGGAATTACACAAGCGTCCAATAAATGGCAAGTACTTAAAGAAATTTTACTCAACAATGTGGGAAATGATGGAGTCAACAAAGCAAAATCCTACGAATTCATCAGATAAAATGTAGCCAGAATAGGCCGAAAAAGTTAAACATGTGCAGGAATGTTCACAAATGGCCTGACCAAGAACCGGACTGACTAAGCAAAAAACACCTTAATAGGCCGAATAAACTGCAAGTTTCCAAAATTAAGCAAAAAAGTTCAAAAGTGCAATGAAAAGGAATTACAAAAGGCTGTGTAATTTGGACTTAAGTACATTCCAGGGAGCATTCACAACTTGTAGTTCGAGTAGGTTGGAAGCATGAGTTTTCACCAGCTCAGGAAGTTGGGCATCCAGTTTTGAAGACTTAGCACTCACTGTAGACACCCTATTTTGACCGACCCTAAGACTTGGGCGCTTTCTGTTGATTACCCGACAATGACAATCAGAATATGTTCCCCAGCAGTCCTTAACAAGAAAAATGGAATTTGAGCTTTAATCCCAACCTTCACACATTTTTGGCCAAACTATTTTAGACCTTAAGACCCTCTTTTCAAAATATTTTTCCAAATGTTTCTATGATGTTTCGAGGCTCCCATTTCAATTAAAGTATAGCACTTTTCAGTAAACTGAGTAAGAACAAAGTGGAAATAAATGGAAGAGAGGTGAACTCTTTGGGAAATATTTAAAAATATCTTGTTTATAGGTTTGGAGTTGAATGGAAATAGGAGGGGATGGAAGAAAACTAGTTTAGGAAAAGAATGAACATCAATTCATTAAGAAGAAAATGAATAGCCTTTAATAAATTAGGCATATCTCTTTGTACACATGGAATTTAGATATTACGCCATCACTATTGGAAATTAGACTTCTAGGGCTTCAATTTAGACCTAAGAACCACCTCAAACCAAGTCTAGATAAGGGAGATATGCCCACTTGAAATTGGGCTTAAGAGCAGATTTTGTTGACCTGGCCCAGGAAATGAACAACCTTCACTAAATTAGGCATATCTCTTTGTACACTTGGAATTTAAATGTGAGGCCACCATCATTAGAAATTAGACTTTTGGGGCTTTAATTTAGACTCAAGAACCACCTAAAACCAAGTCTGGATAACGGAGATATGCCCACATGAAGTTGGGCTTAAGAGCAGATTTGGTTGACCTAGCCCGAGGGAAATGAACAAACTTCAGTAAATTAAGCATATCTCTTTGTACACTTCAAATTTAAATGTGAGGCTACCACCATTGGAAAGTAGACTTCTGGGGCTTCAATTTAGACTTAAGAACCACCTAAACCCAAGTTCGGATGAGGGAGATATGCTCATTTGAAGTTGAGCTTAAAAGTAGATTTTGTTGACTCGGCCCAAAACAGCAGCAGCCCCATTTTTCTTGATTTTGGTTCGGTTGGGACACCCTATTGAGCCATTTTCTGATCCATTCAAGTGCACCCACTCATCCTCCATTATCTCCACTCACCCTCCATTATGAAAAGAGGTTTTGCCCTTGTCATAAAGGATAATTCAAAAGCAATAGATTCTTGATCCTCATTGTCATCCTTGTCATGCCCATCACCTTTGTCTTCCACCTTGTCCCCCATTCCTTGACTTGTTTTTTCTTACATGGCTTATACATTCAGATCATATATTGAAGATGGGGGGGGGGGGGTGGAATGAATGGGAGAAGAAAAATCATTCGAGAGAGTCAGAGAGAAAAGATAGCAAAAGAGGAAAAATTGTCTACAATGCAACCTTAAGCCAAAACACTTCCAAGCTTCCATAGCTATTGAAATTCCTCATTTCCATACACCAAAATCACTCCAAAAATTCTGATATATCTAAAGATCAATTGCCTTGATCATAATGAAGAGTGTTTAGTGATTGAAAGTGAGAAAAACTAGAGAGTTAGCCACTTTCCATACCATAAACTCCATAATTTCCTATTGAGGACTTGAGAACACACTTCCTACACTTGAGGGTAATCAAGAGGGAGTTTGTGAACTAAGGAGTTCATCCTTTTCTTGGAAGGTGAATTTCACAAACTTTTCATTTTCTTGCATTTCTTACTTATTTTGCTTTTTTGCTTTGATTTCTTGTTATATTATATATTGTTGTAATCTAATTGAAAGTGGTGAGTTGAGACTCCCATATATATATTGTTTTTAGCTCTTTTTTTATTGTGAAAATCTAAGAAAATAGAGTTTGGCAGAGCCTACCGGGCTACCCAGCTCGTTAGTTGGTCGGGTAGCCACCTAAAAGTACAACATCGCGCCCGTGACCTTCATGACCGTGCCTGAGACTTCTAAGCAAAATCGGGTAGCCTTTCGACATTGAGAAGATCAACCTTCGATGGTCTTTGAGGCACTTGAAGCTGCTATTTCCTTATGTTTATTTTATTTTGAATGTTTGTGAGGATTTTTATACTATGTTGTAATATTTATTCATCTCCCTCGAATTTGTAATATATAATTCCCTATCCCCACTTCTTATCTATCCCATTCATTAATCGCTTTCCATAACTGTGCATATGTATATATCTTACATGTCATCCATGCTTTTATATACATTATTCATGCCTAGATCTGGCTAAATTTGCATCCTTGTGCTTTAATTGATTGTTACATGATTTTGTGCGCTATCACATGTTTTGCAATGTTTCAAATGTCATGTTTTAGAAGCCGGATCTTTAGAAGCATTCTTGTGTATGTATTGCATTAAGATTTTGTATATAGTATCATGCATATTTAGTTGTTCGCGGGATGTCGGTAAATATGTAAGAGTTTATGCTTTGGCATCCCACTTGTACATGAATTTTTTAATTATGTTTAGCATCTTACCATGTGGCTATTTGCATATGTGATATAATTGTATGAATGCCAGTGGATGGAGGTTGTGTCGGTTAATTAGTAATGATGTTGATTTGCATGTTTGTGAACTCAATTTATTTGGGTTGTACATCTTCAAATCTCTTTCAAAACTACATGAAATCAAGTTGTTCCAAAGTGGGTGACATAGTCTATACTTGTACGCCTCACATAGTAAAATTTCGAATTTATTAAATAATCAAAAAATGGACATATAAAAAAAATAAAATTCATATCGTGGTTAGTAAAGGCTGATCTTTTGATCGGGTGAGCAGGGGTGCTCAATTAATGACATTCCCCTCTCATACCTAAGGTTTGGAACCGAGGCAACTTTGGTTATGATGAACAGTGGCCTTGGCACGAGTCATGGGTTTCCTAATTTCCCAAAATATTAGGTGGCGACTCTGAAATCTAATGACGCAGTCCATTTGTGGCAATAATTTTGTAATAAAATGGATTTTCTATAAAGTTGCCAAATCTGGACTCTCATCTATGTTTCACATTGCACTCGTGAGACTAGATCTAATAAATCGAGGGTCCGAACTGTTTAACGTGTATGGGTACCCCCTAGGCATGTTATAGTTTCTGGCGACTCCGTTGGAAATTTTATGAAACCTTGACTTGAACTCCTTAATATGACTTTTGTTTTCAATCATATGTTTATTGCATTGCATGCATTGGTGTACTTAAAGTCCCTATGTTGCCCAGATACTGGTGGGAGCACAGACACACTTTTTGTGACACTACACCCATCTCTACGTTACTTTGGTGGCCTTGTGTTATAACCTTTTGAGATCTGAAGGTTCTCAGACTTTAAAGAGAGTCTATATTGACTATTTTGATTTCCTAAGATCTTCATTGGTTATGACCCAAAGGACTCTTTGGTAACGTCACCTTGACTTCAACCCCTAGAGTAGAGCTAACCTTGTACATATAGTGAGCTCTAGTACCTTCAAAAAGTAGGGCAGGATGCTCTCCTATTTCTAGGATATATGATTGTAACAAGCCCGCGGGGGGACCTCGCTACAGTTCAGACTCGCGATTTGTGTGTCGCGGTTCTAAATCTGAACCAAAGAGTCCAAATCTGGCAAATCGTTTGAGAAAACAGATTTTTTGAAAAGTAGTACCAAACATGGACTGCTTTGCCAGATACAGAGTCGCCACCTAAATATTTTAAAATGGGGAAATTTAGGAAACCCTGACTCGGTGCCGAAGACCACATATCCGTCATCACCGGAGTTGTCTCGGCTCGGGAGCTTGGGTACGATTGGGGAAGGTCAGCTTATGAGCACCCCCTTTCGCCCGGTCCGAAAACTGGCCTCTACTAACCGTGATATCTAGTTTTGAAAACGTTATGTGTTCTTATTCCATTTATTAGCCTAGAATTACTATGTTATGCGTGCAGCAAACAAGTATAGACTAGATTGCCTAATTTGGAAAGAAACATTGCATATCCGTTTGGTTTGAAAATGCTTTGGCTTTTGCTACTCGCAAGTAGACTAAAACACGGATTGCAATGAGTCGTCCCAACTCAAGTAATCCAACCTCCACCCACAGGCATTCAAACAGTTTATTTCATATAAGCACTTAGCCGCATGGCAAGCATACTGTCATGGCAACATTCACACGCATGTGAGATGCTAAAACATAAATACTTACATTGTACTCCGTGCCAAAACAATAAACTAGTTAGCAAATATGCGTGTCCTAGTTCGTGTTATTTTGCCTAATGCAACACATACAAGATGCAATTTAGATAGGCTCGGTTAACCTAAATATGGCATACGAGATGCAACCAACTGATTCATGTATTCAATTTTGGAATTTGAAAATACGAATGCGGTTAGTATGATGTACCGAGCCTAATGTATGTAATACAAATGCATGAATGCACGCATGCACAGCATAAGGTATGCTAATTTCAAAAATGCCCTAATCTACCATCATAAGCAGGTAAATAAAAGGAAAGAAAGAAATGGGGATTGGAAGACATACACACACTCACCCACACTTATTACATGTTTACCCTCACTCAGAGGGCCCAAATAAATATTACAGTCCCAAAATAATAAACAAATGAAATTATTACAAAATTTCTAATTTTAATTTAAAAGAAAAGATGGCAAAGGAAAGAAGAGGGCAGCCGCAGCCTCTGCCTCGGGATGCGCGAATGGTGCATGCTCGAATCAGTCTCGCCTAGAAAACCCGTATTGTACTCCTACCGCCTCTGTTTGCACTGCCTTGTCTTTCTGAAAATTTCCAAGGTCCTGGAGCAGGTCCCTTACACACTGCAGAGCACCACCGGCCAGATAGAATTCTTACCGGCACTCCAGAATCTCCATCGGCATTTTATTGGATTCATCGGCACTCCAGAGATTGCCGGTCGGCACCAAATTCTGCCGGTTGGCAGAAACTTCCTGCAGAAGACAATTCGACAGCAAACAGAGAACAGGCAGTGCATGACATGGGGTTTTCAGGTACATGTGGGCATGGTTGTGCTTCTTATCATGTTTTGAACTCAAAGAAGCATGACCTTCGACCCTTAAGCCATCAATGGTGTATGATGACTCAAGGAATCAAATTTGCCACTTAATGTACGGATGTATGCAACAAACACAATGAACTTCGAAACCTTATCATGGCGAAGTCAAAGGCCTCGGGGACCGAAAGTTAAGGCGCGTTACATCACTTATGGTATGAACGCCCCTCAACTCTCATACTTGGTTTGACACCCCAAACCAAGTAATGCAATGCATGTTATGCAAAACATGGCTCAAAATGCAACATGATATCATTGTGCAAGGTATGCCAAGAGTCATGCAACTAGTATGGCAAGCATGCAATATTAGACATACAAGACACAAATGTGATGAAAACATGGACGCTTTGAGCAATAGAATCAACATGCTACAACAACATATGAAGCAACCATGCATCAATCATGAAGCAATCATGCAAAGATGGCTTAAAATGGCAAAGGGGCAGACCCTCGCCCTCCTCAAAACAGTGACCAAAAGTGTCCGATAGATGGACCAATGTTCATGCCAACATGCAAGCCAAAAGTCCTATGGTTAAGGCACAAAAGGGAAACATGTCACCCTCATCAACATGACCACTCATGGCATGATTAAAACAAATAAAAACAGAATTTTTACATGTAAAATAGGACCCCAAAACCTCCTAATATGACAGCTAAAGTACCTCCCATGAAACAAATGCACTAAGCCTCGTTCCCTTGCATAAGAGGGCACACCCTCAAGGCATGAAAGAGGTCATGCATGCACACATACAAACATGAGTCTTGGGCTAAAATGTGGTCCTTGGTGATGTTAAAATCATGAGGGTAATCACAAACATGCATGCTAGAAGTCAACATGCTCAAAGCTTTCAAGCCAAAATACAAAGCAACCCTAACAAACATGTCAAGCATGATCAAATGGATAACCAACAAACTTTAAGCATGGAAAAACAATACTAAAAGCTTCAAGGAACTAAGCCAACATACACAAGAATCATGGCCTAATCATGAGATGTATTTCTAAGCAAAATGGAGCAATACAAAGCAAGTATTACAAGCATACAAGGAGGCACAAATCCGGCCAAAAACAGAGGTTACATATGACCTAAAACACCTAAAAAAATTCTGAAATGAGGCCAAGGATCATCAAGCACACATGCTACCCTTTTGAGCCCAAAAAGCATGGAAACAAAACCATGAAGGGAGGGGGGTGTCCCTCCCCTATGCAAGACTTCAAACCATCTTTTTTGACACTAAAATACACTGATTTTCAATGGTCAAAGGACCAAAACACTGAAATGAACAAAACCTTATGAAAGAGGCACCAAAATGGATCAAACAAGGCTTAGAAGGGGGAGTTTGCACTCAAACCACAAAATGACCTTAATGAAAGTGCTAGAGTAGGAAAATACAAGCCCTTTTTATGTTATACACAAGAGCTAAAACAGCAAGCTAGATAGGTAAAAAACTATTGCAAGTTTGGGGAATATAAATCAAGATGCTCACCCTTGAAGAACCTTTGAAGAGCAAATGGTCCAGCCTCCTTCTTTTGATCGAAACCAGTCCAAAAACTCAAGAAACAACCCCCCAAGTCCCTCAATCTCGGAGTAAGGTGTAATGGTGTGTGTAATGGTGCAAAAGTAAGGTAAAAACCACCTTTTGAGCTAAGAAACACACACAAAGGAGGAGAGAGGGGGAGGTATAGAGATAATATGTATCTATATCTCAAAGGTCTGATTTTTGGTTGTAAGAAGCTAACCTAGATCAAAGAGAAAGACCCTCCTCTTATAGGACTCCCTCTTGCAAAGCTTATACAACAAGCTTGGCTAGAGGGAAATCCCTCCATACACGTGTATGGAGGGGGGAAGAGTTGGTGCCAGCTATCACAGCTGGCACAAAATATCTCCATAAAGTGGATGAACAGTGGTCGGCTACCCAAAAATGTCATTTCGACAAAAAACAGTGCCGACCGGCAGCAAATAATGCCGACCGGCAAACAAAAGTGCCGATGGCAGAAAAAGACCAGCCGGTGGCCTCCAGCCACTGCCGGTGGTGCGTGGGGATGCCTCATAAGGCATTCCCTGCCCCTCTAAGGCAAAACAAAAGTGTTCGGTGCAAAACCAGACACTAAACGGTCAAGTTCGGAGATCCTGAGGCAAGGCACGCGAGCCGAGACCTCCGGGAACTCCAAACAAACACAAACATGGATAATCACCGAGTGTTGAAACGGTGACGTCCAAGTCTTGAGGACGGTCAAAACTGGGGTGTCTACAGTTGCCCCTCTTTGACAGAACTCGAAAGTCATAACAATGACGGGAGTGAATGTCAAAGCCCAGAGACGACCCATTTTTGACAAGGCCGAAGACTCAGACAAACATACAAGACAGTCAAGATATGCACCCGAAGGCAGGGGCAAAATGCAAGACAATGCACAGAGTCAAGCATAACTTATGATCATGCAAAGAAAGCTGTAACGAAGCAAACATGCAACAGTTTTAAGCTAGCATACACCAAACTACACTACAATGCAGAAAGGATGTAAGAGAATTATGCAATTCTCAATACGTCTCACTCAGAGGATACAATACCTGTGCGGTTCGTCTGGTTGCACCAACCTCAAATGAACCGTACATACAATATCGTGCCTGAAAGAAAACAAACTTAATAGGTACAATATTGTTAGCAACATGCATGGCAATGCAAGAATAGTGGCGTACTCGAAATGTGTAACAGCGCAAAGCAAGTGGGGAGCATAACAATGCTGTGAAGGTACAAACATGTAAGTGGGGCATGCGGTCTACGCAGGCAACGAAATCGATCATAAGCATGCGGTCTACGCAGGTAATGTAATTAACATGCGGTCTACGCAAGTAAAACATGCGGTCTACGCAGGTATTGAAATTAAACATGCGGTCTACGCAATCAAAACATGCGGTCTACGCAGGTATTGAAATTAAAGGAGATGCGGTCTACGCAATCAAAACATGCGGTCTACGCAGGTATTGAAATTAAAGAAGATGCGGTCTACGCAAGCAAAACATGCGGTCTACGCAAGTAATGAAATTTGATAAATCATGTGGTCTACGCAAGCAAAACATGCGGTCTACGCAGGTATTGAAATTAAAGAAGATGCGGTCTACGCAAGCAAAACATGCGGTCTACGCAAGTAATGAAATTTGATAAATCATGCGGTCTACGCAAGCAAAACATGCAGTCTACGCAAGTATTGAAATTAAACATGCGGTCTACACAAGTAAAGAAAGGATTACAAACATGCGGTCTACGCAGGTAATGTAATTAACATGCGGTCTACGCATGTAGAGAAAGGATTACCATTACATAGCATAATTGAAACATTTTGTGGAGTTCACAAAGCATGAAAAGGATATGGGGCGGGACATTCTTCGCGCTTAGTGAGCATTGCTCGCTGAAGTTGTGGCCCGAGGTCAACTCAAAGGTTCACGTTTCAAAGGTGTGCTTGCTCGTATTGTGAGGGCGTCCAATGACGTGGCTGACCCGAACGGAGGTGCGGAAGGTGCGTTAACCACAAGGGGAGTTTTGTTGGTATCTATTCCGACACTCGGCTACCCTGCCATTCTACGTTTTATTTTCCTTTTTTACTAGTAGTTTAAGCACATTGCACTGCCTCAGGCAGGTTTTATTTTCTTTCTCAAAACTTACACACTTTGCAAAACATGCGATGGGAATGAAACAAATCATTTTGTTCGAAAGATGTTGCATTTGTGGATTTTCTGTGCATCGCATCGCAGGGTATCACACCACAATGTGAACGAAATTGAACTCATTTCGGGAATTTGCAATCGTAATAATCAGGTAGTGAACCGACTTACAACTCGATAAGCAAAACAAAGACACGATGCAACCAAACAAGTGTGAATACAACTCGATAAACAAATCAAGAGCTCAAAGAGAGCGAAATACAACTCGATAAGCAAATGTTCAAAAACTCGACAAGCAGACAGGCGTGGCTCCGCAAGAGTCGATCGCCGGGGGGGGTTGGAAGTGGTGAAGTTCCCCAATTCTTAGCATAAACAGCTCAGAGAACTATAAGGAAGCCCACCGGCCTGATGTAGGGACCACCGGCTGCAAGAAATGGCTACCGGCCATAAAATCTATTTGTCGGCAAACTATTATGGCCGGTCGGCACAAAGTTTGGCCGGTCGGCACTAAATGAGGGGATCAGCAGAATGTTGACACCTGTCCCCCACTCAACCTTATCTCCTACAAAAGATCCCAGCTTCGTAGTTTTCCTCATTTTCACACTGATTTGCTCCAATGGAAGAGTTTCTTGCTCAAAATCTCAAAGCTTGGATTGCTAGCTTGGATGGCTCGGAAAAAGTGAATTTCCGGGGTTTCGGCATAAATGCACTATTCACTTTGGGTCGTACCCCGTTGCACCTCTCGTTTCTTCGTGCCGCGGCAAGGTTCTGGAATCCGGTGACGCATGTCTTTAGCTTCGCCGGGCAAGAGATATGTCCTACTTTCGAAGACTTCCGAGCCTTAATGGAGTCCGAGCGCGACGAGGAACTCCTGCCCCAACTTACTTTTGGTCATGCCCAATCCTTAGGGCGCATGTGTGGACTTAGCATGCGTGACGCTCGGTCTCTGATTTGTGACGGGATGTTGGACATTCCGAGTTTGGCCAACCAATTTTCTGACGCTGGTGATCGCAACAACCATCATTGGCAAGGCTTCCGGCGACATGCCCTCTGCTTGTGCATGTTGTCGCATTTCCTATTCGTCTCAGGCTCTGGAGGAGCTAGTTTCTGGTTGATTGAGGTTGCCCACGGCTTGAGGGAGGGCAAGAGCTGTATTGCCATGACTCTGGCCGAGACATTAATGGGTTTAGACGCCTTTTACCGTCATGAGACAACTAGATTAGCAGGGAGTCCACTACTTCTACAGGTAATGTTTCCCACCCAATCTCGCATTCATGTATTGCTCACATCACTCGGCCCTCAAGCTCGATCTTTTTCTCAGAAAACCCCATTCTCACTTTTCTCTCCTCGTACATCTCTCTATTCTTTATTCTCTCATTTTTAATCCCTCCCCAGGTGTGGTTGATGGACAAACTGCAAGTTGTGGACTCCTGCCCAGCGTATTCAGCTCGCGGCTACTTCTTCCGGTATCGTCTAGTCAATGCCTTGGATGAGGAATGGTGGTTCGCCTGGATGTGTAGCCTGTCCGCAGACCGTATTGCTTGGCGGTGCCCTTGGCTGAACCTTCCGGCGATCAGTTATAACATGCCTCGGCAGACTGGGATTCAATTGGTTGGTCTCACTCACTGTGTATTCTACTTCCCATTTCGGATCCGACGCCAATTTGGCCATGATCAGACCTGCCCGCCAGAGGGGATAGAGTATCCTGCTGCATTCCCAGCCCGAGGCGCACAGCTTGCTTGGCAGGGCACGGCGTGGAGGATGAGAGAACTCCTGGCCCCCGCTCCTACTTTCAGTTGCACTTTGTCTGACGAGTGCGTAGATTGGCTCAATGAAGAAGCACAGATCGGGCCCAGCTTGGCATCAGAGGCTTCGACCAGCTCTGGGAGGGGGCGCAGGAACACCTGATTTGACTATGCCCTAGATTTATTTCTTTATTAGTACTTTCAAGTTTTCTTTATGAATGTAATAAAAAACAACTTCGATTGTATGCAAGAGCAGGAGAACTCTGTTTTGAAATCAATGAAATTGAAAGTTGTGGTACTGAAAATTTTCCACTTTGGTCCAAAAAAGGTCAAAGTTGTAAAAAGATTATTTGAACAAAGTCAGCTTCTATTAAAACTTTTCAAAGATATTTTCGATATGGATCAGAACTGGACACGCCTAAGATCTGTCACTGAGATGCACAACCCCAGATCCCTGCAACTGAAAAGTTGCCCCTAGTCTGAAGAGCACCGCAGCACTGCATAGCAACGGAAAGTTGCCCTTAGTCTGAGTGGCACTTGCATTGGAGATTCCAACGGACGCTGATGGACAAAGATGGCTGAGATGATTAAATGGACAAAGTTGATCGGGGAAGTGTTATAGCTGAACTTCAGGATGAAGCTGCCTACGTATCCCAAACATGGGAATCAAGCCTCACGTAGTTCCGGCTCGGGTTCGCTCGAGTATTTTCACTCTCCTTTTGCGCTCTAACTTTTGCCAAGGCTGCCCTTTGTGGGTTTTCAGCCCTGCGAGCTCAGTTTTTATATTTTCTAATTTTTTTGTGCTCTAACTTTTGCCTAGGTCGCCCTTTCGGGTTTTCGGCCTAGCGAGCCTCTCAAAGATAGTATTTCTTCAACTTGTCCATGTTGATCGGTTGAGAGAATTCTAAGCCATCTAAGTCCATCAGAACCACAGCTCCGCCTGACCAAATAGCTTTGATGATGTAGGGACCAGTCCAATTGGGTCTGAACTTGCCCCTTGGGTCATGGATGGGAGCTCGGTTATCCTTAAGTACCAAATCCCCTTCCTTTAGATTTCTGGACTTAACCTTCTTGTTAAAAGCCCGAGCAATCCTGCGTTGATAACTCTGAACGTGATACAGTGCTTTCAGCCTTCTTTCGTCAAAGAGCATAAGTTCCTCGAACCTGCTCTGTTGCCAATCTGCCTCAGCTATCTGACACTCGGCCAACACCCGTAAAGACGGAACTTCAATTTTGATGGGTAGAACGGCCTCCGTTCCATAGACCAAAGAATACGGAGTCGCTCCGGTAGAAGTTCTAATCGAAGTCCTGTAGCCCCACAAAGCAAACGGCAACTTATCTGGCCAGTCCCGGTAGGCCTCTACCATCTTCCGCAGTATGTGCTTGATGTTCTTGTTGGCGGCCTCAACTGCTCCGTTGGTCTGCGGCCGGTATGTAGATGACTTATGAAAAGCCACGTTATATTTTTCCAACAAGTCGACCACTTCTTTCTTAAAGTGGGATCCATTATCCGAAATAATCTCGTTTGGCACCCCGTAGCGACAGATGATGTTGTTTCTAATGAACTTTGCGACGTGCGACGCCTTCAACACCGCGTATGATTGGGCTTCGACCCACTTTGTGAAATAATCTATCGCTACCAGGATATATTCATGTCCGTTCGACCCCTTCGGGGTAACAGCTCCGATCACATCAATCCCCCACACGGAAAATGGCCACGGGGAAGTCATGTTGTACAATTTGGATGGTGGGATATTCATACGGTTTGCATGGATCTGGCATTTGTGGCATCGCCGAACAAAACCGATACAATCCTCCTCCATGGTTGACCAGTAGTAGCCCTGTCTGAGGATCTTCCTGGCCAACATTACTCCATTCATGTGCGCGCCGCACTCCCCTCCGTGGATGGCCTCCATTAGGCGCTTTGACTCTTCAGCTTCTACACAGAGCTTATGCATTCCCAGATGACCCCTTTTGTACAGCTTACCCCCGCAGATGATAAACTGAACAGCCATTTTTCTGATCACCCTCTTATCCTTGGCATTTGCCCCTAGTGGATACGTCTCCTTTTCCAAGAAGTTCCAAATATCGTAATACCAGGGGTTGTCGTCTTGAGCCTCATCTATGGCGAAAATTGACTCGTATGCTGGTGCAAACTTCTGATCAATGATGACTGGACGCATCCGGACTCCCGACGGGATGTCTATCATGGAAGATAGAGTTGCTAGTGAATCTGCGAACCTGTTGTTCTCTCTTACAAGGTGAGTGAAATTCAGCTTCTCGAACCGAGGAATTAACAAGTCCAAGGTTTGGTGGTAAATTATCATCCTTTCCTCCTTGACCTTCCAGTCTCCTTTTGCTTGAGACACAACAAGATTCGAGTCCCCAATGACGTCCAACCGTGTTACCCCTAGTTCTAGGGCTGCTTCTAGACCAGCAATACATGCCTCATACTCTGCTTCATTGTTCGAGACTCTGAACTGGAGCTTGAACGCTAAAGGGATACGGGAATCGTCAGGCGCTATCAGCAACACCCCTATCCCATACCCATACTGGTTTGACGCTCCGTCAAAGTACATCGTCCAAGTTTCATCTTCGATGTGCAGAATGGCTTCATCCGGGAATAGGTACTCAACCGCTTCATCCCCCTCAACCGGGTGGTCGGCAAGGAACTCCGCTACCGCTCTCCCTTTCACTGACTTGCGTGTTACATACTTCAAGTCGAATTCGGAAAGCAATAGCAACCAATGAGCTAGCCTACCCGTAAGTGCTGGTTTCTCGAAAAGATATTTGATGGGATCCAAACGTGAAACCAACATTACAGAGTGAGCTAACAGGTAGTGCCGCAGCTTCCTGGTAGCCCATACCAAGGCCAAGCAAGCCTTCTCCAGCGGTGTGTAGCGGGTCTCGTAATCCAGCATCTTCTTGCTCAGATAGTAGATGGCCCTTTCCACTTTGTCTTCTGACTCCTGTGCGAGCATACAGCCCATGGTGGTCTTAGTTACCGAGAGGTACAATATCAACGGCCTCCCCGGCTCTGGTGGTGACAACACGGGTGGGTTCTGTAGATACCCTTTGATCTGTTCAAAAGCTGCTTGACATCGGCCGTCCCATTGGAATTTCTTTCCTTTCTTCAGGAGACCAAAAAGTGGTTCACAAGTCAAGGTTAATTTAGAAATAAACTGTCTTATGAATTGCACTTTACCTAGAAAGCCTCGCACCTCCTTTTCAGTCCTTGGTGGTGGCATTTCCAAGATGGCCTTGATTTTGGAAGGGTTGACCTCGATGCCCCTTTGCGTAACACCAAAAGTACACTTCTGGGGATTCAGCCGCAGCCGAAACTCTTTGATCCTCTGAAAGAATTTTTGTAAGGCGGTGTAGTGGCCCTCTCTTTCTTTGGACTTGACAATCATGTCGTTCACATACACCTCGACCTCTTTATGGATCATATCATGCAATATTGTAGTTGCTGCCCGCTGATAAGTAGCTCCCGCATTTTTCAGCCCAAATGGCATCACTCTGTAACAATACGTACCCCACGGGGTAGTGAATGCAGTCTTCTCCCGGTCTTCGAGTGCCATTACTATCTGATTATAGCTTGAAAAGCCATCCATAAATGAAAGCAAGGCATGTCCTGCCGTGAAGTCTATCAATTCATCAATGTGCGGCAATGGAAAGTCGTCCTTCGGACTGGCCCTGTTCAAATCTCTGAAGTCTACACAGACCCGAATTCTGCCGTCTTTCTTCGGCACCGGAACAATGTTAGCCAACCAGGTCGGGTACTCGGATACCAGCAGGAAGCCTGCGTCGATCTGCTTGGTTACCTCTTCCTTGATCTTAATGGCCCAATCAGGGCGGATCCTTCTGAGCTTCTGCTTGACAGGTTGGGCCTCGGGATCAAGAGGGATCCGGTGCTGTACAATCTCAGGATCGATTCCAGGCATGTCTTCGTAGGACCACGCGAAAACATCTTTGAAATCTTTTAATAAGGCGACTAAGCGCTCGCGTTCCTCAGAGGACAACGTGGACCCGATCTGGACCAGCCGCGGGTCCTTCTCAGTACCAACATTCACAGTAGTGATTTCATCCATTAAGGGTTTAACAAACCTTTCCTGCTCTTGATCAATTAATCGTTGCAAAACCGGAGGAATTTCTTCCTCGTCGTTTTCATCAAAATTTTGAAAATCCTGATTTAAGCAATAAATCAAAGGCACAGAAAAATACTCCAAAACCACATCCACGTCGTTCTCATTAAACACTTCCGAGCCGTCGGATTCCTCTGTTACAACAGACTCAAAAGAAAATGAAAAAGACGACCTAGACAGGACTGTGGCATCTGGGTTATCACCCCCGGGAATACCGGACTCAGACTCAGTTGAGCTGGAATCTGATTCTGACGCACAAGATTCGGTAGAATCAGATTCCGGCTCACTACCTGACCCGGTGCTGCTTGATAAAAAGCCTTCTTCACATTGCCAGATGAGAGAAGGTGCGATGGACGCATCCAAAATAGCTGACGGTTGGCCCGCAGCCGCTTCATTCCCAATCACACATACCGAGGAGCTATCCCCCAAGCACTTCTGTTCGATCGGAGGATCTGAGAGCAGACATGCCAGTGCCGCCCCCATTTCATTTTCGGCGTCCTCAGACTGCACTTCCTTACTCTGCTCAGCCTCAGCCGATAGATCTGCCTGCCCTTCGGTGATGTCATCCTCAGGTAACTGTAAATCAAAGAAGATCTCAAATCCTGGCACGCGTTTCTTCTCCGCATTTAGCCACGGCTCTGGGAAGCCACAGAACGGAAAGTCCTCCCCTTCCCGGACGAAGCGTCCGTTTAGGGTACCCCGAATGGGCTGGTGCATTAAGTCAAAGGGTTTCCCTATCTGTTTTGCCCTGGCCCTTCCGGCCATCTCTTTTCCTTTCCTTATCCAATCCTCTTTGGTGGGTAGGTTGCCCAAACCAAAGGTATGTGGGTTATGTGGCACTTCGGCCAATGCTGCGGTGCCTTTCCGACCGCTCTTGCCCAATCCCATCCCGGGGATGTGCTGGAGTTTGTTCATGAGATAGACTGCTTGGGCACTGACATATACCCCTTCATTAGCTGCCATGATGTTCTGTACGACCCGAGCCTCAGCCAAGGTAAAACCCGATATGAACACATCTTCCACACCGTGTTCGATTTCTAGAACAGGCGTAGACACTTCTGGTGGCGGATGAATTGACGAGTTCCCAAAAACAATGGCTACTCCCTTCCCATAGGGGTATTTCACCACTTGGTGTAGGGTAGAGGAGACCGCCTTTACCTGATGCAGCCACGGCCGCCCCAAAAGCAGATTGAACGTTGCAGGAACCTCTAAGACGTGGAAATCTATCTCGTGCTGTCCCGGCCCAACCTTTGTTTGAATCTTAACTGTCCCCATTACTTCCCGGCTCGTGTTGTCATACGCCCGAATCACCTGGGCCGTTGGCACAAAATCTGCGACTTTCAAACCAATCGCATAAGCCGTTCTTGCCGGACAAACGTTGATGGCGGACCCCGTGTCAACAAGCACCACGGGTATCCATTTATCTCTGCACTCGACAGAGATGTAGAGTGGCTTGTTATGGTTTGCACCCTCAGGTGGCAACTCTTTGTCAGAAAAACTCAATGCCGGGGAACTTCCTCCCGAAAAGACTAAGCCCACCAGCTGTTCGGGCGTGGTGTCTATGGAAAGTTTGGCTTTGTCCATGGCTGAAAGGACAGCCTGCCTATGTACTCGAGAAGCCATAAGCAGTCCCCAGATGGAGATGTCTGCTTGTATCTTTTTCAATTGTCTCAACACGGCCTCGTCTTCGAGTTGCTTTTCCTTTTGTTTCTCTGCTTCATTATCTTTCCCAGACGCCTCTGGTTGATCTAGGTGTGGAGGCTTGAAATACTGTCCACTCCTAGTCATGTGATCGACTTCGCCGATATACCAGGTATCATCTGGTTGGTTACCTTCCCAATCCTCGTCCGTGTGGGCAAGACACAAGTCGTCGTCTTCCCACCACATACCATCTGCAGCTGACAGGCATCTGTCTGGTTCTGGCATAACTGTCCTGATACTTGTAGTACCTCTTATCCCTATGCTCGCAGCATTCTCCATTTTCGTACTTGTGGCAGTTTCGACCCCCACGTGGCCTTTTGCTTTCCTGATCCTCTCAGAATCTTCGAATCTCTCCTGTTCTGACTGTGTCAATGCAGCAGATTGCTCACTGATTCCTGTACTCAAAATGCTCCATTCCCGAGCAAAACTCTCGACACCGGCGCTTTCCGGCGATGTATTCTGCTTTTCCACCGTCCTGGCTGTTGTTGACATTCCTGCCCCTGCCGGGCCTTGTTCTGACTGGAACTCCCCTATTACATCTGGCTGATCGTCTAACCACCCCGTGGCTTCTGCTGATTCTTCATAATCAAACCAGTTGATGGTTGAGTCTTGGTCATCGTAAAATTGGAACTTGGCAACATCCTTTTCCACGGCTGTCAAATCATCCGTTCCCTGTCCTGAATTGTCCCCTCGGATTACACACAGCTCTCCCCCAACTGGACACTCGACATCTGGTTTATTCTGGCCCACTGGTGAAATGTAGTCACTCGGACTGTAAGCATTCCCAACATCATTCTCAGGTTCCGCAGACTCTGGTTTGACAACCTCTTTCCTGTTCTTGATGATCACCACTGGCTTGGGTTGGTTTATAGAGACGTCCATCATGCACAAATCGGTGCAATCAGGGAGAAAAAATTTCGGCCTAGGCAGGTAGGAGGGTGTGATATAGATACTAGGATCGTAGGATGCGACCCCAGTGTGGATGAAATTGATTCTTTTAGGTGGTGGAACTTGGTTATGTGTGGGGAGAGGATTTGTAGTAACATTGTGTTTTTCAGGGGGTAAAATCACCCCATTATCAATGAGATCTTGAATCTCATGACGTAACCGAAAGCATAGGTCGGTGTCGTGACCGTGTTGCTGGTGGAACGCACAATACTTGGCCGGATTGTGGGTGGCGGGCAGTCTTTCAGGTAAGGGCCGCGGCTCTAGGGGCTTCAGATGCCCTTTTATGATCAAAACCCCCAAAGCTTTGGACAGGGGCATATAAAGTGGAGCGAAGGTTCTGGTGTTTCTGGGAGGGTATTTGGTTGTTTGTGGGTTGCTTCCGGACGCATCGGAGAATGGCGTGGCTGCTGTATTTCTTGGGGAAGGGTTAGTGGTGACCATACTCACTTCGGAGGTCCTGGCAGTCGTAGCGCCGCTTGGGCCTGCATTAGTATTACGGTTGAAATTTCTGCGGGGTTGCTCCCGGTCATTATCAATCCACCCTTGTCTTAGGGTGTCTTCGATCTGCACCCCCATTTCATGCAGATCAGCAAAGGTAGGAAAGGGGACTACAATCATCTTTTGCATTAGCCTCGGCTGGAGATTGCGCACAATCATCCGAATTTGGTCCTTGTCCGTGGGTCTTAAGGTCATCATCGAAGCCTTAGCCCGCCATCTGGTTACAAATTCTGAGAAACTCTCCTTGGGTTCTTGCCTCGTTGTCTCGAGATCCCGGGTTGTGATCTCGATTTGCGTGTAATACGAGTACTGCAGGATGAAGGCCTCAGCCATTTCGTCCCAACTTCTCTTGACGTCGTCCTCCAACTTGGCATACCATGCGGCCGCTACACCCGACAGGGTCCGACCAAATAAAGATAACTTCTGCAATCTGGTGAGGCCCATTGGCCTTAGGACGTCTGAGAATAGTCGTAGGTGTACCATGGGATCCTCAGATCCGTCAAAACGATCAATTTGTGGCATCTTAAACCGATCTGGCAGCATCACAGCTGTGTCGATATATCCGTCTCCAATGTCTGGAATGGACTTCGCACCTTGGGATTTCTTGAACAACTTTTCAAGCTTGTGCATTTTTAACGTCATGGGGTCTACCTCGGACTCAAAGGGAGAATCCGATAGATTGATGGGGATGGGTGCCTTGGATTGTTGAGGCGGAATCGGGGGTGGAGCCGGCCCTGTTGGGATGTCCGTATCTTCTTGGACATTCCGGGCGTTTGGTGTCTCTTCGGGTATCGGAACCCTTAATGGAGGAGGGATTTGCTGTGAAGGTGATGCCCCAGTTTGCTGTTGCAATCTCCCAATTAAATCCGCCTGCTCACTCATAACCGTGGCCTGTTGTCTGGCGAATTCTGCCTGCCGGGCAGCGTCCTGCTGCATCATTTTCATGCTTTCTTGGAGTTGGCGCACCATCTCTTCTAAATTGGCCATGCTGCTCTGTTCTGACTGAGTTCTCGGTGTATGCTCCCTTTCTGCGGGTGAAACAGGATCTCGATCCCTATTGTACACAGGCGGGGTAGATGAAGCCCTCTGTACTGACTGTTGAACCGATGTCCTCTGCCTAGTTGCCTTCCGTTTAGTAACCGGGGGGAGAGAATGGTACACCGGTTGTCCTTCTATCAGATCCTCAGATCGATGGAGCCGACGACCTCTGATCCAGAGTGCTTGGGGAATATCTACCGGGTTGGAAGCAATGATGCTAAACTACCTAGCCAAAAAGATAAATAAAGCAATAAATAAACCAACAACCGGACAGCACAACAGCATAAAATAAACATATAATACACAGTTGGATATTTAATACAAAGTCGGTGAGCCGAACACACTGTTCCTTGATATTGATCACTGTTTTCCCCAAAAACATACTCTGTTCCCAACACTGAACCCTGATACCCGCAGATAACTGATTCTCATAAACTGATACTGATGCCCTCAGGCCTGATGCCCAAACTTGCAAACTGGTATGTACATTCCCCTGTAGAAATACATTCTAAAAGCACATAGCAAGTAAAGAGAGCCAAAACACCCCTATATTGGGGTAGGGTTTCCCTGTCCTATTTTGTCAGGAGCTAGGGTTTCACTATGCACGCAGCAGTTCTCAAACAACCTAACATCGGGTAAGCAACCTGTCTTAATTGGGAATGGTCACTATGGATCCGAATATGCACTAGGTCGAATGGTCAAAAAGGGTGCCCCGGTAAACCGGGGTTTGTGTTCCCATGCTGTCAGAGCCCATAGCCGGTCAGCCTTATGGACATGCCTTGACAAGACAAGCCTCCGGCAAACCGTTCAGGAATGGCAGATGGCAAACACTGTGTTTCTAGGCGCACCAATGCACATGCAATGCAAAGAGCCACATAAATGAAATCAAAACAGGATATCACGAGTTCGAGTCAATCTCTCTAAAATCCCCAGCAGAGTCGCCAGAAACTGTAACAAGCCCGCGGGGGGACCTCGCTACAGTTCGGACTCGCGATTTGTGTGTCGCGGTTCTAAATCTGAACCAAAGAGTCCAAATTTGGCAAATCGTTTGAGAAAACAGATTTTTTTGAAAAGTAGTGCCAAACATGGACTGCTTTGCCAGATACAGAGTCGCCACCTAAATATTTTTAAATGGGGAAATTTAGGAAACCCTGACTCGGTGCCGAAGGCCACATGTCCGTCATCACCGGAGTTGTCTCGGCTCGGGAGCTTGGGTACGATTGGGGAAGGTCAGCTTATGAGCACCCCCTTTCGCCCGGTTTGAAAACCGGCCTCTACTAACCGTGATATCTAGTTTTGAAAACGTTATGTGTTCTTATTCCATTTATTAGCCTAGAATTACTATGCTATGCGTGCAGCAAACAAGTATAGACTAGATTGCGTAATTTGGAAAGAAACATTGCATATCCGTTTGGTTTGAAAATGCTTTGGCTTTTGCTACTCGCAAGTAGACTAAAACACGGATTGCAATGAGTCGTCCCAACTCAAGCAATCCAACCTCCACCCACAGGCATTCAAACAGTTTATTTCATATAAGCACTTAGCCGCATGGCAAGCATACTGTCATGGCAACATTCACACGCATGTGAGATGCTAAAACATAAATACTTACATTGTACTCCGTGCCAAAACAATAAACTAGTTAGCAAATATGCGTGTCCTAGTTCGTGTTATTTTGCCTAATGCAACACATACAAGATGCAATTTAGATAGGCTCGGTTAACCTAAATATGGCATACGAGATGCAACCAACTGATTCATGTATTCAATTTTGGAATTTGAAAATACGAATGCGGTTAGTATGATGTACCGAGCCTAATGTATGTAATACAAATGCATGAATGCACGCATGCACAGCATAAGGTATGCTAATTTCAAAAATGCCCTAATCTACCATCATAAGCAGGTAAATAAAAGGAAAGAAAGAAATGGGGATTGGAAGACATACACACACTCACCCACACTTATTACATGTTTACCCTCACTCAGAGGGCCCAAATAAATATTACAGTCCCAAAATAATAAACAAAAGAAATTATTACAAAATTTCTAATTTTAATTTAAAAGAAAAGATGGCAAAGGAAAGAAGAGGGCAGCCGCAGCCTCTGCCTCGGGATGCGCGAATGGTGCATGCTCGAATCCGTCTCGCCTGGAAAACCCATATTGTACTCCTGCCGCCTCTGTTTGCACTGCCTTGTCTTTTTGAAAATTTCCAAGGTCCTGGAGCAGGTCCCTTACACACTGCAGAGCACCACCGGCCAGACAGAATTCTTAACGGCACTCCAGAATCTCCATCGGCATTTTATTGGATTCATCGGCACTCCAGAGATTGCCGGTCGGCACCAAATTCTGCCGGTCGGCAGAAACTTCCTGCAGAAGACAATTCGACAGCAAACAGAGAACAGGCAGTGCATGGCATGGGGTTTTCAGGTACAGGTGGGCATGGTTGTGCTTCTTATCATGTTTTGAACTCAAAGAAGCATGACCTTCGACCCTTAAGCCATCAATGGTGTATGATGACTCAAGGAATCAAATTTGCCACTTAATGTACGGATGTATGCAACAAACACAATGAACTCCGAAACCTTATCATGGCGAAGTCAAAGGCCTTGGGGACCGAAAGTTAAGGCGCGTTACATCACTTATGGTATGAACGCCCCTCAACTCTCATACTTGGTTTGACACCCCAAACCAAGTAATGCAATGCATGTTATGCAAAACATGGCTCAAAATGCAACATGATATCATTGTGCAAGGTATGCCAAGAGTCATGCAACTAGTATGGCAAGCATGCAATATTAGACATACAAGACACAAATGTGATGAAAACATGGACACTTTGAGCAATAGAATCAACATGCTACAACAACATATGAAGCAACCATGCATCAATCATGAAGCAATCATGCAAAGATGGCTTAAAATGGCAAAGGGGCAGACCCTCGCCCTCCTCAAAACAGTGACCAAAAGTGTCCGATAGATGGACCAATGTTCATGCCAACATGCAAGCCAAAAGTCCTATGGTTAAGGCACAAAAGGGAAACATGTCACCCTCATCAACATGACCACTCATGGCATGATTAAAACAAATAAAAACAGAATTTTTACATGTAAAATAGGACCCCAAAACCTCCTAATATGACAGCTAAAGTACCTCCCATGAAACAAATGCACTAAGCCTCATTCCTAGGCATAAGAGGGCACACCCTCAAGGCATGAAAGAGGTCATGCATGCACACATACAAACATGAGTCTTGGGCTAAAATGTGGTCCTTGGTGATGTTAAAATCATGAGGGTAATCACAAACATGCATGCTCTAGTCAACATGCTCAAAGCTTTCAAGACAAAATACAAAGCAACCCTAACAAACATGTCAAGCATGATCAAATGGATAACCAACAAACTTTAAGCATGGAAAAACAATACTAAAAGCTTCAAGGAACTAAGCCAACATACACAAGAATCATGGCCTAATCATGAGATGTATTTCCAAGCAAAATGGAGCAATACAAAGCAAGTATTACAAACATACAAGGAGGCACAAATCCGGCCAAAAACAGAGGTTACATATGACCTAAAACACCTAAAAAAATTCTGAAATGAGGCCAAGGATCATCAAGCACACATGCTACCCTTTTGAGCCCAAAAAGCATGGAAACAAAACTATGAAGGGAGGGGGGTGTCCCTCCCCTATGCAAGACTTCAAACCATCTTTTTTGACACTAAAATACACTGATTTTCAATGGTCAAAGGACCAAAACACTGAAATGAACAAAACCTTATGAAAGAGGCACCAAAATGGATCAAACAAGGCTTAGAAGGGGGAGTTTGCACTCAAACCACAAAATGACCTTAATGAAAGTGCTAGAGCAGGAAAATACAAGCCCTTTTTATGTTATACACAAGACCTAAAACAGCAAGCTAGATAGGTGAAAAACTATTGCAAGTTTGGGGAATATAAATCAAGATGCTCACCCTTGAAGAACCTTTGAAGAACAAATGGTCTAGCCTCCTTCTTTTGATCGAAACCAGTCCAAAAACTCAAGAAACAACCCCCCAAGTCCCTCAATCTCGGAGTAAGGTGTAATGATGTGTGTAATGGTGCAAAAGTAAGGTAAAAACCACCTTTTGAGCTAAGAAACACACACAAAGGAGGAGAGAGGGGGAGGTATAGAGATAATATGTATCTATATCACAAAGGTCTGGTTTTTGGTTGTAAGAAGCTAACCTAGATCAAAGAGGAAGACCCTCCTCTTATAGGACTCCCTCTTGCAAAGCTTATACAACAAGCTTGGCTAGAGGGAAATCCCTCCATACACGTGTATGGAGGGGGGAAGAGTTGGTGCCAGCTATCACAGCTGGCACAAAATATCTCCATAAAGTGGATGAACAGTGGTCGGCTGCCCAAAAATGTCATTTCGACAAAAACAGTGCCGACCGGCAGCAAATAATGCCGACCGGCAATGAAGTGTGCCGACCGGCAAACAAAAGTGCCGATGGCAGAAAAAGACCAGCCGGTGGCCTCCAGCCACTGCCGGTGGTGCGTGGGGATGCCTCATAAGGCATTCCCTGCCCCTCTAAGGCAAAACAAAAGTGTTCGGTGCAAAACCAGACACTAAACGGTCAAGTTCGGAGATCCTGAGGCAGGGCACGCGAGCCGAGACCTCCGGGAACTCCAAACAAACACAAACATGGATAATCACCGAGTGTTGAAACAGTGACATCCAAGTCTTGAGGACGGTCAAAAATGGGGTGTCTACAATGATACCGCTTATCTGAATAGTGAAACCCTAGATCATTTCAAGCTAGGACAGGGTAACCCTACCCCACATAGGGGTGTTTGTTCTCTTTCTTGCTATGTGCAATATATGGGATCTATACAGGAAATCTCAAATTTTGAATAGTGGTTCGGGCATGTTAGTTTGTGGGGTTCAATTTTTTTTTAGTACGGGTATACAACGATCAGTTGTGAGAATTGGGCCAAAGTGCTGCCAGAGTTCTGATTGGAAGTTCCATTTTATTTTTGCTAAGTTGTTGTAGCACCATTGCTTTAGAAAATTCCGATATCCTATAAAGTCTATTAGTTTAAATACATAGAAGTTATGGGGTATCCGACTATTTCTGTGATTGGGGAGTGACCACCTATTGATTGCACGGGCTTTATTTTGAATGTTGTTGATGGCCCACATTTTGACTAGCAATTTAAGAATGGTTTTATTTTGAGTTTTGAATTGAGTATTGAGTCTAAGTTTGATTCCACCAAGTTTGTAGAGTTGGGATTAGGCTCGAGTCATTCTAGCCTAATCAAAGATTCCACCAAGTTTGATTCCACCAAGTTAGTCTAAGTTTGATTCTACTGGTCAAGTGTAATTTAGATGGCCTAGAGATTTCACAACCAATCAACATGAACAAGCTAAAACGAACGTACTATCATTGAGAGGCTCGCTGGGTTGAAAACGCAGAAGGGTGACCCAGGCAAAAGTTAGAGCATAAAAACAAAAAAAAAAATTTAAAGTAAAAAAAAAAAAAAAAAAAAAGCTCGCAAGGTTGAAAACCTGAAAGGGCAGCTTTGGCAAAAGTGAGAGCACAAAAGGAGAGTGTCAATACCACAGTGAACCTTAGCCGAAACTACATATGGCTTGATTCCTATCTTTAGGATACATAGGTAGCTTCATCTTGAAGTTTGGCCCTAATAATTTTTCAACTCATTCATCTTCTCCATGTTTGATTGGTGTATCTTTAGTCGACTTGGCTATCCTATCCGTGTTTGCTTGGTATGTCTTCATTCTACTTAGTTCAGTTGGTTCGATTCAACTTGGCTCCGTTCGGTTCAGTTCAGTTCGGTCCAGTTCTGCCCAGCTTCATTCGGTTCGGATCGGCTCAGTTCAGTTATCACCATTGCTACAACAGAACCAATTCGGGGTTATCTGGCTTGGGGCTATGCACCCCAATGGTTGATTCCATGTTGTTTGGGTAGTGGCCATTTGCAAAAATGGGTTTTGATTATTTTGAATGAAGCTGACTGATTTGTCTAAAAAATTGTTCCATTTTTTTAAAACCAGACCATTCTTTGGACTTAAAAAAGGGAAAATTTTCAGTGCACACAGCCTGACTTACATGATTTCAAAACAAAAAATGGAATGAGTCTGCTAATCTAACTCTCATGTTGATCAAAACAATTTTAGAAAAAAAATCAAGAGAAAAAAAAAAGGGCAATGAATTAGGGGCATAGGCGAGTCAGAGATTCTGTCTTCTCCACCGCTCAAGTAAACTATTCATTGCCAGAAGTTTCTATTCATCCAGTGGGGTTCGATTTCAACTTTTTGGTTGGCCCACCAGTTTCAATTTCAACCCATCATGACAAACTGTAGAATCGCTTAGGCTCAATGGTTGTGTTTCAGAGTCACGTTTTTCTTTAAGTTCCTTTCATACCAGTCAGTGTATATAAGTGTGTTTGGAACGTCTTGCTTCGTTTTTCTTTTGTTAAGTCATTCTTTGATTTAGGTCAGTATGGAATCAATGTCCAATTCAGAGTTCAAAATTCAATCATTCTCAAATTCAATCAAACAAATTGTTTTCAAGCTCAAAGTGATATGCCAGTCACGCCATTGATGTGCAAACACAAAACTTATTTTATTAAAGTTAGGGGATGACATCCTCGATTACAGAGACAAAAAAAAAAAAAAAGAGTTGAAGCTATACTTGTCCACTTCAAAAAAAAAAAAAAAAGAAGAAGCAAACCCAGCATATATACAAAAAAAGAAAAAAAAAAGAAAAAAACAAACCCAGAAAAAAAGAAGAAGAGTGGGATCTTTTTTTCTAATGACGGCCACACGCCGACCTCACTTACTCAACTCTCCCGCCGATCTCTTCCTCTTTTTTTCGTCTTGGGAGACCCTTGAAGGCCCTGCCCCAGTGCTTCCGCTGAGAGAGTCGACTCGCCGCCGACCATCAAAGGCAAAATACGAAGGCACTCCACATCGGGCCATTGAGGTGGCTTGTCGTTTCAGCTCTTTATTCTCCACCTTCAGTGCGCAAATCTCTACTCGTGTGTCCTTGTACATGTGCTGGAGTAGAGAGAGTTGGGCGTTGACCTGGTGTACCTCACTTGTCCTGATCTATAGTTTGTGAGCCAATTTGGAAACTGCAGTCACCATCTCCATACAGCACTTCAGTGTGAAGTGGTTGGCTTCAATGTTTGATTGGGCTGCCATTATTTGCTCAACCAACATCATAGGAAGGTTAAGAAGCGTAGGAGCAGGGGAACTCAGTCCAGGAGAGCTTATGGGATCATTAAGGTCCGGAAAGAGAGTGAGGGGTCGGGACGAGGCCATGTGTTAGAGATGAGAGGTGTAAAAGAAAGGAGTCACAGAGTAATAGTAGAAAGGGGACTGAGTTTTGGCAGCCTTTCTCTTCTACTCAGTCTCTCTGTTCTGTCTCTCGATGAAAAAGAAGACAGAAGAGAAGAAGGAGACGGAAGATGAGAAGAAAAAAGAGATAGAAGAGAGTGATGAAGAAGAAGATGGAAGGGGAGAAGAAGAAGGAGATAGAAGAGAGTGATGAAGAAGAAGACGAAAGAGAGTGATTAAAAAGAAAACGGAAGAGAAGAAGACAAAGAGGGAGAGAGCGCTGAGGCAATCGTTACAAATCGAGGAGGGTCTAGCTTTTGTCGGCCAGCTGAAGCAAAAGGCAAGGCTGCGTGTCAGTCGTGGTTTTTGAAGGAAGAGAGAGAGGCGGGAGAGTTGTATACATATGTGTATATGTATTGTATATCTATGTATTACATATATTTATTCGAATTATTTTGCCACAAGAGTGACTTGGTTAAATAGTCTGATTCGGCAGTTAAGGATTGAAAGGCTGAGCTTGAGTTCAGAGGTTCGAGCTCCCATAGCAATGAGTGTTTCTTTTGTTTTGTTTTGGTTTTATGTATATATGTCTCGTATACTTATGTATTATATATATATTTGTTTGAATATTTTGTCACAAGAGTGGCTTGGTTCTGTGGTTCGGCTCAGTGGTTGAGAACTGGGAGACTAAGCTTGAGATCAGAGGGTCGAAGCCCCATATCCATGCATTTTGTGTTTTTCCTTTCTTTTTGCATGTTTTTCGTATGTGCGGTGATGTCAACAAACGAAATATGCCTTTTCAATAACGGCATCTTCCGGCTGAAGGTCGCAAACGGAATATTTCCTGAATCTATATATGTATACCGTATGTACATATCTGTGTGGATTTTGTCCGTATATGAATATATATATATATTGTATGTACATATCTATGTGTATTTGGTCTGTATATGTATATATGTATACCGTATGTAAATATCTATGTGTATTTATATATATATGTGTGTGTGCGTGTGTGTGTCTCTCCGTATATGGTTTAGCTTTCATGTGCGTGCCTGTATCTTGGTTGTGTTTGCAATGAATTCCTAAGAGACTAACTGCGAGGGTGGAAACAAGAGTTCGAATGACGATGCCTAGAATGCAAAGGTTTGGAATTTTCAAGACTAAAGTCTAGTTTAAATACCCAGGGGCGTATCCCCGGCTTGAAATTTGTATGGCAGGCCCACACATTGAGGTAACGTGTATGCGCCTCAATTCTGGATACTGAACCAACCTAGTCTGTCACCCCGTTGGAGAATAAGGAAAGTTGTGAATATGATTAGGAAAAAAAGCGGCATCCGTGGCCTCTACATGTAGAGGTTACCCCTTGTCAGTATTTAAGGGCCTTTGAACTGTGAGTTGAAGGTTCGAGTTCGAAGAACACAAGAGGGAGATCCTTGTCAGAGTACAACGGTTCATCGCCACTCGCCCCATGAGGTGCTTTCCAAAGCACCGCTCTACTTGTTTATTGCATTCCCTAAACATCATGTACTACATTGCTTGTAACATGTATCATATCATCGCACTTATTGCATTTATTTGCATCTTGTGTTTTCTTGTATCATTTATCCTTTTACGCTGAGCAGCGTTTAGGATCATTGTTCCCCGGGGCTTTTCTTAGGACCTCTTCTCATGATTTCATCCGTTGTTTGAGTGCTTCCTTCCTGACACGATTTTAGCGAGTTTGGAATTTTTCTTAAGACGCGTGGAACGCGACCATGAGCGGTTTTCACAGGACCTCTTCTCACAAAAAAAAGAGAAAGAAATCATTTTACTATACCTTCTTCCACTCGCGTGAGATGCGTTTGGACTTCGAATCCATCTTTACTCCTTTCACATGAAACGTGTTAGGATTAGATGTTTACTCGATTAAAATCTTTCCCCATTTCGTATGAGCTACGGTTAGGAACGTCTATTGGTTATACCACCATTTCACCTCTCGCGTGAGACGCGCTTGGATTTGTTCACTATTTATCCTCTCGCGTGAGATGCATTTGGATTTGTTCACTATTTCTCCTCTCATGTGAGACGCATTTGGATCTCAAGTTCACTTTCCTCCTCTCGCGTGAGACGCGTTTGGATCTCAAGTTCACTCTCCTCCTCTCACGTGATACGAGTTCGGATCTCAAGTTCACTATTCCTCCTCTCGCGTGAGACGCGTTTGGATCTCAAGTTCACATTCCTCCTCTCGCGTGAGACGCGTTTGGATCTCAAGTTTACTTTCCTCCTCTCGCGTGAGACACATTTGGATCTCAAGATCACTTTCCCCCTCTCGCGTGAGATGTGTTTAGATCTCAAGTTCACTTTCCTTCTCTCGGGTGAGATGCGTTTTGATTTGTTCACTATTTATCCTCTCTCATGAGACACGTTTGGATTTGTTCACTATTACTCCTCCCACATGAGACGCGTTTGGATCTCAAGTTCACTATTCCTCCCCTCACGTGATACGCGCTTGGATCTCAAGTTCACTTTTCTCCTCTCGCGTGAGACGTGTTTGGATCTCAAGTACACTATTCCTCCTCTCACGTGAGATGTGTTTGGATCTAAAGTTCACTTTCCTCCTCTTGCATGAGATGCGTTTGGATCTCCAGTTCACTATTCCTCCTCTCGCGCGAGACGCGTTTGGATCTGAAGTTCACTATTCCTCTTCTCGCGTAAGACAAGTTTGGATCTCAAGTTCACTTTCCTCCTCTCGCGTGAGATGTTTTTGGATGTTAAGTTCACTTTCCACCTCTTGTTTGAGACGCGTTTCAATCTCAAGTTCACTATTCCTCCCCACGCGTGAGACGCGTTTGGATCTCAAGTTCACTTTCCTCCTCTCGCGTGACACGCATTAGGATCTCAAGTTCACTTTCCACCTCTCACGTGAGATGCGTTTGGATTTGAAGTTCACTTTCCTCCTCTCGTGTGATATGAGTTTGGATCTGAAGTTCACCATTCCTCCTCTCGCGTGAGACGCCTTTGGATCTCAAGTTCACTTTCCTTCTCTCGCATGAGACGCGTTTGGTTCTCAAGTTCACTTTCCTCCTCTCGCCTGAGACGCCATTGGATTTCAAGTTCACTTTCCTCCACTCGCGTGAAATGCGTTTGGATGTCAAGTTCACTATTCCGACGATCGCGTGAGACGCGTTTGGATCTCAAGTTTACTATTCCTCCTCTCACGCGAGACACGCTTGGTTCTCAAGTTCAGTTTCCTCCTCTCGCGTGAGACGCGTTTGGATCTCAAGTTCACTCTTCCTCCTCTCGCGTGAGACGCGTTTGGATATGAAGTTCACTATTCCTCCTCTTGTGTGAGACGCGTTTGGACCTCAAGTTCACTATTGCTCCGCTCGCATGAGATGCATTTCGATCTCAAGTTCACTATTCCTCCTCTCGTGCGAGATGCGTTTGGAACTCAAGTTCACTTTCCTCCACTCGCGTGAGACATTTTTGGATCCCAAATTCACTTTCTTCCTCTCGCGTGAGAAACATTTGGATCTCAGGTTCACTATTCCTCCTCTCGCATGAGACTCGTTTGAATATCAAGTTCACTTTCCTACTCTCGCATGACACGTGTTTGGATCTCAAGTTCAGTTTCCTCCTCTCCCGTGAGACGCGTTTGGATCTCAAGTTCACTATGTCCCCTCTCGCAAGAGACCCGTTTGGATCTCAAGTTCACTTTCCTCCTCTCGAGTGAGACGCGTTTGGATCTCAAGTTCACTTTCCTCCTCCCACGTGAGACGCGTTTGGATCTAGAGTTCACTTTCCTCCTCCTGTGTGAGACGCGTTTGGATCTCAAGTTCACTCTTCCTCCTCTCGCGTGAGACGCGTTTGGAGATGAAGTTCACTATTCCTCCTCTCGTGTGAGACGCGTTTGGATCTCAAGTTCACTATTCCTCCGCTCGCGTGAGATGCATTTCGATCTCAAGTTCACTATTCTTCCTCTCGTGTGAGATGCGTTTAGATCTCAAGTTCACTTTCCTCCACTCGCGTGAGACATGTTTGGATCTCAAATTCACTTTCTTCCTCTCGCGTGAGACACATTTGGATCGCAGGTTCACTATTCCTCCTCTCGCATAAGACTCGTTTGGATATCCAGTTCACTTTCCTACTCTCGCATGACACGTGTTTGGATCTCAAGTTCACTTTCCTTCTCTCCCACGAAACGCGTTTGGATCTCAAGTACACTATTTCCCTTCTCGCGAGAGACCCGTTTGGATCTCAAGTCCACTTTCCTCCTCTCGAGTGAGACGCGCTTGGATCTCAAGTTCACTTTCCTCCTCCCGCGTGAGACACGTTTAGATCTACAGTTCACTTTCCTCCTCTTGTGTGAGATGTGTTTGGATCTCAAGTTTATTATTCCTCCTCTCGCGTGAGAGGCGTTTGGATCTCAAGTTCACTTTCCACCTCTCCCGTGAGACACGTTTGGATTTCAAGTTCACTGTTCCTCCTCTCGCGTGGGACGCGTTTGGATCTCAAGATCACCTTCCTCCTCTCGCGTGAGACATGTTTGGATCTCAAGTTCACTCTCCTCCTCTCACGTGATACGAGTTCGGATCTCAAGTTCACTATTCCTCCTTTCGCGTGAGACGCGTTTGGATCTCAAGTTTACTATTCCTCCTCTCATGTGAGACACGATTGGTTCTCTAGTTCACTTTCCTCCTCTCCCGTCAGACACGTTTGCATCTCAAGTTCACTATTCCTCCTCTCGCGTGAGATGCGTTTGGATCTGAAGTTCACTATTCCTCCTCTCGTGTGAGACGCGTTTGGATCTCAAGTTCACTATTGCTCCGCTCGCGTGAGATGCGTTTCGATCTCAAGTTCACTATTCCTCCTCTTGTGTGAGACGCCTTTGGATCTCAAGTTCACTATTTCCCCTCTCGCGAGAGACCCGTTTGGATCTCAAGTTCACTTTCCTCCTCTTGAGTGAGACGCGTTTGGATCTCAAGTTCACTTTCCTCCTCCCGCGTAAGACGCGTTTGGATCTCAAGCTCACTTTCCTCCTCTCGTGTGAGATGCGTTTGGATCTCAAGTTCACTATTCCTCCTCTCGTGTGAGAGGCATTTGGATCTCAAGTTCACTTTCCACCTCTCCTGTGAGACACGTTTGGATTTCAAGTTCACTATTCCTCCTCTCGCGTGGGACGCGTTTGGATCTCAAGTTCACTTTCCTCCTCTCGCGTGAGACATGTTTGGATCTCAAGTTCACTCTCCTCCTCTCACGTGATACGAGTTCGGATCTCAAGTTCACTATTCCTTCTCTCGGGTGAGACATGTTTGGATCTAAAGTTCACTTTCCTCCTCTTGGATGAGATGCGTTTGGATCTCTGGTTCACTATTCCTCCTCTCGCGCGAGACGCGTTTGGATCTCAAGTTCACTTTTCCTCTTCTCGCGTGAGAAGCGTTTGGATCTCAAGTTCACTTTCCACCACTTGCGTGAGACGCGTTTCAATCTCAAGTTCACAATTCCTACCCTCGCGTCAGACGCATTTGGATCTCAAGTTCACTTTCCTCCCCTGGCGTGAGGCGTATTACGACCTCAAGTTCACTTTCCACCTCTCACGTGAGATGCGTTTGGATCTCAAGTTCACTTTCCTTCTCGCACGTGATATGAGTTTGGATCCGAAGTTCACCATTCCTCCTCCCGCGTGTGACGCCTTTGGATCTCAAGTTTACAACCCACCTCTCGCATGAGACGCGTTCAGATCTCAAGTTCACTTTCCTCCTCTCGCGTGAGACACCTTTGGATCTCAAGTTCACTTTCCTCCTCTCGCGTGAGATGTGTTTGGATGGCAAGTTCACTATTCCTAGGATCGCGTAAGACGCGTTTGGATCTCAAGTTTACTATTCCTCCTCTCACGTGAGACACGATTGGTTCTCAAGTTCACTTTCCTCCTCTCGCGTCAGACGCGTTTGGATCTCAAGTTCACTTTTCCTCCTCTCGCGTGAGATGCGTTTGGATCTGAAGTTCACTATTCGTCCTCTCGTGTGAGACGCGTTTGGATCTCAAGTTCACTATTGCTCCGCTTGCGTGAGACGCATTTCGATCTCAAGTTCACTATTCCTCCTCTCGTGTGAGACGCCTTTGGATCTCAAGTTCACTATTTCCCCTCTCGCGAGAAACCCGTTTGGATCTCAAGTTCACTTTCCTCCTCTCGAGTGAGACGCGTTTGGATCTCAAGTTCACTTTCCTCCTCCCGCGTGAGACGCGTTTGGATCTCAAGCTTACTTTCCTCCTCTCGTGTACGATGCGTTTGGATCTCAAATTCACTATTCTTCCTCTCGCGTGAGAGGCATTTGGATCTCAAGTTCACTTTCCACCTCTCCCGTGAGACACGTTTGGATTTCAAGTTCACTATCCCTCCTCTCGCGTGGGACGCGTTTGGATATCAAGTTCACTTTCCTCCTCTCACGTGAGACGTGTTTAGATCTCAAGTTCACTCTCCTCCTCTCACGTGATACGAGTTCGGATCTCAAGTTCACTATTCCTCCTCTCGCGTGAGACGCGTTTGGATCTCAAGTTCACTTTCCTCCTCTCGCGTGAGACGCATTTGGATCTCAAGATCACTTTCCACCTCTTGCGTGAGATGCGTTTAGATCTCAATTTCACTTTCCTCCTCTCGGGTGAGATGCATTTGGATTTGCTCACTACTTAACTTCTCTCATGAGACACGTTTGGATTTGTTCACTATTACTTCTCGCGTGTGAGACGCGTTTGGATCTCAAGTTCACTAATCCTCCCCTCGCGTGAGACGCGTTTGGATCTCAAGCTCACTTTTCTCCTCTCGCGTGAGACGCATTTGGATCTCAAGTACACTATTCCTCCTCTCGCGTGAGATGTGTTTGGATCTAAAGTTCACTTTCCTTCTCTTGCATGAGATGCGTTTGGATCTCAAGTTCACTTTTCCTCTTCTCGCGTGAGACGCGTTTGGATCTCAAGTTCACTTTCCACCTCTTGCGTGAGACGCGTTTCAATCTCAAGTTCACTATTCCTCTCCTCGCGTGAGACGCGTTTGGATCTCATGTTCACTTTCCTCCCCTGGCGTGAGGCGCATTACGACCTCAAGTTCACTTTCCACCTCTCACGTGAGATGCGTTTGGATCTCAAGTTCACTTTCCTTCTCTCACGTGATATGAGTTTGGATCTGAAGTTCACCATTCCTCCTCGCGCGTGTGACGCCTTTGGATCTCAAGTTTACAATCCACCTCTCGCATGAGACGCGTTTAGATCTCAAGTTCACTTTCCTCCTCTCGCGTGAGATGCGTTCGGATGGCAAGTTCACTATTCCTAGGATCGCGTGAGACGCGTTTGGATCTCAAGTTTACTATTCCTCCTCTCACGTGAGTCACGATTGGTTCTCAAGTTCACTTTCCTCCTCTCGCGTCAGACGCGTTTGGATCTCAAGTTCACTCTTCCTTCTCTCGCGTGAGATGCGTTTGGATCTGAAGTTCACTATTTCGTCCTCACGTGTGAGACGCGTTTGGATCTCAAGTTCACTATTGCTCTGCTCGCGTGAGACACGCTTTGGTCTCAAGTTCACTATTCCTCCTCTCGTGTGAGACGCCTTTGGATCTCAAGTTCATTATTTCCCCTCTCGCGAGAGACCCGTTTGGATCTCAAGTTCACTTTCCTCTTCTCGAGTGAGACGCGTTTGGATCTCAAGTTCACTTTCCTCCTCCCGCGTGAGACGCATTTGGATCTCAAGTTCACTTTCCTGCTCTCGTGTGAGATGCGTTTGGATCTCAAGTTCACTATTCCTCCTCTCGCGTGAGATGCATTTGGATCTCAAGTTCACTTTCCACCTCTTCCGTGAGACACGTTTGGATTTCAAGTTCATTATTCCTCCTCTCGCGTGCGACGCGTTTGGATCTCAAGTTCACTTTCCTCCTCTCGCGTGAGACGTGTTTGGATCTCAAGTTCACTCTCCTCCTCTCACGTGATACGAGTTCGGATCTCAAGTTCACTATTCCTCTTCTCGCGTGAGACGCATTTGGATCTCAAGTTCACTTTCCTCCTCTCGCGTGAGACGCGTTTGGATCTCAACATCACTTTCCTCCTCTCGCGTGAGACGCGTTTGGATCTCAAGATCACTTCCCTCCTCTCGCGTCAGACACGTTTGGATCTCAAGTTCACTCTTCCTCCTCTCGCGTGAGATGCGTTTGGGTCTCAAGTTCACTATTCCTCCTCTCGTGTGAGACGCGTTTGGATCTCAAGTTCACTATTGCTCCGCTCATGTGAGACACGTTTCGATCTCAAGTTCATTATTCCTTCTCTCGTGTGAGATGCGTTTGGATCTGAAGTTCACTTTCGCCCACTCGCATGAGACGCGTTTGGATCTCAGGTTCACTATTCCTCCTCTCGCGTGAGACTAGTGTGGATCTCAAGTTCACTTTCCTACTCTCGCGTGACACGTGTTTGGATCTCAAGTTCACTTCCCACCTCTCCTGCGAGACGCGTTTAGATCTGAAGTTCACTATTTCTCTTCTCGCGCGAGACCCGTTTGGATCTAAAATTCACTTTCCTCCTCTCGAGTGAGACGCGTTTGGATCTCAAGTTCACTTTTCTTCTCTCGTGTGAGACGCATTTGGATCTCAATTTCACTTTCCTCTTCTCGCGTGAGACGCATTTGGATCTCAAGTTCACTATTCCTTCTCTCGCGTGAGTGGCGTTTGGATCTCATGTTCACTTTCCTCCTCTCTCGTGAGACGCGTTTGAATCTCAAGTTCACTATTCCTCTCGCGTGAGATGCGTTTGGATCTAAATTTCACTTTCCTCCTCTCACGTGAGACGCGTTTGGATCTCAAGTTCACTATTTCTTCTCTCGCGTGAGTGGCATTTGGATCTCAAGTTCACTTTCCTCCTCTCCCGTGAGACGCGTTTGAATCTCAAGTTCACTATTCCTCCTCTCGCGTGGGACGAGTTTGGATCTCAATTTCACTTTCCTTCTCTCGCGTGAGACGTATTTGGATCTCAAGTTCACTCTCCACCTCTCACGTGATACGAGTTCAGATCTCAAGTTCACTATTCCTCATCTCGCGTGAGACGCGTTTGGATCTCAAGTTCACTTTCCTCCTCTCACGTGAGATGCGTTTGGATGTCAAGATCACTTTCCTCCTCTCGCATGAGATGCGTTTAGATCCCAAGTTCACTTACCTTCTCTCGGGTGAGATGCGTTTGGATTTGTTCACTATTTATCCTCTCTCATGAGACACGTCTGGACTTGTTCAATATTACTCCTCTCGCGTGAGACGCGTTTGGATCACAAGTTCACTATTCCTCCCCTCGCGTGAGACGCATTTGAATCTCAAGTTCACTTTTCTCCTCTCGCGTGAGACGCGTTTGGATCTCAAGTACACTATTCCTCCTCTCGTGTGAGACATGTTTGGATCTAAAGTTCACTTTCCTCCTTTTGCATGAGATGCGTTTGGATCTCTGGTTCACTATTCCTCCTCTCGCGCGAGACGCGTTTGGATCTCAAGTTCACTTTTCCTCTTCTCGCATGAAACGCATTTGGATCTCAAGTTCACCTTCCTCCTCTTGCGTGAGACGAGTTTGGATCTCAAGTTCACTTTCTTCCTCTCATGTGAGATGCTTTTGGATGTTAAGTTCACTTTCCACCTCTTGCGTGAGACGCGTTTCAATCTCAAGTTCACTATTCCCCCCCTCGCGTGAGACACGGTTGGATCTCAAGTTCACTTTCCTCCTCTCGCGTGAGACGCATTAGGATCTCAAGTTCACTTTCTACCTCTCACGTGAGATGCGTTTGGATTTGATGTTCACTTTCCTCCTCTCGCGTGATATGAGTTTGGATCTGAAGTTCACAATTCCTCTCTCACATGAGACGCGTTTGGATCTCAAGTTCACTTTCCTCCTCTCGCATGAGACGCGTTTGGATCTCAAGTTCACTTTCCTCCTGTCGCGTGAGATGCCTTTGGATCTCAAGATCACTTTCCTCCTCTCGCGTGAGATGCGTTTGGATGTCAAGTTCACTATTGCTACGATCGCGTGAGACTCGTTTGGATCTCAAGTTTACTATTCCTCCTCTCACGTTTGATGCATTTGGTTCTCAAGTTCACTTTCCTCCTCTCGCGTGAGACACGTTTGGATCTCAGGTTCAGTCTTCCTCCTCTCGCGTGAGATGCGTTTGGATCTGAAGTTCACTATTCCTCCTCTCATGTGAGACGCGTTTGGATCTCAAGTTCATTATTGCTCTGCTCGCATGAGACGCATTTTGATCTCAAGTTCACTATTCCTCCTCTCGTGTGAGATGCGTTTGGATCACAAGTTCACTTTCCTCCACTCGCGTGAGACGCATTTGGATCTCAAATTCACTTTCTTCCTCTCGCGTGAGACGCATTTGGATCTCAGGTTAACTATTCCTTCTCTTGCGCGAGACACATTTTTATCTAAAGTTCAGTTTCCTACTCTCACGTGACGTGTGTTTATATCTCAAGTTCATTTTCCTCCTCTCCCGTGAGATGCGTTTGGATCTCAAGTTCACTATTTCTCTACTCGCGCGAGACCCGTTTGGATCTCAAGTTCACTTTCCTCCTCTCGAGTGAGACGCGCTTAGATCTCAAGTTCACTTTCCTCCTCTCGCGTGAGACGCGTTTGGATCTCAAGTTTACTTTCCTCCTCTGACGTGAGAGGCGTTTGGATCTCAAGTCGCTTTCCTCCTCTCGCATGAGGCGCGTTTGGATCTCAAGATCACTTTCCTCATCCAGCGTGAGATGCGTTTAGATCTCAAGTTCACTTTCATCCTCTGGCGTGAGACGCGTTTGGATCTCAAGTTCACTATTCTTCCTATCGCGTGAGACGCGTTTTGATCTCAAGTTCGTTATTCCTCCTCTCATGTGAGATGCGTTTGGATCTCAAGTTCACTATTCCTCCTGTCGCGTGAGATGCGTTCGGATCTCTCAAGTTCACTATTCCTCCTCTCGCATGAGAGGCGTTTGGATCTCAAGTACACTATTCCTCCTCTTGTGTGAGACGTGTTTGGATCTAAAGTTTACTTTCTTCCTCTTGCATGAGATGCGTTTGGATCTCTAGTTCACTATTCCTCCTCTCGTGCGAGACGCGTTTGGATCTTAAGTTCACTATTCCTCTTCTCGCATGAGACACGTTTGGATCTCAAGTTCACCTTCCTCCTCCTGCGTGAGACGAGTTCGGATCTCAAGTTCACTTTCCTCCTCTCGCGTGAGATGCTTTTGGATGTTAAGTTCACTTTCCACCTCTTGCGTGAGGCGCGTTTCAATCTCAAGTTCACTATTCCCCCCCTCGCGTGAGACGCATTTGGATCTCAAGTTCACTTTCCTCCTCTCGCGTGAGACCCATTAGGATCTCAAGTTCACTTTCTACCTCTCACGTGAGATGCATTTGGATCTCAAGTTCACTTTCCTCCTCTCGCGTGATATGAGTTTGGATATGAAGTTCACCATTCCTCCTCTCGTGTGAGACGTCTTTGGATCTCAAGTTCACTTTCCTTCTCTCGCATGAGACGTGTTTGGATCTCAAGTTCACTTTCCTCCTCTCGCGTGAGACGCCTTTGGATCTCAAGATCACTTTCCTCCCCTCGCGTGAGATGCGTTTGGATGTCAAGTTCACTATTCCTACGATCGCATGAGACGCATTTGGATCTCAAGTTTACTATTCCTCCTCTCACATGAGACGCGTTTGGCTCTCAAGTTCACTTTCCTCCTCTCGCGTGAGACGCGTTTGCACCTCAAGTTCACTCTTCCTCCTCTTGCATGAGACGCGTTTGAATATGAAGTTCACTATTCCTCTTCTAGTGTGAGACGCGTTTGGATCTCAAGTTCACTATTGCTTTGCTTGCATGAGACGCGTTTCAATCTCAAGTTCACTATTCCTCCCCTCGTGTGAGATGCGTTTGGATCTCAAGTTCACTTTCCTCCACTTGCGTGAGACGCGTTTGGATCTCAAATTCACTTTCTTCCGCTCACGTGAGACGTATTTGGATCTCAGGTTCACTATTCCTCCTCTCGCGTGAGACGCATTTGGATCTCAAGCTCACTTTTCTACTCTCGCGTGACGCGTGGTTGGATCTCAAGTTCATTTTCCTCCTCTCCCGTGAGACGCGTTTGGATCTCAAGTTAACTGTTTTTCCTCTCGCGCGAGACCCGTTTGGATCTCAAGTTCACTTTCCTCCTCTCGAGTTAAACGCGTTTGGATCTCAAGTTCACTTTCCTCCTCTCGCGTGAGACGCGTTTGGATCCCAAGTTCACTTTCCTCCTCTCGTGTGAGAGGCATTTGGATCTCAAGTCACTTTCCTCCTCTTATGTGAGACGCGTTTGGATCTCAAGTTCAGTTTCCTCCTCTCGAGTGAGACGTGTTTGGATCTCATGTTCATTTTCATCCTCTCGCGTGAGACGCATTTGGATCTCAAGTTCACTATTCCTCCCTTCGCGTGAGACGTGTTCAGATCTCTAGTTCACTATCCTCCTCTCGCGTGAGACGCGTTTGGATTTGAAGTTAACTATTCCTTCTGTCGCGTGAGACGCATTTGGATCTCTTAAGTTCACTATTCCTCCTCTCGCGTGAGACACATTTGGATCTTAAGTTCACTATTCCTCCTCTCGTGTGAGACGCGTTTGGATCTCAAGTTCACTATTGCTCTGCTCGCGTGAGACGCGTTTGGATCTTAAGTTCACTATTCCTTCTCTCATGTGAGATGTATTTGGATCTCAAGTTCACTTTCCTCCTCTGGCATGAGAGGCGTTTGGATCTCAATTTCGGTATTCCTCCTCTTGCGTGAGACGCGTTTGGATCTCAAGTTTACTATTCATTCACTCGCGTGAGAGGCGTTTGGATCTCAAGTTCACTTTCCTCCTCTTCCATGGGACGCATTTGGATCTCAAATTCACTATTCCTTCTCTCGCGTGAGACGCGTTTGGATCTTATGTTCACTTTCCTCCTCTCGCGTGAGAGGCGTTTGGATCTTAAGTTCACTTCATCCTCTGGCGTGAGACGCGTTTAGATCTCAAGTTCACTATTCTTCCTATCGCGTGAGACGCGTTTGGATCTCAAGTTCGTTATTCCTCCTCTCATGTGAGATGCGTTTGGATCTCAAGTTCACTATTCCTCCTGTCGCGTGAGATGCGTTCAGATCTCTCAAGTTCACTATTCCTCCTCTCGCATGAGACGCGTTTGGATCTGAAGTTCACTATTCATTCTCTCATGTGAGACGCATTTGGATCTCAAGTTCACTTTCCTCCTCTCGCATGAGAGGCATTTGGATCTCAAGTTCACTTTCCTCCTTTGGCGTGAGACGCATTTGGATCTCATGTTCACTATTCCTTTTCTCGCGTGAGATGCATTTGGATCTCAAGTTCACTATTCCTCCTCTTGGGTGAGATGCGTTTGGATCTCAAGTTGACTTTCCTTCTCTCGCGTGAGACGTGTTTGAATCTCAAATTCACTATTCTTCCTCTCTCGTGACATGCGTTTGGATCTTAAGTTCAGCATTTCTCCTCTCTCGTGAGGCACGTTGGGATTTGTTCACAATTTCTTCTCTCGTGTGAGACGCGTTTGGATTTGTTCACCATTTTTCCTTTTTTTCCTTGAGATGCTTTAGGTTGTTGTTGCACTTGGTTAAGAACATCAGGTGCACCTTTTGTTCACACTACCTTTCCTCCTTTCGCATGAGACGCGTTAGGTTGTTAATTTCTCTGGGTTGAGGTTTTATCTCTCTTTCCATATACAAGGCGAGTAGTTATTTTTGAATGGTTACATCGTCTCTTTATTCGCTTACTTCTTTCTGTGTGAGACATGGCTTGCTTTTTGTTTTGATTTAAGCTTTTCATTCATGTTATCAAATTGTTCATTGCATGATCATAAGTTTTTCAAAAAAAAAAAGAAAAAAAATTCAGCTTCGCGAGGCGTGTAAGTCCAATATTTTTGTGCATATCATTTTGCATCTTGCCCCTGAACTACGCTGGTTTGATTCCTTAGAATGGGACACGTAGGCAACCTTCAGGTTCAACCACATGCATTGCATCTTGTCTATTTGCCTAAGTCTTACGGCCTCGTCACAAGGGTCGTCTTTAGGCTTTGACATTCATTCACGTCATGAAATGACTTCAAGCTCTGTCAAAGAGGGGCAATTGTGGACACCCCATTTTGACCGACCTTAAGACTTGGGCGCTTTCTGTTGATTACCCGATGATGGCAATCAGAATGTGTTCCCTAGCAGTCCTCAACAAGAAAAATGGAATTTGAGCTTTAATCCCGACCTTCACACATTTTTGGCCAAACTATTCTAGACCTTAAAACCCTCTTTTCATAATATTTTTCCAAATGTTTCTATGATGTTTCGAGGCTCCCATTTCAATTAAAATATTACACTTTTCAGTAAACTGAGTAAGGACAAAATGGAAATAAATGGAAGAGAGGAGAACTCTTTGAGAAATATTTAAAAACATCTTGTTTATAGGTTTGGAGTTGAAGGAAATAGGAGGGGATGGAAGAAAACTAATTTAGGAAAAGAATGAGCATCAAATCATTAAGAATGAAATGAATAACCTTTAATAAATTAGACATATGTCTTTGTACACTTGGAATTTAGATATGAGGCCATCACCATTGGAAAGTAGACTTCTGGCTTCAATTTAGACCCAAGAACCACCTAAAATCAAGTCCAGATAAGGGAGATATGCCCATTTGAAATTGAGCTTAAGAGCAAATTTTGTTGACCTAGCCCGAGGGAAATGAACAGCCTTCACTAAATTAGGTATATCTCTTTGTACACTTGGAATTTAAATGTGAGGCCACCTCCATTGGAAAGCATACTTTTGGGGCTTCAATTTAGACTCAAGAACCACCTAAACCAACTCCAGATAAGAGAGATATGCCCACTTGAAGTTGGGCTTAAGAGCAGATTTTGTTAACCTGGCCTGAGAGAAATGAACAACCTCCACTAAATTAGGCATATCTCTTTGCACACTTGAAATTTAAATGTGAGGCCCCCACCATTGGAAAGTAGACTTCTGGGGCTTTAATTTAGACCCAAGAACCACCTAAACTCAAGTCTGGATGAGGGAGATATGCCCATTTGAAGTTTGGCTTAAAAGCAGATTTTCTTGACTCGGCCCAAAACAGCAGCAGCCCCATTTTTTTGGGTTTTGGTTCGGTTGGGACACCCCATTGAGCCATTTTCTGATCCATTCAAGTGCACCCACTCATCGTCCATTATCTCCACTCACCCTCCATTATGAAAACTGGTTTTGGCCTTGTTAGAAAGGATAAATCAAAAGCAACGAAGTCTTGATCATCATTGTCATCCTTGTCATGCCCATCACCATTGTCTTCCACCTTGTCCCCCATTCTTTGACTTCTTTATTCCTACATGGCTTATACATTTAGATCATATATTGAAGAGGAGAGGGATGGAATGAATGAGAGAAGAAAAATCATTCGAGAGAGTCAGAGAGAAAAGATAGCAAAAGAGGAAAAATTGTCTACATTGCAACCTTGAGCCAAAACACTTCCAAGCTTCCATAGCTACTGAAATTCCTCATTTCCATACACCAAAATCACCCCAAAAATTCTGATATAGCCAAAGATCAATTGCCTTGATCATTAGGAAAAGTGTTTAGTGATTGAAAGTGAGAAAAACTAGAGAGTTAGCCACTTTCCATACCATAAACTCCATAATTTCCAATCGAGGACTTGAGAACACACTTCCTACACTTGAGGGTGATCAAGAAGGAGTTTGTGAACTAAGGAGTTCATCCTTTTCTTCGAAGGTGAATTTCACAAACTTTTCATTTTCTTGCATTTCTTACTTATTTTGCTCTTTTGCTTTGATTTCTTTACTCTTTTGCTTTGATTTCTTCTTATATTATATATTGTTGTAATCTAATTGAAAGTGGTGAGTTGAGACTCCCATATATATTGTTTGTAGTTCTATTTTTATTATGAAAATGTAAGAAAACAGAGCTTGGCAGAGCCTACCGGGCTACCCAGCTCGTTAGTTGGTCGGGTAGCCACCTAAAAGAACAACATCGCACCCGCGACCTTCATGACCGTGCCTGCGACTTCTAAGCAAAATCGGGCAGCCTTTCAATGTTGAGAAGATCAAACTCCGACGGTCTTTGAGGCTCTTGAAGCTACTATTTCCTTATATTTATTTTATTTTGAATGTTTGTGAGGATTTTTATACTGTGTTGTAATAATTATTCCTCTCCCTTGGATTTGTAATATTTAAAGTGTTGTAACAATTCCCCATCCCCGCATCTTATCTATCCCATTCATTAATCGCTTTCCATAACTGTGCATATGTATATATCTTACCTGTCATCCATGCTTTTATATACATGATTCATGCCTTGATCCGGCTAAATTTGCATCTTTGTGCTTTAATTGATTGTTACATGATTTTGTACGCTATCGCATGTTTTGCAATGTTTCAAATGTCTTGTTTTAGAAGTTGGATCTTTAGAAGCATTCTTGTGTATGTATTGCATTAGAATTTTGTATATAGGATCATGCATATTTTACTAACTTTGTTTTGTAGCTGTTCGCGGGATGTCGGTAAATATGTAAAAGTTTATGCTTTGGCATCCCACTTGTACATAATTTTTTTAATTATATTTAGCATCTTACCATGTGGCTATTTGCTTATGTGATATAATTGTATGAATGCTAGTGGATGGAGGTTGTGTCACTTAATTTGTAATGATGTTGATTTGAGTGTTTGTAAACTCAATTTATTTGGGTTGTACGTATTTAAAACTCTTTCAAAACTACATGAAATCAAGTTGTTCCAAAGTGGGTGACATAGTCTACACTTGTACGCTTCACATAGTAAATTTTAAGGTTCATTACATAATTAGAAAATGAACATATAAAGAAAATAAAATTCATATCATGGTTAGTAAAGGCTGATCTTTTGATCGGGTGGGCGGGGGTGCTCAATTAATGACCTTCCCCTCTCATACCTAAGGTTCCGAACCGAGGCAACTTTGGTTATGATGAACAGTGGCCTTGGCACAAGTCATGGGTTTCCTAATTTTCCAAAATAGTTGGTGGCGTCTCTGAGATCTGATGACGCAGTCCATTTGTGGCCATAATTTTGTAATAAAATGGATTTTCTATAAAGTTGCCAAATCTGGACTCTTATCTATGTTTCACATTGCACTCGTGAGACTTGATCAAAGAAATCGAGGGTCCGAACAATTTGACGTGCACGTGTACCCCCCGGGCATCTTACACTCACTGCCAAAGAAATGGTGTAAAGTTCCTGCTTTTGGGTGGCCAGGATTGTGGCTTCTTTGTATCTTCTAGTTGAACCTGGAGGGTGGCAATCTAATCTTTCAAATGGATGATTTGTTGTGCGTTGGCATCAGTAGCTTCCTTCAACTTTTTGTAGGATTCCATGTGTTCCTTTATGAGATATTGCAAATGGGTTGATCGCTGAAACTTTGCGTTGATTTCTTTTTGTTTATCCACAAGAGCAAGGCGTGATTGGCTCAGCTTTGGAATCTGCTGATGGAATTCTTGGAGGGCTGGTTGAATGACAAAGTCAAAAGGAGCAGCAGTGGCTAAAAATTTCGAGCCAAAAGTCTGGATTGAAATTCGTCCTAGATGTAGAACGTCTTGGAAAGACAGGACCAACAGAGGTTTTAAATCATTTTTGGCTCTCTCAACGTCATTGGATTAGCTGGAAGTAGCAGCTCCACTACCAGAGGCCCTAGAAACAGTGGGGGTAGTTTTTTGAGATAAAGCCTCGAAATAGGCATCCAAAATGTTGGTTGGTTTTGGAATAGAGGAAGTAAGCTCTGGAGCCTTGAACGCTGGGGTAAGTTCATCTTGAGTTGCACCAGTCTTTTGGGTTTTTTCCTAAAACAAAGGAAGTTACAAGTAAAAAAAGAGGCCTAAGGAACTTCAAGAAAAGAAGCTTACTGTTGGAGATAAAGTTTTACTTTGTTGACAGAAGGAGGAGATATGATCTCAGGAGGATTATCTTCTACCTAAGGGGTAGAAGCAGAGTTGGAAGAATCTACCAGTGGAGTGTTGCCTTTGCAAGTGACCATTTTTAATTGCTTTGGCTTTGATGGAGTTGGAATGGTTTTGGAGGGAGCTTTGGTTGCCTTAGTTATAAGGATTTCTCAAATAAAAAGAAGGCTCAGTAGAAGGTCAAAGAAAATGAAATCAGGAATAATAGAAAATATCTACCTTTGAAGAGAAAGAACTGGAGGGACTAGTTACAATGTTTGCTTTGTAAGTGGATCTGGTTCTCTTGGCAAGTGGGGTAGCACCTTCCTAGAAGACACAAGTTTAGTTAATGAGAAAATTGGGATTGTCATATCCCAGAAATGAATGGTAAATTCTAGACATACTTGTTCAGATCTGGAAAAGACAACTTTCTTTTCTGCTTAGAGGGCTTTTCTTGCCGATTTTTGCTGGAGCATCTGAGGAGGTAGGTACAATAACTGCAAGTCTAGAAACGGAGTGTCAGTAGCAAGCATAGCACAAAATGGGCAAAAAAAAAAAAAAAAGAGACAGATCTGAACTGGGGATAAGGATTGTTCCGATTATTCCTTGTCTAATAGCATCCTCAATTTCCTAAGGAGGAACTCTAGTCTTTGCAATGGTAACCTTTTCCTTTTCAGAGAGGAAGGCATCCATCCCTTCCTTATGAAGAGTGTCAGCAAAGACAGAGGATGTATTAGGAAATGAAGGAATGTTTTTGCCACATGGTTTTAGGAAAGTTTCTAAAGCGGGAGTTTTGGCACCTAGGGTTTGATAAGCTCTAAGGACAGCTAAATTTGACTTATCTTGCTGCCTTTTGGAAATTTCAGTTAGTTTTTCTTTCTTAATTTTTTTTCCCTTTAAGTTTCAATGGATTCCATTTACACTTGGAAAATTTCTCAAAGCGAAGGACTGAATTGAAACATTTAGAGAAGGAAATGATACCTTTTTCCTCTCCTCCAACAGGGGCAGGGCTTGAGGGAATTGATTCTTTGTTTCTTCAATTCTGGCAATCTTGTTTGGGGACACGAACTAAGAAAGCCTTCAGGTCAATGGAGGTTTTGTTCACGATATACATGCCTCACCAGACGTCAAACTCAATAGTAGTGTCAGGAACTTCGTCGAAGGCCTTGAGTTGAAAGTTTTGCTTCAAAATAGGAAATACAGAGCTGACTGCCTCGATGTCTGTTATGCTCTAAACAAATCGGCCTTTGAATGTATGATTCTGAGACCAATAGGGGGAATGGGAATCATTTTGGAAAGATCAAATTGATTGGCAAACTGTGTAGCATTATTGTGACAACCTCGTTCTAAAAATTAGTCATTAATTCGTAATTAAGAATATTAATTAAGTGGCTAAGTGAAATTATGTGTTAATTGTGTGTTTTGCATGCTATTTGTGTCTTTATTTGTCTGTTGTAGGAATATCTGTCTGAAAGTTTGTTTTGATGTGGAAATTGAAGGCCTTATCGACATCTGAATATGAAGTTGACTAAGGCAATGCGTTATTTGGGATTTTTAGAATTTTGTGGGAAGTTTAATTGGAATTCGATTTAGAATCAAATAATTAGAATAAATGGATTAGAATTAACTAAGTTTAACCAAGCTTAATTAGGCCAACTTAATCAAGCCTATATAAGTCACTTAAGACTCATCGTACAACATTGTACACATTTCTTCATCATCTTTGACATCAAGAAAATGTAGCAGAGAGAGAGAAAGTGTGAGGAAATGATTGAAATCAAGCGAGGAAAAGAAGAATTTGGAAGAAAGTTGGGAGTACTTGCTTGCTAGCTCAAGAATTAACAACTTTGAGTCCAATTGAAGAGTGTAGGCAAGGAGTCCAACTCTTAATTTTTGTATTTGAATCACCAAATGTAGGAATTCAAGGGAACCTTAGAAGTTAATACAAGGATTGGTCTAGGGAGGTAGAAAAGAGGATCAATACTTGCATGCATGCATGCATGCATAATTCATGAAGATTGAGCTTGAATTCCATCTTATACCTCACATGCATGGAGTTATTTTTACTACATTTGAAGAATTCAACATGATTTTCCTCTCATTATGTCATTTATACATGCTTTGGAACCAAAGAACTCCAAGTTAATGCATGCATATTATATACATAAAGATTCAAGTTGGTTTTGAAAAATTGACATGCTTTTGGGCCTTGATTTTGGGAATTGATATTCATTTCATGGTTTTATACAAGTTTCAAAGTGTTTTCTTGAGTTTTGCCCCAAAAGAATGAGTTTTGATGCTTTGAATTTGTGTTTTGAACTTGAAGATGAAATTTGGAAATTCCAAAATTTGGTCGCATCACTCGAGCGACCAAACCGTGGCTCGACAGTACATTTCAAGCTCTTAGAAGTTTTATAAAGTTTGATGTTTGGCTCGAGCGACCACCTTTTATTTTCAGTCTTGGCTCGAGCGACCAAGAAGTTGGCTCGAGTGTGAAATGAGAGCTCTTAAAACTTTTACAGACCAAGGGGTCCGCTCAAGCAACCAAAGCTTCACTTGAGCGAACTGACCTGTTTTTTGAAATTTTTTCAAGTGTTTCAAAGTGCATAACTGCATCCTCATTCCATCTTAGGCATTCTTAAGCCGTGATTTAGGTTACTACAATTAGGAACTGAATTAGAAATACACCTAAAAAGAAATGTAATAATAAAGTGTGTTCAAAGTGTATGCGTCAATGTGTATCCGTCACGTGTTTGTGTAGGTCACGCGCTATTATCTGACTAATTTGTCTACGTTGTCTATTCTGCTTCTGGAGTTGTCTGTGAGTAACAACTCTGTAAAGCTATGTTTGACTATAAGTATTTTCTGACTGATATGATATGATCTGTTTTTTGAAATGCTATTTTATGAATCATGAATGAATGTCCAATTTTTTGACATGTAATCATGGCATACTTAGCATTATCTATATCTATTATCTGTTACCTGGTACCAAGATTTCATGTAGGTTCCATTCATGGAATTGATTATGCATAATCAACTATCTGATCTGCATGTAGGTCTTTATGACCAATCTGATCTATTACTCTGCACATGGGTCTTTATGACCAATCTGATTTGTTAACTAATGGATGTACCACGTATAACTCTTTATTAATCTGACTATGTATAAGAATCTATTTTTGATCTGAATTTTGGTTTTTGAATCTGTTATGGACATCATTCATCAAAACTTTTACTCCATTGTTATTCATTGGGCTCCAGCTCATTATTTATATTATGTATGTAGGTGATCAGGCATATGACCAGGCTTGGATCTGTATCTGTCATGCTAACCACTATGCCTCACGTGGAGGTTCCCGACAGTTTTTTGTGGTCAAGTTTTTGTGGGCAATGTTTGTGACTAAGCTATGAACAAGTCTTAAATTTTTATTTTCTTACGTCTTTTGGACAAGTTTTTGTTTATCTGTAATAGGGCCAAGTCCTTTTTTGTTTTATCTATTGTGGGTGACGTAAGAATGATGTGATTATATATGTATATAAAGTTTGAAATTTCTGTCCCATATAAGTTTGCATAGCTTTATGGACATTTTGTAATTGATATTTGCTTTAGCTAGCCCGCTTATTTTGCTAATCTTGCTCAGAGGCCTTTGGTAATCTTAGGATTATTGGCTGATTTTGACACAAAACCTATAGGGGCGGGTTTGAGTTGTGACAATTATAGATCTCTGCACCTTATTTGCTATTATTTGGATTAAAGTTGAGGCCAAATAGAAGGTTGCGTAAAATCAAAAAGGTAGTCCAAACATTGAATTGTTCATCTTTATGGCCAGTGAGCTGGGATACAGGAGTGTTGAGCCAAGAAGGAGCAAAATTGCTTGAAAAGGGTAAAAGGGCAAAAACATCAAAGGTTACCATCTTTCTAGAGAAAAAATGTGAAGTAGTTGTCAAAGGAATGAGCTTTGGAGTTGTCCTCCATGAAACAGAGGCCAAAACTGTTAGACTGAGGTATTGAAGTAGGAATAGATGGGGCAAACTCTAGAAAGCAAGCCCAAAGCCAGAGTTCCATGAGCCAGAAGGTCTCAGAACCGTTTCTGAAATGTGAGGAGACTAGTTCCATCATTCCTCTATAAAGATGAGCTAAAACTAGAGGGCCAAGAGCAATTTTTTTACCCTATGAAAGGGCTTTGGCTAGTTTAGTAAAATCTTTGGTAATTTTCTGGGAAATGACATAGAATAGGCACTTGTTCAACTAGTAGTTCAAGAAGGAAATGTGTTCATACTCAGAACCTCTAGGGTTTTTTGAGCAGCCAACAGAAAAGAAGAATATGTCAATAACCTTTTGTCAGGGTAAACATGGGACACCTCTTTGCAGGTAAGGAGAGTATTGACTTCTTCTCCATGGGGACAAATACAACCAAGAAAGCAATGTCTTACAGAGTAGGCACCATATACCAGTCCTTAAATGAAAGGAGTTAGTAGAGACAAGCCAGTAATAAGAAATGGAGAAGAATAGAGCCTTATCAAGCTGAGTATTACCTCGGTTGAGCATGATGGCGTCGTAGATTCCTGCTTTTTTCTAGACTTTGCTCTTGGCGGCTGCTACATGATCCAACCAGGAAACGTACTCAGTTTTTGGGGGTATGTCAAACTCTGATGGGAGAGACAAGATTAGAATCATTCTAGTCAGCAGGAACAGAGTGTTCGAGCGACAACTTTTACTCCAAACATGGGTAATAATTATTCAGATAGGAGGGTAAACTAGCGGCAAAGGCAGAACGAAGCCCTAATTTGCACGACAGAGACGAACCCGAGGAATGATGAGGAAGATTGATCAGATGATCATAATACATGGAGGGTTTCTTATCTTTGATGAGGGCATCAACCTCAAGACCAACAAATGGAAGTTCCTTTTTAACTTTTTTAGAACCCATTGATGAAAATAAAGAATGAGAAAATAAATTCTGGGTAAATGAAGAAGAGATGAGAGGGTTTTGAGAAGAAGAAGAATAGGAAGAGCTCGGCAGGTAAGTCGAGTAAGTGAGGTCGGTGCGTGGCCGTCATCAGAAAAAGATCCCGTTTTTTTTTTTCTAGGTTTTTTTTTTTTTTTTCTTTCTTTTTTTTGGAGTGGTCAAGTATGGCTTCAACTCTTTTTTTTTTCTAGGTTTTTTTTGTTATCTCTGTAATTGGGGATGTCATCTCCGGACTGCAATAAAAATCAATTTTGTTTTTGCACATCAATAGCCTAACTAGCATATCACTTTGAGTTTGAAAATAATTTTGTTTGATTGAATTTGAGAATGATGAACTATGAATTGGACATTGATTCCATACTGACCAGAATAAAAAAAAAAAAAAGACTTAAAAAATGAAAGAAAACAATCCAAACACACTTATATACACTGACTGGTATGAAAGGAACTTAAAAATGTGACTCTGAAACATAACCATTGAGCCTAAGCGATTCTGTAGTTTGTCATGAAGGGTTGTAATTCAAACTCGTGGGCTGACCAAAAAGTTGAAATCAAACCCCGCTAGATGAATAGCAACTTCTGGCGGTGAATAGTTGACTCGAGCGGCGGAGAAGATAGAATCTCTGACTCGACTATGCCCCTAGTTCATTGCCTTGACTTTTTTTCTCTTGATTTTTTGAAAAAATGTTTTGATCACCATGAGAGTTAGATTAGCATACTTATTCCATTTTCTGTTTTGAAATCATGGAAGCTAAGTTTTAAGCACTGGAAATTTTCCTTGTTTTTTAGTCCAAGAATGGTCCAAGTTTTGCAAAAATGGAATAATTTTTGAGAAAATCAGTGAACTTCATTCAAAATAATCAAAGCCTATTTTTGCAAATGGCCACTACCCAACCAACCTGGAATCAACCATTGGGGTGCATAACCCCAAACCAGATAATCTCGAATTGGTTCTGCTATAGCAATTATGATAACCGAACCGAGTCGATCCAAACTGAATGAAGCCGAGCAGAACTGGACTGAACTGAACTAAACCGAATGGAGCCAGTTTGAATCGAACCAGCTGAACCGAGCATCACGAAGACAAGCCAAGCAAGTGCGGATAGGACAGCCAAGTCGACTAAAGATACACCAATCAAACATGGACGAGATGAATAAGTTGAAAAATTATTAGGGCTGAACATGAAGATGAAGCTACCTACGTATCCCAAAGATAGGAATCTGGCCATACGTAGTTCCAGCTAAGGTTCACTCGAGTATTGACACTCTCCTTTTGTGCTCTAACTTTTGCCAAAGCCCCCATTTCGGGTTTTCAACCTTGCGAGCTTTTCTTTTTTTCATTTTTTTTTTCATTTTCATTTTTTCATTTTTTTTTATTTTTTGTTTTTCTGCTCTAACTTTTGTCTGAGTTGCCCTTCCGGGTTTTCCGCCCAACGAGCCTCTCAAGGGTTTCAGTTTAGCTTATCCATGTTGATTGGGTGTAAGATCTCTAGGCCATCAAAATCTATAAGAATGACTGCTAGGACTAGGCTAATTAGGGTCTGAATTTGCCCCTAATGTAGTGGATTGGAATTCAATTGTCATTCTTCTCTCAAATTCTGGGTTTTGACTTTCTGGGCAGTCTTCATTGGGAAATGATCCAGTTTTAACTCTTTGCTCACATCCAATCTCATTGCCCCTAGTTCAAGGGCTGCTTCCAATCTAAATCACATCTGACCTTCTTGTCCCTAGTTGAAGGGTTGTCTCCAATTTGAATCACAGGCCCTACGTTATTGCCCTTAGTTCAAGGGCTGCCTCCATTTTGGCTATGCAAGGCCTCACACTTTGTAGGAATCAGGCCATACGTAGTTCCGACTATGGTTTACTTGGGTATTGACACTCTTGTTTTGTGCTCTAACTTTTGCCAAAGCCGCCCTTTTGGGTTTTCAACCTTGTGAGCTTCCCATTTCACTTTTTTCATTTTTTATTTTCTATTTTTTTTTTTGGTTTTCTGCTCTAACTTTTGCCTGGGTTGCCCTTCCGGGTTTTTGGCCCAGCGAGCCTCTCAAGGGTGGTACTTTCGTTTTAGCTAAGGAGGTCGGACCTCAAGTCGAGAGGGATCCTATGTTGTATAATCTCAAGATCCATTCCAGGCATGTCTTCATAGGACCACGCAAAAATATTGTTTGAAATCTTTTCACAAAGTGACTAATCGCTCGTGCTCTTACAAAGATAAAATATAACCAATTTGGACCAAGCCAGGATCCTTCTCAGTACCCACATTAACATAAATGATCTCATTCATCAAGGGCTTAGCACACCTCTCTTCCTCTCAGTCGATCAAAGTTTGCAAATCTCGAGGAAGGGAATGTCTTTCTCTTTGTTTTTATCAGAGCTTACAAAAAGTTTTGAAATTTTTGGTCAATGCAATGACTTAAGGCACAGAGAAGAAGACAGACTCTATGGCACTTTTATTGAAAAGAAACTCCGACTCAGTAAAGACAACCGACTCAAAAAAAAATGACAAAGAAGACCTAGATAGGACAGAAATGTCTAGGTTTAGCACTCTCGAAATCAACAGACTCTGACTCGCTAGAATGACTCGAGCTTGATCCTAACTTTACACACTTGGTGGAATCAAACTTAGACTTAATACTCAATTCAGAACTCAGAATAAAACCATTCTCAAATTACTGGTCAAAGTGTGGGCCATCCACAACATTCAAAATAACGCCTGTACAATTAATAGGTGGTCACTCCCCAATCACAGAAATAGTAGGATGTCCCACAAGTTCTATTTATTTACACTGGTAGACTTTGTGGGATATCGGACTTTTCTAAAGTAATGGTGCTACAACAACTTAGCAAAAATAGAACTTCCAATCAGAACTACAGCAGCGCTTTGGCCCAATTCGCACAACTGACCACTGTATACATCACCGAAAAACTAAACTCAACCTCACAAACTGAAATGTTTGAATGACTCATTCGAATTTGAGAACCCCTGTATAGATCCAAAACATTGCACATAACACGTAGAAGGAAAGAGAACAAATACCCCTATGGAAGGTAAGGTTATTCTGTCCTAGCTTTTGAAATGATCTAGGGTTCGCTATTCAAACAAGCGGCATCATACATCCTAGAAATGGGAGAACATCCTATCCTAATTTTGAAAGGTACTATAGCTCATTATATGTACAAGGTTAGCTCTACTCTAGGAGTTGAAGTCAAGGTGACTTTAACAAAAAGTCCTTTGGGTCATAACTAATGAAGATCTTAGGAAATCAAAAGAGTCAATATAACCTCTCTTCAAAATCTGAGAACCATCAGATCTCAAAAGATTATAACACAAGGCCTCCAAAGTAACGTAGAGATAGGTGTAGTGTCACAAAAAATGTGCGTATGCTCCCACCAGTATCTGGGCAACCCATGAACTTTAAGTGCACCAATGCATGCAATGCAATAAATATATAATTGAAAATAAAAGTCATATCATGGAGTTCGAGTCAAGGTTTCATAAAATCCCCAGCAGAGTCACCAGACACTGTAACATGCCTGGGGGGTACCCGTGCGCGTTAAACAGTTCAGACCCTAAATTTCTTTGATCTAGTTTAATGAGTGTAATGTGAAACATAGATGAGAGTCCAGATTTGACAACTTTATAGAAAATCCATTTTATTACAAAATTATTGCCACAAATAGACTGCGTCATCAGATCTCAGAGTCGCCACCTAATATTTTGGAAAATTAGGAAACCCATGACTCATGCCAAGGCCACTGTTCATCATAACCAAAGTTGTCTCAGTACGAAACCTTAGGTATAAGAGGGGAAGGACATTAATTGAGCACCCCCGCTCACCCGATCAAAAGTTCGGCCTTTACTAACCATGATATGAATTTTATTTACTTTATATGTTCATGTTCTGATTATTTAATAAATCCTAAAAACTACTATGTGAAGCGTACAAGTATAGACTATGCCATTCAATCTGGAACAATTTGATTTCATGTATTTTGAAAGAGTTTTTAAGATGTACAACCCAAATAAATTTAGTTCACAAACATGAAAAATCAACATCGTTACAAATTAAGCGACATAACCTCCATCCACTAGCATTCATACAGTTAAGCCTCATAGTAAAATGTTAAACATAGTAAGAAAAACACACACAAACAGGATGCCAAAGCATAAAAACTTATATGTTTGACGTCCCGCAAACAAGCTACAAAGCAAAGTTAGTAAAATATGCATGATCCTATATACAAAATCCTAATGCAATATATACACAAGAATGCTTCTAAAGATTCGGCTTCTAAAACATGATATGTGAAACATTGCAAAACATGCGATAGCGCACAAAATCATGTAATGATCAATTAAAGCACAAAGATGCAAATTTAGCTGGATCTAGGCATGAATATAAAAGCGTGGATGGCATGTAAGATATATACATATGCACAGTAATGGAAAACGATTAAAGAATGTGATAGATAAGAAGTGGGGATGGGGAATTATTACAACACTTTAAATATTACAAATCGAAATGAGAGAGAGAGAGAGAGGAGGGATTATTGTAATAAAATAAAATAAAAGCTTCATGCCTTTTTGGAACTGTTGGCGGAAATTGGTCAACATTGGGAGATTACGCCATCTTGTCCGAAAGAAGCTAACCGGCCGGCCAACTAGGCCGGCCGGCCAACTAGGCCAAGCAAAACTTGTCTTGTTGTGAAACCAAGAAAAAAAAAAACAAACAAGAAATATGTAGGTGGCTCAACTAACCACTACCGGTTAGCTTACAGCACAACTAATATGAAACAAGAGCAAGCAAATAAGCAAATAATAATAATAATAATAATAATAATAATAATAATAATAATAATAATAATAATAATAATAATAATAATAATAATAATAATAATAATAATAATGAGCTAAACAAACCACTTGGATTACAACAACACACTATGAAATATAAAGTATGAAAATAAATATTAGATAAACAGACCACTTGTATTATAACAAAACACTATGAAATAAGAAGCAAAAAAATAAATATGAAATAGAAAATATAAGAAAATGAAAGACTAGAAGTTCACCTTACAAAGAAAGATTGAACTTCTTGATTTCCAAACTTTCTCTTGATCGCCCTCAAGTTTAGGAAATGTGTTCTCAATTCTCAATTCGAAACTAGAATTTGAGCGTGGAATGACGGTTTTGAACAAGGGTATGATCACTCTTTTCTTGGCAAGAATACTCTCTCTTTGAATAAGGCTTTGAGTGGTTTGACAAGGGAAAATAAGATGTAATAGCTATGTAACTTCACTAGTTTGGCAAGATAACTCACTTGTTTTCGGGACTTTCTTTTCTTTCAAATTCTAACACAATTTTAGCATTCTGTCCCTATACTTCTCTTCTTAAAAATTCCTCTTCCAAATTGAAGACTGGAGCTCTCATTATATAGCCAATGCAAGTGGGCAATGGTAGAAGACAAAGTGGAGGATAAAGTGCAGCTTTTTTTTGGAAGATAATGGAGTTAATAGGGGACAATGTATAATGAAGGTGAATGATGAATGGTGATGGTGGTGTGTGATTTATAAAAATGGATGATGAGTTGAGATGGTGGGATATGATTATGAAAGATGGAGAGTGGAGATGGTGGGATGTGATTATGAAAGTAGATGGTGAGTGTGAATGGTGGGGTGTAATTATGAAAGTGGGTGGTGAGTGGAGATGGTGGGATGTAATTAGTGAGTGGGGATGGTGGGGTGTGATTATGAAAGTGGATGATGAGTGGGGATGGTCAGGTATGATTATGAAAGTGGATAGTGAGTGGAGATAGTGGGGTATGATTATGAAAGTAGATGAGGAGTGGGAATTGGTGAAGAGTGGGAATTGGTGGGGTGTGATTATGAAAGTGGATAGTGAGTGGAGATGGTGAGGAATGATTATGAAAGTGGATGATGAGTGAGGATTTTTGGTAGGAAATTTGGTAGTGGAGATTGGTGAATTTTGGATGAAAAATAATTTGGCCAAAAATGTGTGAATGTTGGGATTAAAGCTCAAATTTCATCTCTCGTACTAAGGATTTTGTGAGAAACACGTTTTGATTGTCATCATCGGTTAATCAAAAGAAAGCGCCCAAGTCTTAGGGCCAGTCAAAATAGGGTGTCTACACCGAGTGTCCGAATTAACTACTTATTACAAATCCAAATGAATAATAAATGAAGGACTATTTAATTTATTACAACAATGATATTACATGAACCAATGATTGCTCGTGTACTCATGATGATATTCCTAAAAAAATGCTCTGGGAATTGTTCTGTTTCACCCTTGGCCACATGCTTTCAACCAAAAGTGCTCTGTTTACGATACATTGGAGCCCGGCCAGCCCACAATGAGACCCGACCAGGCCCAAATAAATCTGGCCGTGCCTTATGTTTTTGCAGAAAACTACTTTTTGTGCTTTGAGGTGAAGACAGTGCAGACAGAGCATTTCTAAGCCATGCTTGTCCGTTCTTCTCTTCTCTATCGTAGGGATACTCAAGAGAGGAGCGAGTTCAGTTCTCAAACCTTGAATGCTTACAAGTTGATTGAGTGATGGTTTTAGACACGATAGGACAAAAAATTAATGAATGCAATGAATGACAAACCATACCTCCTTCCTATCATGAAGTTAATTCAAGAAGGGAGGTAGACAAGCTTCAAAAGTCATCAAACATCACAGATTAGTATGCGATGGCTCTAGAAGCGATGGATTCGGTATAATGTCTGACCGAATCCAACCAATTTTTATTAGCTATTTATGTCGGTTTAATCCAATTTTATTAGCCTTTTCCAACTTACCTTTCCATTTCTTATCTTTTAATCCATTTTTTCCAAAAGTGATAAATATGTCCACTAATGAAGAGAAGCGTCAAACAAGTTGTTTTTGACATGCGAGAGATGTAATGCCCTGATAATGAACCTCTGAAGAGATTAAATTATTAAGCATGGAAGGTTTCTTTCTCATGCTTAAACAACTATTGTTTGAAACAACTCTTACAAAAAAAAAAAAAAAAAAAAAAAAAAGAAGAAGAAGAAGAAGAAAACCAAGAAAGGAGGGACGTTGTAGAAATGATTATGCAAAGTTGATTATTACAAAAGTGGGACTCTTTGCATGAAAACTAAGTACACAAAGCAATCAACTCAAATGAATTGGTGTCTAAGGCCTAAACAACCAAATCCATAAGGACTTACGACACTACAAACATAATATTCAAAGCATAAATTAAAAGCTAGTAAACAACCCCTAAATGCCAAGAAAATAGTGGCAAAAGCAAGAGAAGGTAAGTAAAAAGAGTAGAGAAAAAGCAATGGAACAAAGCCTAAGGAAGAGTGGTTAACCCCTCCACTTTTTGCAATTTTAAATCACATATTTCAGCCTCAAAACAGTCAAAAAACAATGGCTAAATTTAGATAAACGAGCGGGAAACACAAGGATAAAAGTTATGGGATAAGGATCAAGCAAGGGTGGTTAACCCCTCCACCTTTGGTAGCTCTTAAATCACAACTTTCAGCCCTTGAAAACAGTCCCAAAACAGTGTATAAAACAAGAAAAAGAGAGGAAATGAGTAAAAAAGAAGTAAGGAAAAAGATGCAAACTTGTACCTCTTGAAAAGTGAGGTAACTTCTTAGTTGACAAACTTGATTCCAAACACTCAAGTTTCTGAAATAAGCTTTGAAAGTTCAACAAAAAGCTTCAAGAACAAACTCCAATGGTGTATGTATTGTGTACGTATAGCTAAAAGGTGATATGAAGTCAATGAAGCTTTTGGAAGGAAGATGAATGTTCTTAGCTCTCAAAAATCTTCAAAGCCTTTGGAAATATTTCCTAACCCTAAAATCTGAAGTGGGAGGTCTTATTTATAGAGTTTGAGCCAAGTTGGTCGAAAATATCCCTAAAAAATAACAGCTAGCGAATTCCCACCAACTGTCCTGTTTGTCGCTAATGAGACCCCGCCGGGCCACAAAACACACGACTGGGCCCAAAAATGAAAGCCGGGTCTAAAAAGGCACCGCAAACTGTTTTTCACTAAAACCCGGCCAGGTCTAAACAAGCCACAGCTGGATCCAAACAAACCCGGCCGGATCTAAACAAACCCGGCCAGGTCTAAAAAACTGCTTTCAAGCCCAACTTTCAAAGGGGCATATCTCCTTCATCCAGACTCGGTTTTAGGTGATTCTTAAGTCTAAATTGAAGCTCCAGAAGTGTATTTTCCAATGGTGTGGTGGCTGCACATCTAATTTATAAGTGTACATAGAGATATGCCTAATTTGGTGAAGGCTGTTCATTTCTTTTTTAATGGTTTGATACTCAACCTTTTCCCCAACTAGTTTTCTTCCATCCCCTCACATTTCCTTCAAATTCAAACCTATAAATAAGATGTTTTTAAAGATATTTCAAAGGGTTCAACTCCCTTCCATTTATTTCCACTTTGTCCTTACTCAGCTTACCAAAAAATATAATATTTTAAACGAAATGCGAGCCTTGGAACATCGTATAAACATTTGGAAAAATATTTTGAAGAAGGGGGTTTTAAAGTCTAATATAGTTTGACCAAAATGGGGTGTAATGTTTGGGATTAGGGCTTGAAACCAAATTCTTTTGCTAAAGATCCGAACGATTTACATAATGTAACTTTCATCATCGGGTGTTCAGAATGAATCGCCTAAGTCTTAAGGGTGGTCAAAAATGGGGTGTCTGCAGTTGCTCCTCTTTGACAGAGCTCGAAGTCATGAAATGACGTAAGTGAATGTTAAAACCCAAAGATGACCCATTTTGACAAGGCCGTAAGACTTGGGCAAACATGCAAAATGCAGATGCAATTGGTTGAACCCGAGGGTTGCCTATGTATCCCTTTGCAAGGAATCAAACCTGCGTAGTTCAAGGGCAAGATGCAAAATGATATTCACAAAAATATTGAACATACACGCTTCGCGAAGCCAGTTACTTTGAAAATTCATGATCATGTAAAACGATGCAACGAGCAATAATAAGATGGAAATATAGGCAACAAGCTTCAAGCTTAAATAAAAAAAAAGGTCCAACTCTGTTTCACGTAGAAAGAAGTAAGCAAACATCGATCCCAAACACGCTTCACGTGAAAGGAGGAAAGACACACTCTAACTATGCTGGAATCGTAAGAAGAGGAAAATAAACACTCTAGCCATGCTGAAACTGTGAGAAGAGGAAGAGACTCCAACCATGCTGGAATCGTAAGAGGAGGAAAAACAAATTCCAAACATGCTGAAATCGTGTAAGGAAGGACACACTCTAACCACGCTAAAATTGTGAGAAGAGGAAGGGACTCCAACCACGCCGAAATCATGAGAGGAGAAAAAACAAATTCCAAACACGTTGAAATCGTGTGAAGAAGGACACGCTCTAACCATGTTGAAATCGTGAGAAGTGGAAGGGACTCCAACCACGACAGAATTGTAAGAGGAGAAAATTTCAAACACGCTGAAATCATATGAGGAAGGCCACACTCTAACCACACTAAAATTGTGAGAAGAGGAAGGGACTCTAACTACGCTGTAATCGTGAGAAAAGAAAAAATAAATTCCAAACACACTGAAATCATGTGAGGAAGGACACACTCTAACCCTGCTAAAATCGTGAGAAGTGGAAGAAGAACACTCAAGCCATGCTGAAACCATGAGAAGATGAAGAAACTCTAACCACGTTGGAATCGTGAGAGAAGGAAAAACAAATTCTAAACACGTTATATTGAATCCATCATTTCTAGAGCCATCACATACTAATTCGTGATGTTTGATGACTCTTGAAGCTTGTTTACCTCCCTTCTTGAATTAACTTCATGATAGGAAGGAGGTATGGTTTTTCTTGCATTGCATTCATTAATTTTTTTGTCCTATCGTGTCTAAAACCATCACACAATCAACTTGCAACCATTGATGGTTTGAGAATCGAAGTCACTCCTCTCTTGAGTATCTCTATTATAGAGAAGAGCAGAAAGGACAAACATGGCTTAGGAATGCTCTGTTTGCACTGTCTTCACCTCAGAGCACAAAAAACAGTTTTCTACGAAAACATAAGGCACGACCAAATTTATTTGGGCCCGGCCAGGTCTCATTGTGGGCCAGCTGGGCTCCATTGTATGGTAAACAGAGCACTTTTGGTTGAAAGCATGTGGCTGAGGGTGAAACAGAATAGTTCCCAACAAGGCAGATTGAGCAATTTTTGAGGAATATCGTCATGAGTACATGTGCAATCATTGGTTTATGTAATATCATTGTTGTAATAAATTAAATAGTCCATTTATTATTCATTTGGATTTGTAATAAGTAGTTAATTCGGACACTCAAACATTTAGAACCTTTTGCGCGAGGACAAATATGTAATAATTTGTGTATGTCTTCCAACCCCCATTCTTTCTCCCTTTTATTTATCTGCTTATGATGAATAGCATATAGTATCATATGTTTTCCATAGCATTTTCCATGACTTGAATCTGTTCGTTTTGTATGCATAGAGGTCCGGCTCATCATATTAATCAAATGTCAATTTCAAACTTCTTACTTGAATACATGCGCTATCACATGCCTTGAATTAACTCGTATGCCATGCTAGTAGCCAAGCCTATTAATTGCACATCGTATCGTTGCATTAGTCATGTTGCATTATTTAGGATCATGCATTTCTTCTAACTATTTTCTTTCTTTTGGCTCATCTTCGGACATTTAGGGTAAGCATTTTTTTTGCTTTAGCATATTGCATACATGTGATTGCTACCGTATCAAACATGTTACCATGAGGCTAAATACTTAGTTGATATACTGGTTTGAATGCTTGTGGATGAAGGCTATTTGCTTAAATTGGGATACTTTGATTGATGTACATATGAGATCACTTTTTTAAGTGGTACATATTCAAAACATGTTTTTCAAAACAAACATGAAATCAAAACATTCCAAATTTCGTGAAATTAGTCTATACTTGTGTGCACCACATAGTAAAGATAGCATAATAATCAGAATAAGAGCATATACTGTACATAAGAATCATATCATGATTAGTAGAGGCCGATTTTTTATTGGGTGAGTGGGGTGCTCAATTCATGACCTTCCCCTCTTATATTTAAGTTCCCGAGTCGAGACACTTTGGTGATGACGGACAAGTGGCTTTCGGCACGAGTCACGGGTTTCCTAAATTTTCCAAAATATTTAGGTGGCAACTTTAAAATCTAGTAATGCAGTCTATTTTTGGCATTTTTGATTCAAAATCGATTTTTTCAAAGAATTGTCGGATTTTGACTCTTTTGTATTTTCACTGTTTCACATTGCACTTGCAAAATTAAATTCAGAACCACTGGAGTCCGAACTGTAGGGCTATCGTTTCCAAGGAGAATAAACCCCTCTGAGGAGCATGAAAAGCGAGCTACAGTTTCTAGCGGCTCTACTGGGGATTTAGAGAACTTGACTCGAAATTTATGATGTGAATTTTTATCTACACTTATATGTTCTTTGCATTGAATTTGCATTGTTACTCTAAGTCACTATGTTTTCCATCTGCTATTCCTGGATGGTTTGCCGACGGCTTGCCCAAAAGCTTACCAAAAGGCTGACCGGTCGTGGGCTTTGCCATGTTGGAAACACAACCCTTTGATCTGGATTACCGCTATATCGCTTAATCCACCTTTCACTTCTCGGTGTTAGGTGTGAAAGGTATATTAGGTAATCTTGCTGAGGTACTCCTTTTGACCATTTGGCCTAACTGCGTCTAGTAAAACCATAGTGACTATTCCAAACTATGACAAGATGCCACCCATAGACAGGATGTTGTGAAACTCTTTGTTTGAAAATAGTGCAGCCTAGATCATGTCAAAATCTAGGACAGGATAACCCTACCCCCTCATAGGGGTGTTTTGGTTCTCTTTTATCTGGTATGTGCTCTTATAGTGAAACTGTACAGGGATGCACCATGTTAGTGGTACAAAAGTTGATATCAGTTTTGAAGAGGGGCAGAGTTCAATGAGAAATACAGTGCTTTAGTTGTGTTATTTGTTACGAATTGGGCCGAAGTGCTATTCAATTTTGATTGCTTTTCTTTTCTTTCTTTTGCTAGGTAGTTTACAAAAATAGTTTCAGATAGACCCAGTATCCCCCAAGTTTTGTGGACTCGCTCCGGCAGACTCTGTAGAATCTAGGATCTTGTTGACGGTCAGCCAACATTGGTCTCTCTTCCACCGGTTGCTCGACAAAGAAGAGACAGGCAGTTATCAGCACCAACACAGAGCACTCAGCAAACACCTATTCATCCCCACCCACTCAGCTCACCAGTACCTAATTCGCCCAGACCTATGATGCCTCAGAGTGCAGAGAAGGTTACTACTATGATAGCAACTTTCCAGAAAACCATGGATACCTTGAATCAAAGAATGGCCGTACAAGAAGAAACTATCGTTGACATATGACACCCATCTGGGGCATCGGTACCTACTATACATCTAGTCCTGGCCGCCCAGCCAAATCCTGATCCACCTCTACCAGTTGAAAACCCTTAGGCTTTGGATTCTCAAGAGATGTTTGCACAGGCTCTAGCTTTCAGGCCTCTAACGCAGCCCCACGGGGGACTCCGTCCCTTTGACATCAACGATATTGATCCAACTATGTTCAAAATTGTCAGGCTAGAGAAAACGCTTAAAAAATCACAAGGCTTCAATTCCATTCTAGATATTGAAGATGGTTATACCAAGGTCTTGGTCAGATTGCTAGAAAAATTCAAGATGCCTCACATTGACAGATTTGATGGTAGTGGAGACCCCATTGTTCACGTTCACCTATTTTTAGACGTTTTGAGGCCAATGGGCCTAACTCGGGCCCATAAATTCTCATTGTTTAGAAGAACTTTATCAGACATGGCAGCTATCTAGTACGCCAAGCTGGAGAATTCTACCAAACGGAACTCGGAGAAATTATCTAAGGGATTTGCTAATTAATATTCATATAATACTCAGATAGAGGTAACTATCAGCGAATTAGAGGCAACTACTCTAAATCTCAAGGAACCCTTCATTGACTTTGTTTTAAGATGGAGAGCAAAAGTAGCCAAAATCACAAGAAGGCCATCAGAAAGGGAACAAGTTTGGTTGGCAGTTCAGAGCCTTGAACCGAACATGTTGTAGAAAGTGATCATCACACCGCTATCTACCTTCGCCGCTTTGCATGAGTTAGGGGTTCACATTAAGAGTGCTTTCAAGAAGGGAATCATTCCGAGAATCAGCGAACCGACAAAGAGGCCATTTACTAGGGTACCACTGCAAGCAATGGCACTATTCCTAGGCCTGTAGAGATCAATATCGTCATTACAATGGCCAAGATAGCAGACCCATTTGCTGGCACAACCTTACAAACCACTCCCATCAAAAACCTTTTTTCTGATAATAGTCTAAGATCAACCACTTCGACTAGGCCCCAAACTCAAAATTTTCATCCTCTTTACATGGATCTCTCTCAAGCCTTGAAAATTCTGCTAGAAAAATGGCTTTTAGAGCTCCTAGAACCCCGAATCCTCCCAAGTCCTCTTCCACCAAGACATGAACGCGATAAATATTGTGCCTACCATCAACAACACGGTCATGATACGACTCGTTGCATCTGCCTCCATCATAAGATTCAGGATCTTATTGATGAAGAGATCATAGCTCCACCAAAAAGACCTCATGTCACCACTAACCCATCACCTCCACACCTCAACCTGATCCATACATTGCCATCCACCTACAACCCAAGCATATACATCACCCCAAACCATTTACCCAAGCCTGAGGTGTTCATTCCAGAAAACACGAACTTGTGTATGATGAATGCACCTGAGCCCCAATCATCTCAAACCCCAAAAATTGAACTCCCTGGTAGTCTAATTCCAGTCCAACCCACTCCAAAGAGCCCGACCAACCAGTTCACCGAGACCAAGTTGGTTTAAATACCTCGCAGGCACCAATAGCCAAACCTACTACTTCTGAGCTGTTGAGCATTATTAAAGATCTTCAACGCACTGTGGTAGATTTAGCCTTTGGGATCTTGGCTTCATCATTGGCTACATCACATGCCAAAAATTTCACGGTAAAAAGCTCCCTAATCTTAAGGTGAGCTGCAATTGGAAAGGGCCAACCCAAAGTTAGCTCAAGTCTAGGTGATGCCATATCAACAACAGGTGGACCTTGCTCCGATATAGCCACCCAATCCCTTGGCAAAGCTGAAGTAAGTGGCAAGAATGAAGCTGGGACAAGTATTGATCCTTATGCACATCTCCTATGGGCTATTGAGGCTTTAAAAGTCAAAGGGTTGAACAAGCAGCAAGTACTTGCAATTGTTACAAAGACTGTGGATGACACTTTTGTCGCTTAGGTTGGGATCATTTTGAACTAGGGGGTAAGCCATGACAAGGGATGTCACACCAGAAACACCCCTTCCAGCTCCGGTCCTACACTTGTAAAAGATCATCAAACCCAATCAACACTTGCTGACCCTTCTGTCAATACTTCCAAGACTGGTAACCGCATCTTCAATCCTCTTTACATGACCTTGTTGAAAGCTCTCCAAATCCTCATGGGACAAGGCCACCCCAAACCCCTTGACTTTCGACCTCTCCCTGATCGCCTTTCTGCCAGGCATGATCCTGCCAAGTATTGCGCCTTCCATCAGCAACTCGGCCATGACATTGACTATTGTTTTCGCCTTTGCCATGAAGTTCAAGACCATATTGACAACAAGATCATCACTCCACCAGGTCCTACAAAGTCTATCGAAACTGGATCAATGAACTTGGGGGATAGTGCGACTAGTCCTGTGATCGAAGATGAACCACCTGCTGATGTCACGCATTTTACTCCAAACATGGTATATGGCACGCACTGATTTTAGCAATTTGAAAATATTTTTTTTTTTACTTTCTGAACTAGGTGATCAGTAAGTCTTGTTGTGTCAGAGTGTGGTGATTTCAGGTGTGTTAACCCGGGCATCATTGTCCTGTTTGTGTTTGTCTTGTCTTTTCTTTCTTTTTTTTGAGTCTATTTCAGTCGTTAAAAGATCTGAATGAAACTGCAGTAATTTTCACCTATTTCTCTGTGCCTTTAAATCATTGGATTGACGAAAGATTTTCAAAACTTTTTCCAAAACTATGATGAAAACAAAGAGGAAGGAATTACTTGGGATTTGCAAAATTTGATCGACTGAGAGGAAGAGAGGTGTGCAAAGCCCTTAATGAATGAGATCATGTCTGTTAATGTGAGTAATGAGAAGGATCCTCGCTTGGGTCCAAATTGGTTCTACATTGTCTTCAGAGGGGCACGGACGACTAGTCATTTTATTGAAAGATGTCAAAAATATTTTTGCGGGGTCCTACGAAAACATGCGTAGAATTGATCTTGAGATTGTACAACATAGGATCACTCTTGGCCTTAAGACTCAACCCCTTTTTCATTCAAAACCTTGATGTAGAATGTTCAAAATATGAGGCTTACATGGCCGGATTGGAAGCAGCTCTTAAACTAGGGGCAATAAGGTCAGATGTGATTGAAGGAAGTTTGCATAGCTGGATGAGAAGCAACCCTTGAACTAGGGACAAAAAGGTCAGATGTGCTCAAAGATTCAAAGTTGCGTCATTTCTTGAGACAACGGAGATCGACAAGAAAGTGAAATCCCATAATTTGAAAGAAGAAAATTTATTGTTGACGGACAATCAAGTTCTCGTCCACGACACTAGGGGCAAATTCAGACCCAATTGGATGGCCCCTTACATCATCAAGACTATTTAATCAGAAACAGCAGAAATTCTTGTGGATTCAGATGGCTTAGAGATCCTACGGCCAATCAACATGGACAAGTTAACTTTTCTATCCTTGAGAGGCTCGCTGGGGTAAAAACCTGTAAGGGAGACCCAGACAATAGTTAGAGTTAAAAAGAAAAAAAAAAGGAAAAGAACAAAAATGAAAAAAAATGAAAACAAAGAACAAAGAAGAAAAAAGAAGAAGAATAAGAAGAAAAAGAAGAAGAAGAAGAAAAAGAAGAAAGAAAAAATAGAAAAAAAAAAATCGAAGAAGCTCGCAAGGTTGAAAACCTGAAAGGACGGCCTTAGCAAAAGTTAGAGCACAAAAGGATAGAGTTAATAGTTGAATGCACATTAACCGGGAACTATATGAGGCCTGATTCCCATCTTTGGGATACGTAGGCAGCTTCAACTTGAAGTTTGGCCCTAATCATTTTTTTGAATTCACTCATCTTGTCCATATTTGATTGATATAACGTTATTCGACTCAGCTATCCGTATTTGATTGGCTTATCCCCATTTGATTCAGTTGTCCTATTTCTCCTTCATGATGGGTTCAGTTGCATGACGAATTCAATTATACATCTTAAAGGTTGATTTCACGTTGATCAAGTAGTGGTCAGTTGCGAAAATAGATTTTGAGGACTTTTAATGAAGTTGACTGATTTTCTCAAAAATTATTCTAGGTTTGCAAAACTCAAACCATTCTTTGGACCCAAAAAGAGAAAATTTTCAGTGCTCATGGCTTGACTCACATGATTTGAAAATGGAGAAGTGGAACAAGTATGCTAATCAAACTCCTATGTTGATCAAAATCTTTTTAGTCAAAAAACCAAAAGAAAAGGTCAAAGCAATGAACTAGGGGCACAGTTGAGTTAGGTTTTTGTTCTTTACCCGCACTTTGAATTCTCGTTACCTTAATTAAGCAATCGTTGGAAAATGCACAGTAGTTGTCGCCGACAATGCTTTTCCATAGGGCGGTTGACCAGTGATGTTTTGTTTTGTGTCCATTTTATTCCAGTAAGCATGGTTTTTGTTCGTTGTCACTGGCGATGCTTTTCCGTCGGGCATTGAAGCGGTGTTGATATGTTTTATGTCCATTTTATTCCGGCAAGCGTAAATGGTGCGTTTGGGATTGTTTTTTCTCTATTTTTTTTTTCTTTCATTGAGTTGTATTTTGTGTTTTGGTTAGTTATAGGCTCAATATTCAGTTCAAAATAAATTAAAATACAGCCATTTTCAAGCTCAAAATTCAAAACAAAATGATTTTTATGCTCAGTGTTGTGCCATTCATGCCATTCGGATTTTCCATTCGGATTTGCATAAAAAAAAAAACTAAAAAAAAAAATTTGTTTTATTAACTTCAGGGATCAAGCCCCGATCAAATTTGTACAAAAGAGAGTTGAAGCCACTCCTGAGCATATCTACAAAAAACAACAAACAAAATACAGAAAAAAAGGGGGAAAAAAAAAACAAAAAAAAAGTGGGGATTTTTTTTTTCTCTTTCTTTCTCTTTTTGATGAAGGCCACGTGCCGACCTCAATTATTCGACTCTCCCGCAGATATTTTCATCTTGAGAGTCGACTCCCTGCCGACTATCAAAGGTAGGGTATGAAGGTACTCCGAATCGGGACATGGAGGTGGCCTACCATTTCAGCTCTTTGTTCTCTGTCTTCAGTGCGCAAATCTCTGCTTGCACAGCTTTGTACATGCATTGGAGCACAGAGAGTTGGGCGTTTAACTGGTGTACCTCACTTGTCCTATTCTGTAGCCGGTGAGACAAATTGGAGACCGCAGTCACTGTCTCCATGAAGGACTTCAACGTATAGTGGTTGCCTTCAATGTCAGATTGAGCTGCCATTATTTGCTCTACCGACAGCATAGGAAAGTTAAGAGGAGCATGAGCGAGTGCACTCTGTCTAGGGGAGTTTATGGGATCATTAAAGTCTAGAAAGAGAGTGAAAGGACAAGACAAGGCCATGTGGTAGAGGAGAGAGGTGTAAAAAAAAAGAGGGACAGAGCAATAGCAGAGAGCAGACTGCGTTTTGGCAGCCTTTCTTCTCCGCTCAGTCTCTCTGTTCTTATCTCTCTCAAGTAGTGATGAAGAAGAAGACGAAAAAGAAGGAGAAGAAGAAGACAAAAGAGAAAGAGAAGAGAAAGGCAGAAGCAATGATGAAGACGAAGACAGAAGAAGAGAAAGAAAAGAAGACAGAAGAAAAGAATAAGACAAAGAGGGAGAGAGAGTCGAGGCAATTTGTCAGCCGGTTGATGCAAAAGGCGAAGCCACATGTTAGGTGCGGCATTTGAAGGAAGAGAGAAAGAGACAAAAACAGGAGAGGCGAGAGAGTTGCATGCATATGTGTATATGTATTGTATATCTATGTATTATATATATTTGTTTGAATATTTTGTCACAAGAGTGGCTTGGTTAAGTGGTTTGGTTCGACGGTTAAGGATTGAGAGGCTGGGCCCGAGGTTAGAGGTTTGAACCCCCATAGCAGCGAGTGTTTCTTTTTGTGTTTTGATTTTATGTGTATGTGCATTGTATACATATGTATTACATATATATATATATATATATTTTTCTTTGAATATTTTGTCACAAGAGTGGCTCGATTAGGTGGTCTGGTTCAACGGTTAAGGACTGGGAGGCTGAGCTTGAGATTGGGGGTTCGAACCCCTGTATCAATGCATTTGTGGTTTTCTCTTATTTTTGCGTGTTTTGCTTCTGTGACATCAGCTAACGAAATATTCCTTATTAGTAACAGAATATTCCTCGTTGACGTCAACAAATAGAATATTCCTTATTAGTAACAGAATATTTCCTGAATGTATATATGTGTACTGTATGTACATATCTGTATGTATTTGGTCTGTATATGAATATGTGTATACTGTATATATCTCTGTATGTGTTTTGTTCATATATATATATATATATGTGTGTGTGTGTGTGTGTGTGTATGTGTGTGTGTGTCTCCGTATATGTGTATAGCTTGCCTATGTTTGCCTATATACATATTTGTATTATGTATATGGTGTGTATATGTATACGGTATTTGGTATTTATACAAAAAAAAAATTGTTTTTTGAAAAAATAAATAAATAAAAAGAAATCATTCTATTATACCTTCTTTCACTCGTGTGAGATGCGTTTGGACTTCGAATTTACCTTCGCTCCTTTCACGAGAAACGTGTTAGGATGTGATGTTTACCCGGCTAAAATCTTTTCCCTCCCATAGGAAATACGGTTAGGTACGTCTGTTGGTTAGTTCACATTTCTTCTCTCGCGTGAGACGCGTTTGGATTTGTTCACTATTTCTCCTCTCGCGTGAGACACGTTTGGATCTCAAGTTCACCTTTCTCATTTCGCATGAAACGCGTTTGGATTTGTTCACTATTTCTCCTCTCGTGTGAGACGCGTTTGGATCTCAAGTTCACCTTTCTCCTTTTGCGTGAGATGCGTTTGGATTTGTTCACTATTTCTTCTCTTGCGTGAGACGCGTTTGGATCTCAAGTTCACCTTTCTCCTTTAGCATGAGACGCATTTGGATTTGTTCACTATTTCTCCTCTGGCGTGAGACGCGTTTGATCTCAAGTTTTGCATGAAACGCGTTTGGATTTGTTCACTGTTTCTCCTCTCCCGTGAGACGCGTTTGGATCTCAAGTTCATCTTTCTCCTCTCGCGTGAGAAGCCTTTGGATCTCAAGTTCACATTTCTCCTCTTATGATTCCAGCGTGGTTGGAGTCTCTTCCTCTTCTCATGATTTCAGTGTGGTTAGAGCGTGTCCTTCCTTACACGATTTTAGCGTGCTTGGAATTTTTTTTTTCCTTCTCTCACGATTCTGATGTGGTTTGAGTCCCTTCCTCTTTTCATGATTTTAGCGTTGTTAGAGTGTGTCCTTTCTCACACGATTTCAGTGTATTTGGAATTTTTTTTTCTCCTCTCACGATTTCGACGTGGTTGGAGTCCCTTCCTCTTCTCAGGATTTCAGCGTGGTTAGAGTATGTCCTTCCTCACACGATTTCAGCATGTTTGGAATTTTTTTTCTCCTCTCACGATTCCGGCATCGTTGGAGTCCCTTCATTTTCTCACGATTTTGGCATGGTTAGAGTGTGTCCATTCTCACACCAATTTTTATTAGCTCTTTATGTCGGTTTTAATCCAATTTTAAGCCAATTTCATTAGCCTTTTCCAAATTACCTTTCCATTTCTTATCTTTTAATTCATTTTGTCCAAAAGTGATAAATATGTCCACTAATGAAGAGAAGCGTCAAACAAGAAGTTGTTTTTGGCATAAGAGAGATGTAATGCCCTGGTAATGAACCTCTGAAGAGATTAAATCATTAAGCATGGAAGGTCTCTTTCCCATGCTTAAACAACTATTGTTTGAAACAACTCTTACAAAAAATAATAATAAATAAATAAATAAATAAAATAAAAAACACCAAGAAAGGAGGGAGGTTGCTGAAATGATTAGGTAAAGTCGATTATTACAAAAGTGGGACTCTTTGCATGAAAACTAAGTACATAAAGCTATCAACTCAAATGAATTGGTGTCTAAGGCCTAAACAATCAAATCCATGAGGACTTACAACACTACAAACATAATATTCAAAGCAAAAATTAAAAGCTAGTAAACAACCCCTAAATGCCAAGAAAAATAGTGGCAAAAGCAAGAGAATGTAAGTAAAAAGAGTAGAGAAAAGCAATGGAACAAAGCCTAAGGAGGGGTGGCTAACCCCTCCACTTTTTGCAATTTTAAATCACATATTTCACCCCCCAAAATAGTCCAAAAACAGCTCCAAAACAGTTCAAAAACAGTGGTTAAATTTAAATAAACAAGTGGGAAACACAAGGATAAAAGTTATGGGATAAGGTTCAAGGGTGGTTAACCCCTCCACCTTTGGTAGCTCTTAACTCACAAGTTTTAGCCCTTGAAAACAGTCTCAAAACAGTGTATAAAACAAGGAAAAGAGTAAAAAAGAAGTAAGGAAAAAGATGCAAAATTGTACCTCTTGAAAAGAAAAGTCACTTCTTAGTTGGCAAACTTGATTCCAAACATTCTCAAGTTTCTGAAATAAGCTTTGAAAGTTCAACAAAAAGCTTCAAGAACAAGCTCCAATAGTGTATATATTTTGTATGTATAGCTAAAAGGTGATATGATGTCAAGGAAGCTTTTGAAAGGAAGATGGATGTTCTTAGCTCTCAACAACCTTCAAAGCCTTTGGAAATATTTCCTAACCCTGAAATCTAAAGTGGGAGGACTTATTTATAGAGTTTGAGCCAAGTTGGTCGAAAATATCTCCAAAAAACAACAGTTGGCGAATTCCCGCCAACTGTCTTGTTTGTCGCTAATGAGACCCGGCCGGGCCACAAAACATACGGCCAAGCCCAAAAATGAAAACCGGGTCTAAAAAGGCACCGCAGACTATTTTTCACTGAAACCCGGCCAGGTCTAAACAAGCCACAGTCGGATCTAAAAAAACCCACCTGGATCTAAACAAATCCGGCCAGGTCTAAAAAATTACTTTCAAGCCCGACTTTCAAACGGGCATATCTCCCCTATCTGGACTCGGTTTTAGGTGATTCTTGAGTCTAAATTGAAGCCCCAAAAGTCTACTTTCTAATGGTGGTAGCCTCACATATAAATTCTAATTTTAAAAAGAGATATTTTTAATTTGGTAAAGGTTGTTCATTTCTTTTTTAACGGTTTGGTGCTCAACCTTTTCGCCAACTAGTTTTCTTCCATCCCCTCCTATTTCCTTGAACTTCAAACCTATAAATAAGATGTTTTTAAAGATGTTTCAAAGGGTTTACCTCCCTTCTATTTATTTCCACTTTGTCGTTACTCGACTTACCAAAAAGTGCAATATTTTAAACGAAATGTAAGCCTCGGAACATCGTAGAAACATTTGGAAAAATATTTTGAAAAATGGGGTTTTAAGGTCTAAAATAGTTTGGCCAAAATGAGGTGTAAGGTTTGGGATTAGAGCTTGAAACCAAATTCTTTTGCTGAAGATCCGAACGATTTGCATAATGTAACTTTCATCACCGAGTGTTCGGAATGACGCGCTCGAGTCTTAAGGGTGGTAAAAAATGGGGTGTCTACATCTAGCAATTTTTCTTAGTAATTCTTTTTAGAATTTTGTCCTCAATACCATAAATAGTGAGATAATGTATACCTTTTTATGGCTTTCAAAACTGATTGTAGTTTCATCCGTCGATTATAACATTTCTTTGTCTTGGCCAAAGATCAATGCAGACAATTTGAGTGTTTTATTATTTGTCAAATTTTAACACCCCCTTCTCTCACAATCAAAACCATACATATTTTTGCACACTGTTTCCTCTTCTTAACTTCCTTGCATTTTTCATGCTTCACCTCCCTACACCTCACAGGCCCCCAAAAGAAAAACAAGAACACCAATTTTTTCCACTATTATAGTTATTATATCTCCATTGCTAGCACCATCATTATCAGCACTAGCATTGAAATAGTCGAGACTACATAAAAATAAATAAATAAATAAATAAGCAAATACTTGAATATAAAGAAAACAAACAAGAGAGGGTAAGGAACTTGTTAAGCAAAGTGAAACAATTATATTCAATCAAACATTTTTACAAGCACTTGAAATGCATCTTACAAACCTAGATTTCAAACCAACTACTAAGTGCATCAAACAACTCAGATTTCACACCAACTATATTCAATCAGACATTTTTACAAGCACTCACAATACATCTTACAACCCAGATTTCAAAAGAAATACTTATTTGTTACCAAAATCAAGGTACAAAAAATCCCAAACCCCCCCCCCCACAAAATGCATAATCATCATCGCCCTTTGCTTTGTCCTTCAAACCGCCATTTTCGCCATCGTCAATCTTACAATCTTATGCCCCAGAACCCCCAAATTATGGCTGAGCTACGCTGCAATCAATAATCTCACCAGTTTAGCCTCATTCGACATCCAATTCGCCGTCGTGTATGCGGTAAAGAACCTGAATCTCGACCCTTTCGAGTCCTACGACACCTATATTACTTTCTCGTATAGGGGAAAATGAATCAGAAAGAGTCGGATCGGTGAGTAGAGATTTAAGGCTTTGTCGATGAAGAATGTGAGTTTCAAGTGGAATGCACTTCTTCTTATGCTTTTCTTCTTTTGAGTCTGTTTCGAATTTGGGTTTTGTTATTGGTTCAGGTGAGAGAGCTCACAAACGTTTGAGAGGTTAGGAAGAGAAGAAAAGAAAGAAAGAAAGAAAGGAGGAGAAAAAAAAAAGGTACCAAAACGACAATGTTTTGGAGCATGGTAGGAAGCATTACACGAGCCATGATAGAGGATTCAGGCTCATTTTAGTTTAGTTTTTGACTATTTTAATAGGCTAAAAAAATTGTGTTTGGGAAGAGGATTGAATTTTTTTTGTAGTTGGATGTGATATTTGTGAAAAAAAAAATAAAAATAATTATGGATTTGATATAACAATCTATCTTACTAACTAATTTAGCCTTTTTTTATTTATTTATTTTTTTTTAGTGCTACTTTAACTCAAAAAGTGTAAAAAATCTTTTACCAAACACTCCCATTGTCTAAACCAACTCTTTCTGTTGCCTAGATGCTATAGGCCGTTATTATATTTCATTTCCTTTGTATTAGGAAAATCCATCCACTGAAAAAACTTAAACAAACACGAAAAAAAAAAAACAAAAAAAAACACTATTAATGTGGTAATTTTATTGTTTAAATAAAAAGCATTGCCATGGTATTTTGTTCTAACATGTGAAGTTTATATTGAGCCACATTCAGCCTTTATCATATAAATTTTGTATCATTTTTTATTTGTAATATCATTACTCTTTGAATTATTAATAATGTTAGGTACATAAAATTAAAATATAAAAAATATTATGTGATGCTAATATTGGTCTTGAGTATAATATATCATTACTCAATGTCAGTGCTCCTTGTCCAATATATAGACAACCAAGTGTATTTGAAGGTTTTAAACCGAATTAGTTTGCTTGTTGATTTACATAATCTTCCACCTTTTAATTTTATGATTTTTTTTTCTCCTATAATTCATTTGAGAAGTGGTTGTTTTAGTAATTTTTTTTAAAATTTCTTGTTTTTTGGCTAAAATATGAGATAAAAAAATTGATACATTTGAAAAATTATTTTTTTGACCTTTTACTAAAAAAAACATATAGAAAATAAAGTTTGGTTTTGCTAAAGTAGAAAATCTCAAATTTAGAAGTGAAGTTCGTGCATTATGACATCAATTTGTACTCTCTCAGTAATTTAAACCGTTCATCTTATATGACAAGTTAAGAAAAATATGTACACAAAAAATTGGATTGGTCATGCATAATTAATCATATAATCAAATCACATATATCATATAACAAATGGATGATCTATTTTTAAAAACATGTATTACTATATAGATAAAAATAATTTGATGGAATGACAATCGATATTGGATCTTTTTAATTTTTTGCATTAATAATTTTCTTAGTTAATTGAATAAGTTGAATGGTTTAAATTATCGAAATGAGTTCAAATTAGTTTCATAATGGGTCAATTTCATCTTAAAGTTGAGATTTTCAACTTTAGCAAATTTGAACTCATTTGGTTTTTGGTTAAAATTTTTACCTTCCAAATGAGGTCTATAAAATTAGCCAGTAAAATTAATTATCTGAGGATCTTAAACTTTGATTCAGCATAGAAAAAAAAATATATATATAGAAAGATTCAACTTTCATTGAGTTATTATTATTTTTTTTTTATAGCAATATTCATTATCTATGAATTTATCCACAAGATTTAAAATCTTTTCACTCTATCATTAAATATGATTCCTATACTTTTACTTTTATTAACCCATGAATTTAATAACTATATTTTGAAATAATTTTGTATTGTTATCAACTTAATATAAATTTCTTGTATCATGGGTATAGTAAATCATGTTCGCGCGATGTTTGCACTAGTATAAACAAAAAAAGAAGTGGCCACGTGAACAATGAGGCCGTCTGGCCATGTGAACAATGAGGGCGGCTGTGCATGCAAAAATTATTGGTTGGCTTAGAATCAGCACCATTATACCTTTTATCAATTATAATTTATCATTTTTTTATTTTTTATTTAATTAATGTAAATTCGTAAATTTTATCTCTTTCTTCAATCATAATACTATTAAAACATCATGCGGCAATACCCCAAGACCAATTAATAACTTCTCCTCTACATGGCAATCTGACATGAAGAGTTGGCCTTGTGTTCCTCGAATTGAGCATCAAATTACATGAATATAATATATATATATATATATATATATTATATGTTGAAACAATTTTCTGTGTAAGAGAAAATTATGTGAAACAAATCAAATAAATAAAAATAAATTACTTATAGAATTTATTTACCGAAACGCATAAGTACAAAAATGATCAAGTCGAGCGTGTGATACTCTGTCCTTAAGACAAAGTCGCCCCACTTCAGTGCTTACGGATAAATGACATCTATCTCCCAGGATACAATAATCTTACACAGACTGTTGTAGCACTCCAAATAATTTGTACAGTGAACTAAAACCTCTGTTCTATACTCAGAAATTTCTCTAAAAAACTAATATGAAGAATATATATGCAAGAGAGCAAAAATGAAAGGCAACCAGTGAATTTTCGGAATGAACAAACTGCTAGAAGAGGGTCTTAATTTATAGGCAGATTGGTGACTATTGGAAAAGGCCGAACAGGTACAATTTGAACTGAACAAATACATATTCAAATCTGCAGAGCCGAACAGGTGCAGATTGAAGAGAACAAGTGCAGATTTCAAATTGAATAAATGCAGAATTCAAAACTGTTTGACATCTGCTGAAAAATGGAATCGGAGAAGGCATTGTTTGGATAGGAAATTTGAATTTTAATTTGGCACAAAATTTGGATTAATTTTGTTCAGAAAAAATAATTTTCCCACAAGAATTTTTTGAAAAAATTCAAATAAATTTTGTTCAAAAAATTAATATTAGGACCGACCCGACCCACAACCCACACCCGCTCCCGGTCCAACTAGTTAGACGGATGGCAGCGGCGGCGCGAGTCGTGTGTGATGGCTTGAGCCAAAATGCATTTTGTCCATGACTCTTCCCTTCTACAAACTTGGGGTGCCCCTCGGGGCCCAACCCTTGTTTGTCCACCTAGAGCTTATATATATACACAAGCTCTCTTAAAGTTTCAATGTGGGACAACCATTTAAAGGCAACCCACTTTTGACTCTTAAATTTCCCATTCCACGAACCCGAAAATGACGACAACTTCCCATTAACTCAAAAATGGTTTTGACGAACCATTTGCACCACGTGACTTACCATGTGGCAAGGAACACATCACCTCTTTTGACTCACCCCAAAAGACGTGTGGGCCCCACTCAAATTTGGGCTCAAAGTTGGCCTAAAATAAGCCTATAAAAAATCATAATTTTCAACAATCCCCCACATGAATAGAATTTCACGGAGAGAAAATGCAACGACATGATCTTATTACAGAGAGTACAAAAATCGGTGCTATTCTGCAAAGGATAGGTAGTTTTTGGCTTTGAACCTTCCCTTATGAGACACTATCAGATTTACTAGCTAACCAATCACTACAATATATATAAAAATGAAAAATTTGTTACAAAAGACATTTAGAGACCAATTTTCATCGTCATGAGATAGTCGTTAAAAGGTCGTCCCGAAAAGTAAAAAAGAAGGCTTTTAGCGACAAAATTTTGAAAATGTCACTAATAAATAGACTTTTAGGGACAAAACAATTTGGTCTCAAAATGGTTTATTTTTTGAGACAAAAAACTTGGTCCCAGAAGGATAATAGTTCTTCATTAATGTCTTATTTTTGTTGCTAAAAATATAATAACGACACTTTTCGCAACAAAATTATTTGGTCCCTAAAAAATAACTTTGTCCCTAAATTTTGATCTCTAAAACCTTAATTTTTTTTTTTTTTTTTTTTTTGTAGTGAATGAACATGATGTCTTGAATTGTTCAGCCATTTGTGTAAACCAAGACAATTGAACTCACATAGAATATTACCAGACATAGTCTAATTCTTAGTATTGTGTTCATTTTGGCCCTGAACAACTTGGTCTTTCATGAGTGTTCTAGAGAATTGTAGCCCTTCACAAAACTCATAGAATCGGTATCCTGCCATACTCCACTAGGTATTCCTAGATAAAAGAATCATTAAAAGTATTACTTAACCTAAATCGCTGTAAACGTCACTATTTTATCATAGAAATGGGTAGCAGTTTGACTCCCTAGTGATCTTTATGAGTCATACACAACTCGGTTGTCCCTTTGAACCTAGATCTTGGGATCTCCAGTCAACTATGTTGGGTTGCCGTTGTGGTGACTAACTCTTATTTAATTGGCTTAAGTCCCATTCCCCTCGACGAATTATCAACTAACTCTTTTGCTAACCATTTGGTTAGTGGATCCGCTATGTTGTCTTTAGACTTTACATATTTATGGAAATAATTCCATTAGAGAGTAGTTGTTTCATGGTATTATGTCGACGACGAATGTGTCATGACCTACCGTTATATATATGACTTTGTGCTCTACCTATCGCTGATTAACTATCACAATATATGCATATAGAAGGCACCGGTTTTGGCCACCTTGGAATATCTTCAAGGAAGTGACGAAGACATTCTGCTTCTTCCCAAGCTTTATCTAAAGCTATAAATTATGATTCCATAGTAGACCTAGCAATGCAAGTTTGTTTGGAAGATTTCCAAGATACAGTCGTACCAACAAGAGTAAAGACATACCCACTGGTGGATTTTGAATCTCTAGTTTCCGATATCCAGTTTACATCACAGTAACAGAGATATCTTAGAACCCTTATAATAAGCTTCTAATAATTTGGGCATACTCTAATTGAGAAATACTTTCCTGTACATTCTTAGAAAGAAACTAATTAACATCCACAGGTGTTCTAGCAAGATGATCATCATCTTTGCTAAATTTGTTAAGTATTTTCTCAGTGTAATGTGATTGTGATAAATCATATCGTTTTGATGTTTTGGTAATTTTCATACCAAGAATTACATCAACAATCTCTATGCCAAAATGTTTATTCAACATTTTCTTGGTAGTTTTAATCATCTCATTATTACTATCTATGATGAGCATATCATCCACATAAAGACATACTATTACATAACCTTTATCTGTGTTTTTAATATAAACACATTTGTCACATTCATTAATTTTAAATCCATTTGACATCATTGCCTTGTCAAATTTCTCATGCCATTGCTTTGACGCTTGTTTTAAACTATATAATGATTTAACCAATTTACACATTTTCTTTTCTTTTCCTAGAACAAAAAATCTTTCTGGTTGTTTTTTGTAAATTTCTTCATTTAACTCACCATTTAAGAAAGCTGTTTTCACATCCATTTAATGAATTTCTAGATTGTACAAAGATGAAATGGCAATTAGCATTCTAATGGATTTATTCTAGTAACAGGTGAGTATGTGTCAAAGTAATCAAGACCTTCTTTTTGTCTATACCCTTTAACCACAAGTCTTGCCTTGCATTTTTCAATTATTCCATCCGCTTTTATTTTTCTCTTAAAAATCCACTTGTACCCAAGAGGTTTACAACCTGGTGGCAAATCCACCAATTTCCAAGTATGATTTTGGAAGATGGATTCAACTTTGCTATTTACAGTCTCTTTCCATAAAGGGGCCTCGGGACTAGATATAGCTTCTTTGAAAGTTAAAGGCTCATTTTCTAACAAAAAGGTTAGAAAATCTGGACCAAAAGACTTTGAGAATCTAGCACGTTTACTACACTTAGGTTTTTCTTCCTCATTTTGATCAATCTCTTATTCTTGCTCTTGTTGATGATCATTACTAGTAACAGCATCATAAGATCTTTTATTAGTACTAGTCTCTTGTCCAGTTTTATTAGGAAACACATGTTCAAAGAATGATGCATTCCGAGATTCAATAATAGTATTTACATTCGTTTCAGAATGTTCTAACTTATGAATCAAAAACCGATATGCATTGTAACGCCCTGGAAATACACACCAAAAAATTCACCGATACCATATTCGTGAACACTCACACAAATCATCTTTCTCATTGAACAAGGAGTTAAACGTTTACATTACATACATTACATTCCCATGAAGTTCAAAACATTCTCTCTCTGTTCAGTGAACTAGATAACTTACAAAAATAAGGCCTCCTGGGCATACAACATTACAAAACATAAAAAGCAGTTCTGTTACAAATGCCCCAAAATAAACACATAACTAATAGAGTTCTTGACTTCAATTAGTTTCCAAAAGGTGATAACGCTAGTGCTTGAACCAATCTCTCAATGAGGCTGCCCTTCATCAATTCCTGAAAAATTAGATTAGGGTTGAGCTAGGTGCCCAGTAGAGATACATTTATCCATGTATCTAATCCTTTGAACGAGATAATGGTTTCCATGAGGTAAAGCGTTCTATTAAGATTGTTTTCAGAAGGACACAGTCAACAATTCATAATGAAGTATTTTAAGATAGTATGACAATCACAACTCACATCAATTAAGTACTACAATCAAATATCCACAACATGAGAAATAGACTACACTCCTCTCTACACAAGCCCAACCAAGAACAACCTTTACTTTGTAAAGACAACCCCTACATTCGCCGGCTACTATACGGCGGGACTGTGTGGACACCCAAAAACATTATTCCCACATTCGTCCAGCGATAAGCCTAGACAGGGCAATTGGGCACCTTTTTAAACTCCCCGCGCGGGTACCAACACAACACCATCTCTACTCTTCACCGACACACACACAAGGACTCATGCATGTCAACAATTTAAATCACATCTCAATCCCACATATGAACATCAAGCATAATCATAGATAAGCAACACATAAAATTCAAGGAATCATAGCATTCAAGTCACCATCTCTCTAATCACATCAAAGCCCACATTGCATTTCTCCATTATTTATCCATGTCTATGATTCAAGAGGAAACTTCATTATACTAAGTAATTCCTATTAAATTAGAAACTTAAGGTTTTACCAAATTTGGGGTTTCTCATTCTTGGTCACCAATCTAATTTCTTAGTCAAATTTCTAGTCATTTTGAAAAACAAAAAGATGAGAGATTTCTAACCATTGGTAAATGAAAAAGTTAAAATGAGAAACATGACCTTCAATTAGTTCACAAATCACATTAAATACCATAAATCTCTTCAACAATGAAGACATACAAGGGTAAAAGTATCCCTACCTCAACTATAAAGCCAAATGTCCAAGCCCCTTCACGAATCTACCACAAACCCACAATCCAATCGGTTGAGAATGACCCTCTTCAAGTGCTCTCCGCCCCTAGCAAACGATTTCGGGTGAATCATAAGTGTATGAGAGGTATTTGATGGTAGGAAGTTAGGGTTTCAAAAAGGGAGAGAAAAGGAATGAAGAGTAAAAAAGGTATTAGGTCCAAATGATCTTGAATCGCTATATTTAAAAAGCTAAGATCGCGATCCTCGCTCGAGCGAAGGATTTGTCGCTTGAGCGACTAGACATAACAACTGACCTCGCTCGAGCACAATAAGTTTTGCTCGAGCACACAATTCAAAGCTTCAGGTCTGCCACAAAAGCAGACGCACGCTCAAGCGCAAGAGTTCTTGCTCGAGCGAAGGAACGAATACACAAGTCTCGCTCGAGCGAAAACTGCGTCTGAGAAAGAAACCTGAAGACCCTCAAAACTCGCTCAAGCGAAAGAAATCTCACTCGAGCAAAGAAGCAGATTTCACAAAGCTCGCTCGAGCGCAGGAAGCCTCGCTCGAGCGAGGAAGCCAAAATCTGGAAAGGAAATATTTGGACCACTCAGCAACCGTCCTGTCCAAAACACACCTAACATAATCAAAAGCTCAGATTCAAGAGTTAAAGGAGAAAAACGGAACACGGATTCAATATATAAGTTGCAAACAATGTTTTAAAAACCGGACCGGTGAGTGAACCGGAAAAATGATCGGGTGGACGGGTCACCGGCTCAACCGACGGGTTGAACCGGAATCGAACCGTGACGTCATAAATATATAACAATTATATTTAAATAAAAATATAAGTAATAAAATTATAAATTAATAATTTTAATAATCTTAAATATTTCTCTTAATACTTTTTTTTATTAAAAAATATAAAAATATATTTAAAAGTATTATTAATTTTAATTTTGGAAGAAGAAATCAAATATTCAATATTCCCTCCATGTGATTGTAATTCAAATAATTTGATTGAAAGAAGAGCAAAAATTTTGGAGGGATATCAAAATTTTAAGTTTCCCTCCAATAAATTTGATTGAAACCCACATAGATTTCTTGAGTTTTTTGGAAGAATTTTTTTCTTATAAATGGATAGAGGCTTTCACAATAATTTTAAGCTCTCAATGGGATTCCTCACAAGAGGAGACCCTTAAAAGAGAGTTTCCAATTAAATTTTTATTATATATATATTTATATATATAAAATAAGAAAGAAAGAAAAGAAAGAAAGAAAAAAATATACAAAAAAATCGTTTTATCAACCCGGTGAACCGAAACCGGGTCGACCGGTTCGGCGGTTTGACCGCCGATTTTTTCCGGTTCTCTCAAAATAGGCCGATTTTCCACTATGACCGGTTTAGTGGGTGTACCCAGACCGGAACCTCGACCGGTCGGCGGTTCAACCAGTTGAACCGGCCGGTCCGGTCCGGTTTTTAAAACCATGGTTGCAAACCCAAGTCCAGAATACGATGAAGGTCGGGTCCAAAACCCGAATTGTTATAATCTTCCCCTCTAAAAGAATTTCGCCCCCGAAATTAATCTTCATCACTAACAAGATAAGCATAAGGTAAGCTCAACAAATGTAGATACATACATTCTAGTTTTCTATCATCTTCATTGAACCATCATCCATGTTAACAATTCCAACCATAATTATCATTCATATATACCTTTGCATAAACCAAGGTGCCAACAACAAGGAATAAGAGGAAATTCAGTTTACTTTCAACACTTACAACTCTTTGAAGGAATACAAATATAATAACAATATCTAAGGTAGACATGCTACCACCCCAAACTCATGGTCAAAACAAAGACATTAAGAATTTTGTGGCTCAAGATCAATTTCATTGGTTACTTAAGAAAAGCACGAAATATAATACATCACAAATTTAAGAAAAATTCGGGATACTTCTCGCGGACTTCGGTTTCTCGTTCCCACGTTGCTTCCTCTACCCTGTGGTGATGCCACAATACCTTGACTAGGGGAATTGTCTTACCTCTCAACACCTGTTCTCGTGCATCCATAATTTGGATTGGCTTCTCCTCGTAAGATACTTCCTCGTCTACCTCGATTTCCGTCCAATCTAACACATGAGAGGGGTCAAGTTCATATTTACGGAGCATAGACACATGGAATACATTACGAACTCCCGAAGGCTGAGGAGGTAATGCAAGACGGTACGCCATTTCTCTAACCCGTTCGATGATATCAAAGGGGCCAATAAACCTTGGTGATAACTTCCCACTTAGGCCAAACCTCATCAAGCCCTTCCTAGGGAGATTTTCAGAAATAGATGATCACCAATCTCAAAGGATAAGGGTCGTCATCTCCTGTCAGCATAACTCTTTTGTCAACTTTGAGCGGTGATTAATCGCTTACGAATGAGGGCAATTTTCTCGATGGTTTCAAGAACTAAGTCCGGCCCTAACAAAGGTGAATCCCCCACCTCCGTCCAACATACTGGTGATCTACACGGACGCCCATATAATGCCTCAAAAGGTGCCATTACAATACTGGCTTGAAAACTATTGTTATACGCGAATTCCACCAGGGGTAAATGTTTTTCCCACGACCCTTTAAAATCTAGTGCATAGGCCCTCAACATATCTTCTAGAATCTGAATAACACGTTCGGATTGTCCATCGGTTTGCGGATTGTATGCCGTACTAAAGTTTAATTGATTTCCCAAGGCACTTTGAAGACTCTGCCACAATCTGGCCATAAAGCGAGGGTCCTTATCAGACACTATGCTGACTGGCACTCCATGGAGGCGAACAATCTCACGAACATAAAGCTCCGCTAAAAATTCTACAGAGTCCCCCATACTCATGGCGAGAAAATGAGCCGACTTAGTAAGTCTATCGACAATCACCCACACTGCATCATTATTTCTCTGGGTCCTAGGGAGACCAGAAACAAAATCCATGTTGACATATTCCCACTTCCATTCGGCAACTGGAAGGGGTTACAATAGCCCTTCCAGTCTTTGGTGTTCCGCCTTAACTTGTTGACATGTTAAACACTTGGACACAAAAGAGGCTATATCCTTCTTCATGCCCCTCCACCAAAATTGTTGGCTTAAATCATGGTACATTTTGGTGCCCCCCGGGTGCACAGCGAAACGATAATGATGAAAGTCTTTCAAAACCTCCTTTCTCATTGATTCAGGTACAAACAACCGGTCGAGATAACGAACACTAGAGTCTACATAAACATTTAAACCCATCTCTTCCTTCCCAAGATGAATTCTCCCCTTTATAGCTTCCACTTCTGGATCCCCCAATTGAGCTTCAATTACCCTTGCAACAAGAGTCAGTTGTGCGACAGTGGCAAAAAGGGTTGGTTGTTTCGGAAATTCACCAAACTGTAGAGCAAATTCGTTGATATCCCCCATCATTTTCCACTCATCCATCGCTAGGTTAGCCACCATACCCACTGACTTTCTACTCAAGGCATCCTCCAATACATTAGCTTTATCGGAGTGGTAGTGTATCTCAAAATCGTAGTCTTCTAGGAAATCTATCCATCTCCGTTGACATAAGTTTAAGTCTTTCTGGGAGAATAAATATTTGAGGCTTTTGTGGTCGGAGAAGACTTCAAATTTCTCGCCGTAGAGATAGTGTCTCCACAACTTCAAAGCAAAAACAACTGCGACGAGTTCTAGATCATGAGTCAGGTAGTTTCTTTCATGGGTCTTCAATTGGCGCGAACCATATGCCACCACCTTTCCTTCTTGCATTAAAATGCATCCCAATCCCTCTCTAGAAGCATCACAATACACCATTTAACCTAACCCTCGTTCCGGAATGATGAGAATTGGAGCAGTGGTCAGTTTAAACTTTAATTCTTGAAAGGAGTTCTCACATGCTTCATTCCAAACAAACTTCACTCCTTTGCGGGTTAACCTTGTCAAGGGCGATGCTAAGGAAGAGAAATTCTCTACAAACCGGTGATAGTAACCAGCTAAACCCAGAAAGCTACGAATTTTCGAGGTGTTCTTAGGCTGCTCCCACTGTAACATAGATTCTACTTTTGATGAGTCCACCATAACTCCGTCTCCCGAAACTACGTGACCCAAGAACTTCACTTCTGAAAGCCAGAATTCACACTTCTCATACTTTGCATGCAAAACCATACGAAGATGCTCTTCATACTCTTCTTCAGAAGGCGAATAAATAAGGATATTATCTACGAAGACAACCACAAATTTGTCAAGAAATTCCCGGAAGATCCTATTCATTAAATCCATGAACATAGCTGGGGCGTTGGTCAACCCAAAAGGCATAACCAAGAACTCATAATGACCATATCGGGTTCGAAAGGCAGTTTTGGGAATATCTTCTTCCCTAGCTCGAATTTGATGGTAACCGGACCTGAAATCTATTTTGGAGAAACAACGAGAGCCCTTAAGTTGGTCAAAGAGGTCATCAATTCTAGGCAAGGGGTATTTGGTCTTAACTGTGGCTTGATTCAATTTACGATAATCTATACACAATCTCAAGGATCCATTTTTCTTCTTTGCAAATAAAGTCAAGGCTTCCCAAGGTGATGTGCTAGGGCGTATAAAGCCCTTACTAAGTAGCTCTTGTAACTGTTCCTTCAGAACCACTAATTCGGTTGGGGAAAACCTATATGGCGACAATGAAATGGGTGTCATACCTGGTAGCAAGTCTATGGTGAACTCTACCTCCTTGTGAGGTGGCAAGTCTATGAGATCTTCAGGGAAAACATCAAGGTAATCACACACTACTCTTGGAAATTCCTCCCGAATTACATCACTACCATCCTCCTGAAGGGTTGCTAATAGAAAATTAATCTGCCCTCGGCCACGTGGGTAGTAAGAATAGGGTAAAGACTTATCACACCTATCCCCCAAAAATGTGAAACAATCACCATTTGTAGTACACACGGTAACCCTCAATCCATTCCGAGAATAACATCAAAACCCGCCATTTCCAACAATACAAAATTAAACGGAAGTTGTCGACCGGCTACCTCAATAATACACCCCTGACATTCCCGGGTCAGAATGACCTTTCCCTCCACCGATGACTCTACAGTAAGCGAAGTCGACAGTTGTGTACTCTCTATCCCTAACAATGATGCAAAAGACGTAGCAATAAATGAATGTGATGCTCTAGTGTCAATCAACACCTTAGCCCAAGTATTGAAAACAAGAAATGTACCTCTCACCACTGATGGCCTCGTGGCTGGCTTGGAAGTAGTGATGGCATATACTTTGCTTTGTGACCTCTGATCCCCCATGTCACTCCTTGGAACATAAGCTTGTGGGATGGACTGAGCAGATGTGGCTCCTTGAACTGCCTTGGGTGCTTGCCCTGATTGAGTCTACTGATAGGAGTGCCTCTGCCCTTGACCCATCTGTAAGCCTCCAGATTGCCTAGATCCCGCACTTCCGAAACCCCTGCCATTTGTGGACAAAATTTCTTCAAATGCCTAGGTTGTCCACATTGATATCAAGATTGTGGTTGGCTCCTATTCTGAGATTGACCCTGTGGCCGCACAGACTGAGACCATGCCCCACCCTTCTGTCCACACTCCGCAGCCTTGTGACCCATTTGGCCACACCTATAACATGCACCAGTAACTCGGGGCATGTTTCCCGAACTCCCACCCGACACATAACTTGAATATTTGGCTTGTTGTGGAGATGATTGCCAAGATGATGACGAACCCCTGGACCTCTTGGAAGAACCCGTGTCACTCCTGGTATCAGACTGTCTTGATCTCTTAGACTTTTGCCTTGCCTCTTCAACCTCCACTATGATCTCTACATGAGCTGCCGCTTTAACTAATCGATCATAATCACAGATCATGTTGCCAACCACCTTCATCAAAATCTTTGGCCTCAACCTTTTCTCAAATTCAAGGCATTTCCTCTCTTTAGTAGCCACCAATTCGGGTGCAAAATGAGATAAGCTAGTGAACTTACCCTCGTATTTCGCCACCGAGGTATCTAGTTGTAATAGTTGCTCAAATTGTTTCCTCAATTGCTCCCTAGCCGTGGTAGGGAGGAATTTATCTTGGAAAGCTTGCACAAATGCTCCCCAAGTATGCTCAACCCTATGCTTAACGGACTTCCACCACTACCTGGCCTCTCTCTTCAATTGGTAGGCTGCTAACGCCACTCACAACTCATGCTCTTGGATGTCTAGGATCTCGAAAGACTTGACTATTTGCTCCAACCACTCATCAGCTTTCATTGGGTCGGGCTCACCACTATACTTAGCCGAATTAGAACGAAAGAACCCCTTCTTCTGAAAGGAAGCTCTCGTTTCCCCCTCAATGGTTCTAGTCGCTTGTTCGACTCTCAATATTTCCATGGACTCCCGTAGAGCCCCTGCCATTTCCCTCGCCAAAGCCCCCATAGCTTCTTGGGCCGGTGGAACGGGTATGTTGTTTTGACCCACTCCTTCCTCTTGTGGAGGGATCTCAGGTTGAATGGGGATGTTCTTGCCACCCCGATGGGGTCTACGCCGAGGCCTAGCGCGCCCAGGCATCTGTATAAACGAGACAAGGATAGATTCAATAACGAGTTTCCGTACCTAAGTGATCTATGTTCACTTCCCGTGCAACCCTCATGCCGTTATACATCAAGAAATTCAAACAAATACTCAATATTCACATAGAAACACACATGAGTCATCCTCCCTGTAGACACCCCATTTTTGACCGTCCTCAAGACTTGGACGTCACCGTTTGAACACTCGGTGATCATCCATGTTTGTGTTCGTTTGGAGTTCCCGGAGGTCTCGGCTCGCGCGCCTTGCCTCAGGATCTCCGAACTCGACCGTTTAGTGTCTGGTTTCATACCAAACACTTGTGTTTTGCCTTGGAGGGGCAGGGAATGCCTTGTGAGGCATCCCCACACATCACCGGCAGTGGCTAGAGGCCACCAGATGGTTTTTGCTGCCATCGGCACTATTTATTGCCGGCCGGCACTATTTGTTGCCGGTCAGCACTATTTTATGCCGGTCGGCACTCTTTTTTGCCAAAATGGCATTTTTGGCCGGCCGATTACTGTGCATCTGCTTTTGTAGATATTTTAAGACAGCTGTCTTGCTTTTTGCATCCCTCCATAAACGTGTATGGAGGGATCTCTCTCTTGGAAGCTTGTCTTGTAAGCTTTACAAGACAATAAGCCTCTATAAGAGGGAGCCTTCTCTCTTGTTTCTAGGGGAGACACTTGGTTAGAGACTTGAGATATTTTGGGAGCTTAGACAGCCATTGTTAAGCTCTAGTTTTAGGGTTTGAGTTGCATACACATCCTATCTCTCTTTCCCTCTCTTTTGTGCTCTAGGTGTTTTGTGTCATACTATTGCACATAAACACCTAGTGTTTCACCTTTGTCTAGCTACTGAGGTTCTAAGGGACTGATTTTAGTACTTTGGTGTTGGATTCAAGTCAAGGAAGGCCATTGGAGCATCATTGTTGAAAAAGGCTTCAAGGGTAAGAATCTCACCCCTTTATTCCCCATTTTTGCACCTTATTTCTACCTGTCTTAAATTCGTTTTTGAGCTTGGTGTATAATACAAAAAAGTTCTGTTTTTAGACCCTCTTGATTGTTTATTAAGGGTGTTTTGTGGTTTGATGGTGCTTGACCCCTCTTAGGCCTTCAAAGGCCTCATTTTGTGCTATTTTGTGCTAGTTTCGGGACTTTGGTGTTTGGGCCTCTTCACCACTGAAATATTGAGGGATTTCAGTGGTGGAGATGGTTCCTTGAAGTCTCAAGAAGGAGAGGGCCACCCCCTCTCCTTGTTGTCCTTGAAAAGGGCATGTTTTGGCCTCTAAAGGGAGCCTATGTTTGAGTGTGTGTTGAGCATGTATAGACTGTTTTTCATGCTTATATTTCCATAATATGACATGATTTTAAATTGGTTTTGGTACTCCATGCATGTTTAGCATAGTTGCCATGTAATGCCTTGTGATCCCTTAACATGTCTTAGGTTGTGTGCCTTTGTTTCTAGCATGTTTTAGGCTTACATTTGTGAAGATTTTGTGCTTATCTTGACATGTTTTAGGTCTGTCCATAAGTGTTTGGGTTGATTTTAGCATGCTTAGTATAGCCTCTTTGCATTTCGGTTTGTTGGCCTTAAGTATGTGCATGTATAGCATGACATCTTTGCATTGATGTGGTGATTTGGGACCATCCTACATGCTATTTCAGTCCCATTTTCATGCTTGTGTGACTGCCTTGCATGCATCTTTAATGCTTTGGAAGCTTGTGCAGCAATGCTCCTTGTTTTGGCACTTGTGCATGCCTTTAAATTTGAGCCATTTAGATGCCATCTAAGTGGTCTTTTGGGCCTTATATTATGTACTAAAATTCTGTTTTTAGTCATTTAGTCCATGCCATGTTTGGTCTTGCTAAGTGTAGTTCAATGCCCCATTGGTTTGCTTTGAACACTTGGACTATTTGTTGCATGTTTTGGCTTGATTTTGTTGCTTGGTTTGGCACCATCCTAACATGCATTTTCAGAGCTTATGTTGCATATTAATTGCCCATGTCATCCCCCTTTCAAATGTGTTTGAGGGTTGTTCAATTTGTGCTTAAGTGTTGGCCCTCAATTATGTGCATGTGTGTATGTATTTGGTCCCTCATGTTTGGGCATTTTGGCCACTGTTTTAGGCCTATTTAGGGCTGCCTAATTCATGTTTAAGTCCATCCTCTATTTGGTTTGCATGGCCCCATGTTTGCTTGCATGCTTGCATAAGTTTGTTGCCATGCCATGTTGCATCCTTAGCTTGCATGCCTAGCTTGCATTGCATCTTGCATGCATGCCTTGTTCCTTGACTTGATGATAGGAATTGGGCCTTAGTTTGTTTGATTGGTTTGCATTTCATTTGACATGAAAGTTGCATACTCGATTCCTTGGGCCATCATGCATGGAAATGCGTGATTGGTGGTCCGAGAATCGAGGCACATGTCCCTTTGAGTCATTACAATGATAAGAGACATGATTGGTGCATATATGCCTTGAAATGTGCTGCCATGCTTTGCCTTGCCCTCTGTTGCTGTCATTTGCAGATTCTGCAGGAACACTCTGCCGACCGGCAGTGTCAAGTGCCGACCGGCAACTATTTCTCTGCCGATAGCCTCACCTTGTGCCGGTGGCCACATTCCACTGCCGGTGGCAATTCCATCTAGCCGGTGGTGACCCCTTTTGTCCAAGGGAGCAGTCCTGAGATTTTGGCAACCTCCAGAGGAGCAGAGGAAGGAAAACAGAGGCAGCCTATGCATGGCGGCGCATTTCCCGAGGCGATTTACTGTTTTCTTAGCTTAAGTCAATTTGCTTAGCTGATTAGGCAATTTGTAATATTTAATTTGCTTGTGTAGTTAATTAATTTGTAATATTTATTTGGTCCCTCCGAGCAAGGGCAAATCTTTAATAAGTGTGGGTGAGTGTGTGTATGTCTTCCAATCCCCACTTGTTTCTTCCCTGTTACTTACCTGCTTTGATGGTTAGTATTAGGGCACGTTTAATTTAGCATACCTTATGCTATGCATGCGTGCATCCATGCATTTGTATTACATGCATTAGGCTCGGTACATCACGCTAACTGTATTTGTATTTTAATTCCAAATTGAATACGTGCATCGATTGATTGCATTTCACATGCCATGTTTAGGATTAGCCGAGCCTATCTAGTTGCATTTTTGCATGTGATGCATTAGCCATTTTTTTAACATGAACTAGGACATGCATGTTTGCTAACTAGTTTATTGTTTTGGCACGGAGTACGATGTGAGTATTTATGCTTTAGCATCTTGCATGCGTGTGAATGTTGCCATGACAGTATGCTTGCCATGCGGCTAAATGCTTATGTGTTATTACTGTTTGGATGCCTGTGGGTGAAGGTTGGATTGTTTGAGTTGGAAAAACTCGTTGAAATCCGTATTTTAGCTTACTTGCGAGTAGCAAATTCCAAAGCGCTTTCCAATACAAACGGATATGCAATGCCTGTTTCCAAATTAGGCAATCTAGTCTATACTTGTTTGCTGCGCGCATAACATAGTAATTCTAGGCTAATAAATGGAATAAGAACACGTAACGTTTTCAAAATCAGATATCATGGTTAGTAGAGGCCGGTCTTCGGACCGGGCTAAAGGGGGTGCTCATAGCTGACCTTCCCCGATCGTACCCTAGCTCCCGAGCCGAGACAACTCCGGTGATGACGGACATGTGGCCTTCGGCACCGAGTCAGGGTTTCCTAAATTTCCCCATTTTAAAAATATTTAGGTGGCGACTCTGTATCTGGCAAAGCAGTCCATGTTTGGCACTACTTTTTCAAAAATCTGTTTCTCAAAACGATTTGCCAGATTTGGACTCTTTGGTTCAAGATTAAGAACCGTGACACAAATCGAGTCCGAACTGTAGCGGGGTCCCTCGCAGACTTGTTACAGTTTCTGACGACTCTGCTGGGGAATTTAGAGAGCTTAACTCGAACGCGTGATATCCTATTTTGATTTCGCTTAAGTGTTTCTTTGCATTTGCATGTGCATTGGTGCGCCTAGGAACACAGTGTTTGCCATCTGCCATTCCTGAACGGTTTGCCGGAGGCTTGTCTTGTCAAGGCATGACCATAAGGCTGACCGGTTATGGGCTCTGACAGCATGGGAACACAAACCCTGGTTTACCGGGGCACCCTTTTCGACCATTCGACCTAGTGCATATTCGGAATCCATAGTGACCATTCCAAGTTAGGACAGGTTGCTTACCCGATGTTAGGTTGTTTGAAACCGCTGTGTGCATAGTGAAACCCTAGCTCCTGACAAAATAGGACAGGGAATCCCTACCCCAACATAGGGGTGTTTTGGCTCTCTTACTTGCTATATGCTTTTTAGAATGTGTTTCTACAGGGAAAGTATATATCAGTTTGCAAGTTTGAATATCAAACCTGAGGATACCGATATCAGTGTCAGTTATGAGAATCAGTTATCTGCGGGTATCGGGTTCAGTTTTTGGGACAGTGATTTCTGGGAACAGTGATCAGCAGTAGAGTACAGATTGTTCAACTACACCAGTGTTTGATCCGTTTTGGGCTGAAATGCTGTTTGTTTCTCCTTTCAGTTCAGAGTATCCAGAGCCGGTACAGAATAGTCAGTGTCCCCCTTGCCGTGGCAGGGCTAATGATGACGCAGAATTCAGAAGAGATTGTAGTTATGACAACCGCATTAGAGCAAGGGATCACCCCGCAAGGTGAGGCCAGCGTTGATGTGTCACATCCACCTAGGTCGCCTGTTGTGCACCCGGGTTGGGCTCCCCAGTTATACCAGGCTCGCGAGCCTACTACTTTTGAACTGATGGGGATGATAGGTGATCTCCAAAGTTCTGTGGCGGATCTCGCCTACGGGATGTCAGCTTCACCCCCAGCGGCACCGTATGCCGGGAATTTCATACCACAGGAGCCCCCGCTGCTGGGGCGGATTGTGATAGAGCTCAGCCAGCCAGAGGTGGCTTCCAGCTACAGCCACGACATGTCAGCAACAACCGGGCTTCGCTCTGAAGTAGCAACCCAAACCCTTGACCAGGCTGAGGCCAGAAGAAAAGACAAAATGAAGGCAGATGCCGATCCCATTGAACAGCTGCTGTGGGCAGTCCAGGCTTTGAAAGCCGGGGGGATGAACAAGCAACAGGTATCCGCAGTTGTGGCAAAGACTGTGGAGGATGCTTTCCCCACTCCACCTGAGGGTAGTTCAAGCTAGCCAGAAAATCGAGATAGGCCCCGTCATGCCAAGACATTTCCTCCCATTCCCGCTCCTACACCCGGGAAAGATCAAAAAGCCAAGGCAGTGCCAGCCGACCGTTTCGCTAGCACATCTAGCAAGAGTCCTCAAACTTCAAAGTATCTGCCTCGAGGACGCAGAGCCTTTCACGCCCTCTACATGCCTTTGTCTAGGGCATTTCTAATATTGGCTAAAAAGGGGCATCTTAAACCCCTGGAGCCTCGACCACTCCCGAAGAATCTCCCCGCCACGCACGATGCTACCTTGTACTGTGCGTACCACCAACAGTCCGGCCGCAGCACCGATGGTTGTTTTCGCCTTCGTCATGAAGTGCAGGATCTGATCGATAATGAGGTCATTCTTCCACCTACCTCGGCAAATTCCGTCACTACTGAGCTGTTGGACTTCGAGGATACTGCAAATTTGTGATCAGGGGTTGGACCACCTGCGGGCGGCGCTCGTTGTATTTCAGATGTGGCGTTTGGCACGCACTTTTTGAGCATTTGTAAATGCAGTTTTGTAGCTTCTGGCTTGGGGTTTTGGGTCAGTTCTCAGTTTTGTTTTGAGTCTGCCTTTTTGCTTTGAGTCAGTCTCTTTGTTTTTGGGTCTGTCTTGTGCTACCGAGTCAGTCCCGTTGTATAGGATGTCGAGTGATTCCGGGGTTGTTGCCTCGAACACCGTTTTGTATTTAACCTTTTTGCTATCTTTTTGAGTCTGTCTCTGCTGTGGAGCCAGTTACATCCAAGAAACCTGAATGAAACGGCTGCGGCTATCATGTTTCCGTGTTTATTATTTATTTTGGGCTAGTTGTGCCAGAGGACTTGAATGGATTGACAGTACATCTCGCATGCTCTCCTGTGCGCCAAACTCATTGCATTAACCTAAAGTTCTTCAAAACTTTTCGGACACTGCGGTGATAAAAACGAAGAGGAAGGAATTCCTCGGGTTTTGCAAAACTTTGATCATTTCAGAGAAAGTGAAGCATGCTAAGCCTTTTTAATGAATGAAACCATGCTTGTCGGCATGAGTACTGAGAAGGATCCTGGCTTGATCCAGATTGGTCCCACACTATCTTCGGCGCGAGCGATTTGTCGCTTTCTTAAAAACTTTCAAAAATAAATGTTTTACGCGGCCTTGTGAAGACCTGTGTGAGACCACTCTTGAGATTGCGCAGCCTAGGATCACTCTCAGCCTCAAGATTCAACCCGTTCAAACTTTGAACCCGTTTAGAACATTCAGAAAGTTCAACGGTCAAACATCATGCAAGGTCTGTATGGCCAAATCAGGGGCAGCCCACGAGCAAGAGGCACCAAAGCCGAATCTGCATCAAGGAAGTAGATCTCACCAGAAGGAGCTCGTGGAGCAGCCATGATGGATTCTCCTGCAAAACATTGCAACAGCCGTTCTCCTAGATACAGAGAGGCTTCGACTCCAAAAACCATTTGGCATGGACTTGCTACACTTTTACCCTTTGAGAGGCTCGCTGGGTCGAAAACCCGGAAGGGTGACCTAGGCAAAAGTTAGAGCAAGAGAAAAATACAAAAGAAGCAAAAAAAATGCAAAAACAAAAAAAAAAGAAAAAAAATGTGGAAAGAAAAAAAACAAACAAAAAGAAATCAAAAAAAAAGAAAAGAAGAAGAATAAAAAAAAAAAGAAGCTCGCAAGGTCGAAAACCCGCATCGGGCGCCTTGGCAAAAGTTAGAGCCTGAAAAGTGAAGGTTAAAATACCCGAGTGTACCTTAACCGGAACTACGTAAGGCTTGATTCCCATGTTTGGGATACGTAGGCAACTTCATCATGAGGTCCAGCCCCCAACGCTTTCATAGCGTCTTAGTCCATGCAATGGTTTTGATTTCATCCCAAAGTCCAGTCACCAACACCCTCCAAGGTGATTGTGTCCATATATTTGTTGTGATCGTCTTCGTCATCGCTGTGTCCAAGAGCTCGACCACCACCAATGAAGACTGTTTGCGGATTGCTGCGGCATCATCCAAACAAGGGGCAACTTTCCGTTGCTATAAGCCGACGAGAGACGCCATTCAAACTAGGGGGAACTTTCCGTTGCCTCCCACCCCCCTTCAAACCAGGGGCAATTTTCCATTGCCTCCGATCCGAGGTTGCGCATCTCAAAGAGTAAGTTCCATGCTCGTTGAGCATTGACTGTTTGAAAAATAGTTTTTGAAAATTTTTACTGAGGTTGACTATTTTCTCGAAAACTATTCCGTTTTCCAAAACTGGACCATTGTCTTGGACCCAAAAAGGAAAATTTTCAGTGCTTACAGCCTGACTTGCATGCTTTTCAAATAAAAAATCGAACAAGTACGTTAATCCGACTCTCATTTTGATCAAAATTGTTTTAGTAGAAAACCGAAACGAAAAGAATGGTTAAAATGATGAACTAGGGGCACAGTTGAGCCAGGCGTTCTGTCTTTCCCTCGTCATCGACGTACTCGCCAGAAGAGCGCTCTACCCGTCAGAAGAAATAGCCGTGAGCTAACGGTGTTAAGCATGAACCCACACCTTTCTATTTATCCATCAATCACCCCGGGGAGGGATGAAAAATGAGAGAATGAAGAATAGAGAGGTGTAAGTTGAGAGAAAAGCGAGGAAAAGGGTTTTGAGAGAAAAATCCGAGCTTGAGAGTCGAGTGATGTGAGAATCACAAATCAGAAAGGGTGGGGAACAATACCCAGATCGAACTGGCTCCTCGTGATCGGAGGTCCCCCGCCTTCGTTAACACGTCTGTATGTCATGTCTTTTGTTTTGCTTATCTCAACCTTTGTTTTAGGTCTTTTTCGAGCTTGTCTCGTTATGTTTAGGTCGTGTACCTGTGTTCGAGTTCTCCCCGCCGTGTTCAGTTGCAGGCTCGATACCCCGGTTTGAAAAACCCTCATTCGATTTCAAAAAACATTTACACTCAGAATGCTGTGCCATTCTCTACATTTGAGCATGCTTCAACTCCAACCGGTTTCGTCTTTGAGCTCCGTCTTGACAGATTGGGCTGTTTTGTTTAAAGTTTACTGTGTGCAGAATGAACCGAATGCTGTGTTATGAACTGTATGCAGATTAATCCCCAACAGAGTAAAGGCTGTGTGTCCAGAGTCAGGCAGTGGGTTATTTTGCTGTTGGCTGTTTAGTTATCTGATTATTACAGTGCAAGTACTCAATCATTCAGACAACAGATCAATTTCATTTACATTGAAATGTAACATGATGGGATGCGATGCAATACATAAGATATGTAAATGTAACACTTTTTAAGCAAAAAATCTGTTCATTTCATAATCTTTTTCAAGTACACAAGTTTTGAAGAAAACAAAATCTGCCTGCCGCAGTACAAAGCATCCTAACTACCAACAAAAGGGAAAGTACAAGAAAGAAAGAAAAATAACAAAAATCTGTATCCATGATGAGCACTCCAAGGGCCATCAGTCTGTCCTGGTCCTCTTCCTGGACGAAGGTCCAGGAGCATCATCAGCATCGTCGTCAGAGCCCGAGCTAGAACCGCCTCCGGTCTCCTCCTCCGATGACTCGGACCCCGTCTCTGCCTCCGCCTCTGACTCCTCGTCATCATCATCGTCCGGGACTGGAGCTCGCGAGCTACTCCCGACATGAGTACGCCCTCCCCTGGTGCGGGGAAATACTCGGCCCTCCTCATCTCTCCCCCGAGCAGGGACGGAAGGTCCCGCCGAAGCACCCCCTGCCATAGGAATCTGGAAAGGAGGCTGAAAAGTACACAAAAGGGGAAATGCACCAGTATATTGTAAACAGTTTATCAGTGCAGAATGCAGTGTATGAGTACAGTGTGTGTATGCCGTGGGCAGTTTACCAGTGCAGAATGCAGTGTATGAGTACAGTGTGTGGATGCCGTGAGCAGTTTATCAGTGTAGAGTACAGTGCAGAATGCAATGAGTGCAGTGTATCAGATTCTGTGAGATCAGTGTGTCAAGTGTTGTGCCATGCATCCGATTATGTGAAGCAGCATATGAATGGTTTGAGGCTAGTGTCAGAAGAACATACCGGAATGCTGTAGAGGGCTAGGAGATCAAAAGTCCGCTAGAGCATACCCATCATGGAGGCATTCATCTCCAATGACTGCCGGGTGTACGCAGAAGAAGCCTGCAAAAATGTCAAATGCATCAATATTCTGTGGAATATCAAACAAACTGAAATGAAATGACTATACAAAAATGCAGTAATACATACCGGAGGTAAGTCAGGGACACCGACGAACTCGTGATCAGCTGGCGGAGGGGCGAAGGGGATCTGATAGGTCGCCCCACCCTGCCCCTGGAAAGTCAGTACAGCTGGCAGGGCGGGCCAACCAGCCCCCCGTCCTCCCTGAACTCCGCCCCTGCCACGGACTCGGGCCCTCCACGAAGATCCAGCCCCAGCTCCTGCTCCTACCCCAGCCGCTGGCGCCACGGGCCTAGCTCCCTCCGCCCGATGGCCACCGCTCAGAGGTCGCATCAGGTACGTCTGCATGTACTCTCGGTAGTCGCCGATGCCTCTGAAGCGGGTCGCCTCCCAACCGATGGTGTAATCATCCAACTGCTCAATGGTGAGCCTCTCGGTCTCCCTCATCTCTGCAGGAGGGTGAACCGGGACTATCTTCTCAGGTAACCCTAGGGTCTGGCGTAGAAAGCGCTCCCCCAGGTACCAAGCTCGACAGACCGGGCCCTCTAGCAAGATCCGGAAACGCGAAGTCTCCTCCGCACCGGCAAAACGGCCCCGCGTCACCGCCGGCAATGGATCCCATGGCCGCCAAGTGATCTGAAAGTGCCATACAGTTGTTACCTACTGTTATTGAAATATGCAGTGGGAAAGTGAAGCTTAAATGGACTGCAAGTAAAACATACCTCGGCCGGGGTATTGGTGTCGAAGTATCGGCGGAAAAAGCCGAAAGTCTCTCGCGGCCGCCGGGTGCATCTCCCGTCAAAGCGCCGTGAGAAGGGGACGACCAAAGGAGTCTCTGTGACTGGTACAAGGGCAAGCCTAGGAAAGTAGGCGTAAACCCACAGCTGCAAGGTAAATACCAGTGCATTTATCAAAAAAAGCAGAATATACGGAATAAAGCAGAAATGGCAGAGCCGTGTGTTGTGCAGTGTGTTGTTTACAGTGTATACTGTGAGCAGTGTACAGTCAGTGTGAAGCAGAATGTATGTGTGTGCCGTGTGTACAGTATACAGCAAGTATAGAGCAGACTACAGTGTGTGCAGTGTACAGAGTACAGAAAAGATAGAAAAGCAGAAATGAAAAGTGGAGAAGAAATGTACCTCCCAAGCCCGCCAGTAGCCTCCGAGCAACTGGCCGCTGCCGCGCGAAGCCGAGCTCATGTACCCATAGAGGGTGGCCAGAGCGGCGCCACCCCAGTCGTAGTGCAAAATGTCCCGGACGTCCACCAGTGCGCTGAGAAGACAGAGAGGCACAGTGTTCGCCCGGTCGGCGAAGATGGTCGTCCCGAATAAGAACATCAGGAAGCCGCGGGCGTACCTCTCCACGTCCTCCTGAGTCATCTGAGCCTCCTCCTCCAACACGGGCTGGACCCTAAACTGTACCTCGAACCAGGAGTACCGCACGAAACCTGGGCGAGCGAGAGGTGGGGCCTCCCCCAGCAGATAGACCTGAGCGGCGGTCCACTCGTCCATATCTATGTCAAAGGGGATCGGATCACCCCCTACCCCGATGCCTGTGAGCATCGAGAAGTCATAAGGGGTCATCGTCATGTCTCCTGCTGCGGAAAAGTGAAAAGAATCGGTGGTGTCCCACCACCTCTCCGCCAGAGCGACAAGGAGAGGTCTGCATGTGGAAAGCCTGGAGAGCCCTCGGCAGAAGGCGCCGAAGCCCGCCCGGTCCACTATGCGTCGGACTGCGTCAGGGAGCTCATCGTACCACTCCCGTGCGCCAGTATTCCCATACCCGCGGATGGTATGGGAACCCTCCTGCAAACAGAAAATAACAATTGCAAAGCAACATTCAAAATGCAGTTTTGAAAAGCATACAGATACAGCGTGCGTGCAAGTTTGACAGATTTTGACAAATACCGGGTGCCGATGTGCTTACAGTGAACTACAGCGTGTGATGCGTCAGCCTGTTCGGCTGGTTCAGTGCAGATACAGCATGCGTGCAAGTTTGACGGATCTTGACAAATACCGGGTGCCGGTGTGCTTACAGTGAAATACGTGTGATACGTCAGCGTGTTCAGGTGGTTCAGTACAGTATAGCATGTGTGCATATGTTCAGATTTAAGCAAATACCGGGTGCCGGTGTGCTTACAGTGAACTACAGTGTGTGATGCGTCAACATGTTTGGGGAGTTCAAAACAAATATAGCATGCGTGCAAATTTAACAGATTCAGACAAATACCGGGTACCGGTGTGTTTGCAGTGGAAAACAGTGTGCAGTGTGTGTGCATGTGTGTGCATGTGCCAATCTCAAAAAGATGTCAGTTGTATGTATGTTTACAGTCAACTACAGTCTACGGTATATCAGATTTCAGCAGTTAAAGAGTACAACTAGCTACGACAGTTTTGTATCCTACATTGCGGAAAGTAAAGCAGAAGAAAGAGAGTTACCTCGGAAATGCTGAAGGAAAGATGGGAGGTAGGCTCGCGCAGTAGTAACTCAGGCGCCACGTGCCTCTCGAAGCTCCGGAACTGACGCAGACTGTCGGGGGGCAGAACATGGATCGTCGGTCGGTAGGTCGTCGGGTCGAACGGGTGCTCGCTCAAAGGTAGGAGCTCGACCCCGGGATCCATCTCGTGGTCCGGGGGAGTCCCGCCACGTGGAATGTCGTTCGCCATGTAGAGAATGATGAGAAAATAGCCGGAGGAAGGAAAACCGGGCCGGAATACGAAGAGTCAACCGAAAAGTCAACTCCCGAGAAGGTCGGAAATGGCCGGAAAGGCCGGGATGTGAAAAGGCACGGGAATGAAGAGGAAAGCAAGGGGAACAAACCCCGAAAAGGCGGGAACACCAAACGAGGCACCGAAACAAAGATTTGTTCGGTTGAAAATGTCCGAAACGCGAAGAAAATCGCGAATCCGACGACGAAACGGGCGTAGAACGCGAAGAAACAGGCGAAAAATGAGAGAAAAACACTCTAGAGAGAGAGAGTGAGAGTTTTCGGCGGTGGGGAAGTGAGGAAATAGGGTTTGAAACCCAATTTTAAAACACCCAGGGTGAAAAGTCGAAACTGCCCCGACTCAGCAACTGTTTGCCGGTCGGCAGTGTTTTGTGCCGGCCGGCATTATTTTGTGCCGATGGATTTATTCTACAGCCGGTGGCCTCCCCTTCCGGCCGGTGGTGTTCCCACAGCCTTGTTTAGGCCATATTAGTAGTTTGTGGTCTTCATATCTCAAGAAAGTGCATCCCCGACACTCAACCGGCCTCCGTTGTGACCTCGGATCGTGTTTTCCATGCGTGGTACTCGAATTCGTGCAAGGTGTATCCTTTTTGTATCCTTTTAGCTTTTACGAAATTCAAAAGTTGCCCCATGTGCGTTGCACGCGTTCATCGCACTACTTCGGTGCATTACATCGCGCTGTCATGCGCCTCACATTCGCATTGTTATGCATACAGTATGCGTTGTAACACGCACCCCTTTGCATTATCATGCACATTTCTCATGCATTGTCATTGCATTTTCATTCCATGCATTGTCATGCATTCCGAAACACGTGCGTTGTTACGCATTTAAGTCCATTTACATTCCGTGTGTCACGCGTGTCACACTTAGCAACATTTTACATTTCGTGTGGCATGCGTGTCATACTTAGCATCGTTTACATTCCGTGTGGCATACGTGTCGCACTGAGCATCATTTTGCATCTCGTGAGGCATGCGTGTCTCATTTATTTCATTTATATTATTTTGCATCGGCACGTGTGCCCCATTTGCACCGGCACGTGTGCCTTATTTGCATCGGCACGTGTGCCCCATTTGCACCGGCACGTGTGCCTTATTTGCATCGGCACGTGTGCCCCATTCGCATCGGCAGGTGTGCCTCATTTGCACCGGCACGTGTGCCTTATTTGCATCGGCATGTGTGCCTCATTTGCATCGGCACGTGTGCCTTATTTGCACCGGCACGTGTGCCTCATTTGCACCGGCACGTGTGCCTCATTTACATCGGCACGTGTGCCCCATTTGCACCGGCACGTGTGCCTTATTTGCATCGGCACATGTGCCCCATTCGCATCGGCATGTGTGCCTCATTTGCATCGGCATGCGTGCCCCATTCGCATCGGCATGTGTGCCTCATTTGCATCGGCATGCGTGCCTCATTTGCATTGGCATGTGTGCCTCGTCTGCATTGTCTTACATTCCTTACGACCCGCATTGTCTCACATCCACTTTTGTATTGTCATGCATTATTGTTCAATTTCTTTGCCTGCGTAGACCGCATGTTTTTGATTGCGTAGACCGCTTTATTAATTTCATTACTTGCGTAGACCGCATGTTTTGATTGTGTAGACCGCATTATTAATTTCTTTGCCTGCGTAGACCGCATGTTTAGATTGCGTAGACCGCATATTAATTTCATTACCTGCGTAGACCGCATGTTTTGATTGCGTAGACCGCATTATTAATTTCATTACTTGCGTAGACCGCATGTTTTGATTGCGTAGACCGCATTATTTCATTACTTTTCTTAGACCGCATGTTTTCCTTGCGTAGACCGCATGTAGACACCCCATTTTTGACCGTCCTCAAGACTTGGATGTCACCGTTTGAACACTCGGTGATTATCCATGTTTGTGTTCGTTTGGAGTTCCCGGAAGTCTCGGCTCGCGCGCCTTGCTTCAGGATCCCCGAACTCGACCGTTTAGTGTCTGGTTTTGCACCAAACACTTTTGTTTTGCCTTGGAAGGGCAGGGTAGGGCTTGTAGACCATCCCCACCCACCACCGGCATTGGCTAGATGCCACTGGCTGGTTTTTGATGCCACCGGCAATATACATTGCCGGCCGGCACTGTTTGTTGCCGGTCAGCACTATTTACTGCCGGCCGGCACTCTTTTTGGCCAAGATGGCATTTTTGGCCGGCCGATTGCTGTTCATCTGCTTTTGCAGATATTTTTAGACAGCCGTATTACTTTTGCTCCCCTCCATACACGTGTATGGAGGGATCTCCCTCTTGTAAAGCTTGTCTTGTAAGCTTTACAAGACAATATAGAGAGAGGCTCTCTCTAGTAACAAAGGGGGAGAGACTTGCTTAGAGACTTAGGATTTTTGGAGAGCAAAAGCAGCCATTGTTGAGCTCTTGTTCTAGGGTTAGTGTTAGATATATTTCCTATCTCTCTTTCCCTCTTATTTGTACACTAGGTGTTTTGTGCCTTACTATTGCACACAAACACCTAGTGTTTCACCATCCTCTTGAAGCTGAGGTTCTAAGGGGTTTGTTTTGAGATTTTGGTGTTGGATTCAAGCTAAAGGAAGCCATTGGAGCACCATTTGTGAAGGGGTCTTCAAGGGTGAGATTCTAGTCCTTTTTTTCCCCATTCTTGCATTGATTTTATACCTATCTTAGAGCTGTTTTTGTGCTTATTGTATAACATAAAAAAGTTCTATTTTTAGGCCCTCTTTATTGTTTGTTAAGAGTGTTTCTTGGTTTGAGGGTTGTTGACCACCCTTAGGCCTTGAAAGGCCTCATTTTGAGCCATTTTGTGCTAGCTCCAGGATTTTGGTGTTGGGGTCTCTTCACCACTGAAATCTTGAGGGATTTCAGTGGTGAAGATGATGCCTTGAAGTCCCAAGAAGGAGAGGGCCACCCCCTCTCCTTGTTGTCCTTGAAAAGAGCATATTTTGGCCTCTTAAGGAAGCCTATGCTTGAGTGTGTGTTGAGCATATTTGGTTTGTTTTTCATGCTTATATATCCATAATATAACATGACTTTAAGTTGGTTTTGGAACTCCATGCATGTTTAGCATAGTTGCCATGTAATGCCTTATTTGTCCCTTAACATGTTCTAGGTTGTTAGCCTTTGTTGGAGCATGTTTTAGACTTGCATTTGTGAAGATTTTGTGCTTATCTTGCCATGTTTTAGGTCTGTCCATAAGTGTTTGGGTTGATTTTGGCATGCTTGATATAGCTCCTTTGTATTTGGGCTTGTTGGCCTTGAGTATGTGCATGTGTAGCATGACATCTTCGCATTATTTTGATGATTTGGGATCATCCTACATGCCATTTCAGTCCTATTTCTATGCTTGTTGGATTGCCTTGCATGTCTCTTTAATGCCTCATAAGCTTGTGTAGCAATGCTTCATGTTTTGGTGCTTCTTCATGCTTTTGTTTTGAGTCATTTGAATGCCATTTAAGTGATCCTTGAGGTTTGTTTTTGCATGATTTCAAAGCTTATAATGAATGCTAATTGTTCATCTTTGTCCCTTTCAAGTGTGCTTGAATGTTGCTTGTTTTGTGCTTAAGTGTTGGTCCTTATGTGCATGTATGTGTGCATGCCATTTAGCCTTCACTTTTTAGCACTTTGGCCACTATTTTAGGCCTTATTAGAGCTACCTAACTCATGTATAAGACCATCTTTGCATCCATTTGCATTGCCATATGTATGCTTGCATGATTGCATAAGTGCCTTGCCATGTCATGTTGCATTCCTAGCTTGTATGCCTAGGTTGCATTGCATCTTGCACGCATGCCTCATTCCTTGATTTGGTGATAGGAATTGGGCCTTGTTTGGTTTGATTTGGTTTGCATGCATTTGAAATCAAAGTTGCATACTTGGTTCTTTGGGCCATCATGCATGGAAGTGCGTGATTGGTGGTCCGAGAATCGAGGCACATGCCCCTTTGAGTCATTACAATGATAAGGGACATGGTTGGTGCATACATGCCTTGAATTGTGCTGCCATGCTTTGCCTTGTCCTCTGTTGCTGTGAGTTGCAGGTTCTGCAGGAACACTCTGCCGACCGGCAGTGTAAGGTGCCGGCCGGCAACAAATGCTACGCCGACAGCTTATTTTTTGTGCCGATGGCCATACCACACTGCCGGTGGCAATTTCATTCGGCCGGTGGTGATCCCCTCTGTCCAAGGGAGCAGTCCTGAGGTTTTGACAGTCTCCAGAGGAGTGAAGGAAGGAAAACAGAGGCAGCCCATGCATGGTGGCACGCTTCCCGAGGCGTTTTCCTGTTTTAATTAATTTATTTAATTCGTTAATTAAATTAATTTGTAATATTAATTAGCGTATGTAGTAAATTAATTTGTAATATTTATTTGGTCCCTCCGAGTGAGGGCAAATCTGTAATAAGTGTGTGTGGGTGGTGTGTATGTCTTCCAATCCCCACTTCTTTCTTCCCTTTTACTTACTTGCTTTGATGGTTAGTATTAGGGCACGTTTAGTTTAGCATACCTTATGCTATGCATGCGTGCATCCATGCATTTGTATTACATGCATTAGGCTCGGTACATCACGCTAACTGCATCAGTACTTCAATTCCCAAAATGAATATGTGATAATTGTGCATTTTCACATGACATGTTTAGGATAGCCGAGCCTATTCTAGCAACATTTTGTATGCGATGCATTAGGCACTTAACATGGACTTGGATCATGCATGTTTGCTAACAAGTTCTTTGTTTTGGCACGGAGTACTATGTGAGTATTTTCCAGTTTTAGCATATCGCATGCGTGTGAATGCTACCATAACAGCATGTTTACCATGTGGCTAGATGCTTATGTGTTAAACTGCTTTGAATGCCTGTGGGTGGAGGTTGGATTGTTTGAGTTGGAAAAACTCATTGAAATCCGTGTTTTAGCCTACTTGCGAGTAGCAAATTCCAAAGCATTTTCAAACCAAACGGATATGCAATGTTTCTTTCCAAATTAGGCAATCTAGTCTATACTTGTTTGCTGCGCACATAACATAGTAATTCTAGGCTAATAATTGGAATAAGAACACATAAAGTTTTCAAAAACGGATATCACGGTTAGTAGAGGCCGGTTTTCGGACCGGGCGAAAGGGGGTGCTCATAGCTGACCTTCCCCGATCGTACCCAAGCTCCCGAGCCGAGACAACTCCGGTGATGACGGACATGTGGCCTTCGGCACCGAGTCAGGGTTTCCTAAATTTCCCCATTTTAAAAAATATTTAGGTGGCGACTCTGTATCTGGCAAAGCAGTCCATGTTTGGCACTACTTTTCAAAAAAATCTGTTTTCTCAAACGATTTGCCAGATTTGGACTCTTTGGTTCAGATTAAGAACCGCGACACAAAAAATCGCGAGTCCGAACTGTAGCGAGGTCCCCCACGGGGGCGCCGTCTACACCGCATAATTGTTCAATTTCTTTCTTTGCGTAGACCGCATATTTATTGTTCAATTTCTTTACCTGCGTAGACTGCATGTATTGCTTGCGTAGACCGCATAATTGTTCAATTTCTTTCTTTGCGTAGACCGCATATTTATTGTTCAATTTCTTTACCTGCGTAGACCGCATGTATTGCTTGCGTAGACCGCATAATTGTTCAATTTCTTTCTTTGCGTAGACCGCATACTTATTGTTCAATTTCTTTACCTGCGTAGACCGCATGTATTGCTTGCGTAGACCGCATAATTGTTCAATTTCATTACTTGCGTAGATCGCATGTTTTCTCTTGCGTAGACCGCATGCTTACGTTCAATATCATTACTTGCGTAGACCGCATGCTTATGATCAATTTCGTTGCCTGCGTAGACCGCATGCCCCACTTACATGTTTGTATTTTCACAGCATTGTTATGCTCCCCACTTGCTTTGCGCTGTCACGCATTTCGAGTACACTACTATGCATATTGCTAGCAATATTGTGCCTGTACAGTTTGTTTTCTTTGCAGGCACGATATTGTATGTACGGTTCATTTAAAGCTGGTGCAACCAGACGAGCCGCACAGGTATATCCACGGTCTAGGAGACCCTAAATCCTCTGAAGGTGTAAGTCCTTTGGTGTTTGTCGTGCCCGAACGACTTTCGATAAGTTGCATTACATATGTATTTTAAAGCCGCGTGTTGTCGCGCATTTCATATAACATGCATTTTATACATCATTTGCATTTCAAAAACAAAAAAAATCATGCATTGTCACACATCATCGTAAATAGTTGCATTGTCATGCATCATTGCATATTTGTAAATACTGCACTGTAGGTCGCGTGCATTCATTGCATCACCTTCCATCCACGGCTTACGCCTTTCCATGTTGGGCTTGGTCTGGTATGTGCCCATACTTCTCGTGTCGAAGCATAGTTCAGTAGACCGTTCTATGTTAGACGTGGCTTGTATGCGTACATGCCCTACCTAGGCAAGATTTGGTTTGGCCTGCGTGCCATATTCATTTCCATTACATTGTAGTGTAATTTTTGCATCCGGCATTAGGCTCATTGTCCTTTCTCCAGCGGGTCGTTTCCCCACTTATGTCATTCCACCCAATACTTGTTCTTGTGTCTGTCTACAATGCTCATAGTTCAGTTGACCGTTCTATGGTAGACAGACTTGTTACCTCCATCAATCTATTTGACATAGGTGTGGTTTCGAACCACTCGTGATTGGATCGTGATTCAATTGCTTTGCATATAATTTGTATTGCTTCAATTGCATTGCATCTTCATTTGCATTGTTTATACATTGTTTTGTATATATTGCATATCATTTTGCATCCATTCTTGCATTGTTATGCATGTTGCTAACAATATTGTACCTGTTAAGTTTGTTTTCTTTTCAGGCACGATATTGTATGTACGGCTCATTTGAGGCTGGTGTAACCAGACGAGCCGCACAGGTATTGTATCCTCCGAGTGAGACATATTGAGAATTGCATAATTCTCTTACATCCTTTCTGCATTGTAGTGTAGTTTGGTGTATGCTAGCTTAAAACCGTCGCATGTGTGCTTCGTTACAGTTTTCTTTGCATGATCATAAGTTATGTCTGGCTCTGTGCATTGTCTTGCATTTTGCCCCTGCCTTCGGGCGCATACCTTATTTGTTTTGCATGATTGTCTGAGTCTTCGGCCTTGTAAAAAATGGGTCGTCTCTGGGCTTTGACATTCACTCCCGTCATTGTTATGACTTTCGAGTTCTGTCAAAGAGGGGCAAATGTAGACACCCCATTTTTGACTGTCCTCAAGACTTGGACGTCACCGTTTGAACACTCGGTGATCATCCATGTTTGTGTTCGTTTGGAGTTCCCGGAGGTCTCGGCTCGCGCGCCTTGCCTCAGGATCTCCGAACTCGACCGTTTAGTGTCTGGTTTCATACCAAACACTTGTGTTTTGCCTTGGAGGGGCAGGGAATGCCTTGTGAGGCATCCCCACACATCACCGGCAGTGGCTAGAGGCCACCGGCTGGTTTTTGTTGCCATCGGCACTATTTATTGTCGGCCGGCACTATTTGTTGTCGGTCAGCACTATTTTATGCCGGTCGGCACTCTTTTTTGCCAAAATGGCATTTTTGGCCAGCCGATTACTGTGCATCTGCTTTTGCAGATATTTTAAGACAGCTGTCTTGCTTTTTGTATCCCTCCATGCACGTGTATGGAGGGATCTCTCTCTTGGAAGCTTGTCTTGTAAGCTTTACAAGACAATAAGCCTCTATAAGAGGGAGCCTTCTCTCTTGTTGCTAGGGGAGACACTTGGTTAGAGACTTGAGATATTTTGGGAGTTTAGACAGCCATTGTTAGGCTCTGGTTTTAGGGTTTGAGTTGCATACACATCCTATCTCTCTTTCCCTCTCTTTTGTGCTCTAGGTGTTTTGTGTCATACTATTGCACATAAACACCTAGTGTTTCACCTTTGTCTAGCTACTGAGGTTCTAAGGGACTGATTTTAGTACTTTGGTGTTGGATTCAAGTCAAGGAAGACCATTGGAGCATCATTGTTGAAAAAGGCTTCAAGGGTAAGAATCTCACCCCTTTATTCCCCATTTTTGCACCTTATTTCTACCTATCTTAAATTCGTTTTTGAGCTTGGTGTATAATACAAAAAAGTTCTGTTTTTAGACCCTCTTGATTGTTTATTAAGTGTGTTTTGTGGTTTGATGGTGCTTGACCCCTCTTAGGCCTTGAAAGGCCTCATTTTGTGCTATTTTGTGCTAGTTTCGGGACTTTGGTGTTTGGGCCTCTTCACCACTGAAATCTTGAGGGATTTCAGTGGTGGAGATGGTGCCTTGAAGTCTCAAGAAGGAGAGGGCCACCCCCTCTCCTTGTTGTCCTTGAAAAGGGCATGTTTTGGCCTCTAAAGGGAGCCTATGTTTGAGTGTGTGTTGAGCATGTATAGACTGTTTTTCATGCTTATATTTCCATAATATGACATGATTTTAAATTGGTTTTGGTACTCCATGCATGTTTAGCATAGTTGCCATGTAATGCCTTGTGATCCCTTAACATGTCTTAGGTTGTGTGCCTTTGTTTCTAGCATGTTTTAGGCTTACATTTGTGAAGATTTTGTGCTTATCTTGACATGTTTTAGGTCTGTCCATAAGTGTTTGGGTTGATTTTAGCATGCTTAGTATAGCCTCTTTGCATTTCGGTTTGTTGGCCTTAAGTATGTGCATGTATAGCATGACATCTTTGCATTGATGTGGTGATTTGGGACCATCCTACATGCTATTTCAGTCCCATTTTCATGCTTGTGTGACTGCCTTGCATGCATCTTTAATGCTTTGGAAGCTTGTGTAGCAATGCTCCTTGTTTTGGCACTTGTACATGCCTTTAAATTTGAGCCATTTAGATGCCATCTAAGTGGTCTTTTGGGCCTTATATTATGTACTAAAATTCTGTTTTTAGTCATTTAGTCCATGCCAAGTTTGGTCTTGCTAAGTGTAGTTCAATGCCCCATTGGTTTGCTTTGAACACTTGGACTATTTGTTGCATGTTTTGGCTTGATTTTGTTGCTTGGTTTGGCACCATCCTAACATGCATTTTCAGAGCTTATGTTGCATATTAATTGCCCATGTCATCCCCCTTTCAAATGTGTTTGAGGGTTGTTCAATTTGTGCTTAAGTGTTGGCCCTCAATTATGTGCATGTGTGTATGTATTTGGTCCCTCATGTTTGGGCATTTTGGCCACTGTTTTAGGCCTATTTAGGGCTGCCTAATTCATGTTTAAGTCCATCCTCTATTTGGTTTGCATGGCCCCATGTTTGCTTGCATGCTTGCATAAGTTTGTTGCCATGCCATGTTGCATCCTTAGCTTGCATGCCTAGCTTGCATTGCATCTTGCATGCATGCCTTGTTCCTTGACTTGATGATAGGAATTGGGCCTTAGTTTGTTTGATTGGTTTGCATTTCATTTGACATGAAAGTTGCATACTCGATTCCTTGGGCCATCATGCATGGAAATGCGTGATTGGTGGTCCGAGAATCGAGGCACATGTCCCTTTGAGTCATTACAATGATAAGAGACATGATTGGTGCATATATGCCTTGAAATGTGCTGCCATGCTTTGCCTTGCCCTCTGTTGCTGTCATTTGCAGATTCTGCAGGAACACTCTGCCGACCGGCAGTGTCAAGTGCCGACCGGCAACTATTTCTCTGCCGATAGCCTCACCTTGTGCCGGTGGCCACATTCCACTGCCGGTGGCAATTCCATCTAGCCGGTGGTGACCCCTTTTGTCCAAGGGAGCAGTACTGAGATTTTGGCAACCTCCAAAGGAGCAGAGGAAGGAAAACAGAGGCAGCCTATGCATGGCGGCGCATTTCCCGAGGCGATTTACTGTTTTCTTAGCTTAAGTCAATTTGCTTAGCTGATTAGGCAATTTGTAATATTTAATTTACTTGTGTAGTTAATTAATTTGTAATATTTATTTGGTCCCTCCGAGCGAGGGCAAATCTGTAATAAGCGTGGGTGAGTGTGTGTATGTCTTCCAATCCCCACTTCTTTCTTCCCTGTTCCTTACCTGCTTTGATGGTTAGTATTAGGGCACGTTTAATTTAGCATACCTTATGCTATGCATGCGTGCATCCATGCATTTGTATTACATGCATTAGGCTCGGTACATCACGCTAACTGCATTTGTATTTTAATTCCAAATTGAATACGTGCATCGATTGATTGCATTTCACATGCCATGTTTAGGATTAGCCGAGCCTATCTAGTTGCATTTTTGCATGTGATGCACTAGCCATTTTTTTAACATGAACTAGGACATGCATGTTTGCTAACTAGTTTATTGTTTTGGCACGGAGTACGATGTGAGTATTTGTGCTTTAGCATCTCGCATGCGTGTGAATGTTGCCATGACAGTATGCTTGCCATGCGGCTAAATGCTTATGTGTTATTACTGTTTGGATGTCTGTGGGTGAAGGTCGGATTGTTTGAGTTGGAAAAACTCGTTGAAATCCGTATTTTAGCCTACTTGCGAGTAGCAAATTTCAAAGCGCTTTCCAAAACAAACGGATATGCAATGCTTGTTTCCAAATTAGGCAATCTAGTCTATACTTGTTTGCTGCGCGCATAACATAGTAATTCTAGGCTAATAAATGGAATAAGAACACGTAACGTTTTCAAAATCGGATATCATGGTTAGTAGAGGCCGGTCTTCGGACCGGGCGAAAGGGGGTGCACATAGCTGACCTTCCCCGATCGTACCCTAGCTCCCGAGCCGAGACAACTCCGGTGATGACGGACATGTGGCCTTCGGCACCGAGTCAGGGTTTCCTAAATTTCCCCATTTTAAAAATATTTAGGTGGCGACTCTGTATCTGGCAAAGCAGTCCATGTTTGGGACTACTTTTTCAAAAATCTTTTTCTCAAAACGATTTGCCAGATTTGGACTCTTTGGTTCAAGATTAAGAACCGTGACACAAATCGAGTCCGAACTGTAGCGGGGTCCCTCGCGGACTTGTTACACTCCCTAGATGTTAGCTAAGTCCATGACAATCAAGGACGTCGAAGTGGAAAGAACAGTGATCAAGTGCTCTTCCAATAGGAGTTCGATGAATGTAACAGACCTAACCACATCCTAGGAGCCTAACCCCATATCCATATAATCACGTAAAAACACATATCACACCATATGTCCTAAACATCCCATCTTCACCTAAGGACCCAATTGTGATCAACGTCACTTCCCACGAACCCAAAGTGTTCGAGCCTATTGCTCTGATACCAACTTGTAATGCCCTGGAAATACACATAATAAAATACACCGATACCATATTCATGAACACTCACACAAATCATCTTTCTCATTGAACAAAGAGTCAAATGTTTACATTACATACATTACATTCCCATGAAGTTCAAAACATTCTCTCTCTATTCAGTGAACTAGATAACTTACAAAAATATGGCCTCCTGGGCATATAACATTACAAAACATAAAAAGTAGTTCTGTTACAAAAGCCCCAAAATAATAGAGTTCTTGACTTCAATTAGTTCCCAAAAGGTGATAACGCTAGTGCTTGACCCAATCTGTCAATGAGGCTGCCTTTCATCAATTCCTCAAAAATTAGATTAGGGTTGAGCTAGGTGCCCAGTAATCAATACCTCGGTAACAGGTACTTATTCTTAATGGTTACCTTATTTAGTTCCCGGTAATCAATACAAAGACGAAGTGTACCATCCTTCTTCTTAACAAACAAGGCGGGTGCTCCCCAAGGTGAAGTGCTCGGCCTAACAAAACCCTTATCTAGCAACTCTTGTAGCTGGAGTTTCAATTCCTTAAGCTCGGCGGGGGCCATCCTATAGGGTGCTTTAGAGATAGGCTGGGTTCCCGACATGACGTCAACAGTAAATTCTACCTCTCTGTTAACTAAGTGACCAGGCAAATCATTTGGAAAGACGTCGGGAAATTCATCAACAACCGGGACGTCAGCTAACTCAACACTTCCATTCAGATTACTTAGTACACTACACAAATAACCTTGACACCCTTTTTGGATCAACCTATAGGCTTTCATGGATGAGATTAAGTAAGGTGGGGATACTACTCCTTTACCCTGAAACGTGACCTCGGCTAGGTTTTGGGGTTTTAACGTGACACTTTTAGAAGCACAATTTATGGATGCGTGATTTGCCACTAACCAATCCATCCCCAATATAACATCAAAATGGGTTATGTCCAATGGCATTAAATCAACTAACAATTCAACATTCCTAATCACAACAACACATGCTCTATAGATGGATGCAACAATCATAGATCTCCCAGATGGAGTAGACACAGATAACACATAATTAAGGGATTCTAGTTTCCTATTAATCTTCTCGGCAAACTTAGCAGAAACGAATGAATGTGTAGAACCCGAATCAATCAATATATATGCATCTTGAGAGCAAATTGGGAGTGTACCTGACACCACTGTCTCGGCATTCTGAGTGTCTCCTGGTACTAGTGCAAAAACTCTGCCCTGCCTTATCTGTCCTTTCCCAATGTTACCTTTTTGTACGGAACCCGAGGTATTCTCATCTTTCTTACTATCATCAGCCTTTGTTTTAGGACAGTCCCTCACATAATGACCCATTTCACCACATTCATAACAAGCTCCAGACGCCCGACGATAGACCCCGAAATGTGGCTTCCCACAACTTGAACATGTCGGCTTAGTACCACTTTCCTGCCTTGGGTTGCTCGAACTGCCAACATTCGCTTTCTTCTTGGTACCAAATTGTGCTCAACGATTGTCATAATTCTGCCTCTTCCTCTGGCTCTCTCCTGAGCTCTGGTATCTGTTCAAGTTAGCTTCGGCCATGATGGCTTTGTCTAGTACTCCGGCGTAAGTCGGCATGTTGAGCATGTTAACTCGGTCTTGTATCAGTCCACGAAGCCCACTTTCAAACTTTCTAGCCTTCATATATTCATCGTTGACCATGTGGGGTGTATACCTCACCAACTCGGTAAAAGCACGGTCGTATTCAGCCACTGTTCTATTGCCTTGCTTCAAAGTCTGAAATTCGGTAGTCTTGCGATCTTGAACACTTAAGGGAAAATGCTTGTTGTAAAACAACTCCAAAAATCGGGTCCAGGTCAAGTCTGGATTGCCTTCTCGAACCATCATTCACCATCTGCGAGCATCGTCATCTAATGTAAAGGCTGCCAATGACACCTTCTGAGCTTCGGTGCTGGGGAAGATCTCGAACAGCTTTTCCATTTCCAAAACCTATGCTTCGGCTCTCATCGGCTCTATACCTCCTTGGAATCTCGGTGGCTTCATTTTCTTGAACTCTCTGATCAAAGCTATCGTGCCGTCCCCATATAAAGCTGGCTATGGGAGCACTTGTGGCACTGGAGGAGGTGGAGGAGGAGGCGGAACTGCATTTCGGCCGTTTGTCTGTTCGGCCTGAGTCGAAGTAGCACTAGCGTATTGCTGTCTTGTTTGCCTCAACTCGCGGGCCAAACCTTCAACTAACCTTTCCAGTCTGTCTAATCTGTCCTTGGACTAATCTCGGCCAACTGGAGGTCTACCTTTCCTCATGATGCTATGAGTATGCAAAGTGTGACTTTAAAACAAAATGAGCAAATAAACACGTAGGCAAGTAACAATTATGCATGCCGAGACGATGCACACCTTGTTCAAATAGCAAGCAATATGATGCAATCCTAACATCCTTCTAAGGGAAATCCTATGCTCTTTAGGACTCAAAGTGTGTGAATGACGTATACTAAGGAACTTGTGCTCTGATACCATTTTGTCACGACCCCAACCCGCCCCTAGTAGGATGGTGCCATGACAGCCAGTAATCCGAGATTACCCAAGGCCTCTTTCAAAGATTCACACACAACAGAGTATACATAGGGGGCTTACAAATGCGAAAGCAATAAATTAAAGTACAAGTGGTCCATAAGAGCCGTGCATAGATGAAATGAAATAGCATACATCTTAACATAGGTTAGAACTTGGATACAAATAAAGTAAAGTACATATTACATCTTGATTAAAAGGCTTCTCAAGCTGACGTATGCAAAATACAAGTATTACAAGTCGAGAAGCATAATCTTCAAGATTGCCGACATGAATACAACCAGGCCGACATAACATGAATCCAAAACAAGCTTTCAAAACACATCTAGGCGTCACCGCCTTCTTGCTCATCACCTACATATATATAAGAGAGGGTGAGCTTGGATACTCAGTGAATGGTACTAATAATAAAGGGTTTGCATGAATAATAGCCGAAGTCTTTTCAAAGCAATACATATCAAACTTTACAAATCAAGGGATGAACCACGTTCATCTAACAAATCTTTAAGGTTCCAAAGGATGCTTACTAGCATCAACATAGTACAAGGGATGACATTCTGGATAACAAAACCCACGCGGAAAACCGTCGGTGGCAAGACAAAGCAAAACATGGGAGATATCTCAAAACAAGGGTGCAGTTGCATTATAGTCCCCTGGTACTAAGGACTTTCAAAACAAGGGTGCAGTTGCATTATAGTCCCCTAACACTAACGACTTTCCAAGAATGTCATCAAAACAAGATAATACTTAATATACAAAATAGGGATAATCATTCATACTTGATCAAATGCTTTTCAAAACAAGGCAAAGTAAAGCTTATCAAAACATTGTAACATAGCTTTATTAAAAATACCACTCACTTAGTTCTTCAAATGTCGGGGTCAAGGCAAAAGTCCAAGTCCTACAAACACATGGCAAAGTCTATTGAACGCACTTTCAAACAAGCTTCACATGCAAACGGATGATCTCGGCATTTCTTGAAAACTAAGTTAAATCAAAACAAAACACTGTTTCTCATCTCGGGAGAACATGCTGGGCACCAACCAGGTCTTGGCCGAGGTCCCACACCTTCTCGCCGAGGCGTGGTCCCGACGGCCACATTCAAAAGCGAAGTCGGGAAAATCTGGGTTTCCCTTTGAGGAACGTGAAGAACATGAAGATGGAGAAGATGAAGAACATGCATGCTTAAATCATAACTTGTTATTACAAAGTCTAAGATTTCGTGCTATGAGTTCGAAAGCAAGGACCTGGGTACCCATACTTGAAGATCATTGTGAAAACAAACACAAAAACATGGTTCTTGATGCAAGCTTTCAGATCAAAACAAGACTTTTCTTCAAGAACACATGAACACTATCTTCTTATACTAAAACCAATCTTTAAATCAATGCAGGGCATGCAGAACAGGTTCGATCATGCAATGTAGCTGGATGATCAATAAGAACAACAAGAGTAGATTAAGATTCTAACCTCAAAACTCGAATTTGACGGTTCCAACTCCAACGATCAAGCTTGGAAGTCCACTCTCTCACTCAAAAGCTTCACTTTCTTCTTCCTAGAGTCTCTCTCTCTCTAAAAGACAAGATTTGATACAAAATGATATGTTTTTCTCAACAGTAACTGACTTAACCCTCTGCTGGGACACGTGGCATCGGCTGATTGGCTCTACTCAAAAAGGTGACTGACTGACAGGACAAGACCATGACAAAGTGTGTTCAATAAGCTAGACGGCAAGAGTACTCCGGCAAGTGATGATCTCGGCTAATGGCAATGCTTCGGCAAGTAGGGTAACAATGACATCAGCTTGGAAGGACAACACTTGACTAAGCTGTGCCACACCTTGGCCTAGATATGCCACACCTCGGTCTAGGTCATACCAATCCAGGAACAAAATCACTTAGGTGCAAGGATAAACATCTCGGCCTAGATAATACACATCTCGGCAAATGCAACACAACAAAACAAGATCATACATAAATGTATGCAAGTATGACTAAGTTGAAGTGAGGGTTGTTACAGATAAGCCTAGATAGGGCAATTGGGCACCTTTTTAAACTCCCCGCGTGGGTACCAACACAACACCATCTCTACTCTTCACCGACACACACACAAGGACTCATGCATGTCAACAATTTAAATCACATCTCAATCCCACATATGAACATCAAGCATAATCATAGACAAGCAACACATAAAATTCAACGAATCATAGCGTTCAAGTCACCATTTCTCTAATCACATCAAAACCCACATTGCATTTCTCCATTATTTATCCATGTCTATGATTCAAGAGGAAATTTCATTATGCTAAGTAATTCCTATTAAATTAGAAACTTAGGGTTTTACCAAATTTGGGTTTCTCATTCTTGGTCACCAATCTAATTTCTTAGTCACATTTCTAGTCATTTTGAAAAAAAAAAAAAAGATGAGAGATTTCTAACCATTGGTAAATGAAAAAGTAAAAATGAGAAACATGGGTTCAATATCACCAAACCTTCAATTAGTTCACAATTCACATTAAATACCATAAATCTCTTCAATAATGAAGACATACAAGGGTAAAAGTATCCTTACCTCAACTATAAAGCCAAATGTCCAAGCTCCTTCACGAATCTACCACAAACCCACAATCCAATTGGTTGAGAATGACCCTCTTCAAGTGCTCTCCGCCCCTAGCAAACGATTTCGGGTGAATCACAAGTGTATGAGAAGTATTTGATGGTAGGAAGTTAGGGTTTCAAAAAGGAAGAGAAAAGGAATGAAGAGTAGAAAAGGTATTGGGTCCAAATGATCTTGAATCGCTATATTTAAAATGCTGAGATCGCGATCCTCGCTCGAGTGAAGGATTTGTCGCTCGAGCGACCAGACATAACAACTGACCTCACTGGACTGCACAATTCAAAGCTTCAGGTCTGCCACAAAAGTAGACGCATGCTCAAGCACAAGAGTTCTCGCTCGAGCGAAGGAACGAATACACATTTCTTGCTCGAGCACAAAAAGGCTTGCTCGAGCGGAAATTGTGTCTGAGAAAGAAACCTGAAGACCCTCAAAACTCGCTCGAGCGAAAGAAATCTCGCTCGAGCAAAGAAGCAGATTTCACAAAGCTCGCTCGAGTGCAGGAAGCCTCGCTCGAGCGAGGAAGCCAAAATCTAGGAAGGAAATATTTGGACCACTCAATAACCGTCCTGTCCAAAACACGCCTAACTCAATTAAAAGCTTAGATTCAAGAGTTAAAGGAGAAAAACGGAACACTGATACAATATTAAGTTGCAAACCCAAGTTCAGAATACGATGAAGGTCGGGTCTAAAACCCGGATCGTTATATGCACTACTATTCTTGGCATAACCGATGAATATGCAATCAACAGTTTTAGGACCTATCTTAGTCTTTTTAGGACTAGGAATAGCCACTTTAGCCAAACACCCCCACACTTTTAAGTTTTTGTAGGATGATACTCTCTCATGTCACATTTCATAAGGTGTTTGATTCACTTTCTTTCGGGGTACTTTATTTAGAATATAATTAACAGAAAGTATTGTTTCCCCCCACAAGTTCTAAGGTAATCTAGAACTTATTAACATGACATTCATCATTTTTTTAAAGTCTGGTTTTTTCTTTTCATAATTCCATTTGGATGAGGTGAGTAAGGAGCGGTGGTTTGATGAATTATTTCATGTTTGTTTACAAAACTCACCAAAAGGTGGTTTATATTCACCACCTCTATCAGTTCTAAGATTTTAAATTTTCTTGCTAAGTTGATTTTCAACTTCATTCGTCTATTGAATGAAAGTTTTTAAAGTTGCATCCTTGGTTCGAATTAAATAAACATGGCTATATATAGTATAGTCATCTATGAAAGTGATAACATATTTTTTTCGACCTCTAGTTTGAATTGAATTAAAATCACAAATGTCACTATGAATTAATTCAAGTGGTTCCGTATTTTGTTCAATTGAATGAAAAGGAGTTTTAGTCAATTTTGTCTCAATATAAATTTTACATTTATGACTTAAATCAATGTCAAATTTAGGTAAACATTCCATATTAATTAATTTACACAAAAATCCATAATTAACATGTCCTAGTCTACCATGCCACAAATTTGAAGACTTAAGCAAGTAAAAAGAATATGTATTTTTATTAATAACAAAGGGTACAATAGTCATTACATTCATTTTGAAAAGGTCATCGGACACGTAACCTTTCCCTACATATATTTCATTTTTAGTAAGTACAAAAATTTATCATTCTCAAACAGTAGCCTAAACCCATTCTTACTCAACAGAGATCCGGAAACAAAATTCTTGCGAATGTCCGATACATGCAACACATTATTGAGAGTGAGTTCTTTTCCAGATGTTATCTTCAGAATTATCTTTCCTTGTCCTTCAACTTTAGAAGTTGAGGAGTTGCCCATGAAAAGTTGTTCACCGTTGTCCACCACAGAATGAGATGTGAACATCTTTTTGTCGCACAGATGTGGCGAGTAGCACTAGTGTCCACCCACCATTCTTTGGGATTTTCGACAAGGTTTTCCTCAAAAACAATTGCAGAAAGATTTATGTCATCTACACCATTGAAAATTTTGTCCACTTCGGTCATATTGGCTTGAGTAGGCTTCTTTCTTGATCTCCATTTGCCTTTGCGCTTGCTTCGACAATCTTTGGCCCGATGTTCCTCTTTGTCATAGATGTAACATTTGCCATTGAATTTGTACTTCTTAGTTTCCCCTCCTTTAGAGCCTTGTGCGGAACTTTCTCTGGAATACTTCCATTTCTTTGTTTTTGTTGCATGTACCACCACATTTGCTTTAAACTCCATTGGATGCTTACCAACCCTCATCTCAGAATTGTAGATGTTCTCTTCAATCCTCAAACGCACAATCAATTCCTCTAAAGTCATTTCTTTGCGCTTGTGTTTGAGGTAGTTCTTAAATTCCTTCCAGCCTTGGGGTAATTTTTTAATTAAGGCAGCAACCTGGAAAGATTCATTGAGAGACATGCCTTCTGCATGAATGTCATGCAAAATGAGTTGGAGATCTTGAACTTGGCTGATCATAGTCTTAGAATCAACCATTACAAAGTCCAGAAATTTGCCAATCACAAATTTCTTTGAGCCAGCATTGTCTGTTTTGTACTTTTTGTCCAAAGACTCCCAAAGTTCCTTTGCCGTGTTGATAGGGCTATAGACGTTGTACAATGTGTTATCAAGTCCGTTCAAGATGTAGTTCCGGCAAAGGAAATCAGCATGTTTCTAGGCATCGACTGCGTCAACTACTTGTCGGTCAATTTCATCTTCTTTCAAAGTAAGAGCATTCTCACGGAGAAAACGTGCCATGTTGAGAGTAGTAAGATAGAACAACATTTTCTGTTGTCATATTTTAAAATCAGTTCCTAAGACCTTCTCTGGCTTTTCACCGTGTGATTGACTGGCACAGTCACAACGTGAGGAGGGGTTGCAGAAATTGCAGCCACCATACCACTAGTTTGAACATTATTTTGACCAATTTTCAGTAGCCATGAATTTTAAATTATAAAAAAAAATTAATTAGAATTTTATACTACACAGAAAATTAAACCATAAACACATAATTTTAATTCTGTAAAAAAAAAAAGAATTGTAACTTTTATTTCCAATTAATTTATAAATAAAATTTTATTTAAACAAATTAATTCCACACAGGAAAATATTTTTGTAACACTTCAAAAATTAAAATACTGAAAACAAAATTTTAATTAATGAAAACTCAGAAATTATTTTTGAAAACGAAAATTAATTTCTGACCAACCGCACAAATGAATATTCTGAAATTGTTAATGATAATTAGTATATTATTACTAGTTGTCAAAGAAAATAAAAAATATATTACTACTATTTCTTAAACAGTATATTACTACTATTTGTATTTTCCAACCAGAATATTACTTTGTAGAAGCACATAGAATAATTTCTGTAAGAAGAAGAAAGGAAGAAAATGAAACAAACAAAAAATTCTGTATAAATAGAATAATTCGAATCTGTCTTAAGATTGTTGGAACAATCTTCTGTGTGAGAGAAAATTATGTGAAACAAATAAAAATAAATAACTAATAGAATTTATTTACCAAAACGAATAAGTACAAAAATGATCAAGCCACACTCAGTCCTTAAGACAGATTCGCCCCGCTTCTGTGCTTACGGATAAATGGCGTCTATCTCCCAAGATACAATGATCTTACACAGATTGTTGTAGTACTCCAAACAATCTGTACGGCGAATTAGAACCTATGTTCTATACTCTCAAAATTTCTCTAAAAAACTAGTGAATTTTCGGAATGAACAAATTGCTGGAAGAGGGTCTTAATTTATTGGTAGATTGGTGACTATTGGGAAAGGCCTAACAGCTACAATTTGAATTAAACAGATACAGATTCAAATTTGTACAGCCGAACAGGTGCAGATTGAAGTGAACGAGTGCATATTTCAAACTAAACAGATGCAGAATTTAAAGCTGTTTGAAATCTGCTTGAAAATAGAACCGGAGAAGGCACTGTTTGGATAGGAAATTTGAATTCAACTTCGGTGCAAAATTTGAATTAATTTCGTTCAAAAAAAATAATTTTCCTGCAAGAATTTTTAAAAAAAAATTCAAATAAATTTTGTCCAAAAAATTAATAATAGGATTGACCCGACCCACAACTGGCTCGGCCGGTCGGACGGTAGCGGCATGTGTAGTGGTTTGAGCCAAAGCCCATTTTGTCCATAACTCCTCCTTTCTACAAACTTGGGGTGCCCCTTGGGGTCCAACCCAAGTTTGTTCACCTAGAGCTTATATACACACATGCTCTCTTAAAGTTTCAATGTGGGACAACCATTTAAAGGAAACTCACTTTTGACTCTTTAATTTCCCATTCCATGAACCTGAAAATGACATCAACTTTCCATTCACTCGTAAATTGTTTTTACGAACCATTTGCACCTTGTGACTTGCCATGCGGCAAGGAACACATCACCTCATTGGACCCACCCCAAACGATGTGTGGGTTCCACTCAAATTTGGGCTCAAAGTTAGCCCAAAATAAGCTTATAAAAACCCTAATTTTCAGCATTATATATATATATATATCTTCATAGCAAATAGCAAGTATAGCAAGATGAGAGTGGTAGCAGCAATATTATACATTGTTGTTCTGGCAATTTACAGCCTTGGTATCCAAGGTGACATCCAGGCCTATTCCTCAATCTCCTTCAATGTGAGAGGTGCCACCTGGGCCACATACAGAGACTTCATAGCGGAACTGCGAGAAATTGTGTCACGGGGAACCCGTACAGTAAGGCTATGTTTGTTTGGGCGGATTGGATTAGGTTGGATTCGCATTCTCATGACTAATAGTCCTAGGACTACGAATCCATTGGATTGTGTATCCTATCCTATGTTTGGATTGAGTTAGGATTATAACGAGGGATTAATAAAATATTATCCAATCTGATGTTTGTTTAAGGGGATTAGAATGGATAGGACATGGGACATCCAATATATTAACCATAATACCTCTATCATGGTCATTTGCTAAGTTAGTCCAGACTTTGACTTAATCCCCCAATTTATATCTCACCCCCTATATGGGATTGAATAGTCCATCATATGTAGGATATTATATCCGGATGGATTGTTAGCCCGCACTTTAATTTTTTAACCAAACATCGAATTAATAATTTTATTGGGCTATTAGTCCAATCCTAAGCACATGCCCACCCAAACAAACATGGCCTAAATGGTTTACTAGTGCTGAACCCTGAAAGTGAAGTGCCGGTTGGGAACTGGTTCATTCTGGTCAGTCTCATCAATGGCGACACAATCACATTGGAAATAGATGTGGTGAACCTTTATGTGGTGTCTTTTAGTGGTGGAAATAACAAATCCTACTTTTTCAACGACGTTATGGCACTTCAATACGACAATTTATTTGTCGGCACCCAAAAAACAAACTTAACCTTCACTAGCAACTATATCAGCCTTGAGAAGCAAACATGGGTTAAGGAGAGGGACCAACTCCCTCTAAGACCAACTCCTCTAACTGAGGCCATCACAAGGTTGTGGTATGGTGGAAGTGTAGCCGAACCACTCCTTGTGGTCATTCAGATGGTCTCGGAAGCGGCAAGGTTCAAATACATTGAGAAACAAGTTCGCAAAAGCATAACCGATGGAAACAATTTTACACCAAAAGGTTTGATCGTGAGTATGGAGAACAAATGGTCAGCTATGTCCAGGCAGATTCAGCTTTTGACAGATGGAGAACACTTCATTAACACCGTTTAGCTTCAAGATGACAATTACGAGCCCCTCATAATGAATGAGTTTACTACACTCAGTCGCTATACCATGATAGCGATTCTTCTCCACATAGACAGTGAGACTACTACTAGTAGTTATAGCAATATTGCTCTAGCCGAGGACCTTGTCAACAACGAATTGTTCAAACTCTGAAACTGCTATAACTGCCTAAAACCCCACATCTCACCCTTAAATTATTCTATGTAACCTCCTTTCTTCCCAAACTGGTTTGAGAGCATAAAATAAATAGTTACCCTTTGTATTTTCATTTCGGAATCTTTTTTTTTTTTGTATTTCTTGATCAATGTGGGGTTAATGTGATCGATTGGCATATGGCTTTTTTTTTTTAAATTGATTTATTTATTTATTTTATGTTGCATCTATTTTAGTACATATTAGAGGCTGGGCACACGCGAAAAAAGTTATGAAAATAATATTGTGAGAAAGATATATGAAAAATATTAGAATTAAAGAGTAAGATTAACAATAACTTCAATCAAATCGAAAACGCATACAAATATTTTAGAAAGCAGTAAAATTTTACCAAGAAAATATATAAGATATAGACCAAATTAGTGTTATTTAAATTAGTATTATTTAATTTATTTTGCAAAGATTAAAATAAAAATTTACTTCATTCAAATGAGAAAAAGACTATAAAGAGACTAATTTAGTTTTTTGTTTATGTAATTGATTGATTGTGTTATGTATGAAGACAATGAATGTAAATATCATAAAACTTTTTTTAAATGAAAATTAAAAATTTAAAACTTACATTTTTTTTTTTTTTTGATCAACAAAAACAAAAACTTTATTGATACAACAACTTATGTTCATATAAGACTTACATCAATAAAGAAGGAGGGAGTGCCACAAACAAATGCTAGCATCACCCTCAAGTTGGTGAGAAACCAACACGAACAAACAATAAAAAACCATCCACACTATGATCCACGCTTGTGACAACTCTGTTCCGTATTAAGCTTTTAATTCATTAATTATATATGTATTTATATGCCTAATATGAATTTGGATGCTAATTATGTGTTCTGTGTGATTTTTGGATGTCTATCTGTTGATTGTAGAAAAATCTATTACAATCTCTGCTATAATTTGAAATTAGAGGCCGTACAGGCAACAGGAACCAAAAATGATTAATTTAGTGTGATCAGCGTAATTTTTAGAGCCTATTGTGAAATTACATTAAAATTTGATTCAGACTAAGTTAATTAGAATTAAGTGGGATTAGTTAACCTTAAGCTTACTTAATCAGCCTAAGTTAGTTACAAGTATATAGACATGTTGAGATGTAATTAAACTCATTTTGGACTCAAAAATCTATTGGGAAAGAGAGCTTTAGAGAGAGAAAACTTGATTTTAGAGAGAGAAAAGGCTTGGAAGCTTGGAATTGCTTGCAAGATTGAAGGATTGTGTAGAACAACTCAAGTTTTTGCTAGAATTAGTTGAATTGAGGACTCTGGGTATGTAATTGAACCTTAATTTGTGGGTTGGAGTCTTCAATGTGTGAGATTTCAAAGATTACATGACTAAATGAAGGAAATGAGCTTAAGAAGAAGAATACAGAGTCAATTCTTGCATGCATGCATAATTTTGTTGGATTCTATCATTTTAAGTATGAGTTTTGTCATCCATGTTTAAATTAAGGATCATAGCTTACATGCATTCATGAATTATGAAGTTTTGAAGATTAATTCCATGTTTTGAAAGTCTTGGAAGGGAATTGAAGTTGAATTGATGCATGTATAGTGATCTCAATTTTGGCAATTCATAACACTTTTGAGCTCATGGTTTCAAGTTGAGCTCATATATATGTATTTCCAGGTAATTTCAAGAGTTTGGTTCAAACATGCAAGCTTATACAATTTGGAGTTGAGTTTTGAGAAAAAAGAGTTTGAAAATCTTGCATACATGAGGGTTTTAAGCTCAATTTTGCTAAATTGATGAGATTATAAAGAAAATGGTTTTTAAGGGGTCATATATATATATATATATATATATATGTTTTCTACAGTAATTTTGTATTTTTGAATGATCCAAACATGACCCAAGGCTTTGAATTTCTGTTTGGAAGTCAAACTTTCTGTTTTGAAACCTAGAAATTTCACAGATGGCTTGAGTGACCAAGTGGTGGATCGAGCCTACATTGCGAACTCCTACTATTTTTCACTTTGAAAAAGTTGGCTCGAGCGACCAAATGGTGGCTCGAGCGAACATGGCTCTAGTGACCAAAAGATGGCTCTAGCCATCAACTCATTTTCAGCATTTTTTCAAAAGGCGTTTTGAGTTCATATCTTCATTCCCATCTCTTTCCAGGCATTCTTAAGCGTGAATTATGACTTATTAAAGATTAATAAGCTCAAAAAAAAAAAAGTAAATGATTAGGAAAGAGAGGAAAGATTCATTCGTTTGAACATTGAGTTTCATCCTTTGAGCATGAACCTTGTAATCCATGGCTTTGAAAGAATTTCTAAGTATTCTTTGAAGTTGTGGATAAGCCATAATTTATTCCAAATTCCATTGTCATTCATTTTTGAACACTCTGAGGCACACATTGAGCATTCTAAATTAATTAAGAGGTTAGAAAGAAGCCTACGAGAATTAAGCAAGTTAAGAATTTAATTGAAAACTATTGTGACCCGATTTTCGTATGTGTTATGAATTGTGTAGGGTCAACCGCGAGGACAAATCAATCAACCGAATACTATGAGTAATATCTTAATAAAGAGATTTTACTTATACTTTATTTTCTGGTTGTCCTTATATGGTCAAGTTTTTTCAGAATCAATGATTTGATATATGTGAATGTGATACCCATTGACTGAACGACATGCTATTGGTATGAAATGACTATAATAAATGAACCTAAGGTTATTCTGTATAATTGAATAGTGGACTCAAGCTCAGTCTGTATAACTGAATCATGCAGTGAGATTGCTCAATATATCTGAATTGGGCTTAAGGCCGTTTGGTACATCAGATAACGTGGACCAAAAGTCGTTCTAAATCTCTGATATGTTTGACTGGCTGATCTCTTATATGTCTGACTGACTGATATGACATAACTGAATTTCTGATAAGTCTGATTGACTAGTATGCAAAGAATTTCTAATAAGTCTGATTGACCAGTATACAATTGCAATGATTGAATGACCATTAATCTACTGTAAATGATTGGATCTCCATTAAGGAATGATTGAATTCAATCTGTATGTTCTTTAACTATTGGACCTAAGGTCGTTTTGTCAATTGTTAGGCTCAAGGCCGTTTTGTTGGAAATGAATGGAACTGTACCGTGTATCTGCTGTCCATTGGACCTAAGGTCGTTATGTCATAAGTTGTCCCAAGGTCGTTCTGTCACGCCCCCAAAATAATACAAACAATCCATTCCATAAGATCTATGAACATAATAGAAATGATATACTTCATTCATTAGGGTTTATATTACAACAGGTGTTACATGCATTATACATTCATAAATATTGATTCTGAATTTACAACATATAACATTTGTTAAAAATAACAAAATAAATGCCTTACGGGCTTACATCTTTCCAAGACATAACTTGGTTACAACAAATGAGAGTCATAAGCTCTATACATATAAAGCCTTTGGCTTGAATAAATATTTAAACACACAATAACAACGCAGAGCCTCCAGCTCCTAAGTCATTTCAAGCCACGTCGTTGGAGGAAACTTATCACCAGTACCTGAAAATGGTTTCCCAAGTAGGGCGAGCGAAAGCCCAGTAGAGATAGACTAATACAATATATGAGGTTTAACTAAGATATAAGTGCCAGATAAATGTTCCACATTCATAACCAACTTATATTCTTTCCATAATCATTCAATACTGATACCCATAACTCAATCCATTTCCATCTATTCAATTCATATTGGTTCAATTAATTCCGAGTCAATTCATGAGAAAAGTTCATTATTACCTAAGCAATCCAACTGAGACTACAACTCAGTGATTCACAATTCAATACGACTATTATTCGAATACTTCAATTTTGCCATTTTACGAAATTTTCACCCGAAGGAATCGGCACCCGTATGTGCACAAGATTTCAAGTGTTGTCATTTTACGAAATTTTCAACCAAGGGAATCGGCACCCATATATATATATATATAAGATTTCAAGTTTTTCCATTTTACAGAATTTTCATCCGAGGGAATTGGCACCCATATATATATAAGGTTTTGGGTCTTTCACCCAAGACACTTCGGCCAACTTAGTTATAAAGGGAGTCCATCCCCTATCTCCTCCCAAACAATGATGCATATACAATGTATTTAAAAATATTATCATATACAATGACTATCCGCAACACACTTTTAATAGCTCAATCATACCATCATATTCAATGAGGTAAATTAATAGATAGGTTTCAAGTCACCTAATCCACATGCAGTTTCTACGACAATCATAGTTATCCTTCACCGATAGCGCAGAACAGATATTTCTAAACAGATATACAATATTCTAAACAGATAATTTATCAAAATTCCCATAGATTAGTGATTTGCCATATCCAACTACACCATTTATTCATACCTCCTCCAAATTTCATATTTCCCATACCAATCTCATCATTTATAGCAAGTAATTTATTTAACTCAAATTAGGGCAAATTTTCCCTTTTTCCAAATATTAACCCCGAGGCCAAATTTCACCATTTTAACCTATATAACCTCATATTCAATACCCTATATATATATATATATATATATATTCATGGAGCCCAATATAAAAACCCCTCTTTCAATTTTTGAATCCAAATCCTAGCTTCACCAAAACCTTCCCAATCCCACCATTTATACATAACAACAAATAACTAAGTTAAAAACCATAACAAAGTGTAGAACATCCCTACCTCAAGAGTAGAAGCTCAAAGGAGATGATGAAGAACTTCAAAAATGCCCCAAATTCGATTTTTTCCGGATCAAGAGGAAGCCCAAAAGGTGCTCTAACTCTTTAACAAAGGGACTACGGTTGAGAGATGCTTGGATCTTGAAGTACTTATAGAGAGAGAGGCTCTTAGAGAGAGAGAGAGAGAGAGTGCCGATTTAGGGTTTTGGGGTGAAGAGATACAAAAATGTGATGTAGATAAGTTCTGTTGTGAACTGATATACGCGATCTTCGCTCGAGCGAAGGAGTTGTCGCTCGAGCGACCAGACACAACAAGTGGCATCGTTCGAGCGCAAGAAGCCTCGCTCGAGCATAGAATACATACCTTCAGGTATTTCACAGACGCACACGCTCACTCAAACGCAAGAAACCTCACTCGAGCAAAGGAACAAATAACACAAGGATCGCTCGAGCGCAAGAAGCCTCGCTCGAGCGAAGAACTTCAGCTTCACCAAAAATGCCGCGTCTGGAAGGAAACCTGAGAACTCCTAATTCTCGCTCGAGTGCAAGAAACCTCGCCCGAGCAAAGAAGGAAATTACAAAAAGCTCGCTCGAGTGAAGAGACTAAAATCTGGGCAACAACCATCTAGACCAACTAGTAACCAACCTGTTCCAAACACACCCAACATATTCCAAAACTCAAATTCAAAGAGTTAAAGGAAGAAAACAAGACATGGATACTATAATCAACCACGGAACCCGAGTCCGGAATATAACAAAGGTTGGGTCAAACTGGAATCGCTATATGTTCCGTTACAAATGCTTGTTGTTATGTATATAAGCTTATCTGTTTTCAAAAATAGGCTCATTTACTTAACCTCTTTATTTTGATAGTATTCACTGGGCGTTAGCTCACTCTGTAAATATATATATAGATGAGCAGTGGGATGTTTAGCCTTAGCCTTAGTGATCCTGGAAGAGATGTCAGCTTATGTGGAGTCAACCAAGGTCGCCTCATGCAAGAGGCTTTACTTTTGATTTTTCTTTTGTTTTCTTTTGATGGTCATATAAGACCAAGTCTACATATAAACCTTGATTTTTGGTTTGCCAGTTTTTGAATGGTCTTGGACATGTATAATCTTTTATGTTTTATTAGGTGTGAGTTATTATATACATGAGAAAATTTTTTATTATGCCATGTATTGACAGCTCATTAGACAAAATTTAAGGTTCTACTTCCGCATCTGGTCCCATATTATTAATTTTTAATTGACTTATGTCTGAGGTTGTAAGGAATCTCATGATTATTGGCCAGTTATGATTCTAACCTATGGGGCGAGTTCGGGTTGTGACAACAATGGTGTAGAGCACCCCAACCCCATTCATGCCTTAATGTAATGCATATCTTACCTATTTCAAATTAGCCACCACATCATGCACTGAATATTGAAACTCACTACTAAATGCTTTAATTCACAATGCAACTCTAGTTTTAATCAGCTCACAAACCCCCTCCAACATGGTTGTTTTCCATTAAATATACCCTCATTTCGCAACTTCCACACAGACCATATGATTGCCAAAGGAATTGCCTCCCAGATTTAATTTTCAAACTTTCTCCATTTGTACCCTCTCCACCAATCCAATACACCTTCTGGCTTTTCAGCGATCACCCAATGCAAATCCCACCAATTCAACATATGTGTCCAAATCTTCTAAACAAAAGGGCACTGCAATAGAACATGACACACTGTTTCTAACTCATAATTGCAAAAGGAACAATTTGTCCTAGCCTCATGATTGAGACCCCCCACTCTTTGGAGGAAAGCTTTTGATTTGACTCTACCCTTCCAAGCAAGCCATCCAAAGAATTGTACTTTTGGTGGAGAAATATTATACCAAATCAACCTAGATGTCCCCAAACCCTGCTCCACACTACTTCTATTATAAGCTGAACTAACGGTGAACATACTTGAAGAAGATGCCTTCCAAGCCAATGAGCCAGCTTTATCTGATAAAAATGGCTCGTGTGAAATAAGGTAGGACTTTAGTCTTTCCACATCATCTTCCTCCCAAGCCCTCAATCTTCTTTTGAATATCAAATTCCATCTGGTTGAGCTATTCCTTCTTTCAATCATTTGTTGGAGTCACGTGGTCCAAAATCATATGTCCAGTTCAATAATCTATTAAAATTGTTTTGATACAATTTTTGATACAAATCTGTGAAAAAATTAAATTACATGTAATAAGAAACAAACAGTGAATTGATCTTCCTTATGTTGTCACTGTAGAGATATTTTTATGATTCTTTGGAATGAGAAATTGGTATGTGTAATAAATAAATAAATAAATAAAAGGAAAAATAGAAGTGGGAAACAAAAGAAACAAAAGTTTCAGTTTATGAAAAGGAAAAAATTCAAATAATCCACATTTTTAAACACCAAAAAAAAAAAAAGTGAATTGAAGGAACAAAAGTTTCAGTTTAGAAAAATGAAAAGGGAAAATTACATTGATAGTCCCTACATTTTTCCTTTTATGTCATTTTGGTCCTTACACTTTTAATTAGATCAATTTTGACCTTTAATCTTAGATTTTGTGTTAATTTGGTCCAATTGATAACGTTGTTAGTTTTTTTGGTGCAAAATGATCACTGAATTGGTTAAAGTTAACTCACCAAGTTGAGCAAGTTTTATACTTTTGCCTCTAAAAGAATGTTATCTATTACTTATATGCATATGTTTCATTAAAAAGTGGTAACAATTATAAGCAATTGGACTAAATTACGATAAAATCATAAATTCAAGATCAAAATCGAGTCAATTGAAACTACAAGGATTAAAATGACACAAAGAGTAGAATACACTACAAAAATTTCTGTTTTTTGCTACGGTAAAATGCCGTCGCTAATACTCCTAATGCCGTCGCAAAAAACTTTTTGCGACGGCAAATGACTTTTTGCGACGGGAAGAGGGGGGTCGCAACTGAGGGGGTTGCAAAAGAGTTTTTGCGACGGCATAGTGCCGTCGCTAATGTTTTGCGACGGCACTTTGCAGTCGCTAATAATGTTTGAAATTTTTTGACTTTTTGCGACGGCACTATTTTACCGTCGCTAAAAATGTTATTTGAGAAGGCAAAAAAAGCCATCGCTATTAGTCCTTTTTTTTTTTGCGACGGTGTGGTGCCGTCACAAAAAGTATTAAAAAAATGAAAATTTTTATTTTTTTGCGACAGTGTACTGCCGTCGCAAAAAGTATTAAAAAATAATAAAATTTCTATTTTAAATAATAAAATTTCTTTTTTTTGCGACAGTTTAGTGTCGTCGCAAAAAGTAAAACCTGTAACAAAATCAATAAAAATATTAAAATTTTCTATTTTTGCGACGGTGTGTTGTCGACACAAAAAAGAAAAAAACATCCTATGATAAAATTATTAAAAATATTAAAATTTCTCCATAATAATTGCATAATAATATAAAAATTCTTGTATAAAAATAACAATTTCTCCATAATAAAATATTCTTCCATTCATAATTACACATCAACAAAATTATCCCACTACATAATGTTCCGTAATACATATATAGTGTTTAAATACATGATTTTGTTAAAAAAATTTCATTAAATTTTCATCATATTGTGCAATTAGTAATTCTACTCTCTCTCTCTCTCTCTCTCTCTCTCGCAACTATTTTCTTTCGATAAGAAGTTTACGAAGAAAAGGAGATCTTAATGGAGCACGGTGGGTGGATTCCAGTAGTCAAGCACAGGAAAAGGAGTGGAGTATGGAGCAACAAGGGAAGTAAGGGCTTAATCTCTGTTTTTGTGGATAACATCCCTCCTACTATGGATCCGAAATCTTTGTTTCATTTGTTCTCCAAGTTTGGACTAGTGAAGGATGTGTATATTCCTCAAAAGCGAAGGAGAAATACCAATACCCGTTTTGGTTTTGTTAGATTTGATTGTTCAGTAGCAGCAAATGTGGCTGTACAGAGAACTGATGGTTTGTGGGTGGCAGATAAGGAACTTCAAGTCAAATTAGCTGCGTATGATCGTACTGCAAATAGAGTGGCGAGAGGAGATCAGGTTGGAAGGAGTAGTGGAGATAAGGTCGATGAAGGAAGGTATAATGGTGACCAGTTGGGTTTTCAAAGATCCTTCGCGGATGTGGTAAAAGCAGGAGTTAAGGGACAGGGAGGTAAGGAAGGATTTACAATTCAGGTAAATGAAGAGGGGCATGGCTGGTTGTATGATAGTGTGTTGCTAAAGTTTAAATCGGAGTTCTCGATGAAGGGTATTGCGATGGTGCTAAAAGAGAAAGGAATGGGGCATGTGACGGTTAGAAATGGGGGTGGTAGGACTGTTATTTTGTCTTTCTCATCAAAAGAGGTTATGCTGTCACAGCTTGCATTGATCAAGGAATGGTTCCAGGAATGGTGTGAAGATGTCAAGCTATGGGAACCAGGGGTATATCCAGTGCAAGAGAGGTGCCTGTGGCTCAGGTGTTATGGTGTTCCTCTGAGTATATGGAATAGAAGCACATTCAACAAGATTGGGAGTATATGGGGTAGTGTGCTGAGCTTGGATGGGAATATCAATCAACCAGAGTCCTTTAGTCATGGAAGAATTAGAGTTGCAACGTATCATATGGAGTGTATAAATCAAACGATAAATCTAGAATGTAAGGGCCGATTTCACCCAGTCTTGGTCTGCGAAGAACAACCAAGTATCTTAGCTGACTGTGAGAGCATGATGTCCAGCGAGGGGAGGGAAGATTGGAACTCAAACGTGGTGGTTCAGCCTCAACCTGCTGGGGTTGATGTTGGTGATCAATTCGATGTGAGGTTGGATGTGGAAGATGAAGACGTTGATGATGTTCTTGTAACCAAACAAGTAGACACAGTGGTAGAGGAGACTGTAAGTGGAGTAGGGGACAACTTGGTGGTTGAGGAGCGTATGGAGATGGCGGTGGCAGAGGGTAGGCTACAGGAACATGATGATAATCTACGTGTGGAGGAGCAGATAGCTACACCTGGATTCATTCAGTCTATGGATGGGCCAGCTGGACAGGGGCCTGGTATTAACTTGGAAGTAAATTTGGGCCTTGTTCATAACCCTGTGGTAAAGAGCAGGGTAGGTGTTTGGGTGAGAGGCCCAAATTCAAATGTAAATTCTAATTCTATCAGGGAAGCTTCAAGGCCCAATTCGTGTATGGGGAAAACAGAGCATGAAGGCTGCAATGGTAATATGTCTATTGGCCTGAAGTCAAAACAGAAAGGGAAAAGAAAGGTAAGTTCCTCCCGTGCATCTAAATCGATCACTGAGATCTCTGGCTATTCCTTTCTTGCTCGAATGTATGGCCATAAAGGGGCATCATCAAATAAGCCCACTACTAAATGTGCTGTTTTTCGGGCTGCTGCTGCTGCCATGTCTCTTTCTGCTTCAGCTGAAGGTAGTTCTAGTAGACTAAATCACATTCTTAGTGAGGCACAAGCAAACATTCAGTTGGGGAAAATCCTGGGTATCAATTACAAAGGTAAGGAGTCAGAAGCTTTAGAAAAAATGGTGGATCTAGAGGTAGTGGACAGAGCAAGGAGGAAGGAGAAGAGGAAAGAATAGGGGCTTGAGTCGTGTATCTGGGCTAGAAGATGGAGTTAAAATTGTTTAGTTATGAAGTTGATGTCTTGGAATGTTAGAGGCTTGGGAAAGTTAGAGAAGAGGGGAAGGATTAGGAAGCTAATTTATGAAAGTAAGGCTGATATTGTGCTTCTGCAGGAGACAAAGAAGGTTTACATTTTGGAGAAGGAGGTTAGAGCATTGTGGGGAAGGAGCAACATGGAATTTATGGTGGTGGGTTCCGATGGATCTGCTGGGGGACTTCTTTGCATATGGGACCCAGATGTTTTTAGGATGGTGGATTGTTGTTGTAACAGAAGGCTCATTCTTTTATCAGGTAAATTGCTAAATTCATTTGATTGCAATATTTTGAATGTGTATGCTCCAAATGAGGTGAGTAGTAGAGGTAAATTCTGGGACACATTAATCAAGCTAAAACCTGAATTTCCAAATCCATGGTGTTTGGGAGGAGATTTAAATGAGATTAGAAATATTAGTGAGAGGGTGGGTTGCTCCAGACGAGATAAGGGGATGATGGATCTTAACTCTTTTATTGAGAGTTGCGAGTTGAATGATTTGCCTCTATTAGGCAGCAAATTCACATGGTCTAATGCACAAGATGGGGAAAAATGGAGTAGAATTGACCGTTTCCTACTTAATCCGGAATGGCTCATGAAGTTTAACTTTAAAGAGTGGGGTCTTCCTAGGTTGTTCTCTGATCATTGTCCTATAATGCTGATGGATGATGAGAGGGATTGGGGACCTAAGCCTTTTAGGTTTATTAATGCATGGTCTAGCCATCCAAGTTTTTCCTCTTTTGTGGCAAAGGTTTGGGATGAATCCAGGATTGTTGGGGAAGCAGGATATGTGCTGTTCCAGAAGTTAAAAATGCTGAAAGTGGAGCTGAAAAAATGGAATCTTGAAGTGTTTGGAAATTTAGCAACAAAACTCAAGAAGGCTGAGGAGGACTTGGTAGAGCTAGATATTGTGGCTGAAAATAGAGGACTGGTTGTGGCTGAGATCGCCAGAAGAAGACAATTGAGGGGTGAAGTTTGGAAGCTTAGTAAAATGGTAGAGTGGCTGTGGCAACAGAAATCTAGAGTGAATTGGACCATTAATGGGGATAAGAATACGAGGTTCTTTCATATTATGGCCAGCAGCAGAAGGAGTAGAAATTCAATTAATTCCATCAAAATTGAAGGGGAGACAATTGAGGAGCCAGCTACGTTAAGGTATGAGGTGTTACAACACTTTAAGAGACTATATTCAGAAAGTTGGGCCAGAAGACCAGTGCTAGATGGTGTGTTTAAATCAGTTCAAGATAGCTCGAATTATCAGGATCTTGAAGCTACCTTCTCTGAAGCTGAAGTAAGGGCAGCAATTATGGAGTGTAATGGAGATAAGGCTCCAGGCCCTGATGGTTTCAATCTTCTATTTTTCCAGAAATGTTGGAAGGTAGTTCACCAGGAGGTTTTGTTGTTTCTGAGAGACTTCCATGCCAGGAGCAAACTTGAGTATGGGATTAACAGCTCCTTTATCACTCTCATTCCTAAGACTGACAATCCTATTGGGTTGTCAGACTTTAGACCCATTAGCTTGGTGGGTAGTTTGTACAAGATTCTCTCTAAGGTTCTGGCTCTTAGACTTAAGAAAGTTCTTCCTACAATTATTGGTGAAACACAATCTGCTTTCTTAGGGGGGAGAAGTGTTTTAGATGGCGTATTTATTGCTAATGAAATTGTAGATGGATGGAAAAAATCAAGAAAAAAAGGCGTGATTATTAAACTTGATTTTGAGAAAGCTTATGAGTCTGTTAATTGGGAGTTCTTGGCTTCGATGCTTCATAACTTTGGGTTTGGCTCTAAGTGGGTTTCATGGATGAAGGAGTGTATCGGTACAACAAAGTTGTCGGTTCTAGTGAATGGCTCACCTACAGAGGAATTTTCACCTCAATGAGGCCTCAGGCAAGGTGATTCCCTATCTCCTTTCCTGTTTAATATAGTGGCTGAAGGGTTGAATATTCTAATGAACAGAGCTTTAGAGGAAGGTATTATCAGAGGGGTAAAAGTTGGTGTTAATGAGGTAGTGATTTCACATCTCCAATTTGCGGATGATTCAATAATTTTTTGCGAGGCAGATTTGGATCAAATAGTGTTTATAAAGTGGATACTAAGATGCTTTGAAATCCTTTCTGGCATGAGGATAAATTTCCACAAGAGTGTGGTATGTGGAGTTGGAGTGGAGGAGGAAAGATTGGTGTCTTATGCTGATATCTTGAATTGTAAGGTACAAGGACTACCGTTTAAATTCTTAGGTTTGCCGTTGGGAGCGAATCCAGGGAGGAAATCTACTTGGAAGCCAGTTTTGGATACCATAAAGACTAGGTTGACTGGGTGGAAGAGAAGGCCACTTTCCTTTGCAGGTAGATTAACGTTGATTAAGTCCGTTTTATCTAACCTCCCGATTTATTACCTGTCTCTGTTTAGAATGCCTTGTGGTGTGGTTAGAGAGATTGAAAGGCTTGAAGCTTCTTTCCTTTGGGGTGGGAACGATTTGAAGAGGAAGGTTCATTTGGTGAAATGGACTGAAGTTACTAAAAGTCTGAACCAAGGAGGGTTGGGAATTAGAAGAATTAAGGATGTCAATGCAAGTCTACTCCTTAAATGGTGGTGGAGATTTGGAAGTGAAGTAAATGCTCTTTGGAGAAGAATGGTATGCAGCAAGTATATGATTGATGAGGGTCAATGGCTCCCACCTATGAACTCATCAGCTAGACTTTCTAGAATCTGGGGTGATGTTCTTGCGGTTGCTAGTCTGAATCAACCTCTTGTGGAGTTTTTTGTGGAGAAATTTCAGATCAAGGCGGGTAATGGGAGTAGAATCAAATTCTGGTATGATAAGTGGCTTGGTGGTAGTTGTCTTAAAGATAAATTTCCTAGATTATTTAGTTTGTCAACAGTAAAAGATGGTTCACTGTCCTTCTTTTTTGAAAGGAAATTCAGCTCCGGGGTTTGGAATTTTTGCTTCCGTAGGCCATTATATGATTGGGAAAAGGCTGAGGCAAACAGGTTGGCAGAAGTGCTTTTGGTGACCCCTTCTATAGGACTGAATGAGGAAGACTGCCCTGTTTGGAATGGTTCTGTTGGTGACAAGTTTAAGGCCTCAGATATTTATCGGTATAGTGATTCCCTCTTGGGCCCTCCTCTCCAACTATGTAAGTTTGTGTGGAATAATGACATTCCCCCCAAAGTTCAATTTTTTGGGTGGTTAGCCTGGAGGAATAGAGTGAAAACAGGGGTCTTCTTAAAACATGTAGGTGTGCTGAACAATGAGGCTCCTGTGCTATGTGTTTTTTGCAAAGTGGAGAATGAATCTGCTGTGCATGTTTTACTTCACTGTCCATTCTCTTGGCAGGTATGGTCTGATGTAATGATGTGGTGGGGGTGTATATGGGTGGTGCCAAGGAATATTGATGGATTGTTTCATTGGTGGATATGATGGAAGTATAAGAGATTAGCTAAGAGATTATGGAGAGCCTTGCCATGTATTATACTTTGGTCCATCTGGAAGCTAAGGAATGAATGTTTGTTCTGTGGAGTGCAACCAAGTGTATTTGAGTTAGGTGAGCTGATAAAGATTAGATTTGCTTTATGGGCTAAAGCTGCGGTAAAAAAGATCAGGTACTCTGTCTTGGATCTAACCATCAATTTGGCTCAGGTTAAGGAATGCATTTGAGGAAGGCCATGGTTTCTATTCAGCTTATAGCCTGCTGAGTTTTGGATTCTGGACTGGCTTTGGGGTGTATGGTCTGATATAATCGGTGTATATAATCTGCTAATCTGTGGAGCTGCTGTAGGTATACTGCTGTGTGTTAATCTGATGACTGCTGCTGTGAACCTGCTGTGTGTGTGATGCTGTAAGTGGGCTAATCTGTTGTGGGCTAATCTACTGCTGGAAATTCTGCTGTGTGTATGCTTCTGTAGTGGCTATCTCTGTAACAGAGGGGTGTGCTAATCTGTCACTCCCTGGAGGCTAATCTGATGCTGTGATTTCTGCTGTGTGTATGGTTCTGTGAGTGGTTACCTCCGTTGGTTCCTCACCAACAGGGTTTTGGTTTGGTGATGCCATGTGATGGCTTGCTTTTTTCCTCTCTTATGTTGATGTTTCTTCCTTCTTGTAAGGTTTCCATCATCAATAAAGGGATCTTTGTTGTTGATCAAAAAAAAAAAAAAAAAAAAAAATACATGATTTTGTTCATAATTCAAAATAACATAAACCAAAATTAAATATTTTTCTCATTATTTTTCGTAGATAACAAAAACATAAGTTAACCACATTCTCCACAAGCATGCATTCCACAAGAAACACACTCCTGTATGGGAAATATCTGAAAAATAAAATAATTAATGACAATATAATTATGTGTTAATGTTAATTACAAAAAAAAAACATAAAAATTTAACTACTACAGCATCAAATACAATATTTTTTTTTTTGTTAGTCATCAAATACCACATGGATAATTAAACATCTCAATCAAATACAAAAATAAAAATTTAAGTACTATAGCATCAAATACAAAAAAACATAAAAATTATATCTGAAATCTGACTCTATATCTGAAGTAAGCTAGTAAAGGCATCCGACACAAATATCTTAAGGAAGCTAGTAAAGGCATCCAACACAAATAAGACCCATCAAAACTTCAAAAAATACCCAAAAGATTCATAAATAAATAAAAATTTTAAAAATTATAAATACAACACAATGCATATTACTAGAAAACAACAGCAAAAGGATACTCTCAGCATTTTCTTGGAAAAACAGAACGGTTGGGCGTACAAAACCAACATCACTACTTTCTAAGCCTTGAAAAGTATTACTACTTGTTACAAGCCCACAATATTTGCATAAAATACAAATAAGAAAGATATGGACATAATATAATGGGAAATAACCAGCACATGGTTATCAGTGCCATGATACAGTGATAACAGAGGTGATGACACAATATCTGCAACCTTCATTCATGCTTCCACTAGGCCACACGCATATTTGCACTCATATAAATGATTTTCTAGGCTTGTCAGGTCATATGCGATGACATTCTAGAGGATTGTGCAAAATGATAATGTTAAACCAGTGTTATCTTCCCCCGTTGAAGTTTCAATGGTACCTCCTTATATCAAACTCAATTCTTCATTGAATAATAAAACAATTCTAATAAGTAATCAACATGTCTGCATATCACAGTAATTGTAATAAGCATCAATCTAGTCAGTCCGTCCAACAAGCCAAATTGAACATGGTGATTTAGATAGAGCAAAACTTCAAATCTTCCTAGAATCAAAATTTGAAAGCAAACAAGTAAGGGAGCTATTACTACATGCACCTATGAAGCATGGATATGGAAAAAAAAAAAAAAAAAAAAAAAAAAAAAAAATTATTACCCCTGTTACTACATGCACTTATGAAGCATGGATATGAAAATTTGAAAGCAAACAAGTAAGGGAACTGTTACTACATGCACCTATGAAGCATGGATATAAAAATTTGAAAGCAAACAAGTAAGGGAGCTGTTAAAAAATTTGAAAATTTGAACGGCTAGTATTTACAAGATTTATTAAGTAGATCATCTATTCAAAAAATCAATTGTACATAAGAAACCTTATAATAAGAGAACATTTGTTATTCAAAAAATCAATTGGACATAAGAAGCCTTATAATAAGAGAACATTTGTTTTTCAAAAAATAAATGATTAACATTATTTTTATAATTTTTTAAAAACAATTAGAACCCGATCATAGACTTACGAATATCTGATTAACTTAATTTTTTATATAAATGATATGGTCGACAAATCTTATAATATGAACTAATTACATTATCGAAAAAGATTCGGAATGAGTCTCCACGAGAACTCACAAAAGCATCCCCATGAAAATCCAAATATGATTCAACAACTACTATCTGATCTTCTTTCTGTTTCAAATTGAAGTTTGATTCGTTTTGTTTTCAAAATCTTTTTTTTTAACACTAAAAATTAAATTAATAAAATAATAATAATAATTAAAAAACTCTCATTATTTCATTTTTTTTATTTGTGCAAAAATAATAGTTTAAAATGCAAAAATATCTTTTTAGTATTTACTTTCACCAAATTATTATTATTGAAAAGTTTGCTTTTATCTTCTACTGACTGATGTATATATAATTGAAAAGTTTCCATAATTTAAGATTTGATTTGAGTTACTAGGAAGTCCCCAAAATTCTGTGGAGGGTAGGGGAAAATGTGAAAAGTTTACTGCATACCTTCTTTGAAGGATTGAGTTTTTTGTGGTGGTATTCTTCTATCTCCGATGTTGCTAGCCACTTCTTTGTTATCCTTACATACACCAGAAAATCTCACCCTAACAAAAGTGGTCAGTGATCATAAAACAAATTGGAAAGAGCGCACGAATGCTATGACAAAATGAAAATAGCATAATTTTGTCCTTCAAGAAGTTATAGATGTTAGGGTAAAGTGGATCTTGATAAGTTTTGAGCACTAACCACTCGACCTCAAAAGAAGGGGTTCAGGGGGCTTGCATCCTACCCGAATTTTGAAGTATAGGTATTTATTGTATTCGACACTTGTGGCCTAATGCTCTAATTTCTATGTATTTGTAGTTGAAAGGAGATGGCTATCTCTTTAATTCTTGCGTAACCTTTCAACTTATAGTGAAAACTGTAACGATTGTAGATGTAGCCTTAATTTTTGAGTGAACCATGTAAATTTTATGCTCTTCGTGTGCAGTAAGTGTGATTTATCTAGCTTGTGTGTATAATCGTTTCTGTATTTTGAAGCATATCATGTAATCAAATTTGTTTTCCTATCCATTAAATTCTTAGATTCAGTAGATGTACATGTTATTGTATATCTATGATGGTACAGGATATCTAATTATCCACTTTTTATTTTCTAAGACGAATTGTACTAATAATCACTGAACTTTACTTCTTATATCAATTTAGTCACTATCATTTCAGTTACTATATAGTGCACATGACACTCTTTTGAGGGCACAATCAACATAATTTTTTATGTACTTGACCACACTGAATCCCCTTCCACCCCTTTGTATCTCCCCCCATCTCTCCATCACTTCTGGCCTTATTTTCTGGTGTTCACCGTCCCTTCTCTCTCTCCAGATCTCCTTTCAAAAAAATTATACCCACTCTCCCTCCCTCTATTACATATTGGACCTAAAATCAGATCATTAGCAAGCAATAAATTTGTCTGCAAATTAAATCCACTATTCATCGTTTACCTCTAGTCTCCTAATCATGAGTTCCACCATTAAAACAAACCAACAAATGAGTTCCACCAATTCAAAGGTGAATGCCTCTGTTGACCTATCAAAATATATATATATATATATATCTAAGCAAATAAAAAATAGATCATGGTGACCCATTATTATATATATGTATATACCCCATTATATACGTACAAGACCTATGATGTAAATACCCATTAGTCAATGTTTTGAGACAGAAATGGATGGAGAGAGGCATAAAAATGGTGGACTGACAATTGGCGTTGTCCAGTGGTGATGGTTGGTGGTTATGTTGGTGGCTAGTATCTAATGGTGGCCTGGTGGGATGGATGAACATGATATGAGAGAGAGAGAGAGAGAGAGAGAGAGAGAGAACTCGTTGGAGCAGCAGCAGATCTTCCGATGTTGTCTGGCCTCACCAAGTCCTACCCTGTCACTCTTTCTCGTCTCCACCTCACCTACGAAGATGTATGGCTTAGATCTTCCGATGGAGTGCTCCAACGTTGCTCCTCCTCCTCCTCCTCCTCCTCCTCCGCTGCTCCTCAACCGCTCGCCGTCGATCGAGAGAGAGAGGGAGAGGGGGGTAAGAAGAGATTAGGGATTTTTGGGTTTGAGATTGGGGATTTTTTGTTTTTTTGGAGGAGGGAGAAGCGGGAATTGAAAAAAAAAAAAAAAAAAAAAAAGGAGCGGGAATGGAACAAAAAAAGGGGCGGGAATAAAAAATAAAAAATAAAAAATAAATTTTTTTTTGTGGGGTCAGAAATGAAATTTAAATAATAAAATAACGTCGTTTAACTTTTTTTTTTTTTTTTTGCGACGAGGGTTGTCATCGTTAAAAAATTTTATTTTTGTTAAAATATATATATTTTTTGTAGTTAATGAATTTTTTTAAAAAAAATTTCTCTTTTTTTTTAGTTACTAAGATTGAAAATTTATTTGTTTTATTTTTATTTTAATGCAAAAAAAATATTATTATTTTTTATTTGGTAAAAGTAAGGGTAATATTTTAGTGAAAAATATTTTTCACCAAAATAAAAGTTAATTTTCTGTGATCAATGAAAAATATTTTTCTGCGGCCTATTTTTTTTTGGTTATTAAAAATCATGAACTAATTTTTTGTGGTAGAAGAGAGAGAGCGGCAGCAATGGTAAAGGTGGTGGATAAGAGATGACGGTGGTGGTGGTGGTGGTGGTGGTGGTGGTGATGGCGAAGGAGATTAGTGATGAAGTTGTGGTAGTGGTAGTGGTAGAGTAGATGGAGTGGCAGGGGTGAAGGAGAGGTAATGGTCGTAGTAGTGGCAGCAGTGGTGGTGGTGGTAGTGGAGTGGTGGCAATGGTAGTAATAATGGTAGTCGTAGAGGTGAAGTGGCGACAGTGGTAGTAATGGTGGTAGTGGAATGGCGTTTGCAATAGTAGTGAAGATGGTAAAGGAGATGAGTGGTGAGAGAGAGAAAGAGATGAGTGAGAGACAGATAGAGGAGGGAGACAGAGAGAAAGAGAGAGGAAGAGAGACAGAGACAGAGTGATGAGCGAGAGAGAGACAAAGTGGTCGCTAAAAGTGCATTTTCTTATAGTGGATAGATAAATCGAGAAGGAGCTCAGTAAATAAAGAAGAAAGAAGTGAGAGAGTGAGTAATGCGAACACAGTGGGGGAGAGAGAGAGAGACAGAGAAGAGAGAGAGAGAGGGAGATAGAGACAAAAAGATAAAGAGATAGAGAGTGAGAGATAGAAAAAGAGACAAAGAGAGAAGAGAGATGAACGAGAGAAATAGAGAGAGATAGAGAGAAGAGAGTTGAACAAGAGAGACAGAGAGAAGAGAGATGAACGAGATAGATAGAGACATGAGCGAGAGATACAGAGAGAGATGAGAGAGATAGAGAGAAGAGAGATGAGTGAAAGAGACAGGGAGAGAAAATAGATGAGAGAAGAGATAGATGAGTGAGAAACACATAGAGAGAGAGAGACAGATAGACAGATAGTTAGAGAGAGAAGAGTGATGAGTGAGAGAGAAAAAGAGAAGAGAGAGAGGAAGATGAAAAAATGGGTGAAAAGATATAGACAGAGACAGAGAGAGAGAGAGAGAGAGAGAGAGAGAGAAAGAACAAAAAAGAGTGAAAAGAGATAAACGAGAGAGAGACATGGAGAGATGAGCGAGAGAGAAGAGAGAGACAGACAGACAGACAGACAAAGAAGAGTGATAAGTGAGAGAGAAAAAAAAAGAGAGACAGAGACACAGAGAGAAAGAGAGAGACAGACAGACAAAGAAGAGTAATGAGTGAGAGAAAGAGAGAGAGAGAGAGAAAGAGAGAAGAGAGACAAAGACGGAGACAGATGAAAAAATGGGTGAAAAGAGAAATGTTCAAAAGAGTAAGACAGCGTCATTTTTTTTTTTTTTTTTGTGACAAAAAAATACCGTTGCATTTATTTCAACCATTTTGTGACTATATATATATGAAGCCGTTTCAAAGCCACAATATATATATATATATATTTTTAATTTTTTTTTGTGTGTGCAATAGTACCTATTACGGTTGCAAAAAACTCTTTTTTTTTTTTTTTTTTTACAACTGCAGCTGGTACCGTCGCAAAAACTCCATTGTTTGCGACAGCAAGTTGTGCCGTCTCAAAAAGTCACATTTTTTTTGCGACGGCAAGTTGTACCGTCTCAAAAGGTCACATTTTTTGCGACGGCAAGTTGTGCTGTCTCAAAATGTCACATTTTTTTTGCGATGACAAGTTGTGCCGTCTCAAAAGGTCACATTTTTTGCGACGGCAAGTTGTACCGTCTCAAAAGGTCACGTTTTTTGCGACGGCAAGCTGTGCCATCTCAAAAAGTCACATTTTTTAGTGATGGTATTTTATGCCGTCGCAAATACTCTATTTTTTGCGACGGCAAGTTGTGCCGTCTCAAAAAGTCACATTTTTTGCGACGACAAGTTGTGCCGTCGCAAAAAGTTCCGTCTCTTAAGCCCTGTTTTCTTGTAGTGATACAAGGACTATCAAAGTAATTTGTCCAAAGAAAAAAAAATCAAATAATCCACATTTTTAAAGACCCCCCCTCCAAAAAAAAAAAAAAAAAAAAAAAAAAGAAAAAGAAAAACAAGAAGAAGAAGAAGAAGAATAAACAAATAGTGAATTTCAAAAAACAAAAGATCATGGGACTAAGATTTTTAAATGTCAAATATAAACTAATATGAATAATTATAGAATTTCAATTTCAATTATCTTAACACTTTGTTTTCAATAATATGAGCAATTATAGAATTCTTTCTACTAACTTATATATATATATATATATATATGGTTTTCTACTTCAAAATATTCCGCTAATTCTTGAATCTTTTACATAGTAAAGCCAAAAAAAAGAAAAAAAAGAAAAAAGAAAAAGTGCAATATTTCGATCCTGTAATTAAGCTATTGGAAAAATATAGACTATTTTTTTAAAAAAAAAAAAAAGTAATACTGATGGATACACTCTCAAAATCCTGTATTGCATATCATACAAGTACACTTTCAAAATCATGAAAACATTATTTTGTAATGCCAACAAGATTTTAAAAACAAAATAAAAAAAAAATTGCATAAATACTTGCAGTTGAAAAATTACCTCTCAAAAAGTCCAAGATTAAGAATCACATTAGCTAGGTTACAATTTGCCTTTCCCACTAATTGAAAAAGCTTTTTCCTTTCCATTGCAATGGTTTCACACGATTAATATCAGTGAATTCTGCAACTATCCCTTCAACTTACAAGAAGTGTTGTGGGAAAAACTGTAATATCAAAAACTTCACAATCTAGAAACTAATACCCAAATATGATATACACCCTGGCATGCATAGTAATCAAGAGCAATACTTTGACCAAGAACACTGCTAATGGTACGAATTCCATCAATATTCAAGTCCTGCAACATTATGTAATCAAATCCACTTTGCATCCAAGTGTTTAAAGTGGGCTTCTCTCTCGCCTCATATTCTACATTTTCAAACACAAAACAAATTTCATTCCACTGTTGCCAATTAAAGTAAAAGGGCAAAAATAGAATTCACCCTAATCAACCTGTTGCCAGTTGCTTGATTTAAAAGCAAAGTGGCAAGAAATGTGCGAAATGCAAATAAAATAATTCACTTATATAATGGAAAAATTATTGGTTGGTCTAGGGGCACCACGTGTATAACAACCGTCATTCTTGTCTTAGTCATGCTCATATGAATTTACATGATTTGGCCTTGTTAAGCTTGCATCTACAAACTTTGATTCGTTTTGCCTAAGTAAAGGTTCCTGTCTTGTTTTGTGGTATTGTGTTTTGCCTAAGTGTTATATGCATGCTTTGTTCCTTGCTTTGAGTGTTGAACCTAGGCTATCTATATTTGTTACCTCATGCCTAGGTCACACCTTTAAACCTCTTACACTTAAGCCATTGAGCGTCAACACCTAGGATCATTTTGGAACCATCTTGGCTAACGTCCATCTTCACCCTGGCATCTTGGTCGAGATGTGCATCATTTAGGCCGAGGTGTGCATCACCTGGGCTAAGATGTGTACCATCTAGGCCGAGATGTTTATCATCTAGGCATTCAAGATCTTTGATCCTTGAACCTTGCAGCTTTGTTGTGCACCTTAGCCCATACCTGGCAATCTTGTTCCTTGACTTGTACAACCTAGGCTGAGGTGTGGCACATCTAGGCCGAGGTGTGGCGCATCTAGGCCGAGATGTAGCACATTTAGGCTAAGTGTTATCCTCTCTACCCTGAAATCAGGAAACCTTGCTTGTCCGAAGCATATGTTTTGATCCAAGATCCTTGTCTTGTTAGAGTACCCATACCACCTTACTTGTTGTATACACTATGACCTACCCTTGTCTTTTCATTCTGGCACCTTTTTGAAGAGATTTGATCAGACGACACCACGTGTCCCGGTAGTGGTTTAAGTCAGATTGCAGTTGGGAAACCCATATCATTTTCCATATCTTTGCCTTGTAGAGAGAGAAGCTCTAGGAAGAAGAAGGAGTTCTTAGAGTGAGAACTGGATTTCTAAGCTTGATTTTCATACCTTGAACCATTGGCTTTGTATTTTGAGGTTAGATTCTTGATCTACTCTTGTTGTTCTTATGTTAATCTGATCACATTTCATGAACTTGCATGATTCATGAGCCATGCATTGATTCAAAAGTTTGGTTTTAGAAAGAGAAAGTGATGCTGTAGACGTCCCTGAATGTCCTGGGAGGGAAATCCCGTTTCGTTCATATGGGCTCATTACAGTTCAGGACTCAAATGTCACGGTCCTGTATCTAATCTTGCAGAGTGCAATGAAAGACCGATGAATCATCAAAGAGTCCAAATCCGGCAAATCGTTTTTTAAAACAGATTTTTTTGAAAGAAGTGCCAAACATGGACTGCTTTGCCAGATACAGAGTCGCCACCTAAATATTTTATTTTGGGGAATTTAGGAATCCATGACTCTTTTTCCTAAGGCCACGTGTCCGTCATCACCAAAGTTGCCTCGGCTCGGGAACTTGGGTACGATTGGGAAAGGTCACTTCGTGAGCACCCCAGCTCGCCCAATCAAAGATCGGCCTCTACTAATCACGATATCGAGTTTCGAAAACATTATGTGCTCTTATTCCGGGTGTTAGCCTAGATTTACTACGTGATGGGCACAGCAAAACAAGTATAGACTAGGTCGCCTAATTTGGAGCAAAACATCGCATATCCGTGCGTTTTGAAAATGGATTGAAATTTGCTACTCGCAAGTAGGCTAAAACATAGGTTTCGACGAATTATTCATATTCAAGCAACCCAACCTTCACCCACAGGCATTCGGACAGTTAATCAACTAAGCAGATAGCCTCATAGTAAGCATGCTGTCATGGCAACACTCACACATATGCAAGGATGCTAAAACGTAAATGCTTACCTAATACTCCAAGCCAAAATAGAAACCAGTTAGTAATCAAATGTATGATCCTAGTTCATGTTAAGATGGCTAATGCAACACATGCAAAATGCAGCTCAGCTAATCTATGGATGGCATGTGAAATGCAACAACTCGATACATGTATTCAAGTTTGGAATTGAAGTACTATGCAGTTAGTCTGATGCGCCGAGCCCGGTGTATGCAATACGAATGAATGGATGCACGCATGCATAGCATAAGGATGCTAACTGAAATATGCCCTAATACTAACCATCGTAAACGGTTAAATAAAAGGGAGAAAGAAGTGGGGTTTGGAAGACATGCATCACACACACATGCTTATTACACAATTCGCCCTCTCTCGGAGGGACCAAAAGATTAATACAAATTTAACTAACTAACAAGCTAATTAAATAGTTACAGACCACTTAACTAGTTAAGCAAATTAACTAAGCTAATAAAGCGGTAAAATAGCCTCGGGAAGAGGGTCCAATGCATGCGTGCTCGGCTTCGCTTGGAAATCCACCACCATGCACAAGCTGCCTCTGTTTTCACTGTTTTATGCCTCTGAAAATTGCACAAGTCCCAAGGATGCTTCAGCATCACTCCCTGATCACTGTGGAATATCACCGGCCAAGAGGAATGGTCACCGGCCATGGGAAAGTGGTCATCGACCAATTGTAAGGCTCTCGGCCATCCATTATTGGTCGATCGGCACTGAAAATGGTCGGTCGACCATATCTTCCTGCAGAACCCTGTTTTGACAGCAGCAGAGGATAGACAAGGCATGGTAATACATTTTAAAGAGAATGTTTGCAAAACCAACCTCCCCATCATGTTATGAACTCAAGGGAGTTTGGTCATCGACCCTCGGACCACCAATCACGCATTTCAATGCATGATGGTCCAAGAGGCCAAAGTGTACAATTTCAATGTCAAATGGAATGCACACAAAACACATAAAGGACCTAACCTCTATCATGCTTGATCAAGAGGCAAGGCATGCATGATATGCACAATGTTATGCATCCTAAGCATGCAAGCTAAGTATGCAACATGAACATGCAAACAAGCATGTGAGGCATGTAACAACCATGCTAATGACAAACATGCAACAACATGTAAAGGGGACTTAGCATGGAAGCATGTAGGGCAACTTAACAAAGAAAATGTGATTCAAGCATGCGACAACGTACGATAGGCCAAGTATGCAACAACACGCAAGGCGAGCATGCAACGACATGTGAAGGATGGACTTACACCAAGATGGATAGCCCTCTAATAGGTCCAAAACAGTGGCCAATATGCGAAGGAAATTGAGGCAAATGTACATACAAACATGCATGCATACATGGTATGATACTTAAGCATAAAGAGGCAATTTTTATGCACACTTAAAAGGAACAAACATGGACAAATGGCATACATTGTACGCTCTGAAATCATGCTAGAAAAGGTGCCAAACCAACTAAACAAATCAAGCAAAGCATGCAACAAGGTCCAAGGCTCAAGGTTAGCCAAGGGGCTCAAGCCATGACCATGTCAACCGAGCCTCGAAGGGCCAAAAGGACTCAAAACAGTCCCAAGGCAAACCAAAACAAGGCCAAAGACACACTTAGATGGCATCCCAAATGCCTACACATGATGGCACACACAATGGTACAAACATGGAGCATGAAACACAAACTCTTTAAGACATTGAAAGGGTGGTAGATGCAAGCATACAAGCATAAAACATGGACTGAAATAGCATGATAAGTGATTCCAAATCACTGAAATAGCTCAAGCAAAGCATGTTCATGACTCACACACTCAAAGCCTACGAGCTAGAATGCAAAGAAGCTATACAAAGCATGGCAAACATGGCTAAGACAACCAAAGTCAGACCTCAAGCATGTTAAAACATGACTAAAAACTTCACAAAGCTAAGCCAAAACATGTGAGCATAGTGGTCCAAATGCAAGATGCATGTTATGACAATAAAGGGGATTACAAAGCAAGTGTATGATGCATGCAATGGACTATCAATCCGACCAAAAATAGAGGTATAATATGACCAAGTAACACCCAAAAGCCTCTGAAATGGAGCTAAAACCAACCAATCATGCATGCTACCTTTATGAGCCAAAAACACAAGCATATGAGACAAAAGGGGAGAGGGGTGTCCCTCCCCTATGCAAGACCTCAAAACCACTTCTCCACCACTAAAAATCCTCTGGATTTCAGTGGTGAGAAGGCCAATACACGAAAGTTCCAAAGCTCAACAAAGAAGGCAAAAAAAGAGGCCAAACAAGGCCCAAGGGGGGGAGGACGACCCCCAACACCAAAATGACCTTAAACAAACATCTTAAGCATGAAAATACAGAACTTTTATCAGTTATACACTAAGCTCAAAACAGCATGCAACATAGGCTAAAAGCTAGTGCAAAAATGGGGAATACAAAGCAAGTAGACTCACCCTTGAAGAACACTTCCAAGAACACAAAACTAGCACCTCTCTCTGATCAAAACCACCCCAAAAACTTCAAAAACAACCTCTCAACACCTCAACACCTCAAGTATGGTGTAACACTAGGTGTCTTAGTGCAAAACTAAGAACAAAACACACTTTAAGGCACTCTAACACACACAAATGTAGAGAGAGAGGGAGATATATAGAGAGAGAGTGATATATGCGATATATATGTCTGATTTGCTGAACCTCTCCAAAGGAGAAGGGAGGCTCTCTTTTAGAACAAACAAGGGCCTAAGCTTCTTAGAGAAGCTAAGGCAAATGGGTCAAGGCTTCTTAAAGAAGCTAAGGCAAAGGGGTCAAGGCTTCTTGAGGAAGCTAAGACAAAGGGTCAAGCTTCCTCAAGGAGCTAGAGCAAAGGGTGCAAAGGGTGTAAATCCTCCATACACGTGTATGGAGGGGGTATAAAGTGGACGCCAGCTGTGACAGCTGGCATAAAAGCAGATGGAAGGTGGTCGACCAGCAGAAATGGTTGATTGACCAGCAAAGGTGGCCGACCGACCATCAAGAGTGCCGACCGGCCATCACCAATGGCCGGTGGCAAGAAATCACGGCCGGTGACATCATTCCACAGCCGGTGAGGTGTGGGGATGGCCAACAAACTATTTCCCACCCTCAGAAGCAAGAACACAAGTGTTTAGTCCATGACCAAGCACAAAACAGTCAAGTTGAGAGATCCTAAGGCAAGGCGCGTAGCCGAGACCTTCGGGAACTCAAAACGAGCACGGACATGGATAATCATCGAATGTTCGAACGATGACGTCCAAGTCTTGAGGATGGTCAAAAATGGGGTGTCTACAGTTGTCCCACTTTGACAGAACTCGAAACTCATAATAATGACCAGAGTTAATGTCAAAGCCCAGAGACGACCCATTTTTGACAAGGTCGAAGACTTAGGCAAAGCATACAAGCTATAGATAAAGGTATGCGCCCGAAGGCAGGGGCAAAATGCAAGACAATGCATAAAGCCGAGCATAACTTATGGTTATGGAAAGAAAGCTGTAACGAAGCAAATACATACAATAAATGCAACAGTTTTAAGCAAGCCAAAAACCAAACTACATTACAATGTAGAAAGGATGTAAGAGAATTATGTAATTCTCGCTACGTTTGACGCGGAGAATACAGTACCTGTGCGGTTCGTCTGGTCGTGCCAGCTTTAAATGAACCGTACATACAATATGGTTCCTGTCCGGTTCGTCTGGTCATGCCAGCCTCAAATGAACCGTACATACAATATCGTGCCTAAAAAAGAAAGAGAACTTAACAAGTACAATATCGTTAGATACATTCATAGCAATGCAAGTGAAAAGTGCATGACAACGCGAATGAGAGGGTGCATGACAATGCAGGTGGAAGGGGTGCATAACAACGCAAACCAAGTGTGTGCATAATAATGCGATTTTGAAACAAGCATAACAATGCTATGAAGGCACAAACACATATAAGTAAAGTACACGTGACAACGTGTACAATGTGTGGAGGTGAGGAAGAGTATACACATGTAAGTAAAGCACATGCGACAACATGTACAATGTGTGAAAAAAAGGAACTTGAGCACATATAAGTAAAGCATAACGCGACAACGTATGCAATGTGGGTAGAAATTTGAACACATATAAGTAAAGCATGACGCGACAATGCATGCAATGTGTATAGGAGCTTGAACACATTTACATAAAGCATAACGAGACAATGCATGCAATGTGTATAGGAACTTGAACACAAATAAGTAAAGCATAATGCGACAACGCATGCAATGTGTATAGAAACTTGAGCACATATAAGTAAAGCATAACGCGGCAATGCATGCAATGTGTGTAGAAACTTGAACACATATAAGTAAAGCATAATGCGACAACACATGCAATGTGTGTGCGGAAGGATGCAAGACAACGCAACCTAAGAATGCGACACAACGCGGGTGGACGAGAGGATGCAAGACAAGGCAACCTACGAATGCGAAACAACGCAGGTGGACGAGAGGATGTAAGACAATGCAACCTAAGAATGCGAAACAACGCGGGTGGACGGGAGGATGCAAGACAATGCAACCTAAGAATGTGAAACAACGCGGGTGGACAGGAGGATGCAAGACAATGCAACCTAAGAATGCGAAACAACGTGGGTGCACAAGACAGTGCGAATGCACAAGATAGTGCGATGCGCTAGATAGCACGATGCGTTACACAACGCGAGTGCACAAGACAGTGTGAATGCTATGAAATGTGAAAATGCACAAGACAGTGCGAGAGAGATACAATGCTCCCGAAAAGTGCGAGGAAGGTGCACAAAATAAGTGCAATAAAATGTATCTTCTGTGCAAGTAAGGGGGCATTTTCTATGCAACATGGAAAGCATATTCTATGCAATATTGAAAGAAAAGCATATTCTATGCGGAATCGAAAGTAAGCATATTCTATGCATGAATCATAACGATGCGTGGCATGCATGCAACATAAGTGTATATAAAAGTGCACATTCTATGCAATAGAGGGGCATCAAACATGTACTATGGTGCCTCCGATTTATCTCTCAAAGGGCTTTGCAACACACTCAGCTCGAAAAGGGTACACCCTGTTTATATTGGCAAGAGATAACATCTGCATGTTAAAACCACATGTGCTGCTTGGACTGCCATTCTAACTTGAAGCAGGCTTAAACTTGAGGTCAAGATACACTCATACTCCAGAGTAAGGCGAGGCCTGACAAGATGCACCTGGAATGCAGTCTCGGGATTTACTGAAGCTAAAACGTGCTAAGATGCTCCAAATTTTCCCTCTTTTCTCTTGCTTTGCAGCCCAGAACCTATATAGCTTCAAATGGGTCCTTGTTCTACTGTTCTCTCATGACTTGGGTTGAACCCTTGCGGTTTATGAAAGAAAGAATCTTGTTTTGCACAAATGTGGAGAATGGCACGGCACTCAGAGCACAAAACGATTTTATTTTTGAAATTGAGAGATGAGTTCTTAACCGGGCATTGAGCTTACGAATGAATACAGCGCACTGCGACTTAACAACGGAAAACAAAAGATAAACAACCTAAACACATCGATTAACACTCGAGACGACTCAAAACAAGAATCGAGATAAAACAAAAAGACACGACACTCAGACGTGCACAGGGAGCCTGTTTCACCGGGTATTGTTTCCCACCCTTTCTCACTTGTGATTCTCACATCACTTGGCACTCAATCTCTAGTTTTCTGAAAAAGCCCTTTTCTCACTTTTTCTCTCAACGCACATCTCTCTATTCTTCAATCTCTCATTTTTTTCATCCCTCCCCTGGGTGGTTGATGGATAAGCAGGAAGTTATGGGCTCTTGCCCTACTAGATTCTAATTCTTCTGCTCATAACAGTGAACTTCTCCCACAGAGGGGTTGCGCTACAACTAGGTGTGTAACCAATCTGCAGCTGACATCGGTTGACGATGCTCTGCTGGGGAGTTTGGACGTGATTAGATCTGTCCAGATGAGGGAATGGAATATCCTGCTCCATTCCAATTCGTGCTTCGCACTTAGCTTGATACCTTGCTGCTTGGAGGATGAGAGAACTTTCGGCATTTTGCTGTTAGTTTCTATTGTGCCATTTTCTGGTAGATACGGTGCCCTTTCTAGCAAGTATGTTGACAATGGGGAAAAGACAGAACACCTAACTTAACTGTGCCCCTAGTTCATTATTTTGACCATTTTCTGTTTTTGACGTTCTGCTAAAACAATTTTGACCAACATGAGAGTCAGATTAACATGCTTGTTCGATTTTCTGATTTAAAATCATGCAAGTTAGGTTATGAGCACTGAAAATTTTCCTTTTTGGGTCCAAAAAAAGGTCCAATTTTGGAAAATGGAATAATTTTTGAGAAAATTAGTCAACCTCAGTAAAAATTCTCGAAAACTGTTTTGGAAAACAGCCACTGCTCAACGAGCACAGAACTTACTCTTGAGATGCACAACCTCAGATCCATAACAATGAAAAATTGCCCCTTGTTGAAATGGCACTGCATGGCAACGGAAAGTTCCCGCTTGTTTGAATAGCACTGCAGCACACTGTATGACAACGGAAAGTTGCCCCTTGTCTGAATGGCATCGCGGCGCATTGTAGTCAGTCCTCAGAGTGACGAACACAACCAAATTCTCGGATATAGAGAAGGCAAAGATGATCAAAACCATTACATGGACATAATCGATTTGGAAGTGTTTGTGGCTGGACTTCATAATGAAGTTCCCTACGTATCCCAAACATGGGAATCAAGCCTTACGTAATTCAGGGTGAGGTACACTCGGGTATTTAACCTCTCCTTTTGCGCTCTAACTTTTGCCAAGGCCACCCTTTTGGGTTTTCAACCTTGCGAGCTTTGTTTTTCTTTTCATTTCTTTTCTACTTTTTTCTTTTTCAACTTTTCCTTTTATTTTCTTCATTTTTCTTCTTTTTCTTTTTTTCATTCTTTGCATTTTTCTTCTTTTTTTTTTTGTTCTTTTTTTTTTCTTGCTCTAACTTTTGCCCGGGTGGCCCTTCCGAGTTTTCGGCCCAGCGAGCCTCTCAAGGGTAAAAGTGTAGCTTTGTCCATGTCAAATGGTTTTTGAGATCTCGAAGTCATCTGAATCCATTTTCTCCCGTTTTGGGATTTGGCATTCTTGCCACTCTTTGTCGATTTGCAGAATGATCCATCTTCGACTCTTCGAGTACATTTGACATTTTTGCCGCTAGTTCAAGGGGCGCTTTTGATCTAGTTTCGCAAGCTTCTTTTGACGACATCTGATCTTCTTGATCTGACTTTGGTGCCTCTTGTTCGAGGGCTGTTTCGAACCTGGCCACGCAGGCCTTACATCGTGATTGACCGTTGAACATTCTGGACGCAGATTCAACTGTTTGAAAGCAAAAGGGGGTAGAGTCTCGTGGCTGAGAGCAATCCTAAGCTGCACAATCTCAAGAGCGATTCCACACAGGTCTTCGCAGGACCGCGTAAAATATTTTTTGAAAACTTTTAAGAAAGTGACGAATCGCTCGCGCTGAAGACAGTGTGATACCAATCTAGATCAAGTCAGGATCCTTCTCAGTACTCACATTAACAAACATAATCTCAATCATTAAGGGCTTAGCACGCCTCTCTTTCTCTCAATTGATCAAATTTTCCAAATCCTGAGGAATTCCTCCCTCTTTGTTTTCATCACAATGTTCAAAAAGGTTTCGAAAAAAACTTAGGTCAATGTAATGAGTTCGAGGCACAGAAGAATAAGTGAAAAGCACTGCCACTTCGTTCTGAACATTGTTGGCACAACAGGCTCAAAGTAGCAACAAGCACAAAAGCATGACAGCCACAGCTGTTTCAATCAGATTTCTTGGTTGCAACTGGCTCCACAGCAGAGATAGACTCAAAAGAAAGGAAAAGACAAGCACAAAAACGACAATGGTGTCCGAGGTAACAACCCTGGGATCACCCGCCTCCTATACAACGGGACTGACTCGATACAATAAGACAGACCTTTAAGCAAAAAGACTGACTCAAAACAAAGAGACAGACTCAAAATAAAACCATGAAACTAACTGAACACCTGAGTCAGCAAGTACAAAAATTGGCATTTGCGAACGCTCAAAACGGTGCATGCCATACGCCACATCTGAAGTAAACCGAGCACCGCCCGCAGGTGGGCCAACCCCTGATCACATACTTGTGTTATCTTCAAAATCCACCAATCCAGTGCTGACAGACTTTGCCGAGCTCGGCGGAAGGATGACTTCATTGTCAATCAAATCTTGCACTTTGTGGCGAAGGCGGAAGCAGTTGTCGGTGGTGTGACCAGTCTGTTGGTGGCATGCACAGTACTGGGCAGCATCATGACCCGGCAGAAGATGAGCAGGGAGAGGCCGAGGCTCAAGGGGTTTAAGATGTCCCTTTTCTGCAAGGATTTGAAGCGCTTTAGACAAAGGCATGTAAAGGGCATGAAAAACGCTGCGCCCTCGGGGCAGGTACTTCGAAGTCTGTGGATTTTTGTTGGGCGCACTAGCAAAAGGATCAGTAGGTGCTGCCTTAGCTCTCTGATCTTTCCCAGGTGTAGGGTTAGAATGGGAAGGAACTGTTCGGCTATCCCGGTTTTCCCTTTGGCTTGTACTGCTCTCGGCCTGAGTGGGGAAGACATCACCCATAGTCTTAGCCACAACCGAGAGTACTTGCTGCTTATTCAGTCCCCCGGCTTTCAGAGCCTCAACAGCTTTCTGGAGTTGCGCAAAGGATCTACATCTGCCTTCATCTTATTCTTTCCATCGGCCTCAGCTTGGTAGGAGGTTTCAGTTGTTGCTTCAGTGCGAAGCCCCGTTGTAATTGATACGTCATTGCCGGAGTTCGAGATAGCTTCAGGCTGGCTGAGCTCAATCACAAGTCGTCCCAGTAGCGGGGGCTCCTGCGGCATGAAGTTCCTGGCATATGATGTGGTTGGTGGCGAAGCCGACATTCCATAGGCGAGGTCAGCCACAGACCCTTGGAGGTCGCCGATCATTCCCATTAACTCAAATGTGGTGGGTTCACGAGCTTGAAACAACTGGGGTTCCTAGACCGGGCGCGTAGCAGACGACCTGGGTGGGTGTGATATCTCAACATTGGTCTCACCTTGTAAGATGATCCCTTGATTTAGTGCAGCTGCCATAACCACAACTTCCTCTGAATTCTGTGACATCATAAATCCGCTAAACTGAATGGAGGTAATGTGAGTGGTGACTTGATTGATCTGATATCTGCCTTGCTTCAGCGAAGGAGAACACTGGCTATTATGAACTCAGATCTCTGAAACTCTCCCCTCCTCCCCTGAAAGAGAAAGCAGGCAGCGTCTCAGCCCAATTTTACCCAAACAATCATAAGCACAACTGAATAACGGTATTTGATCACTAATCACTGTTCCCCAAAACTACTGCCCCAAAACTGAGTCTGATACCTGCAGATATAACTGATTCTCAATACACTGAACTGATGCCCGTAGGCCTGATGCCCAGATTTGCAAATGGGTATGTGCGTTCCCTGTAGAGGTCAACTCTAAAAGCACATATAACAAGCAAATGAAAGCCAATACACCCCTATGTTGGGGTAGGATTTTCCTGTCCTAGTTGCGTGAAGAACTAGGGTTTTACTACGCACGCAGCGGTTTCAAACAATATAGCGACCCCGGTCTTTTCCCATGTGATTATTGTATCCGGACTTAGGTTCCGTTTGTTCAGTCATTGTGTAATTGTTGTAGTCAATCTTCTTATTTGGAGTTATAGGATGTGTTGGGCAGGTTTGTTTCAGGTTGGTTGGGTTCGTAAACCAAGTGTTGCTGTCCAGTTTTTGGGTTGGTCGCTCGAGCCAGGGCTTGGTCGCTCGAGCCAGGGTTGTATTTTGTGTCTTCTGGCTCGATCCAGCTTTGCTTCGCTCGAGCGAGCGATTGCGTCTAGTATGGACCTGAGGGATGTGCTTATTCGCTCGAGCGAGAGAGGTGTTGTTTTCGAGTTCCTCGCTCGAGCGAGCATTCTGTCGCTCGAGCGTGCTGCTGGGTTGCAGACCTGAAGCATTGCATTGTTGGCTCAAGCGAGATTTTCTTTGCTCGAGCTAGATTTTCGCGTGTCTGGTCGCTCGAGCGACCAAGTATTCGCTCGAGCGAGCCTGTCCAGTTTAAATAGGCAGCAGCGGGATTTTAATCAGTTTTTTATCCTCTTTTTGATTCTAAAACCCTAGGTCCGACTTTTCTCTCCCTCTACTCACCTTCTCTCTTAGGTTTGATCTACTTAGAGTGAGTTTCTACCTTAGATCCTTTATTAAAAAGATAGAGTGAGTCGAGGGCTTCCATTTAATCTGAACATTTGGTGATTTGGAGCACATTGGAATTTGGGTATTCATCTCTATCTTCTCCATTCGGGTTATCTTCTTCGAGGTAGGGATTTCCTACTCCATTTTATAAGTTTTGTTCTAAGTTTTGGTATTTTGTTATGTTGGGGTTACTTTGATGATTTTGGAAAAAAAAAAACCCTAGTTGTATTAATTAATTAATTTGTATAATTAATTTAAGGGAATTGGGGAATTTGGTTAAATTCATGAAATTGAGGAATTCATTGATTAAATGGTGTAGTTGGATAATTTAAATCACTCGCCCATTGAATTGTTGATATATTTATTTCCAAGTCTAGAAATAACTGTTTTGGGCTATCGGTGGAGGATAGTCGTGATTGTTGTAGACACTGCATGTGGATTAGGGATAACTGAAACTAATCATTGATTAAGTCATCAATTTTGACTGTTGAATTAATACAGACATTATGTGTATTGATTGTGTGTTGTATATGTTATGTGTTTACATACATTGTTTTGTGTGGGAGGAGATAGGGGATGTACTCCACGGTTTAGGGGAAGATAGGGGATGGACCTCTAAACCGGATTTTTTGTTTGGGCGGAGATAGGGGATGGACACCATTAGCATCACTTTTATGTGTGCTTATTTATATTGAAGTGTTTTTATTGATACAGCACTAAAATGTGTATCAAACTGGAAGTATGAAGTGTTTTGATTTGAGCCTGAGTCTCATTTGTTTGTTGACATTGGAAGAATGTGAATATGATATATATAGTTCACTGTTGCAAGTTGGCCAGGTTCTGAGCCATATTGATAATGTTGGAAAGTAAAACGTGTCTTAGACATTAGTGTCATGAGACTGAATAATGATGTAATTGATTATCTTGGTTAACCATCTATTGAATGCTATTGCTTTATTCAATGCTTATATTTGGTTTAGTATATTTCTACTGGGCTGTGGTTCACCCTATATGGGAACATCATTTTCAGGTTCAGGTGATAAGCTACCTCCAAGGACTTAGCTTGGAAGGACTTGGATTTTGAAGACTAATTTCAGTTAATTGTTTTTATTTGTTAGTACATGTAAACACTCAAGCCTAGGGCTTTACTTGTATTTGAGTTAGAACTCATACTTTTGTGTCCAAGTGTTGGCTTGGAAAGATGTAAGCCTGTAGGGCATTTAATTTGATGTTACATGTAATGCTTTTATTTAGTAAGATTCTGATGAATGTTATAATGAAGTGTTTCCCTTTTAACATTGCATGTTGATGTTATATATATTTAATGGGTTTATTTTTGAGGGCGTTACAAACAACCTATCATCGGGTGAGCAACCTGTCCTAGCTTTGGAATGGTCACTATGGATTCCGAATATGCACTAGGTCGAATGGTCAAAAAGGGTGCCCTGGTAACAACCGGGGTTAGTGTTCCCATCGTGGCAGAGCCCGTAATCGGTCAGCCTTATGGCACGCTTCTCGAAGTGAGCCTCCGGCAAACCATTCAGAAATATCAGAAGGCAAACACTGCAACTTAGGTGCACCAATGCAAATGCAATGCAAAGAAACACATAAGTGCAGTCAAAACAAGATATCAAGAGTTCAAGTCAAGTTCTCTAACTCCTCAGCAGAGTCGCCAGAAACTGTATACATCCCCGAACGTCCTGGGAGGGAAATCCCGCTTCGTTCATATGGGCTCACTACAGTTTAGGACTCAAATGTCACGGTCCTGTATCTAATCTCGCAGAGTGTAATGCATGACCGATGAATCATCAAAGAGTCCAAATTCGGCAAATCGTTTTTGAAAATAGATTTTTTTGAAAGAAGTGCCAAACATGGACTGCTTTGCCAGATACAGAGTCGTCACCTAAATATTTTAGTTTGGGGAATTTAGGAATCCCTGACTCGTTTGCCTAAGGCCACGTGTCCGTCATCACCAAAGTTGCCTCGGCTCGGGAACTTGGGTACGATTGGGGAAGGTCGCTCCGTGAGCACCCCCGCTCGCCCGATCAAAGATCGGCCTCTACTAATCATAATATCAAGTTTTGAAAACATTATGTGCTCTTATTCCGGTTATAAGCCTAGATTTACTACGTGATGCACACAGCAAAACAAATATAGACTAGGTCGCCTAATTTGGAGCAAAACATCGCATATCCGTGTGTTTTGAAAATGGATTGAAATTTGCTACTCGCAAGTAGGCTAAAACATAGGTTTTGACGAATTATTCCAATTCAAGCAACCCAACCTTCACCCAAAGGCATTCAGGCAATTAATCAACTAAGCAGATAGCCTCATGGTAAGCATGCTGTCATGGCAACACTCATACATATGCAAGGATGCTAAAGCGTAAATGCTTACCTAGTACTCCAAGCCAAAATAGAAACCAGTTAGTAATCAAATGCATGATCCTAGTTCATGTTAAGATGGCTAATGCAACACATGCAAAATGCAGCTAGAATAGGCTCGGCTAATCTATGGATGGCATGTGAAATGCAACAACTCAATACACGTATTCAAGTTTGGAATTTAAGTACTATGCAGTTAGTATGATGCGCCGAGCTCGGTGCATGCAATACAAATGAATGGATGGATGCACGCATGCATAGCATAAGGATGCCAATTAAAATATGCCCTAATGCTAACCATTGTAAACGGTTAAATAAAAAGGAGAAAGAAGTGGGGTTTGGAAGACATGCATCACACACACACACGCTTATTACACAATTCGCCCTCTCTTGGAGGGACCAAAAGAACAATACAAATTTAACTAACTAACAAGCTAATTAAATAGTTACAGACCACTTAACTAGTTAAGCAAATTAACTAAGCTAATAAAGCAGTAAAATAGCCTCGGGAAGAGGGTCCAATGCATGCGTGCTCGGCTCCGCTTGGAAATCCACCACCATGCACAAGCTGCCTCTGTTTTCACTATTTTATGCCTCTTAAAATTGCACAAGTCCCAAGGATGCTTCAGCATCACTCCCTGATCACTGTGGAATATCACCGGCCAAGAGGAATGGTCACCGGCCATGGGAAAGTGGTCATCGACCAATTGTAAGGCTCTCGGCCATCCATTATTGGTCGATCGGCACTGAAAATGGTCGGTCAACCATATCTTCGTACAGAACCCTATTTTGACAGCAGCAGAGGATAGACAAGGCATGGCAATACATTTTAAAGCGAATGTTTGCAAAACCAACCTCCCCATCATGTTATGAACTCAAGGGAGTTTGGTCCTCGACCCTCGGACCACCAATCACGCATTTCAATGCATGATGGTCCAAGAGGCCAAAGTATACAATTTCATTGTTAAATGGAATGCACACAAAACACATAAAGGACCCAACCTCTATCATGCTTGATCAAGAGGCAAGGCATGCATGATATGCACAATGTTATGCATCCTAAGCATGCAAGCTAAGTATGCAACATGAACATGCAAACAAGCAATGTGTACTAGGCACGCAACCTAAGCAAACAAGCATGCGAGGCATGTAACAACCATGTTAATGACAAATATGCAACAACATGTAAAGGGGACTTAGCATGGAAGCATGTAAGGCAACTTAACAAAGAAAATGCCTGCCAAATGCAATGTGATTCAAGCATGCGACAACATGCGATAGTCGAAGTATGCAACAACACGCAAGGCGAGCATGCAGCAACATGCGAAGGATGGACTTCCACCAAGATGGACAGCTCTCTAATAGGTCCAAAATAGTGGCCAATATGCCAAGGAAATTGAGGCAAATGTATATACAAACATGCATGCATACATAGTCTGATACTTAAGCATAAAGAGGCAACTTTTAAGCACACTTAAAAGGAACAAACATGGACAAATGGCATACATTGTAAGCTCTAAAATCATGCTAGAAAAGGTGCCAAACCAACTAAACAAATCAAGCAAAGCATGCAACAAGGTCCAAGGCTCAAGGCTAGCCAAGGGGCTCAAGCCATGACCATGTCAACCGAGCCTCGAAGGGCCAAAAGGACTCAAAACATTCCCAAGGCAGACCCAAACAAGGCCAAAGACACACTTAGATGGCATTCCAAATGCCTACACATGATGGCATTCACAATGGCACAAACATGGAGCATAAAACACAAACGCTTTAAGACATTGAAAGGGTGGTAGATGCAAGCATATAAGCATAAACACATGGACTGAAATAGCATGATAAGTGATTCCAAATCACTGAAATAGCTCAAGCAAAGCATGTTCATGACTCCAACACTCAAAGTCTACAAGCTAGAATGCAAAGAAGCTATACAAAGGATGGCAAACATCGCTAAGACAACCAAAGTCAGACCTCAAGCATGGTAAAACATGACTAAAAACTTCACAAAGCTAAGCCAAAACATGTGAGCATGGTGGTCAAAATGCAAGATGCATGTTATGACAATAAAGGGTATTACAAAGCAAGTGTATGATGCATGCAATGGACTATCAATCCAACCAAAAAAAGAGGTATAATATGACCAAGTAACACCCAAAAGCCTCTAAAATGGAGCTAAAATGAACTAAGCACGCATGCTACCTTTATGAGCCAAAAACACAAGCATATGAGACAAAAGGGGAGAGCGGTGTCCCTCCCCTATGAAAGACCTCAAAACCACTTCTCCACCACTGAAAATCCTTTGGATTTCAGTGGTGAGAAGGCCAATACATGAAAGTTCCAAAGCTCAACAAAGAAGGCACAAAAAGAGGCCAAACAAGGCCTAAGGGGGAGAGGACGACCCCCAACACCAAAATGTCCTTAAACAAACATCTTAAGCATGAAAATATAGAAATTTTATTAGTTATACACTAAGCTCAAAACAGCATGCAATATAGGCTAAAAGCTAGTGTAAAAATGGGGAATATAAAGCAAGTAGACTCACCCTTGAAGAACACTTCCAAGAACACAAAACCAGCACCTCTCTCTGATCAAAACCACCCCAAAAAATTCAAAAACAACCTCTCAACACCTCAAGTATTGTGTAACACTAGGTGTCTTAGTGCAAAACTAAGAACAAAACACACTTTAAGGAACTCTAACACACACAAATGTAGAGAGAGAGGGAGATAGAGAGAGAGAGAGTGATATATGAGATATATATGTCTGATTTGCTGAACCTCTCCAAAGGAGAAGGGAGGCTCTCTTTTATAGAACAAATATGGGCCTAAGCTTCTTAGAGAAACTAAGGAAAATGGGTCAAGGCTTCTTAAAGAAGCTAAGGCAAAGGGGTCAAGGCTTCTTGTGGAAGCTAAGACAAAGGTCCAAGCTTCTTGAGGAAGCTAAGTCAAAGGGTCAAGCTTCCTCAAGAAGCTAGAGCAAAGGGTGCAAAGGGTACAAATCCTCCATACACGTGTATGGAGGGGGTATAAAGTGGATGCCAGCTGTGACAGCTGGCATAAAAGATCTCCAAAAAGTAGATGGAAGGTGGTCGACCAGTAGAAATGGCCGATTGACCAACAAAGGTGGCTGACCGACCATCAAGAGTGCCGACCGGCCATCACCAATGGCCGGTGGCAAGAAATCACGGCTGGTGGCATCAATCCACAGCCGGTGAGGTGTAGGGATGGCCAACAAGCTATTTTCCACCCTCAGAAGCAAGAACACAAGTGTTTGGTCCATGACCAAGCACAAAACAGTTAAGTTAAGAGATCCTGAGGCAAGACGCGTAGCCGAGACCTTCGGGAACTCAAAATGAACACGGACATGGAAAATCATCGAGTGTTCGAACGATGACATCCAAGTCTTGAGGACAGTCAAAAATGGGGTGTCTACAGATGCTCTTGTGTTCTTGAAAAAAAAAAACCATGTTTTGATCCAAAAGTTTATATCAAGTTCAATATTTTTGTGTATGTTTTCTTGAAATCTTCAAGTATGGGTACGCAGGTCCATATTTTTGAACTCATAGCATGAAATCCCAGATTTTGAATAAGAAGTTATGATTTTGGCATTCATGTTCTTCATGTTCATATTCTTCATGTTCTTCAAGAAGAAACCCAGATTTCTAGACTTCATTATTTCCCTAAGTGTGGTCACCGAGACCACTCTTGTCCAGACCTCACAACTAGGCGAAGCATTTCATCTCACATTGGCCTACCTTGCATGATCACTTACACCTTAGTCTATCTTGCATGCACACCTTGGTCGACCACTGCCCACCTAGGCCAACCATAGTTCATCCTTGTTGGCACCTTGTAACATCTCAGCAAGTGTAGGCACCCCATTTTGACCGGCCCTAAGACTTGGGCGCTTTCTTTTGATTACCCGATGACGAAAATAAGAATATGCTATCTCACAAAATTCTCAGTGAAAAGATGGAATGTAAACTTTAATCTCAACCTTACACCCGTTTTTTGCCAAATTATTTTAGATTCATTCTCTATTTTCTTGTCTTTTTTTATATGTAATATTATATTATATATATATATATATATAATATGTTATATTATTATATATAATTTTTATTTTTTCGGTGCCGTGGTTTCACCCACGCACCATACGTATATATATATATATTAAATATTAAATATTTTATATATTATATACTATTCCTACTTCGAAACTGCCTAGCCTCCCACCGTTTGTTTTTTTTTATTTTCTTTTGCTTTAGACCCGCTTAGGTCAAATTATATTACATATTTGGCCTGTTAAAATATATTTTATTAGTCCATGTACTTTGTTATTTTATAATTTTATATATTTGTGTGTTTTTAAATAATTTTTTTAGGTATTTGTACATATATTTATGCTAATAATACCTTTGATATATTATTATATTGTAAAGTGCATAGAATTTTATTGTGCAGTGCACGGTAAAATCACTATGCACCTTTTGAAATCAGCTCCTTCCACCGTTTGTTCTTTTGTCATTTTCTTAATTTTATTTTCTATAAGAGGAGAGATTAGAGAATTGAGAGGGAGAGATTAAATAATTGAGAGGAAAAGAGATCAGAGAATTGAGAGGGAAAAAGATCAGAAGATTGAGAGGAAAAAGAATAGAAAAAAAAGAAAAGAAGAAAAATTAGTTTTTGAGAGAGAGAGAGAATAAAATATTTTTTTATATATTTTATTTTTCTAAACCAAACTTTTATTTCCATACACCATTCAAAAACCAACCTCTAAAGCTATAATTCCAAATTTTGGACTAAGAATTGAGAACACGTTCCACAACTTTGAGGGCAATGAAAAGAAAGTTTGTGAATTAGAAAATTCATCAATTCCCGAAAGGTGAATTTTCACGGACTTTTATTTAATTTAAAATATGATATAACTTGTTTAAATACTTCCTTTATATATGTTTGTAACTATTTTATTGCTTTAACGGGAAGGTTACACCACCCACATATCTATTGTAATTTACTGTTTTGTTTATACAATTATTTTATTGCTTTAACGGGAAGGCTGCACCACCCACATATCTGTTATAATTTACTATTGTATATAAACTGTTGTAATTTATTACTTTAAATAAAATGTTACAGTTTACTACTTATAAATTGTTATAATTTTACCACTTTAAATGGTCAGTAAAACCTCCTAATTTGTTAAAGATGTGACCATACTGGATGAATAGTGATCGATAGTGAATAGTAACCTCCGGAGGTGAATAGTAACCCTGACGATAAATGGTACCTCCGGCGATGAATAGTAATAGCAGACGAAAAATGCCCAGTAAGATGAATAATGACTAAGAATGGTGAATAGTAATTGTCGTGGTGAATAGTACTGTCCGCGGTAAACAGTGTCCCGGGATAAATAGTGCTCCCGCAAAATAAATCTCCCCAGGCAGAACAGAGCATTCTTCCTGCTTCAAGCGGAACAGTTTTCGGTGGTTTTCAAGGCATATGAAGATTTTGTTTTTGTTTATTTTATTTTGAGTGTTTTGTGAGGTTTTTATTTTGTTGTAATATTCTCCCCATCCCTCTCTAATTTGGTTTGTAATTATTCTTTCAAATGTTGTAATAATTCCCCGCCACATTTATTTCTATCCCCTTCTTTTACTTGCTTTCTTTATTTGTGAATATGCATCATATTTTGTTTCTCATTGTATCCATGATTTTGATACATGTTTCATGCATCTTGCTTCGGCTAATTTTGCATTTGTGGAGTTAATCAATTCCTATGTGATTATGTGCACTACGTCATGTTCTTGAAATGATTCTCATGTCATATCTTAGAAGCTGAATCTTTTGATGCATCTCATGTGTGAATTGCATTAGGACCTTGTATATAAGACCATGCATGTTTTACTAACTTTATTTTGTAGCTGTTCACGGGGCGTTGGTAAATATATAAGTTTTTATGCTTTAGCATCCCGTTTCTGTGTGTTTTTTTTATTAAGTTTAAGTGTCTTACCATGTGCCTAATTGCTTCCTTGATATAACTGTATGAAAGCCAGTGGATGGACGTTGTGTCGCATAATTTGGAATAATGTTGATTTTTCATGTTTGTAAACTCAATTTATTTGGGTTGTACATCTTCAAAACTCTTTCAAAATACATGAAATCAAATTATTACAAAATAAATGGCATAGTCTATACTTGTATGCTTCACATAGTAATTTTTAGGATTTATTAAATAATCAAAATATGAACATATAAAGTAAATAAATTCATATCATGGTTTAGTAAAGGCCGATCTTTTGATCAGGTGAGCTGGGGTGCTTAATTAATGACCTTCCCCTCTCATACCTAAGGTTCCGAATCGAGACAACTTTGGTTATGACTAACAGTGGCCTTGGCACGAGTCATGGGTTTCCTAATTGTGAAAAATATTAGGTGGCGACTCCAAGATCTGATGACATAGTCCATTTAGAGCAAAAGGTTTTGCAATAAAATGGATTTTCTAAAAATTTCCAAAAATGGACTCTCGTCTACGTTTCACATTGCACTCGTGAGACTATATCAAAGAGATCTCGGGAGTCCGAACTGTTTAACATGTGCGGGTACTCCTCGGGCATGTTACAGTTTCTGGCGACTCTGTTGGGGATTTTAAGAGACCTTGACTCGAACTCCCTGATATGACTTTTATTTTCAATTTTATGTTTATTGCATTGCATCCATTGGTGTACTTAAAGTCCTTGTGGTGCCTAGATACTGGTGGGACCACTGGCATACTTTTTGTGACACTACACCTATCTTTACAATGCTATAGAGGCCTTGTGTTGTCACATTTTGAGATCTCTAAGGTTCTCAGACTTCGAAGAGAGGGTATATTGACTCTTCTGATTTCCTGGAATCTTTATTGGTTACGACCCAAAAGACTCTTTGGTAACGTCACCTTGACTTCAACCCCTAGAGTAGAGCCAACCTTGTACATATAGGGAGCTATAGTACCTTTCAAAATTAGGACATGATGCTCTCTCATTTCTAGGATGTATGATGCTGCTTGTTTGAATAGTGAACCCCAGATCATTTCAAAAGCTGGGACAGGGTACCCCTACCCCCTATAGGGGTGTTTGTTCTCTTTCCTGCTATGTGTTATATGCAATATATTGGATCTACACAAGGGTTCTCAAATGTGAATGAGTGGTTCAGGCATTTCAGTTCATGAGGTTGAGTTTAGTTTTTCGGTGATATATACAGTGGTCAATTGTGTGAATTAGGCCAAAGTGCTGCCAGAATTTTGATTGGAGGTCTTATTTTTGTTTTTGCATGGTGGTTGTAGCACTATAGCTTCAGAATGGTCTATTATCCCCCAAGTTCTATAAGACTTGCACCGGTAGATTGTTCAAAGTACCCTTCCTTCGCCAACTAGATCATCCCCAATCAACTCCCTAGAATCGGTGATGGCTCAAATTCCAGAGAATATAGCAAACATGTTTTTATCCCTCCAAAGAAGCATAGATGCTATTGCCAATACGGTTGCCACTCACAGTGACTCATCCCGATCCACCTCCACCTGCTAATGCCAACTCTTCAAAAATCAACACAGTCATTGCCACCACTACCACCATTGCCAATCCTTTTGGTAATACTAGCCCACAAACAGTTGAGTCAACCCGTCCCCCAAATAAACCCTTTTATTCACTCCATATGTCCCTAACCCGCGCCATGGAAATCCTCGTAGAAAAGGGGCACCTCAAGCTCCTTGATCCATAACCTCCCCTTGATATTTTACCATCCAGACATGACCCCAATAAATACTGCACCTTTCACCAACAACATGGTCACGAGACTGATCGTTGTTTTCGCTTACACCATGATATTCAAGATCTCATCAACAATAAAGCCATAGCCCCGCCTCAACCCCAAAGACCCAAGGTCATCACCCTACCCAAAGAACCCACAAAATCTACTGATGATGGGTCAATAAACTTGGGGGATAAGCAACTAGCACTGTGATCAGGGGATGAACCACCTGCTGACTGCACACATTTCTTTCCAGACATGGTGGATGACACGCACTGTTTTAGCAATTTGAGAATGATTTCAATTTACTTTCTGAATTGAGTGCTAAGTCTAAGTTTGATTCCACCTAGTCTGTAGATTTGGGATTTCGAGTCATTCTAGCAACTCTAAATCTATTGATTTCTAGAATGCTAACCTAGACATTTATGTCCTGTCTAGGCCTTTTTTTTCATTTTCTTTTGAGTCTATTGTCATCATTGAGTCGTAGTTTCTTTTCAATAAAAGTGCCATAGATTCTGCCTACTTCTCGGTGCCTTTAATTCATTGCATTGACCATTTTCAATAAAAGTGCCATAGATTCTACCTATTTCTCTGTGCCTTTAATTCATTGCATTGACCAAAAATTACAAAACTTTTTTCCAAAACTCTGATAAAAATGAAGAGGAAGAAATTCCTCGGGATTTGCAAATTTTGATCGACTGAGAGGAAGAGAGGTGTGCTAAGCCGTTGATGAATGAGATCATTTCTGTTACCGTGGGTCCTAAGAAGGATCCTGGGTTGGTCCAGATTGGTTCTATATTGTCTTCATAAGAGCACGAGCGATTAGTCACTTTGTGAAAAGATTTCAAAAATGTTTTTGCATGGTCCTATGAAGTCATGCCTGGAATTGATCTTAAGATTGTACAACATAAAATCCCTCTCAGCTTGAGGTTCTATCTCCTTAGCTTTCAAACCTTGATTTAGAATGTTCAGTAGTCAACCAAAGTATAAGGCTTGCATAGCCAGAATGGAGGCAACCCTTGAACTAGGGGCAATAAGGTCGGATGTAATTCAGATTGGAAGCAGCCCTTCAATTAGGGGCAATAAGGTCGATTGTGACAAAGATTCAAACTGGATCATTTCTCAAGCTAATGAAGACCAAAAAAGAAGTCCAATCCCGGATTATGAGAGAATGAGTTTTATTATTGAAGGATAATCAAGTTCCTATCCACTACACTAGGGGCAAATTTAGACCCAATTAGCCTAGTTCGTACATCATCATGTCTATTTGCTCAAGTGTAGCAGTCATTCTTACCGATTTAGATGGCCTAGAGATCTCACAACCAATCAACATGGACGTGCTAAAACGAAATTACCACCCTTGAGAGGCTCACTGGGCTGAAAACCCAGAAGGGAGACCCAAGCAAAAGTTAGAGAAAAAAAAAATATAGAAAATGAAAAAAAAAATGAATGAAAAAAATAGAAAATAAAAAAAATGACAAAAAAATGCAAAAATAAAAAAATAAAAAGTTCTCAAGGTTGAAAACCCGAAAAGGACGACTTTGGCAAAAGTTAGAACACAAAAGGAAAGTGCCAATACCTGAGTGAACCTTAACCAGAACTACGTAAGGCCTGCTTCCTATCTTTGGGATACGTAGGCACTCATCCTGAAGTTCAGCCATAGCCATTTTTAACTCACTCATCCCGTCCATATTTTTTGATTTATCTTTAGTCGACTTGGCTGTCCTATCCGCGTTTGCTTGGCTCGTTTCCATTCCGCTCGGTTCAGTTCAGTTCGATTCAACTTGGCTTCATTGGTTTGGTTCAGTTCGGTTTAGTTTGGTTCAGATCAGATTGGTTCGGTTCGGTTATCACTATTGCTACAACAGAACCAATTCAGGATTATCTGGCATGGGACTGTGCACCCCAATGGTTGATTCCATGTTGGTCGGGTAGTGGCCATTTGCAAAAATAGGTTTTGATTATTTTTAATGAAACTAACTAATTTTTCTCAACAATTATTTCATTTTTGCAAAAGCAAACCATTCTTTGGATTTTAAAAAAGGCAACAATTTTCAGTGCTCACAGCTTGACTTACATGATTTCAAAACAGAAAATAGAATAAGTATGCTAATCTAACTCTCATGTTGATCAAAACATTTTTACAAAAAAAAAAAATCAAGAGAAAAAAGTCAAGGCAATGATCCAGGGGCATAGTCGAGTAAGAGATTTTGTCTTCTCCTCGCTCAAGTAAACTATTCACTGTTGAAAGTTACTATTCATCCAACGGGGTTGGATTCCAAGCGTGTTGTTTCATCTTTCAACTGGCACGACAACTCTTTGGCCAGTTCATCAGTTCGTCGGCCAACTTTTTGGTTGGCCCACTAGTTTCAATTTCAACCCATCATGACAAGCTGCAAAATCACTTAGGCTCAATGGTTGTGTTTCAGAGTCACATTTTTAAGTTCCTTTCATACCAGTCAGTGTATGTAAGTGTATTTGGATCGTTTTGCATCGTTTTTCTTTCATTGAGTCATTCTTTGATTCTGATCAGTATGGAATCAGTGTCCAATTCAGAGTTTAAAATTCAATCATTCTCAAATTCAATCAAACAAATTGTTTTCAAGCTTAAAGTGATATGTCAGTCATGCCATTGATGCGCAAAAACAAAACTTATTTTATTCAAGTCAGGGGATGAAATCCTTGATTATAGAGACAAAAAAAAAGAAAAAAAAAACAGAGAGAGAGAGAGAGAGAGATTTGAAGGTATAGGTGCCCACTCCAAAAAAAAAAAAAGAAAAAAAAAAGAAAAAAAAAAGAAAAGGTAATTATTTTCCCAACTTTCCGGCAGCAGCCCGGCGGCGAAGATTACAACCGGTTTCATTTGCATACAGCTTCGTTGCCCGACTTTACTATCAGCTGCCTCGCTTTATCTTTACTCTCGGGAAGCTCTTGAAGACTCTGCCTCAACATGGCAGAGCTTTCAAAAGAAATTACTCCTCGCTGACTATCAAATTGGTTGTGCGAAGGAACGCCGAATCGGGCCGCGGAGGTGGCCTATCTTTTCAGTTCTTTGTTCTGCTTTTTCAGTGCACTAATTTCTACTCGAGAGTCCTTGTACATACATTGGAGCAGGGAGAGTTCTGTATTTGACTGATGTACATCAAACATCCTGTTCTACAATTGCCGAGACAAGTTGGAGACCACAGTGACGGTCTCCACACATGACCTCAACATATACGAGTTAGCTTCGATGTCATATTGTGCCGCCATTATTTGCTCAACTGACTTCGTTGGAAAGTTGAAAACAGGGGAAGGAGGAGGAGCATACGGTTGAGGTTCAGGGGAGTTGGAATTAGTCATCTCTATTATGGACTTGTTGAGGTCTGGAAAAAAAGAGAGAGAACCAAGGGAAGAGGCCATGTCAGAAAATAGTGATACAAAAGAAAGGGGTTACAGAGTGGTGGCAGAAAAGGTTTGCAGCCTTTTGCTCTGCCTTTCTCACATGCCTCGGCTTAAGAAGAAAACGAGGAAGAAAAGAAGACAAGGTGGGAGAGAAGGCTCAAGACATCGTTGAAGATCGGGGCAACCTGTCGGTCAGGCACTGCAATTGTTGAAATCATGCGCTAGGCACGATGCTCGAAGAAGATGAAGGAAAAGAGAGTGAGACAAAAACAAGGGAGGCGGGAAAGATATAGATATGCATATGTACTGTGTCTGTATGCATATATCTTGTATATATATTTTGTCAAAAGAATTAGTTTGGCTCAGTGGTTAGGGATTGGTCGAATGAGCCCAAGGTTAGGGGTTCGAACCCTCATAGTAGCAGAGTTGTTTTTTTGTTTTATTTTTGTGTCGTGACGCACTGCTGACGTCAGAAAATGAAATATCCTCGATAGTAATGGAATATTCCTTGAATGTGTATATTGTCCATATATATATATATGTGTGTGTGTCTCCGTATATATATATATATATATAGTTTTCCTGTATACATATTTGTATTATGCATATGGTATTTGGTATTTATACAAAAAAAAAAAAAGGAATTTTGAAAAAAAAAAAAAAAACCATTCTACTATACCTTCTTTCACTCGCGTGAGACACGTTCGAACTTCGAATTTACCTTTTCTCTTTCCGCATGAAACGCATTAGGATTTGAAGTTTACCAGATTAAAACCTTCCCCCTCTCTATATGAAATACGGTAGGGTATGCCTGTTGGTTACACCGCCATTACTCCTATCACGTGAAACGCTTTAGGATTGCAAGTTTACTCGATTAAAAACATCAGGTGCGCCTGATGTTCACACCATCTTTCCTCATTTCGCGTGAGACGTGTTAGGTTGTTGTTTCACTTGGTTAAAAACATCAAGTGCGCCTAATGTTCACACAATCTTTCTTCCTTTCGCATAAGACACGTTAGGCTGTTGATTTACTCGGTTAAAAACATTAGGTGTGCCTGGTGTTCACACCACCTTTCCTCTTTTCGCATAAGACATGTTAGGTTACTGATTTATTCGGTTAAAAACATCAGGTGGGACTGATATTCACACCATCTTTCCTCCTTTCATTTGAGACGCGTTAGGTTGTTGTTTTACTCGGTTAAAAACATTAGGTATGCCTGGTGTTTTCACCATCTTTCTTCCTTTCGTGTGAGACGGGTTAGGCTGTTAATTCACTCAGTTAAAAAACATCAAGTGCGCCTGGTGTTTACACGATCTTTCCTCATTTCACATGAGACGCGTTAGGCTGTTGATTTATTCGGTTAAAAACATTAGGTGCGCCTGGTGTTCACACCATCTTTCCTCCTTTCGCGTGAAACACGTTAGGCTATTGATTTACTTGGTTAAAAACATCAGGTGCACATGATGTGCACACCATCTTTCCTCCTTTTGCGTGGGATGCGTTAGGTTGTTATTTTACTCGGTTAAAAACATTAGGTGCACCTGGTGTTTACGCTATCTTTCTTTCTTTCGCGTGAGATGCATTAGGCTGTTGATTCACTCGGTTAAAAAAAACATTAGGTGCGCCTGCTGTTCACACCATCTTTTCTCCTTTCGCGTGAGACGCGTTAGGTTGTTGATTTACTCGGTTAAAAATATCAGGTGCGCTTGGTGTTCACACCATCTTTCCTCCTCTCGCGTGAAACGTGTTTGGATTTCAAGTTTATCATTTATATTGTGGTACATTTGTATGTGATGCACCCCTCTTTTATTTGTGCGGTAGGCACATTTGTATACGATGCACCCTCTTCTTTCATTTGTGCAGTATGCATATTTGTGTGCAATGCACCCTTTTCTTTCATTTGTGTAGTATGCACATTTGTTTGCGATGCACCCCCTTCTTTTATTTGTGTGGTATGCACATTTGTATGCGAAGCACCCTCTTTTATTTTATATCATTTGCATGAGGCTTGCCTCTCATGTTGCCATCTTCATATTGTTATCATCACTCCATGACATTGCATTGCATAACCATGAATTTTCAAACAACCAGCTTCGTGAAGCCTGTAAGTCCAACTTTCAAACTGCATTTTGAGCATGTCACTTGTATTTTGTCCCTGAACTACGCTGGTTTGATTCCTTGCAAAAGGATACGTAGGTAACCTTCGGGTTCAACCAATTACATCTGTATCTTGTTTGTTTGCCTAAGTCTTTTGGCCTTGTCAAAAGAGTCGTCTTCGGACTTTGACATTCACTTACGTCATGAAATGACTTCGAGCTCTGTCAAAGAGGGGCAACTGTAGACACCCCATTTTGACCGGCCCTAAGACTTAAGTGCTTTCTTTTGATTACCCGATGATGAAAATAAGAATATGTTATCTCACAAAATTCTCAGTAAAAAGATGGAATGTAAACTTTAATCTCAACCTTACACCCGTTTTTTGCCAAATTATTTTAGATCCATTCTCTATTTTTTTTTACGTTTTTTTATATGTAACATTATATATATATAGTAGGTTATATTATTATGTATAATATTTTATTTATTTGGTGTCGTGGTTTCACCCACGCACCATACTTTTGTATATATATTAAATATTAAATATTAAATATTTTATATATTATATACTATTCCTCCTTCGAAACTCCCCAGCCTCCCACTATTTTTTTTTTCTTTTTCTTTAGACCCACTTTGATCAAATTATATTACATATTTGGCTTGGTAAAATATATTTTATTAGTCCATGTATTTTGTTATTTTATAATTTTATATATTTGTGTGTTTTTATATAATTTTTTTAGGTATTTGTACATATATTTATGCTAATAATACCTTTAATATATTATTATATTGTAAAGTACATAGTAATTTTATTGTGCAGTGCATAGCAATTTTATTGTGCACTGCACAATAAAATCACTATGCACCTTTTGAAACCAGCTCCTTCCATCGTTTGTTCTTTTGTCAGTTTCTTAATTTTATTTTCTATAAAAGGCGAGATCAAAGGAGAGATCAGAGAATTGGAAGGGAAAGAGATCAGAGAATTGAGAGGAAAAAAGATCAGAAGGTTGAGATGAAAAAGAATCAGAAAGAAAAGAAAAGAAGGAAAATTAGTTTTTGAAAGAGAGAAAATAAAATATTTTTTTAGATATTTTATTTTTCTAATCCAAACTTTTATTTCCATGCACCATTCAAAAACCAACCACTAAAGTTATAATTTCAAATTTTGGACTGAGAATTGAGAACACATTCCACAACCTTGAGGGCAATGAAAAGAAAGTTTCTGAATCAGAAAATTCATCAGTTCCCCGAAAGGTGAATTTTTGGAGACTTTTATTTAATTTAAAATATGATATAACTTGTTTAAATACTTCCTTTGTATATTTTTATAATTGTTTTATTGCTTTAACGGGAAGGTTGCACCACCTACATATCTATTGTAAATTACTATTTTGTTTATATAATTATTTTATTGTTTTAACAGGAAGACCGCACCACCCACATATCTGTTGTAATTTACTATTTTGTTTATATAATTATTTTATTGCTTTAACGGGAAGGCTGCACCACCCACATATCTGCTATAATTTACTGTTGTATATAAACTTGTTATAATTTATTATTTTAAATAAAATGTTGTACTTTACAACTTATAAATTATTATAATTTTACCACTTTAAATGGTCAGTTGAACCATCTAATTTGTTAAAGATGTGACCCCATCGGATGAATAGTGATCGACAGTGAATAGTAACCTCCGAAGGTAAATAGTAACCCCAACGATGAATAGTACCTCCGGCGATGAATAGTAACAGCGGACGAAAAATGCCCAGTAAGATGAATAACGACCAAGAATGGTGAATAGTAATTGTCATGGTGAATAGTACTGTCGGCGGTAAATAGCGCCCCGGGATAAATATTGCTCCCGCAAAATAAATTTTCCCAGACAAAACAGAGCAGCCTTCCCACTTCAAGCAGAACAGTTTTCGATGGTTTTCAAGGCATATGAAGATTTTTCTTTTGTTTATTTTATTTTGAGTGTTTTGTGAGGTTTTTATTTTGTTGTAATATCCTCCTCATCCCTCTCTAATTTGGTTTGTAATTATTCTTTCAAATGTTGTAATAATTCCCCGCCGCGTTTCTTTCTATCCCCTTCTTTTACTTGCTTTCTTTATTTGTGAATATGCATCATATTTTATTTCTCATTGTATCCATGATTTGCATACATGTTTCATGCATCTTGCTTCGGCTAATTTTGCATTTGTGGAGTTAATCAATTCCTATGTGATTATGTATGCTACGTCATGTTCTTGAGATGATTCACACGTCATATCTTAGAAGCTGAATCTTTAGTTGCATCTCATGTGTGAATTGCATTAGGACCTTGTATATAAGATCATGCATGTTTTACAAAGTTTGTTTTGTAGCTGTTCGCGTGACGTTGATAAATATGTAAGTTTTTATGCTTTAGCATCCCGTTTGTGTGTGTTCTTCTCATTATGTTTTAGCATCCTACCATCTGGCTACTTGCTTACTTGATATAACTGTATGAATGCCAGTGGATGGAGGTTGTGTCGCATAATTTGGAATAATGTTAATTTTTCATGTTTGTAAACTCAATTTATTTGGGTTGTACATCTTCAAAACTCTTTCAAAATACATGAAGTCAAATTATTCCAAAATAAATCACATAGTGTATACTTGTATACTTCACATAGTAATTTTTAGGATTTATTAAATAATCAAACTATGAACATATAAAGTAAATAAAATAGATATCATGGTTTAGTAAAGGCCAATCTTTTGATCAGGTGAGCGGGGATGCTGAATTAATGACCTTTCCCTCTCATACCTAAGGTTTCGAACCGAGACAACTTTGGTTATGACGAACAGTGGCCTTGGCGCGAGTCATGGGTTTCCTAATTTCCCAAAATATTAGATGGCGACTCCGAGATCTGATGACACAGTCCATTTAGAGCAAAAGGTTTGCAATTAAATGGATTTTGTAAAAATTGCCAGAAATGGACTTTCGTCTACGTTTCACATTGCACTCCTGAGACTACATCAAAGAGATCTCAGGAGTCCGAACTGTTTAACGTGCGCGGGTACTACCCGGGGCATGTTACAGCAGACTGCCTCACACCTAGGCCAAGGAAACCACACCTCGGACAAGACCTCCTAAATTCACCCAACTAAGCCATTTTGGCCCAGCTCATCTCTGTGCATCCATTTCGAGACCTGGTTTGTACCCAACGTGCTTTTCTAAGACGAAAATAGTGATTTGACTCCCAACACATGTTTTTCCTTGTCTTAAATTGGTTTTGGAAAGAAATGCCGTGATCTATCTTCCTCATTTGAAGCTTGTTTTAAGAGTGCATTGCATAACCATCTTTGAGCATTCCTTATTGTCTTCTTGAAGTGCATTCAATGGAATTACTATGTACTTGTAGGTCTTGGATTCTTGCCCTATTTCCCTACATCCGAACAGCTATTGTGAGTGGTATTTTTAATAAAGTTATGTTATAATGTTTTGATAAAAGCTTTGCTTTGTTTTGGAAAAGTATTTGATCAAGCATGAATGACTATTTCTTAGCTTTTGTATCAAGTATTATGTTTGTTTTGATGACATTCTTGAAAGGTCCTTAGTACTAGGGGCCTTTAATGCAATTAGCACCCTTGTTTGAGATATCTCCCTTGCCACTGATAGGTGGGCTCGTCTAACCAATTATGGGTCTGTTATTCCTTGGTTTGTCAATGAATGTCATCCCTTGTATTATGTAGATGTTAGTAAACATCCCTTGAAGTTTCGAAAGACTTTGATTGATGGACTTGGTTCATCCCTTGTTTTGTTATAAGTTATAATATATATGGTTTTGGCAAAATCTCGGATATCATTCATTCAAACCTTTATTAATTATATCATTCACTGAGTTTTTAGCTCACCTATAGCGATCCCGGTTTCGATCATTCTTTCATGTTTTGCCACTTCGACTGGGCCGGTCGGGGGTCGAGCTTCCTAGTAAGCTCGCGGGAGTCCAGGGGGCAGCGCCTCTTGGCGGGTCCAAGGGTAGCAACAAAAATGCACAATGCATCCGAAGTTGCTTGTCTGCTCGAGTAGAAAATGTTTAGCTTCAGAAGTTTGGCCTACCTGCAAAAGTACTGGGTTAGTGTAAATGACACTCAAACGGGGCATTCCACGCTCGAGCGGACCATGTCGTATCAGTTCGTGAATGGATGTTGTCATATTTATTTTGTGTACCAAAATAAATGGATGTTTTGAAAATTGTTTATTTGTATATAAATGACGAATTTTGTGAAAACAATGAGAAATGTTGTTTATTTTGGAAATAGTTGTCAAAATGTTGATTTAGTCTTGAATTGACTAAATTGTTGAGATTGCACGAAATGTGGGAATTACGTTATTCTGTTGAATGAATTGGATATAAAAGTAAATATATATATTCATCTTGTGGAACTGTGTTGAAAAGGGGATTGGGAATTTTGATCACAATGGTATATTGTGTGGAACAATTAAATATGGAAGTAATGTTGCATTGCATTATTAAGCATACATTGGCATTTCAATTCATTGGACTATGTTAAGCTTTGGAAATTTGCATTGAGAAAAGAATGTTGGGAAATGGGTTTTCATGAAATGGTTTTGGGGTAAATACGGTGGTAAGTCTTGATAGGTGGTGTAGATGAAATTGTTTAGGTTGGCCTGAGTGTCCTTGGTGAAAGACCAGAAAGTCGCGCGGATAGGTGTCGAGCCTTCCGGTTAATACCGGTAAAAATGACAATTGGTAGTACTCGTATAGTCTACTTGCAAACACCGACCTAGGGATTACCAGAGTTATATTTACCACCCCCTTTAATTAAATTGATAAATTTTGAACAGTTAAAGTTGCATAACATCATTGAGCATGATAGTTTTCAAAGGATAAAAATATGATTTATCTTCAAAAAGGGAAGAGCATGGCATGTGCATTTCATCCCTTGAGACTTGTATAAAATGTATATACTTTGTTAAGGATTTCCTACTGGGCTTCATGCTCACCCTACGGGATTTTTGTGCAGGAAAAGATGTGGTGATGCTGCCTAACTAAAGGCGAGGAAATGTATGTGTTGAGAGCACTAAAGTTCTCATTTGATGTGATCCTATTTGTAAGCCAAGGGCTATGTATGTATGGGTTTGAATAACCATTTTGTATACCAGGCTTAACCCTTGGAAGATTGTAAACCCTTGGGGGTGCTTATTTGATTATTTACTTGTTGTTGAATTGATGTAATATCGCATGAGGAACTATTATTATTATGAATTGCAAGTATGGGGATTTATATTTGGTTTTCCTTTAAGAGAGCCTTGATTGTTGCATTGTCATTTAGGCTAGAAATTTGGGGCGTTACAACTTGGTATCAGAGCTACCGAGTTTGAATACTTGGAGCTCGTGGAAAGTTGTTGTTTAGCCACAATGGGTTCATTTAGCATGCTTAGGAAGTGTTATTCATTTTGTGACTATATGATAACATGCTTATGTGACTAAATGGGTATGGGATTAGACTTTTGGGATGTTGTTTGCGCCTGTTAAATTCCTTAAGGTCTTATTAGAAGGGTACTTGATCATTACTCATTCTACTAAGAATTCTTGGTTTTTCATGGGACGAATCTCATCGTAAGAGTGTAATACATATGTGTTTACATGACTAAGTGCTTATGTGGAGCGAAATTGAATTGTGTATATGGTAGAGAAATATATAGAATTGTTGTAGTCGAACGTGTGAGTCAAGTTACAAGCACATATGAGTTAATGTGCTAAATTATTTCTCTTGTGTCCTTTATTAGGATGTCAGGAAGGGGTCAAGGTGGTAGGGCTTGCCGAGGTGTGCATGAGGTATCAGTCCATAGGGTTCCGGTGCAAGAAGAAGGGTTCGACCAAGCTAGTATGGCCGAGTAAGCAAGCCAAGCTAATATGGCCGAGCAAGTGGGATAAGTGGGTCAAACCGCAATGGGGGCCCTAGCCAGAGAAATGTCGGGGCCTTTGAGGGAGTCTATGAAGTTGTTGAGGGCGGAGAATCAAGCCCGAGAGAACACTGTGGAGTCAAGGACGAGTTTCCTTACTAGAGAGTTTTTACAGGCCAAACCAGATGAATTCCATGGTGGCCCCGAGCCCAAGAAAGTGGATGAGTGGCACGAACAAACTGTGATGACGTTTGAGATGCTTCATATAGATGATAGTGAGTTAAGGGTGACTCTAACGAGTTACTACCTTAAAGGGGATGCGGGTCAGTGGTGAAAGTATGCCAAGGGTAGGGTGGAGCCATCATGGGAAGCCTTTGTGGTTTCTTTCCAAGATAAGTATTTACCTCCCGCTGCTAGGCAGAGATTGAGGCAAGAGTTCAAAGACCTCAAACAACTCGACATGACCGTGGCCGAGTTCAAGGCAGTCTTCTCTAGTTTATCTAGGTTTGCACTAGAGTTGGTGGCAATGGAAGAGCGCCATTGCCTTGAATTCGAGAAAAAGTTGAAAACCAAAATTTTCTTTAAGATTGTTGGGAACATGATTCGGAACTATGACCGTCTTGTAGAGTCGGTGGTATACGTTGAGATTTCCGTACAAGCCGAGGAGGAGAGGTTTTGGAGTTCGAGGCCTAGGAGCCAAGAGTCTCAAGGAGACTATAAGCAGAATAAGAAGAGCAGGGGCACTTTTTCATTCCAGCCACAACCACAGCAGTCAAAATCCACTTTTCCTTTGCCTAATGCAGTTTCAGGAAAAAGTACGTCTAGTGGCTTCACTTGTTTCAAGTGTGGCCAGCCGAGCCACAAAGCCTTTTCGTGCCCACAGAAAGGTGGAGGACAGTTGATGTTGCCACCACCACCACCTAACCGATCTCAGAGTCAATCTCAGTCTCAGAATGGACGCAAGGATTTAATTGTTATCAGTGTGGTCAACCAGGGCATATGAAGAGAACTTGCCTTGCCCTCAGTTGGAAGGCACATCTGGCGCATTAGGGTCAAAGTAGACTCAGAGCCACCAGCAGGCTCATTCAGCTCAGGCTTCACAAGCTAATTAGGGAGCCACTTCGGCTTAGTCGGGACAACAGGCCTATGCTCCGAGAGAGGGGCAAGTTAATCAGGGGCCACAAGGGCGCGTGTATGCTGTTACCGTGCCAGAGTAGTTGCTAGAATTCTCAGTTGTGAGAGATATTTTTGTTGTGTGCCATTCTTTGTCTAATGTATTGATAGACACGGGTGCGTCTCATTCATTTATATCTACTACATTTGCTTTGCATTGGAGTTAGAGGTAGCACAGTTAGTGCCTCCACTCAGAGTAGAGTCACCTATTGGGGGTACAGTTGATTTAAACCGGGGTTGTTGTGATTGAGAAATAGAAGTTGTCGGGCGTCGACTTCCGTTTGCTTTTGTGTTGCTAGATATGTCAAGTTGTGATGCCATTTTAGGCATGGACTAGTTGTGTTCTTATCAAGCTGTGATTGATTGTTACCATGAGAGAGTTACAGTGTGCACTTCGGGTGGTGATCGTTTCTATTTTTGGGGGAACCGAGTTGATAGAGCCTTGTTGCCAGTTGTTGACCCTCATAGTAGGAGCAAGGTTAGTGGCCTTCTTGCAACTCTCTTCGATAGTGAGAGTGACAGGGCTCGTGTTGAGTTACCAAGGGTAGTTTGTGAATACCCGGATGTCTTTCCAGAAGATCTTACTAGTTTACCACCTCACCGGGAGATTGAGTTCTCCATTGAATTAGTGCCTGGCACGGCACCGATTTCCATGTCACCGTATAGATTTGCACTTGCTGAATTACATGAGTTAAAGATTCAACTCCAAGAAATTTTAGACAAGGGCTTCATTCGCCCTAGTATATCACCTTGGGAAGCGCCGACTCTCTTTGTGAAGAAGAAGGATGGGTCATTGCGGTTGTGTATTGATTACCTCAAGTTAAATAGAGTTACAATTAAGAACAAGTATCCTCTACCCAGAATAGATGATTTGTTTGACCAACTTAGAGGGTCTCGTTGCTTCTCAAAAGTAGATTTGAGGTCGGGGTACCATCAGTTGAGAGTCTGGGAGGAGTACATTCAGAAGATGGCCTTTTGTACTCGTTATGGCCACTATGAATTCCTTGTAATGCCTTTTAGGTTGACCAATGCACCAGCTTCCTTTATGGATTTGATGAATAGAATTTTTTTGGAAATACTTGGACCGTTTTTTGGTCATCTTTGTGGATGACATCTTAATTTATTCAACCCCTGAGGAGGAACATGAGGCTCACTTACGGGTAGTGCTTGAATTGCTTGAGAAACACCGTTTGTATGCCAAGTTTGAGAAATGCGAGTTTTGGTTAACTGAGGTAAAATTTTCGGGGGCACATAGTGTCAAGAGAGGGAGTAACAGTAGACTCCTCAAAGATAGATACCGTACAAGATTGGGAACAACCCAAGAATGTTTTTGAGATCTAGAGTTTCTTGGGGTTAGTGGGGTATTATCGACGTTTTGTTAGGGACTTCTCTAGACTAGCTGTACCTTTGACTAGGTTGACTAGAAAGGGTGTCAAATTTGTGTGGAGTGAGGCTTGTGAAAAGTCCTTCCAAGAACTTAAGACTAGATTGACCACCGCACTGGTCTTGATAATTCCATAAAGGGGTTTGAATTACACTATCTATTGTGATGCGTCCAGGAATGGACTTGGTTGTGTCTTGATGCAAGAGGGAAAATTTGTGGCCTACGGTTCACGACAATTGAAAACTCATGAGAAAAATTACTCCACCCATGATCTAGAATTAGCAGCGGTGATTTTTGCTTTGAAAATTTGGAGGCATTACTTGTACGGTGAGAAGTTTGAAGTCTTCTCCGATCATAAGAGTCTAAAGCACTTGTTTTCTCAGAAAGACTTGAATTTACGACAACAGAGGTGGATGGAATTTATAGAGGATTATGACTTTGAGTTACACTATCATCCAGGGAAGGCCAATGTGGTGGCCAGTGCTCTGAGTCGAAAATAAATGAGTAGTTTAGCAAGTGTGGCCATTCGGGAATGGGATATGCTAGATGTTAAGTTTGATTTGCACTTGGGTGAGTTCGGAGAGAGTGCTACCTTGTTTACTTTGAATGCTCAACCTACCTTGGTTAGTAAGGTCATAGAGGCACAACGAGGAGACCGTGATGTGGAATCAATTTGTGTTAAGATTTCCAATGGGAAGGAAGAGAAAGGTTTGAACGTTCACTCGGATCTGAGTGTACGTTACCTAGACCGTTTGTTTGTACCAGAATCTTGTAGAGAGGAAGTACTTCAGGAGTTCCATCACTCACGCCTTGCGGTACACTTGGGAGGCACTAAAATGTATCATGATCTTAGTCGTCAGTTTTGGTGGAGGGGTATGAAACGGGATGTCGCTTTATTTGTATCAAAGTGCCTTACTTGTCAACAAGTGAAGGCCGAACACCAAAGATTAGTGGGTTTGTTATAACCCTTACCAACAGCCGAGTGGAAATGGGAGCGTGTTACCATGGATTTTGTAGTTGGGCTTCCTAGAACACAACGAGGCAATGACGCCGTTTGGGTGATTGTTGATAGGTTGACTAAATCTACCCATTTCATTCTGTTGTGCACCAGCGACTCAGTTGAATGCTTGGCAGAGTTGTACATTAGAGAGATAGTTCGACTTCATAGAGTCCCTGTGACTATTGTGTCAGATAGGGATCCTCGTTTTACTACCCGGTTATGGCAAAGCCTTCAAGAGGTGTTGGGAACTAAGTTGACTCTTAGCACCGCTTATCATCCTCAAACCGATGGACAGTCGGAACGTATCATTCATATTTTGAAGGACATGCTTAGAGCTTGTGTGCTTGATTTTAAGGGGCCTTGGGAAAGGCACTTACCATTGATTGAGTTTGCTTACAACAATAGTTACCAAGCTAGTATTGGAATGGCACCATTTGAGGCCTTATATGGCCGACCTTGTAGATCATTGGTTTGTTGGGCCGAAGTGGGTGATTCACCGTTACTGGGTATGGAAATTGTTAGAGAGACAACCGAGAAAGTTTTTCTCATTCGAAAGAGGTTAGCTACGGCCCAAAGCCGACAAAAGAGTTATGCCGATAAGAGGAGACGACCTTTATCTTTTGAAGATGGTGACCATGTGTTTCTAAAAATCTCACCAAGGCGGGGTTTGATGAGATTTGGTAAGAGTGGTAAATTATCTCCAAGGTTCATTGGGCCTTTCAAGATCTTAGAGTGAATTGGGGAAGTGGCATACCGGTTAGCTTTACCACCACAACTTTCGGGAGTTCACAACGTATTTCATGTATCTATGCTTAGGAAGTATGAACCCGACCCTTCTCATGTTCTTGATCGGGTTGACTTGGAGGTAGATGAGGATGCCTCTTATGAAGAACGGCTGGTTCAAATATTAGATACCCGGGAGCAAGTGCTACGGGGCAAAACTATACTGTTGGTAAAGGTGTCGTGGAGACACCATGTGGTTGAAGAAGCAACGTGGGGAGGCGGAAGTCCGCTCCAAATATCTAGATTTATTTGAAAACGCTTAAGTTGCTTTTCTTTGTAATATTCCCTGGTGTTGAGGGAAAACATATTTAAAGTTGTTAACCACATGTTGATATATGCGTTGTTGTTTTAAGCATAAGGTTGCTTAGAGTTTCCATTACTTTTTGGGAAATTTCATGTTTATGCATATTTGGGAGGTTGTTGTAAACGAGATAACCAGGGTGGAAATGGTCGAATTTGGTTAAGAGTTAGTATTGTGATTTGAAAATGAAATAGCGTGGCTTTGATCGCTAGAAACCCCTTTGTTTGGGTAGTTTGATTTGAAATTTCGGGGACGAAATTCTTTAAGGGGGAAAGTTGTAGTGATCCCGGTTTCGATCCTTCTCTCATGTTTTGCCACTTCGACTGGGCCGGTCGGGGGTCGAGCTGCCCGGTCAGCTCACGAGGGTCCAGGGGGCAGCGCCCCTTGGCGGGTCCTAGGGCAGCGCCCTGGCGGGGTTGAGGGGCAGCGCCCCCAAAACAAAAATGCCAAATGCATTCGAAGTTGGTTGTCCACTTGAGCGGCCGTTTATGCGCTCTAGCGGAAAATGTTTAGTTTCAGAAGTTTGACATGTCTGCAAAAGTACTGGGTTAGTGTATTTGATGCTCGAGCGGGGCATTCCACTTTTTTAGTCCTCTCTCTCTAAAACTCTCTAGAATTCCAGATTGGGAGCTTCTCTCTCTAGAAGTCATCTTCTCTCTTTGATTTCTCCAAATCCATTGGGATTTAGACCTAAGTTCTTCACCAAAGTTGGTTATCATCTCGAGGGCTTTGTTGTACGCGGTGAAGATCGAGTTTTGACACCGTTGATTTTGAGGGTTTCATCTCATTTCTTCTTCAAAACTTGAGGTAGGGATTTTCTTAAAGTTATATATATGTTTTTGCAAGATCTAGATGATTTTCGAAATCATCCTTTGATTAGCTTTGAGAAATTGATTGTTGATTTCAGGAAGATGAGTGATTTTCAAAAATTGTTTAATTTCTTTTCATTTTAAAATAGAAATTGAAGGTTTTGAACCATATTGATTGAAGAAAGATGATTTTGGGGAGATTCTTCTAAATATTTTGGAGATGAATGGTTTTGGTGAGAAAACTTAGAAATTAGGTCTTTTCTTTGAAAGATGTTGAAAATCCTTGGAAGATGTTGTCATATTTATTTTGTGTACCAAAATAAATGGATGTTTTGAAAATTGTTTATTTATATATAAATGACGAATTTTGTGAAAAAAAAATGAGAAATGTTGTTTATTTTGGAAATTGTTGTCAAAATGTTGATTTAGTCTTGAATTGACTAAATTGTTGAGATTGCTCGAAATGTGGGAATTGCGTTATTCTGTTGAATGAATTGGATATAAAAGTGTATATATGTATATTCATCTTGTGGAGTTGTGTTGAAAAGAGGATTGGGAATTTTGATCACAATGGTATATTGTGTGGAACAATTGAATATGGAAGTAATGTTGCATTGCATTATTAAGAATACATTGGCATTTCAATTCATTGGACTATGTTAAGCTTTGGAAATTTTCATTGAGAAAAGAATGTTGGGAAATGGGTTTTCATGAAATGGTTTTGGGGTAAATACGGTGGTAAGTCTTGATAGGTGGTGTAGATGAAATTGTTTAAGTTGGCCTAAGTGTCCTTGGTGAAAGACCAAAAAGTCACGCGGATTGGTGTCGAGCCTTCCGGTTAATCCCGGCAAAAATGACAATTGGTAGTTGTAGACACCCCATTTTTGACCGTCCTCAAGACTTGGACGTCACCGTTTCAACACTCGGTGATTATCCATGTTTGTGTTTGTTTGGAGTTCCCGGAGGTCTCGGCTCGCGTGCCCTGCCTCAGGATCTCCGAACTTGACCGTTTAGTGTCTGGTTTTGCACCGAACACTTTTGTTTTGCCTTAGAGGGGCAGGGAATGCCTTATGAGGCATCCCCACGCACCACCGGCAGTGGCTGGAGGCCACCGGCTGGTTTTTTTCTGCCATCGGCACTTTTGTTTGCCGGTCGGCACACTTCATTGCCGGTCGGCATTATTTGTTGCCGGTCGGCACTGTTTTTTGTCGAAATGACATTTTTGGGTAGCCGACCACTTTTCATCCACTTTATGGAGATATTTTGTGCCAGCTGTGATAGCTGGCACCAACTCTTCCCCCCTCCATACACGTGTATGGAGGGATTTCCCTCTAGCCAAGCTTGTTGTATAAGCTTTGCAAGAGGGAGTCCTATAAGAGGAGGGTCTTCCTCTTTGATCTAGGTTAGCTTCTTACAACCAAAAACCAGACCTTTGAGATATAGATACATATTATCTCTATACCTCCCCCTCTCTCCTCCTTTGTGTGTGTTTCTTAGCTCAAAAGGTGGTTTTTACCTTACTTTTGCACCATTACACACACCATTACACCTTACTCCGAGATTGAGGGACTTGGGGGGTTGTTTCTTGAGTTTTTGGACTGGTTTCGATCAAAAGAAGGAGGCTGGACCATTTGTTCTTCAAAGGTTCTTCAAGGGTGAGCATCTTGATTTATATTCCCCAAACTTGCAATAGTTTTTTACCTATCTAGCTTGTTGTTTTAGCTCTTGTGTATAACATAAAAAGGGCTTGTATTTTCCTGCTCTAGCACTTTCATTAAGGTCATTTTGTGGTTTGAGTGCAAACTCCCCCTTCTAAGCCTTGTTTGATCCATTTTGGTGCCTCTTTCATAAGGTTTTGTTCATTTCAGTGTTTTGGTCCTTTGACCACTGAAAATCAGTGTATTTTAGTGTCAAAAAAGATGGTTTGAAGTCTTGCATAGGGGAGGGACACCCCCCTCCCATCATGGTTTTGTTTTCATGCTTTTTGGGCTCAAAAGGGTAGCATGTGTGCTTGATGATCCTTGGCCTCATTTCAGAATTTTTTTAGGTGTTTTAGGTCATATGTAACCGCTGTTTTTGGCCGGATTTGTGCCTCCTTGTATGCTTGTAATACTTGCTTTGTATTGCTCCATTTTGCTTAGAAATACATCTCATGATTAGGCCATGATTCTTGTGTATGTTGGCTTAGTTCCTTGAAGCTTTTAGTATTGTTTTTCCATGCTTAAAGTTTGTTGGTTATCCATTTGATCATGCTTGACATGTTTGTTAGGATTGCTTTGTATTTTGGCTTGAAAGCTTTGAGCATGTTGACTTCTAGCATGCATGTTTGTGATTACCCTCATGATTTTAACATCACCAAGGACCACATTTTAGCCCAAGACTCATGTTTGTATGTGTGCATGCATGACCTCTTTCATGCCTTGAGGGTGTGCCCTCTTATGCCTAGGAATGAGGCTTAGTGCATTTGTTTCATGGGAGGTACTTTAGCTGTCATATTAGGAGGTTTTGGGGTCCCATTTTACATGTAAAAATTCTGTTTTTATTTGTTTTAATCATGCCATGAGTGGTCATGTTGATGAGGGTGACATGTTTCCCTTTTGTGCCTTAACCATAGGACTTTTGGCTTGCATGTTGGCATGAACATTGGTCCATCTATCGGACACTTTTGGTCACTGTTTTGAGGAGGGCGAGGGTCTGCCCCTTTGCCATTTTAAGCCATCTTTGCATGATTGCTTCATGATTGATGCATGGTTGCTTCATATGTTGTTGTAGCATGTTGATTCTATTGCTCAAAGCGTCCATGTTTTCATCACATTTGTGTCTTGTATGTCTAATATTGCATTCTTGCCATACTAGTTGCATGACTCTTGGCATACCTTGCACAATGATATCATGTTGCATTTTGAGCCATGTTTTGCATAACATGCATTGCATTACTTGGTTTGGGGTGTCAAACCAAGTGTGAGAGTTGAGGGGCGTTCATACCATAAGTGATGTAACGCGCCTTAACTTTCGGTCCCCGAGGCCTTTGACTTCGCCATGATGAGGTTTCGGAGTTCATTGTGTTTGTTGCATACATCCGTACATTAAGTGGCAAATTTGATTCCTTGAGTCATCATACACCATTGATGGCTTAAGGGTCGAAGGTCATGCTTCTTTGAGTTCAAAACATGATAAGAAGCACAACCATGCCCACATGTACCTGAAAACCCCATGTCATGCACTGTCTGTTCTCTGTTTGCTGTCGAATTGTCTTCTGCAGGAAGTTTCTGCCGACCGGCAGAATTTGGTGCCGACCGGCAATCTCTGGAGTGCCGATGAATCCAATAAAATGCCGATGGAGATTCTGGAGTGCCGGTAAGAATTCTGTCTGGCCGGTGGTGCTCTGCAGTGTGTAAGGGACCTGCTCCAGGACCTTGGAAATTTTCAGAAAGACAAGGCAGTGCAAACAGAGGCGGCAGGAGTACAATACGGGTTTTCCAGGCGAGACGGATTCGAGCATGCACCATTCGCGCATCCCGAGGCAGAGGCTGCGGCTGCCCTCTTCTTTCCTTTGCCATCTTTTCTTTTAAATTAAAATTAGAAATTTTGTAATAATTTCATTTGTTTATTATTTTGGGACTGTAATATTTATTTGGGCCCTCTGAGTGAGGGTAAACATGTAATAAGTGTGGGTGAGTGTGTGTATGTCTTCCAATCCCCATTTCTTTCTTCCCTTTTATTTACCTGCTTATGATGGTAGATTAGGGCATTTTTGAAATTAGCATACCTTATGCTGTGCATGCGTGCATTCATGCATTTGTATTACATACATTAGGCTCGGTACATCATACTAACCGCATTCGTATTTTCAAATTCCAAAATTGAATACATGAATCAGTTGGTTGCATCTCGTATGCCATATTTAGGTTAACCGAGCCTATCTAAATTGCATCTTGTATGTGTTGCATTAGGCAAAATAACACGAACTAGGACACGCATATTTGCTAACTAGTTTATTGTTTTGGCACGGAGTACAATGTAAGTATTTATGTTTTAGCATCTCACATGCGTGTGAATGTTGCCATGACAGTATGCTTGCCATGCGGCTAAGTGCTTATATGAAATAAACTGTTTGAATGCCTGTGGGTGGAGGTTGGATTGCTTGAGTTGGGACGACTCATTGCAATCCGTGTTTTAGTCTACTTGCGAGTAGCAAAAGCCAAAGCATTTTCAAACCAAACGGATATGCAATGTTTCTTTCCAAATTAGGCAATCTAGTCTATACTTGTTTGCTGCACGCATAACATAGTAATTCTAGGCTAATAAATGGAATAAGAACACATAACGTTTTCAAAACTAGATATCACGGTTAGTAGAGGCCGGTTTTCGGACCGGGCGAAAGGGGGTGCTCATAAGCTGACCTTCCCCAATCGTACCCAAGCTCCAGAGCCGAGACAACTCCGGTGATGACGGACATGTGGCCTTCGGCACCGAGTCAGGGTTTCCTAAATTTCCCCATTTTAAAATATTTAGGTGGCGACTCTGTATCTGGTAAAGCAGTCCATGTTTGGCACTACTTTTCAAAAAAAATCTGTTTTCTCAAACGATTTGCCAGATTTGGACTCTTTGGTTCAGATTTAGAACCGCGACACACAAATCGCGAGTCCGAACTGTAGCGAGGTCCCCCCGCGGGCTTGTTACAGTTTCTGGCGACTCTGCTGGGGAGTTTTAGAGAGTTTGACTCGAAATCGTGATATCCTGTTTTGATTACACTTATGTGTTTCTTTGCATTGCATGTGCGTTGGTGCGTCTAGGAACACAGTGTTTGCCATCTGCCATTCCTGAACGGTTTGCCGGCGGCTTGTCTTGTCAAGGCATGTCCATAAGGCTGACCGGCTATGGGCTCTGACAGCATGGGAACACAAACCCCGGTTTACCGGGGCACCCTTTTCGACCATTCGACCTAGTGCATATTCGGATCCATAGTGACCATTCCCAATTAAGACAGGTTGCTTACCCGATGTTAGGTTGTTTGAGAACTGCTGCGTGCATAGTGAAACCCTAGCTCCTGACAAAATAGGACAGGGAAACCCTACCCCAATATAGGGGTGTTTTGGCTCTCTTTACTTGCTATGTGCTTTTAGAATGTATTTCTACAGGGGAATGTACATACCAGTTTGCAAGTTTGGGCATCAGGCCTGAGGGCATAAGTATCAGTTTAAGAGAATCAGTTATCTGCGGGTATCAGGGTTCAGTGTTGGGAACAGAGTTTGTTTTTGGGGAAAACAGTGATCAATATCAAGGAACAGTGTGTTCGGCTCACCGACTTTGTATTAAATATCCAACTGTGTATTATATGTTTATTTTATGCTGTTGTGCTGTCCGGTTGTTGGTTTATTTATTGCTTTATTTATCTTTTTGGCTAGGTAGTTTAGCATCATTGCTTCCAACCCGGTAGATATTCCCCAAGCACTCTGGATCAGAGGTCGTCTGCTCCATCGATCTGAGGATCTGATAGAAGGACAACCGGTGTACCATTCTCTCCCCCCGGTTACTAAATGGAAGGCAACTAGGCAGAGGACATCGGTTCAACAGTCAGTACAGAGGGCTTCATCTACCCCGCCTGTGTACAATAGGGATCGAGATCCTGTTTCACCCGCAAAAAGGGAGCATACACCGAGAACTCAGTCAGAACAGAGCAGCATGGCCAATTTAGAAGAGATGGTGCGCCAACTCCAAGAAAGCATGAAAATGATGCAGCAGGACGCTGCCCGGCAGGCAGAATTCGCCAGACAACAGGCCATGGTTATGAGTGAGCAGGCGGATTTAATTGGGAGATTGCAACAGCAAACTGGGGCATCACCTTCACAGCAAATCCCTCCTCCATTAAGGGTTCCGATACCCGAAGAGACACCAAACGCCCGGAATGTCCAAGAAGATACGGACATCCCAACAGGGCCGGCTCCACCCCCTATTCCGCCTCAACAATCCAAGGCACCCACCCCCATCAATCTATCGGATTCTCCCTTTGAGTCCGAGGTAGACCCCATGACGTTAAAAATGCACAAGCTTGAAAAGCTGTTCAAGAAATCCCAAGGTGCGAAGTCCATTCCAGACATTGGAGACGGATATATCGACACAGCTGTGACGCTGCCAGATCGGTTTAAGATGCCACAAATTGATCGTTTTGACGGATCTGAGGATCCCATGGTACACCTACGACTATTCTCAGACGTCCTAAGGCCAATGGGCCTCACCAGATTGCAGAAGTTATCTTTATTTGGTCGGACCCTGTCGGGTGTAGCGGCCGCATGGTATGCCAAGTTGGAGGACGACGTCAAGAGAAGTTGGGACGAAATGGCTGAGGCCTTCATCCTGCAGTACTCGTATAACACGCAAATCGAGATCACAACCCGGGATCTCGAGACAACGAGGCAAGAACCCAAGGAGAGTTTCTCAGAATTTGTAACCAGATGGCGGGCTAAGGCTTCGATGATGACCTTAAGACCCACGGACAAGGACCAGATTCGGATGATTGTGCGCAATCTCCAGCCGAGGCTAATGCAAAAGATGATTGTAGTCCCCTTTCCTACCTTTGCCGATCTGCATGAAATGGGGGTGCAGATCGAAGACGCCCTAAGACAAGGGTGGATTGATAATGACCGGGAGCAACCCCGCAGAAATTTCAACCGTAATACTAATGCAGGCCCAAGCGGCGCTACGACTGCCAGGACCTCCGAAGTGAGTATGGTCACCACTAACCCTTCCCCAAGAAATACAGCAGCCACGCCATTCTCCGGTGCGTCCGGAAGCAACCCACAAACAACCAAATACCCTCCCAGAAACACCAGAACCTTCGCTCCACTTTATATGCTCCTGTCCAAAGCTTTGGGGGTTTTGATCAGAAAAGGGCATCTGAAGCCCCTAGAGCCGCGGCCCTTACCTGAAAGACTGCCCGCCACCCACAATCCGGCCAAGTATTGTGCGTTCCACCAGCAACACGGTCACGACACCGACCTATGCTTTCGGTTACGTCATGAGATTCAAGATCTCATTGATAATGGGGTGATTTTACCCCCTGAAAAACCCAATGTTACTACAAATCCTCTCCCCACACATAACCAAGTTCCACCACCTAAAAGAATCAATTTCATCCACACTGGGGTCGCATCCTACGATCCTAGTATCTATATCACACCCTCCTACCTGCCTAGGCCGAAATTTTTCCTCCCTGATTGCACCGATTTGTGCATGATGGACGTCTCTATAACCCAACCCAAGCCAGTGGTGATCATCAAGAACAGGAAAGAGGTTGTCAAGCAAGAGTCTGCGGAACCTGAGAATGATGTTGGGAATGCTTACAGTCCGAGTGACTACATTTCACCAGTGGGCCAGAATAAACCAGATGTCGAGTGTCCAGTCGGGGGAGAGCTGTGTGTAATCCGAGAAGACAATTCAGGACAGGGAACGGATGATTTGACAGCCGTGGAAAAGGATGTTGCCAAGTTCCAATTTTACGATGACCAAGACTCAACCATCAACTGGTTCGATTATGAAGAATCAGCAGAAGCCACGGGGTGGTTAGACGATCAGCCAGATGTAATAGGGGAGTTCCAGTCAGAACAAGGCCCGGCAGGGGCAGGAATGTCAACAACAGCCAGGACGGTGGAAAAGCAGAATACATCGCCGGAGAGCGCCGGTGTCGAGAGTTTCGCTCGGGAATGGAGCATTTTGAGTACAGGAATCAGTGAGCAATCTACTGCATTGACACAGTCAGAACAGGAGAGATTCGAAGATTCTGAGAGGATCAGGAAAGCAAAAGGCCACATGGGGGTCGAAACTGCCACAAGTACGAAAATGGAGAATGCTGCGAGCATAGGGATAAGAGGTACTACAAGTATCAGGACAGTTATGCCAGAACCAGACAGATGCCTGTCAGCTGCAGATGGTATGTGGTGGGAAGACGACGACTTGTGTCTTGCCCACACGGACGAGGATTGGGAAGGTAACCAACCAGATGATACCTGGTATATCGGCGAAGTCGATCACATGACTAGGAGTGGACGGTATTTCAAGCCTCCACACCTAGATCAACCAGAGGCGTCTGGGAAAGATAATGAAGCAGAGAAACAAAAGGAGAAGCAACTCGAAGACGAGGCCGTGTTGAGACAATTGAAAAAGATACAAGCAGACATCTCCATCTGGGGACTGCTTATGGCTTCTCGAGTACATAGGCGGGCTGTCCTTTCAGCCATGGACAAAGCCAAACTTTCCATAGACACCACGCCCGAACAGCTGGTGGGCTTAGTCTTTTCGGGAGGAAGTTCCCCAGCATTGAGTTTTTCTGACAAAGAGCTGCCACCTGAGGGTGCGAACCATAACAAGCCACTCTACATCTCTGTCGAGTGCAGAGATAAATGGATACCCGTGGTGCTTGTTGACACGGGGTCCGCCATCAACGTTTGTCCGGCAAGAACGGCTTATGCGATTGGTTTGAAAGTCGCAGATTTTGTGACAACGGCCCAGGTGATTCGGGCGTATGACAACACGATCCGGGAAGTAATGGGGACAGTTAAGATTCAAACAAAGGTTGGGCCGGGACAGCACGAGATAGATTTCCACGTCTTGGAGGTTCCTGCAACGTTCAATCTGCTTTTGGGGCGGCCGTGGCTGCATCAGGTAAAGGCGGTCTCCTCTACCCTACACCAAGTGGTGAAATACCCCTATGGGAAGGGAGTAGCCATTGTTTTTGGAAACTCGTCAATTCATCCGCCACCAGAAGTGTCTACGCCTGTTCTAGAAATCGAACACGGTGTGGAAGATGTGTTCATATCGGGTTTTACTTTGGCTGAGGCTCGGGTCGTACAAAACATCATGGCAGCTAATGAAGGGGTATATGTCAGTGCCCAAGCAATCTATCTCATGAACAAACTCCAGCACATCCCCGGGATGGGATTGGGCAAGAGCGGTCGGAAAGGCACCGCAGCATTGGCCGAAGTGCCACATAACCCACATACCTTTGGTTTGGGCTACCTACCCACCAAAGAGGATTGGATAAGGAAATGAAAAGAGATGGCCGGAAGGGCCAGGGCAAAACAGATGGGGAAACCCTTTGACTTAATGCACCAGCCCATTCGGGGTACCCTAAACGGACGCTTCGTTCGGGAAGGGGAGGACTTTCCGTTCTGTGGCTTCCCAGAGCCGTGGCTAAATGCGGAGAAGAAACGCGTGCCAGGATTTGAGATCTTCTTTGATTTACAGTTACCTGAGGATGACATCACCTAAGGGCAGGCAGATCTATCGGCTGAGGCTGAGCAGAGTAAGGAAGTGCAGTCTGAGGACGCCGAAAATGAAATGGGGGCGGCACTGGCATGTCTGCTCTCAGATCCTCCGATCGAACAGAAGTGCTTGGGGGATGGCTCCTCGGTATGTGTGATTGGGAATGAAGCGGCTGCGGGCCAACCATCAGCTATTTTGGATGCGTCCATCGCACCTTCTCTCATCTGGCAATATGAATAAGGCTTTTTATCAAGCAGCACCGGGTCAGGTAGTGAGCCGGAATCTGATTCTACCGAATCTTGTGCATCGGAATCAGATTCCAGCTCAACTGAGTCTGAGTCCGGTATTCCCGGGGGTGATAACCCGGATGCCACAGTCCTGTCTAGGTCGTCTTTTTCATTTTCCTTTGAGTCTGTTGTAACAGAGGAATCCGACGGCTCGGAAGTGTTTAATGAGAACGACATGGATGTGGTTTCGGAGTATTTTTTTGTGCCTTTGATTTATTGCTTAAATCAGGATTTTCAAAATTTTGATGAAAACGACAAGGAAGAAATTCCTCCGGTTTTGCAACGATTAATTGATCAAGAGCAGGAAAGGTTTGTTAAACCCTTAATGGATGAAATCACTACTGTGAATGTTGGTACTGAGAAGGACCTGCGGCTGGTCCAGATCGGGTCCACGTTGTCCTCTGAGGAACGCGAGCGCTTAGTCGCCTTATTAAAAGATTTCAAAGATGTTTTCGCGTGGTCCTACGAAGACATGCCTGGAATCGATCCTGAGATTGTACAGCACCGGATCCCTCTTGATCCCGAGGCCCGACCTGTCAAGCAGAAGCTCAGAAGGATCTGCCCTGATTGGGCCATTAAGATCAAGGAAGAGGTAACCAAGCAGATCGACGCAGGCTTCCTGCTGGTATCCGAGTACCCGACCTGGTTGGCTAACATTGTTCCGGTGCCGAAGAAAGACGGCAGAATTCGGGTCTGTGTAGACTTCAGAGATTTGAACAGGGCTAGTCCGAAGGACGACTTTCCATTGCCGCACATTGATGAATTGATAGACTTCACGGCAGGACATGCCTTGCTTTCGTTTATGGATGGCTTTTCAGGCTATAATCAGATAGTAATGGCACCCGAAGACCGGGAGAAGACTGCCTTCACTACCCCGTGGGGTACGTATTGTTACAGAGTGATACCATTTGGGCTGAAAAATGCGGGAGCTACTTATCAGCGGGCAGCAACTACAATATTGCATGATATGATCCATAAAGAGGTCGAGGTGTATGTGGACGACATGATTGTCAAGTCCAAAGAAAGAGAGGGCCACTACACCGCCTTACAAAAATTCTTTCAGAGGATCAGAGAGTTTCGGCTGCGGCTGAATCCCCAGAAGTGTACTTTTGGTGTTACAGCAGGGTTCTAATTACGCAAAGGGGCATCGAGGTTGACCCTTCCAAAATCAAGGCCATCTTGGAAATGCCACCACCAAGGACTGAAAAGGAGGTGCGAGGCTTTCTAGGTAAAGTGCAATTCATAAGACGGTTTATTTCTAAATTAACCTTGACTTGTGAACCACTTTTTGGTCTCCTAAAGAAAGGAAAGAAATTCCAATGGGACGGCCGATGTCAAGCAGCTTTTGAACAGATCAAAGAGTATCTACAGAACCCACCCGTGTTGTCACCACCAGAGCCGGGGAGGCCGTTGATATTGTACCTCTCGGTAACTGAGACCACCATGGGCTGTATGCTCGCACAGGAGTCAGAAGACAAAGTGGAAAGGGCCATCTACTATCTGAGCAAGAAGATGCTGGATTACGAGACCCGCTACACACCGCTGGAGAAGGCTTGATTGGCCTTGGTATGGGCTACCAAGAAGCTGCAGCACTACCTGTTAGCTCACTCTGTAATGTTGGTTTCACGTTTGGATCCCATCAAATATCTTTTCGAGAAACCAGCACTTACGGGTAGGCTAGCTCGTTGGTTGCTATTGCTTTCCGAATTCGACTTGAAGTATGTAACACGCAAGTCAGTGAAAGGGAGAGCGGTAGCGGAGTTCCTTGCCGACCACCCGGTTGAGGGGGATGAAGCGGTTGAGTACCAATTCCCGGATGAAGCCATTCTGCACATCAAAGATGAAACTTGAACGATGTACTTTGACGGAGCGTCAAACCAGTATGGGTATGGGATAGGGGTGTTGCTAATAGCGCCTGACGATTCCCGTATCCCTTTAGCGTTCAAGCTCCAGTTCAGAGTCTCGAACAATGAAGCAGAGTATGAGGCATGTATTGCTGGTCTGGAAGCAGCCCTAGAACTAGGGGTAAGACGGTTGGACGTCATTGGGGACTCGAATCTTGTTGTGTCTCAAGCAAAAGGAGACTGGAAGGTCAAGGAGGAAAAGATGATAATTTACCACCAAACCTTGGACTTGTTAATTCCTCGGTTCGAGAAGTTGAATTTCACTCACCTTGTAAGAGAGAACAACAGGTTCGCAGATTCACTAGCAACTCTATCTTCCATGATAGACATCCCGTCGGGAGTCCGGAAGCGTCCAGTCATCATTGATCAGAAGTTTGCACCAGCATACGAGTCAATTTCCGCCATAGATGAGGCTCAAGACGACAACCCCTGGTATTACGATATTTGGAACTTCTTGGAAAAGGAGACGTATCCACTAGGGGCAAATGCCAAGGATAAGAGGGCGATCAGAAGAATGGCTGTTCAGTTTATCATCTGCGGGGGTAAGCTGTACAAAAGGGGTCATCTGGGAATGCATAAGCTCTGTGTAGAAGCTGAAGAGTCAAAGCGCCTAATGGAGGCCATCCACGGAGGGGAGTGCGGCGCGCACATGAATGGAGTAATGTTGGCCAGGAAGATCCTCAGACAGGGCTACTACTGGTCAACCATGGAGGAGGATTGTATCGGTTTTGTTCGGCGATGCCACAAATGCCAGATCCATGCAAACCGTATGAATATCCCACCATCCAAATTGTACAACATGACTTCCCCGTGGCCATTTTCCGTGTGGGGGATTGATGTGATCGGAGCTGTTACCCCGAAGGGGTCGAACGGACATGAATATATCCTGGTAGCGATAGATTATTTCACAAAGTGGGTCGAAGCCCAATCATACGCGGTGTTGAAGGCGTCGCACGTCGCAAAGTTCATTAGAAACAACATCATCTGTCGCTACGGGGTGCCAAACGAGATTATTTCGGATAATGGATCCCACTTTAAGAAAGAAGTGGTCGACTTGTTGGAAAAATATAACGTGGCTTTTCATAAGTCATCTACATACCGGCCGCAGACCAACGGAGCAGTTGAGGCCGCCAACAAGAACATCAAGCACATACTGCGGAAGATGGTAGAGACCTACCGGGACTGGCCAGATAAGTTGCCGTTTGCTTGGTGGGGCTACAGGACTTCGATTAGAACTTCTACCGGAGCGACTCCGTATTCTTTGGTCTATGGAATGGAGGCCGTTCTACCCATCGAAATTGAAGTTCCATCTTTACGGGTGTTGGCCGAGTGTCAGATAGCTGAGGCAGATTGGCAACAGAGCAGGTTCGAGGAACTTATGCTCTTTGACGAAAGAAGGCTGAAAGCACTGTATCACGTTCAGAGTTATCAACGCAGGATTGCTCGGGCTTTTAACAAGAAGGTTAAGTCCAGAAATCTAAAGGAAGGGGATTTGGTACTTAAGGATAACCGAGCTCCCATCCACAACCCAAGGGGCAAGTTCAGACCCAATTGGACTAGTCCCTACATCATCAAAGCTATTTGGTCAGGCGGAGCTGTGGCTCTGATGGACTTAGATGGCTTAGAATTCTCTCAACCGATCAACATGGACAAGTTAAAGAAATACTATCCTTGAGAGGCTCGCTAGGCCGAAAACCCGAAAGGGCGACCTAGGCAAAAGTTAGAGCACAAAAAAATTAGAAAATATAAAAACTGAGCTCGCAGGGCAGAAAACCCGTAAAGGGCAGCCTTGGCAAAAGTTAGAGCGCAAAAGGAGAGTGAAAATACTCGAGCGAACCCGAGCCGGAGCTACGTGAGGCTTGATTCCCATGTTTGGGATACGTAGGCAGCTTCATCCTGAAGTTCAGCTATAACACTTCCCCGATCAACTTTGTCCATTTGATCATCTCAGCCATCTTTGTCCATCAGCGTCCGTTGGAATCTCCAATGCAAGTGCCACTCAGACTAGGGGCAACTTTCCGTTGCTATGCAGTGCTGCGGTGCTCTTCAGACTAGGGGCAACTTTTCAGTTGCAGGGATCTGGGGTTGTGCATCTCAGTGACAGATCTCAGGCGTGTCCAGTTCTGATCCATATCGAAAATATCTTTGAAAAGTTTTAATAGAAGCTGACTTTGTTCAAATAATCTTTTTACAACTTTGACCTTTTTTGGACCAAAGTGGAAAATTTTCAGTACCACAACTTTCAATTTCATTGATTTCAAAACAGAGTTCTCCTGCTCTTGCATACAATCGAAGTTGTTTTTTATTACATTCATAAAGAAAACTTGAAAGTACTAATAAAGCAATAAATCTAGGGCATAGTCAAATCAGGTGTTCCTGCGCCCCCTCCCAGAGCTGGTCGAAGCCTCTGATGCCAAGCTGGGCCCGATCTGTGCTTCTTCATTGAGCCAATCTACGCACTCGTCAGACAAAGTGCAACTGAAAGTAGGAGCGGGGGCCAGGAGTTCTCTCATCCTCCACGCAGTGCCCTGCCAAACAAGCTGTGCACCTCGGGCTGGGAATGCAGCAGGATACTCTATCCCCTCTGGCGGGCAGGTCTGATCATGGCCAAATTGGCGTCGGATCCGAAATGGGAAGTAGAATACACAGTGAGTGAGACCAACCAATTGAATCCCAGTCTGCCGAGGCATGTTATAACTCATCGCCGGAAGGTTCAGCCAAGGGCACCGCCAAGCAATACGGTCTGCGGACAGGCTACACATCCAGGCGAACCACCATTCCTCATCCAAGGCATTGACTAGACGATACCGGAAGAAGTAGCCGCGAGCTGAATACGCTGGGCAGGAGTCCACAACTTGCAGTTTGTCCATCAACCACACCTGGGGAGGGATTAAAAATGAGAGAATAAAGAATACAGAGATGTACAAGGAGAGAAAAGTGAGAATGGGGTTTTCTGAGAAAAAGATCGAGCTTGAGAGCCGAGTGATGTGAGCAATACATGAATGCGAGATTGGGTGGGAAACATTACCTGTAGAAGTAGTGGACTCCCTGCTAATCTAGTTGTCTCATGACGGTAAAAGGCGTCTAAACCCATTAATGTCTCGGCCAGAGTCATGGCAATACAGCTCTTGCCCTCCCTCAAGCCTTGGGCAACCTCAATCAACCGGAAACTAGCCCCTCCAGAGCCTGAGACGAATAGAAAATGCGACAGCATGCACAAGCAGAGGGCATGTCGCCGGAAGTCTTGCCAATGATGGTTGTTGCGATCACCAGCGTCAGAAAATCGGTTGGCCAAACTCAGAATGTCCAACATCCCGTCACAAATCAGAGACCGAGCGTCACGCATGCTAAGTCCACACATGCGCCCTAAGGATTGGGCATGACCAAAATTAAGTTGGGGCAGGAGTTCCTCGTCGCGCTCGGACTCCATTAAGGCTCGGAAGTCTTCGAAAGTAGGACATATCTCTTGCCCGGCGAAGCTAAAGACATGCGTCACCGGATTCAAGAACCTTGCCGCGGCACGAAGAAACGAGAGGTGCAACGGGGTACGACCCAAAGTGAATAGTGCATTTATGCCGAAACCCCGGAAATTCACTTTTTTCGAGCCATCCAAGCTAGCAATCCAAGCTGTGAGATTTTGAGCAAGAAACTCTTCCATTGGAGCAAATCAGTGTGAAAATGAGGAAAACTACGAAGCTGGGATCTTTTGTAGGAGATAAGGTTGAGTGGGGGACAGGTGTCAACATTCTGCTGATCCCCTCATTTAGTGCCGACCGGCCAAACTTTGTGCCGACCGGCCATAATAGTTTGCCGACAAATAGATTTTATGGCCGGTAGCCATTTCTTGCAGCCGGTGGTCCCTACATCATGCCGGTGGGCTTCCTTATAGTTCTCTGAGCTGTTTATGCTAAGAATTGGGGAACTTCACCACCTCCAACCCCCCCCGGCGATCGACTCTTGCGGAGCCACGGCTGTCTGCTTGTCGAGTTTTTGAACATTTGTTTATCGAGTTGTATTTCGCTCTCTTTGAGCTCTTGATTTGTTTATCGAGTTGTATTCACACTTGTTTGGTTGCATCGTGTCTTTGTTTTGCTTATCGAGTTGTAAGTCGGTTCACTACCTGATTATTACGATTGCAAATTCCCGAAATGAGTTCAATTTCGTTCACATTGTGGTGTGATGCCCTGCGATGCGATGCACAGAAAATCCACAAATGCAACATCTTTCGAACAAAATGATTTGTTTCATTCCCATCGCATGTTTTGCAAAGTGTGTAAGTTTTGAGAAAGAAAATAAAACCTGCCTGAGGCAGTGCAATGTGCTTAAACTACTAGTAAAAAAGGAAAATAAAACGTAGAATGGCAAGGTAGCCGAGTGTCGGAATAGATACCAACAAAACTCCCCTTGTGGTTAACGCACCTTCCGCACCTCCGTTCGGGTCAGCCACATCGTTGGACGCCCTCACAATACGAGCAAGCACACCTTTGAAACGTGAACCTTTGAGTAGACCTCAGGCCACAACTTCAGCGAGCAATGCTCACTAAGTGCGAAGAATGTCCCGCCCCATATCCTTTTCATGCTTTGTGAACTCCGCAAAATGTTTCAATTATGCTATGTAATGGTAATCCTTTCTCTACATGCGTAGACCGCATGTTAATTACATTACCTGCGTAGACCGCATGTTTGTAATCCTTTCTTTACTTGCGTAGACCGCATGATTTATCAATTTCATTACTTGCGTAGACCGCATGTTTTGATCGCGTAGACCGCATCTTTATTTGTTTCATTACTTGCGTAGACCGCTTGTTTTGATTGCGTAGACCGCATGCTTGTAATCCTTTCTTTACTTGCGTAGACCGCATGATTTATCAATTTCATTACTTGCGTAGACCGCATGTTTTGATCGCGTAGACCGCATCTTTATTTGTTTCATTACTTGCGTAGACCGCATGTTTTGATTGCGTAGACCGCATGTTTAATTTCAATACCTGCGTAGACTGCATGTTTTGATTGCGTAGACCGCATCTCCTTTAATTTCATTACCTGCGTAGACCGCATGTTTTGATTGCGTAGACCGCATGTTTAATTTCAATACTTGTGTAGACCGCATGTTTTGCTTGCGTAGACCGCATGATTTATCAAATTTCATTACTTGCGTAGACCGCATGTTTTGCTTGCGTAGACCGCATCTTCTTTAATTTCAATACCTGCGTAGACCGCATGTTTTGATTGCGTAGACCGCATGTTTAATTTCAATACTTGCGTAGACCGCATGATTTATCAAATTTCATTACTTGCGTAGACCGCATGTTTTGCTTGCGTAGACCGCATCTTCTTTAATTTCAATACCTGCGTAGACCGCATGTTTTGATTGCGTAGACCGCATCTCCTTTAATTTCAATACCTGCGTAGACCGCATGTTTTGATTGCGTAGACCGCATGTTTAATTTCAATACCTGCGTAGACCGCATGTTTTGCTTGCGTAGACCGCATGTTAATTACATTACCTGCGTAGACCGCATGCTTATGATCAATTTCGTTGCCTGCGTAGACCGCATGCCCCACTTACATGTTTGTACCTTCACAGCATTGTTATGCTCCCCACTTGCTTTGCGCTGTTACGCATTTCGAGTACGCCACTATTCTTGCATTGTCATGCATGCTGCTAACAATATTGTACCTATTAAGTTTGTTTTCTTTTCAGGCACGATATTGTATGTACGGTTCATTTGAGGTTGGTGCAACCAGACGAACCGCACAGGTATTGTATCCTCCGAGTGAGACGTATTGAGAATTGCATAATTCTCTTACATCCTTTCTGCATTGTAGTGTAGTTTGGTGTATGCTAGCTTAAAATTGTTGCATGTTTGCTTCGTTACAGCTTTCTTTGCATGATCATAAGTTATGCTTGACTCTGTGCATTGTCTTGCATTTTGCCCCTGCCTTCGGGTGCATATCTTGACTGTCTTGTATGTTTGTCTGAGTCTTCGGCCTTGTCAAAAATGGGTCGTCTCTGGGCTTTGACATTCACTCCCGTCATTGTTATGACTTTCGAGTTCTGTCAAAGAGGGGCAACTGTAGACACCCCATTTTTGACCGTCCTCAAGACTTGGACGTCACCGTTTCAACACTCGGTGATTATCCATGTTCGTGTTTGTTTGGAGTTCCCGGAGGTCTCGGCTCGCGTGCCCTGCCTCAGGATCTCCGAACTTGACCGTTTAGTGTCTGGTTTTGCACCGAACACTTTTGTTTTGCCTTAGAGGGGCAGGGAATGCCTTATGAGGCATCCCCACGCACCACCGGCAGTGGCTGGAGGCCACCGGCTGGTCTTTTTCTGCCATCGGCACTTTTGTTTGCCGGTCGGCACACTTCATTGCCGGTCGGCATTATTTGTTGCCGGTCGGCACTGTTTTTTGTCGAAATGACATTTTTGGGCAGCCGACCACTGTTCATCCACTTTATGGAGATATTTTGTGCCAGCTGTGATAGCTGGCACCAACTCTTCCCCCCTCCATACACGTGTATGGAGGGATTTCCCTCTAGCCAAGCTTGTTGTATAAGCTTTGCAAGAGGGAGTCCTATAAGAGGAGGGCCTTCCTCTTTGATCTAGGTTAGCTTCTTACAACCAAAAACCAGACCTTTGAGATATAGATACATATTATCTCTATACCTCCCCCTCTCTCCTCCTTTGTGTGTGTTTCTTAGCTCAAAAGGTGGTTTTTACCTTACTTTTGCACCATTACACACACCATTACACCTTACTCCGAGATTGAGGGACTTGGGGGGTTGTTTCTTGAGTTTTTGAACTGGTTTCGATCAAAAGAAGGAGGCTGGACCATTTGTTCTTCAAAGGTTCTTCAAGGGTGAGCATCTTGATTTATATTCCCCAAACTTGCAATAGTTTTTTACCTATCTAGCTTGCTGTTTTAGCTCTTGTGTATAACATAAAAAGGGCTTGTATTTTCCTGCTCTAGCACTTTCATTAAGGTCATTTTGTGGTTTGAGTGCAAACTCCCCCTTCTAAGCCTTGTTTGATCCATTTTGGTGCCTCTTTCATAAGGTTTTGTTCATTTCAGTGTTTTGGTCCTTTGACCACTGAAAATTAGTGTATTTTAGTGTCAAAAAATATGGTTTGAAGTCTTGCATAGGGGAGGGACACCCCCCTCCCTTCATGGTTTTGTTTCCATGCTTTTTGGGCTCAAAAGGGTAGCATGTGTGCTTGATGATCCTTGGCCTCATTTCAGAATTTTTTTAGGTGTTTTAGGTCATATGTAACCGCTGTTTTTGGCCGGATTTGTGCCTCCTTGTATGCTTGTAATACTTGCTTTGTATTGCTCCATTTTGCTTAGAAATACATCTCATGATTAGGCCATGATTCTTGTGTATGTTGGCTTAGTTCCTTGAAGCTTTTAGTATTGTTTTTCCATGCTTAAAGTTTGTTGGTTATCCATTTGATCATGCTTGACATGTTTGTTAGGGTTGCTTTGTATTTTGGCTTGAAAGCTTTGAGCATGTTGACTTCTAGCATGCATGTTTGTGATTACCCTCATGATTTTAACATCACCAAGGACCACATTTTAGCCCAAGACTCATGTTTGTATGTGTGCATGCATGACCTCTTTCATGCCTTGAGGGTGTGCCCTCTTATGCCTAGGAATGAGGCTTAGTGCATTTGTTTCATGGGAGGTACTTTAGCTGTCATATTAGGAGGTTTTGGGGTCCCATTTTACATGTAAAAATTCTGTTTTTATTTGTTTTAATCATGCCATGAGTGGTCATGTTGATGAGGGTGACATGTTTCCCTTTTGTGCCTTAACCATAGGACTTTTGGCTTGCATGTTGGCATGAACATTGGTCCATCTATCGGACACTTTTGGTCACTGTTTTGAGGAGGGAGAGGGTCTGCCCCTTTGCCATTTTAAGCCATCTTTGCATGATTGCTTCATGATTGATGCATGGTTGCTTCATATGTTGTTGTAGCATGTTGATTCTATTGCTCAAAGCGTCCATGTTTTCATCACATTTGTGTCTTGTATGTCTAATATTGCATGCTTGCCATACTAGTTGCATGACTCTTGGCATACCTTGCACAATGATATCATGTTGCATTTTGAGCCATGTTTTGCATAACATGCATTGCATTACTTGGTTTGGGGTGTCAAACCATGTGTGAGAGTTGAGGGGCGTTCATACCATAAGTGATGTAACGCGCCTTAAATTTCGGTCCCCGAGGCCTTTGACTTCGCCATGATAAGGTTTCAGAGTTCATTGTGTTTGTTGCATACATCCGTACATTAAGTGGCAAATTTGATTCCTTGAGTCATCATACACCATTGATGGCTTAAGGGTCGAAGGCCATGCTTCTTTGAGTTCAAAACATGATAAGAAGCACAACCATGCCCACATGTACCTGAAAACCCCATGTCATGCACTGCCTGTTCTCTGTTTGCTGTCGAATTGTCTTCTGCAGGAAGTTTCTGCCGACCGGCAGAATTTGGTGCCGACCGGCAATCTCTGGAGTGCCGATGAATCCAATAAAATGCCGATGGAGATTCTGGAGTGCCGGTAAGAATTCTGTCTGGCCGGTGGTACTCTGCAGTGTGTAAGGGACCTACTCCAAGACCTTGGAAATTTTCAGAAAGACAAGGCAGTGCAAACAGAGGTGGCAGGAGTACAATACGGGTTTTCCAGGCGAGACGGATTCGAGCATGCACCATTCGCGCATCCCGAGGCAGAGGCTGCGGCTGCCCTCTTCTTTCCTTTGCCATCTTTTCTTTTAAATTAAAATTAGAAATTTTGTAATAATTTCATTTGTTTATTATTTTGGGGCTGTAATATTTATTTGGGCCCTCTGAGTGAGGGTAAACATGTAATAAGTGTGGGTGAGTGTGTGTATGTCTTCCAGTCCCCATTTCTTTCTTCCCTTTTATTTACCTGCTTATGATGGTAGATTAGGGCATTTTTTAAATTAGCATACCTTATGCTGTGCATGCGTGCATTCATGCATTTGTATTACATACATTAGGCTCGGTACATCATACTAACCGCATTCGTATTTTCAAATTCCAAAATTGAATACATGAATCAGTTGGTTGCATAAATTGCATCTTGTATGTGTTGCATTAGGCAAAATAACACGAACTAGGACACGCATATTTGCTAACTAGTTTATTGTTTTGGCACGGAGTACAATGTAAGTATTTATGTTTTAGCATCTCACATGCGTGTGAATGTTGCCATGACAGTATGCTTGCCATGCGGCTAAGTGCTTATATGAAATAAACTGTTTGAATGCCTGTGGGTGGAGGTTGGATTGCTTGAGTTGGGACGACTCATTGCAATCCGTGTTTTAGTCTACTTGCGAGTAGCAAAAGCCAAAGCATTTTCAAACCAAACGGATATGCAATGTTTCTTTCCAAATTAGGCAATCTAGTCTATACTTGTTTGCTGCACGCATAGCATAGTAATTCTAGGCTAATAAATGGAATAAGAACACATAACATTTTCAAAACTAGATATCACGGTTAGTAGTGGCCGGTTTTCAGACCGGGCGAAAGGGGGTGCTCATAAGCTGACCTTCCCCAATCGTACCCAAGCTCCCGAGCCGAGACAACTCCGGTGATGACGGACATGTGGCCTTCGGCACCGAGTCAGGGTTTCCTAAATTTCCCCATTTTAAAATATTTAGGTGGCGACTCTGTATCTGGTAAAGCAGTCCATGTTTGGCACTACTTTTCAAAAAAAATCTGTTTTCTCAAACGATTTGCCAGATTTGGACTCTTTGGTTCAGATTTAGAACCGCGACACACAAATCGCGAGTCCGAACTATAGCGAGGTCCCCCCGTGGGCTTGTTACAGTAGTACTCGTCTAGTCTACTTGCAGACACCGACCTAGGGACTATCAGAGTTGTATTTACCGCCCTCTTTAATTAAATTGATAAATTTTGAACAGTTGAAGTTGCATAGCATCATTGAGCATGATGGTTTTCAAATGATAAAAATGTGATTTATCTTCAAAAAGGACATAGCAGGGCATGTGCATTTCATCTCTTGAGACTTGTATAAAATGTCTATACTTTGTGAAGGATTTCCTACTGGGCTTCATGCTCACCCTACGGGATTTTTGTGCAGGAAAAGATGTGGTGATGCTGCCTAACTAAAGGCGAGGAAATGTGTGTGTTGAGAGCACTAAAGTTCTCATTTGATGTGATCCTATTTGTAAGCCAAGGGCTATGTGTGTATGGGTTTGAATAACCATTTTGTGTACCGGGCTTAAGCCTTGGAAGATTGTAAACCCTTGGGGGTGCTTATTTGGTTATTTACTTGTTGTTGAATCGATGTAATATTGCATGAGGAACTATTATTATTATGAAATGCAAGTATGGGAATTTATATTTGGTTTTCCTTTAAGAGAGCCATGATTGTTGCATTATCATTTGGGCTAGAAATTTGGGGCGTTACATCACCCCTCTCTTATATATATGTAGGTGATGAGCAGGAAGGCGATGTCACCTAAGCTTTATTTGAAAGATGTTTTGGTTCTTATTTTTGTAGCATCTTGAAGATTATGCTTCTTAGCTTTGTAAATAATTTGTTTTGTATGTTTGGGCTTGAGAAGCCTTTTGATCAAGATGCAATATGAACTTTACTTCATTTTGTATTCAAGTTGTGCACCTTGTTAATATGCATGCCATTTCATTTGATCTATGCACAACTCTTGTGTACTAATTAGATTTAAATTTATTGCTTCCATACATGTATGCCCCATATGTATACTCTATTTGTGTGAATCATTGTAAGTTGCCCTTTGGTAATCTCAGATTACTAGCCATCACGACATCATTCTACTAGGGGTAGAATGCGGTCGTGACAACGTGATCAGGGGCGGAGCTAGGATTTCTCCGGTGGGGGGTCGTGACAAAATGATAGGAAAAATTTTAGAAGAAGATACAACTTACTGATCATCAATAATAATGATTTCTCGCAATGGAGTCTCTTCATCTTTGCGGTCTTTGAAATTTTTCTTCATCCGTATTGGCTGAACCTCTAGTATTGTTAGCAAGACGTCTAAATTAAAAATATATATAATTTAATTGTAAATAAAATTGTATTGTAATGTATTCAATTATTGAAGAAGACAAATATGAATAAATTTTACTTATATCTTTTGGTGGTGCTGATGATTGCGTATCTGCTGTTGTTTTTGAGTGGACATTTGCTAATGTTGGTGAATGGATATTGTCCTCAAGTGCAGTTAGAGTAGTAAAGTTGAAGTTCAAACTCTGTGTAGTTAACTGATCATCTTTGATTTTTTCTATGGGAGTTCATCCATAAATTGTCCATTGGTATTCATTTTCAACAATTTGATGTTGTTTTGGAATAGATCTGACTTGTGCATTTGATATTGCATATGAGGAAAAGATTTCAAGTGTTGTTTGAAGAACCTCTATGTCTGCACCAAATATTGTAACTTGCACTTTTCATCGCTATAATGTTTGAATTTAATAATTAATATATAATTCTGGAATTAGTAAGAAATAATTAATATGTAGTTATTAAAGATTCCAAATCATATTTGAATTGGAAAAGTTAAATAAAATGTAGAATGTTTATTAAGTTAAAGAAAGAAAAAGAAGTAGAAGAGTAAGAAACATAAGTGATATGATGGTAAAAAACAAAAATACAAAAGAAAAAAAATAAAGATCCAAAGGCAAAGTAGTGAGAAAAGACAAAAAGAAAAAGAGAAGTATATAAGATTTTTATATTTGCAATAGAGATTTTTTTGCAAACATACATCTGCATCAATTAGCATGAGCTTTTGAAACAATATTCCACTTGATTTAGTTCTTGGAAAGGATTTTTCAATAACCATGACATTTGTTGTCCATTGTTTTGTAGATGGATCGATATTTTTGATAGTTAACAATTGATTGGGCATGATTTCCTGCATGCATAAAACATATATAGTTAGAGTAATAAATAAGAAGAAAAATAATTTCAAATGAGTAACATAAATATAATATAGAAATTGTAAATATATGAATTGTACATACCAAAAAATACAAAAAACAGAAAAATTAATTGCATTGAGCTAAAGATAGAATCTTATGGTAGGCAATGTTTTTTGTGGCATCAGGGAATTCATTGTTTGAATCTGATGCATCTGTTAAAACTTTGACTTTGGTGGAAGTTGTAGCTTGAGATAATGCAACATACAATTGGCCATGTGAGAAAACTGGCTGTGGTAAATAGATGCCAACAGTATCTAGAGTTTGACCTTGAGCTTTGTTAATTGTCATTGCAAAACATAGCATGATTGGGAATCAACATCTAGTAAAATCAACTGGACACAATTTTTTATCTGATGGTTGCAAAAGTATTTGAGGTAAAAATACCATATCTCCTTTTTGATCACCAGCAACAATTTGAGCGAGAATAACATGTTTTTCAAATTTGCGATAAATGAATCTTGTTCCATGACATAATCCCTTGGAAGGATTTATGTTTCGAAGCATAAGAATGGGACAGTTTTCTTTGAGCAACAATTTGTGCGGTGGTAATCCTGGAGCAGAGAAAGAGTTAAGAAAATCTTCATACTAGCTCTATTGACTTTTATCAACAATAGCATCAAAGCTGTTAAACATGTGTTCATCTCCAGGGAATTCTTCCATCACTATTTCATTGATGTGATTTATATTGTCATTTTTCGGAGTCAAGATAGCCCGATTCATCATTGAAAGTGGATCTTCATTATAATCATAGAAATTTGAGAAAGTAATAAGCTCCTGAATTGGATCAATGTTTTTATTGTAAGGAAGAAGCATCACTTTAGGGATTCTGATAGTTTTAGGAGATATCTAGTGTTCTGTACCATTTCCTACAGAAAGCAAAAAAACACTAAACGTTGGATCATGCTTAGCCTGCATATTTTGTGTCAATTTAATATTCTCTAATGAATGCCAAATGTAAGACATAACAAGGGTAGCATTAATGCATTCATTTCTTGTACTCTTTGGCACAATAGGTAGCACTTGACGAAAGTCAACACCAAAATACTACAACCTTTCCTCCAAATAGAAGATTGCTATCCATGACATCTTTTAACAATTCATCAAGTGCTCCAACACTTTGTGATCTTGCCATCGATTCTTCATCCCATATTATAAGTGCAGCAAGCTTCAAAATTTTTGCTAGCCCACTCTATTTGCGGACATTACAACATATTTTGCTTTCAACATCTATAGGAATTTTGAACCATGAGTGCGCAGTGCGCCCATTAGGCAAAGTGATGCAGTAACTCTTGAAGTTACAATTGCGAGAGTGATCAATTTGTGTGTTCTTATTGTAGCCAAGATTGCTTGATACAAAAAGGTTTTCCCAGTTCCACCAGGTGCATCAATAAAGAAATATTCAGGATTTCCAGAAAGTACTGTATCAACAATTTTAGAATATGTAAGTTGTTGTTCTGTGTTTAACAATGATATAGACATCAAATCAACCTCAGATACTACTATATTGCACTCATCTTCTATATCTTTGCAACTATCATCAGTTTCATCAGAAGGGACTGATAGATCTGAAAGATAAAATTGTTCAATGTTCTTACCCATGGATTCAAGAGTAGAATTTATATTCTGTAGAACTCTAGAACGAATTTGTTCTATGGATAATTGTCCTTTTCTACAAAGATCCTCTAACATTGTTCTTTTGAAGAATAAAGCTTTTGGATCATGTGGACTACAATACACAAGTATTGTTGCGAACAATTGTCGAAATGAAGAAGGCATTTGAAAAGTACTTGCTTCTTCTAAGCACTTTTCATGACTTTCATTATCCTCTAATAGACCATGTTGAAGAGCAGCTTCTCTAAAAGAGTTGTATGTCACTTCTTTAATAGTTCTCAATTGACGGAATGAAGTTGGGCACCGTATATGATTTAACAATAATAGCAAATAGTATCGCTCGCCTTCTCTTGGATTTGCAGATCCCTTTGCTTTCTTTCATTCCACATTCTATGTTGGCCATCCCAAATAAAGAATTCAGGAAATTCCTTGCATAAATATTTTCCTTCTTGAGCTTTTTTGTTTGTTCTATTCATCACAAAAACTCTGTCAGCATTGTTCTTAAAAGAAATTCATTGTTAGCTAAAGAGTGCAAGTTATCTGTCTTTCGAAAGCTAACAATTTAGCAATCTTCAAGGTGTAGTTGCAAGCTTATCATAGCAGGATTAATTTGATTCAAAGGGAATTTGTATATTCTCCACATTGCTTTTGGAGGAGATATTCATCTTGCAGATTGAAACATTATGATCTTATCAAGATGTTCATTATTGTGTTGGCCTACTATGTGGAATTATACAAGTACTTGACAGCCTTAATAGTATCGTAAATTTCCACATTAATGTGACAATCAAACTTTGCAAGAAGATATGGGTTGTAGGGAACAACCCATCTATTGTCTAACATATGCCTTCGAACTTTAACTGTTTCATTATTGTTATGCCGCCTATAGTTAGGGTATCCATCAGCTTTCATGGTTGTCATTGAAATAAAATCTCTAGGATAATGGTTCTTACACAGTCCATTTTTCATACAAACATTATTACAATTCAAAGAACCATAAGGATCGTGCATCAGGTGTTTAATAACAATTGAGTACAAATGTGGAAACTTTTCTTGTCAGGCAACTCGCCAGATATGAAATCATCAAATTTTTCTAGAGAATCTAGTTTATGACCCCGCTAAAGAATAATAAGTAAATAAACATGAGGAAGGCCCCGTTTCTAAAATTCGATTACATATGTGAAAGCTGCAACTGGACCAAATAGTTTTTTTCTTATAACTTCATTTTTCAAGTGCTCAAATTTGCTTCTAAATACTTAGACAATAAGATCAGGTCTATTTTGTGGCTCTTCATTTGATAACAATTCTGCTTTGATTTCACTCCAACTTGGATTGCAAGTCATGGTTAAAACGATATCAAGCTTTCCAAATCGTTGCACTAAAGTCATGGCATCAATATAGCGCTTCCGAAGATCTCTTGGACCACCTATAAATGCGCCTGGTAAAATAATTCTTCGACCAATATTAGAAGCTTTAGATTCTCCTGTTGTGATACTATCAACAAGTCCTTGATACACATTTGTTCTTATTTCTTTCTGATTTACCCTTGAGTAATCCAACCTTGAAGTTTCTACCTTAACATACATGTCAACAACAAATTGTTATAGAAGTCGACCTACTCAAAGTAAAATCAAATTATCGCTCTCCCTAATTTGAAACTTGCAACAATAAACTTGCGAGCTGAAACCATTTTTTTTTTCTTTAAATTCTCTTCAAAGGCTGAAATAAATAAAATAAATACTTTAAGGTTCTTGTTGTACTATAAGTTGTAAGTAGGGTAATCTTTTTTGTTTATTATTTTTACCTTGAGCTTTTATTGATAATAAATCATCAGTATTGGAAGCTTCTGTTGCCAACACAGAAAATTAACCACTGAAAAATTTGTTTTTGTCTTTTTTTGTTTTTTCTTTATTCCTTGGTGCCATCCAGGCTCACCAAGAGGAAATAACAATGGATATTGTAGTGGGTCATAACTTTCATAATAATACCTAATTCTTTCAGAATGACCTTGATGTTTTTGGACGATGATATCATGCTCTCTATACTTAACAGCTTCATCAATCTCATGCCATATTGCAACGACTTGGGATGTAGTAAGAGGATTAAAAGTTTGCAGATTTAAAGATAGATCGGCACGGATAAGTATATGATGAATGTCTAGGTCAGAAACATCTCTTAAACTTCCAAAGAAAATAGAATATGGATTTGAAGCGACAATATCAATTAGAAGCGCAATGTTTGGATCTAGATTGTTGGCAATCCTCGTCCTATTCTGGACTTTGTGTTTACTGTCAAAGAAATAGAGTTGTAAGTAAGAAGGGTTATGATCTGAAGGATAAAGCTGATTGATATAATGATAAACTTGTCCTTGCACACGAAAGGTATATTTTCCTCTATTTCTACACTCTAATTGTTTGTCTGTGGTAATCCCGAATGAAGTGAAAGCAAATGAATTATTATAGGCACAAATGTACTTCAAGAAATGAAGAGAATTTTTGGAATGACCTGTGAACAAGTCATATAATTGAGATGGAACAACATTAGGACATAGTGTAATTTCCCTAGCAGAACAACAAAAACCATCTAGGTCGAGAATTATTTTATTATTATTATTTTTATTTATTTATTTATTATTATTATTTTTTTTTTTGCATTATTGAAAGAACAACATGGTCTATTTGGTAAAACAAAGGTTTCAACTAGTATATCTCTTTTTTGTGATTCTCTTCTTCTTTCTACAGCGTAGAACAAAGCCTATGGAGAGTATAAATAGAATTTAACAATTATTTTCTATCTAGTTAGGTGTATAATAAAAATAATAATAAGAGATGTTGTTTAAGTGTTGTCACGCCCCAAGTTTTAATTACTTGGAAACATTACCAAAAGTCTTTAATTTAGGTCCATTTTTTTAATTTAAAAATATCTATTACCCTTGAGTAATAAAAACGTAATAATACATGCTCTCTCTGTCAATGAATACAACAATGGACATAATACATGCCAAGCTTCTGCTGCGAAGCTATAAATAAATAATTACAAACAACAAGATACATTGTTCATTCCTTTCACATCAATGATGAAATTATACATAAAAGATACACGGGCTCCATAACTCTTCAACTAATGAATCCGAATTTCCCTTCTTGAAAAAAAAGAAAACAATGAGGGGTGAGCACTAATGCCCAGTAGGAATCTCATAGTTCTATAACAATAACTAACACATAGATAGAAATGATCATGCATGCAAGGTGACACCATATAGTAAGGTGACATTTTGTAATTTTTAGAATATTATATGTAGAGTACATTATTCTCAAAACTTATTTGACTATTTTAAAGAAAACTTTCATCTATAAAAAAATTATCCCTCATCATCAGAAAAACCATATTCCTCTTTCCAAAACAAATGTGCTTAAGGAATGACATCATTTTAAATTTATTAGCCCAACTTCAAAATAGTCTTCATTTCATTTCCATTTTAATATTCCTCTTTTCATTCCCTTTTTTTTTTTCTTTTTACAATTCACAATTATTATATCTCCATAACCTCAACCTCAAAGTTTAAGTTCCCTTAATACTCAAAAACACCCCTCATACACTCCATTCCCACTTGTCTATCCATTATTGCTATAACTCCTTAACATAAAAATCCAAATCTCCTTTATATTCCAAAAACCATTCTCCTACACTCAACTTCTACTTGTCTAACAACTACATCACACCATCATTTGCATCCTCAAATTATATTTCAACATAACACAGGATTCATAAACCCTTTCAATTCAATTTCTCAATTATTTACAGAACAATATTCATAATCTACCTTTATAGTCACAAACAATTCAGTAAGTTCATCACAAGTCACACATATCATCACCAACTCAACACACTTCTCAACACTTTCCACCTTTTGCTAACTTGATATGGCGGGATAGCGAGCACCCGACTAATAATATCTTCCACCTTTTGCCGATTCCATAAACGGCGAGAAGTGGACTCCCAAGAAAACATTTTCATTTCTAAACACCTTTGAAACCATGTATTTCCAAAATCACATTTTTCTAGCAATTATGTTTTTCCACATTTGCCGGCTCCATAAATGGCGGGCTCGTGGACACCCAAAAATATATTTCAAAAACATTTTGACCTTCCATATTTGCCGGCTCTATAAACGGCAAGGAGTGGAGACCCAAAATCATTTGTTTTTCCACATTTGCCGGCACTAGAAATGGCAAGGCGTGGACACCCAAAAACATTTTTCCTACATTCGTCCGGTGATATGCACAGACAGGGCAATTGGGCACCTTGACTTCCCGCTTGGGTGCCAATTTCAACTCAACCCACATAGCTCAAAAACCATGTTTTTCCACATTTGCTGGCTCCAAAAACAGCAAGACGTGGACACCCAAAAAATTCCCCGCACAAGTACCAATTACAACTTACCCAACACAACTGAACATAACCATCTCAACTCAACTTAACTCAACACAACTCAACTCAACACAACCCAACACAACTCAACACAATCCAGCACAACTCAACTTAATCCAACACAACTCAACTTAATCCAACACAACTCAACATAATTCAAAACAATTCAACACAACTCAACTCAACACCTCTCAATGCAATTCGACATAATTCATGATAAATTCTTAAATCTCCACTTCATCATTTCATCACAAGGCTCATGTCATCCATACCATTAACAATTCTTTCCCCCAAATTTGGTTTCATATTATAACATGATTTATAATATCCACAGTTAGAGTCCAATCGTAATTTTTACATAATTTTTGAATACTTTCAAAATTCAATTAAACTTGTATATGTGCAATTTAACACCTCAATTTCTTGATTCTACTTTCACTTTAGGCAAAACCATCAATCGTCTTCATGTCCCAAGCTAGGGTTTTAAGAGAAATTAAAGTTTTTCACCCAAACACTTTTTATTCCAACTCTTCTATTAATTATATACCCAATTTCATAAGCCCATAATCATAACTCAACAAGTAAACCCCAACATTTCAAACCCTAAACCCCCAATCTCATGATTTATCACAATATGCTTAAAAATATAAATTTTGTGTTTATATAAAGAAAATAGCACAAATCTATCTATAAATGAGAGTATTGAAGGAGAACTAGAAACCCCTACCTCAATGATCAAGCAATATAGCAAAGCTTCTAGAAAAATCCTTCGCAAATCCAAATTTCAAGTGGTAGAAAAGTAAGATCATCAAGCCTTCTTCATTTTTTGGTAAGAGATTTGGGCCAAAACTTTGGGGAATGGAAGGTATTTGGGTAAAAAATCTAGGGTTTTTGGGACTTAGGATTAGGGGAAGGAAGAGGGAAGAGAAAAGTGGAGAGAATCATCTAGAAAGGCACTTTTTAAACTGCTAAATTCGCGCAGTCCGTTCAAGCGCCACTTTTTGCACTCAAGAGTATTTGTTTCCAGTACAGGTACTAAAATTTCTGTAATGAGTTGAATCAAATTGAATTTTTCCCTTATTATTATTGTTGTGGTGTCGTGAACCATTCTATTTAAATTGGCGAAAATAAATTGAATTACTTCTTGATTTTGACTTTGTAAGGCCCGCTTGGCAAAATTATTATTTGATTGTTTTAGTTATAGTGATTCTTGGGTCTTGAGTAATAAATGAGATATAAATTCAATTTTTCGGTTTTATTTGATTAGCCCATACTTAATCATTTTGGTTCATATTTAATTATGTGAATGTTGGGGACCACCTTAAGTCTTTCAAAGTTAATTTATACTTTAATCACAGTTGGGGATTTATTTTAAATTATTAAACTGCATTCATTTTTGACCCAATTGATTAAATTATGACCCGTTAGTAACCATGTAATAGTGTTGTGGTTTTATTATTGTTATTATTTGACTTCCATAAAAGAGTTGCGAATATTTATGGTGTGTACCATTAAACAAAATATATTTTGTGGTGAGAAAATATTATATTTACTTTTGTGATTAAAGATGTTGAAATGTATTTTTAAATTGATATATATATATATAGGCGTATATATGTAGTTAGATATTTGTTTAGAAAATATCTATAAAAGTGATCAAATAGATTTTTCATACTTTGGGAGTTCTTTCCTAGTTCTTGCCGTAACGAAAAGAAGAAAAAGGGTTCTAATGTTGGTTTTTCATGGGTTTGATCTCGTGTAAGTCATTTTTGACCCCTAGTGCTTTGGATCAAAATGTAGAGGGCAGAAAAGGTGTCGTTTGGCTCCGAGCAGATTTAATTTCTGTTGCCAAAAAATTTGAAAGCTTCTTGGCTTGAGGTCAGGATTTTTCGTACACTTCTTTATGTACTTTTACTTGATTATTTGGAGCTTAGAGTTGTATATAATTTAATTACAATTTTTGAAAATTTTGTGATTTAATTGCTTAAAAGAGAAATTTTGAGAAAAAATAAAGAGTTGATGCCCAAATTGCGAAAGTGTAAACTTGGAATATGTTTGTAAGGTTATGAAAGAGCTATGTTTTAAATTTGAACAAAAACGGACTTCGACTCGATCGGTTTTGAAATTTTTATTGGTTTGCGACCAAAAGAGCATTTTTAAAGAAAATAAAGGAATTATGTTTAACTTTTGGGAATTTTGATCAAAATAGGATGTCATAATTGAATAATGCTTGGAGAATGAGTTTGGAAAGAAAATGATGTTTTCTTGGGCATTAATGGTATTGTTTTGTTTAATGTATATGTTGGAATAAAACCGACACGGTTAGAAATGGACCTTGAGAGGTTACCAGACGTGATTGTGATATGAAAACTAGAGTAGTTGTTCATATTTGATGAGATGTGGAATAGATTGTATTTATCAGAATTTTTTTTAGAATTAAATTGTTTAAATATCTGTTTTGGGCTATCGGTGGAGGATAGCCATGATTACTGTAGGAACGCATGAGACTTAGGTAAATTGAACCACATTCCTCATTTGTTGCATTAAACATTTCATTACGTTCATTTCATTGGAAATGTATCTATTTTTGAGAAATGTTTGGAAATGTACTTGTTTGCGGAAAGATAAATACTTGATGAATCTAGGTAGGGGGTGTAGAACCGCGCGGTTAGGTGTCGAGCCTTCTAGTTTACTGGAAAAAATGACAGTGGTATTGCATTAGGGCCTACTTGTAGACACTCACCTAGAGATTCACAGAGCCTGTATTCATGTAATAGATATGGTTTAAAATGGAAATGGTTTTATATATGTTGTTGTATCTCAGTATTGCATGCTTTATAAAAAGAGAGATAAATTGTTTTATCATGAGCATGGCATGAGCATACTCCTCTTTAGTCTTGTCATGGTTCATATGTCGTGTAGTATATCTCTATTGGGCTGTGGCTCACCTCTATAAGGGGAACCATTTCAGATACAAGTACTATGCCTCCGCCAAGGCATTGACTTGGGAGGACTCGGAGCTGAGACTTCATTTTTGTTTTATTATTATTTGTTGAATATAAGCCCAGGGCTGTATTTGTGTTGAGTTGAAACTCCATTTTGTGTAACCAAGAATGTTCTTAGATAAACTTGTAAGCTTGTAGGGCACTTAATATCTGTTTGGCTTCCATTTCATACTTGTTGTAAAATGTATGCTTGGGATTGGAACTGGGGCTTTGAGATGTGAATAGCATGTATTTGGCATTTGGGATTTAATGGAAATAGATGTATTGAATAGTTAGCTATATATATGTGATTGTCTATCAGGTGGGTTTTGTTGTATAAATAGATATACTCTGCCCAATTTTCAGGGCGTTACAACTTGGTATCAGAGTTACCAAGTTTGAATACTTGGGGCTCATGGGAAGTGGTTTTTGCTACAGTGGGTTCATTTCCCTATTGAGAAATGTTGCATATCTTATGTGCTATGTGATAACATGTTTATGTGACTATGTGGGTATAGGGCTAAACTTTTGAGATGTGATTTGCGTCCATGAAATTCTTTGAGGTCCTTTTAGAAAAGCACCTGATCAATGCTATTTCTATTTGGAAGTCTTTGAATGTTTGTGGAACGAGTGTGGAATACTTACTTCTGAGCTAAATTCTGTCTCTTATATAAGATGTCATAAAGTGGGAGAGGCCGTAATAGAGGCACTTGGGCTGCCCGGGATGTTCTCATGTAGGAGGATACTTTTTCCCTAAGAAGGTGTAAGCTAGAGTAATATGGCCGGGATGATTGGTCAAGATGTTGTGGAATTAGTATTAAAGCGTAGGTTAACTGATTAGTATGATTGTGGATGTAAATGTGACCTTAAATGTCACGACCCCATTCCGCCCCTAGTAGAATGGTGCCATGATGGCCAGTAATCCGAGATTACCAAAGGCCAACTTACAAAGTTTCACACAATCAGAGTATACATATGGGGCTTACATGTGCGGAAGTAATAAATTTAAATCTAAGTTGTCCATAAGAGCTGTGTATAGATCAAATGAAATGACACACATCTTAACATGTTTTTACATCTTGGATATAAAATAAAATACATCTTACATCTTGATCAAAAGCCATCTCAAGCCGAAATATACAAAAGACATGAATTACAAACTATGAAGCATAATCTTCAAGATGCTAGCAAAACATGAATCCGAAAACAACTTGCAAATAACATCTAGGCGTCACTGCCTTCGTGCTCGTCACCTACATGTATATAACGGGGAGGGTGAGCTTGGATACTCAGTGAATGATATAAGTAATAAAGGTTTGAATGAATGATATCCGAGATCTTTATCAAAACAATACATTTCATAGCCTGTAACAAAACATAGGATGAATCAAGTTCATCAATCAAATTTTTTCAAAGCTTCTTCGGATGTTTAATAACATCTACATAGTACAAAGGATGACATTCCTGACAAAACAAAGGAATAACCGACCCAGAATCGAAACACACCCATTCACGACCGTCGGTGGCCGACCCGGAATCAGTTAGATAACCCACCTGGAAAACCGTCGGTGGCAAAACATAACCCACCCGTACAAGACCGTCGGTGGTACTATCCGTACATGACCATCGATGGCAAAGAGATATCTCAAACATAGGTGCTACATAGGCTTAACGTACCCTAGCACGAAAGGACCTTTCAAGAATGTCATCAAAACAAACATAATACTTGATACAAAAACTAAGGGATAATCATTCATACTTGATCAAATACTTTTCCAAAACGAAACAAAGCAAAACTTTATCAAAACATTATAACGTAGTTCTATTAAAAATACCACTCACAATCGCTCTTCGGATGTAGGGAATTAGGGAAAGAATCCAAGACCTACAATCACATAGCAAAGTCTACTGAATGCATTTCAAGAAGACAAGAAGGAATGCTCAAAGATGATTGTGCAATGAACTCTCAAAACAAGCTTTACATGAATGAAAATGATCCCGGCATTTCTTTCCAAAACCAAGTCAAGACAAAGCAAAACATGTGTTGGGAGTCAAAACATTGTTTTTCTTCAAGAACACAAGAACATCATTTTCTCTTTCTAAAATAAAACTTTAAATCAATGTATGGCTCATGAATCATGCTAGATCATGCAATGTGATTAGATCAACATAAAGAACAACAAGAGTAGATCAAGAATCTAACCTCAAAACACGAATCTAACGATTCAAGGTGTGAAGATCAAACTTGGAAATCTAATCCCCTCTCTAAGAACTTCTTCCTCTTCTTCCTAGAGCTTCTCTCTATAAGGCAAAGATATGGAATGTGATATGGGTTTCTCAGCTAGAATCTGACTTAACCCTCTGTTGGGACACGTGGCATCATCTGATTAGCTCTCCTCAAAAAGGTGCCAGAGTGAAAAGACAAGAGTATGACAAAGTGTGGACAACAAGTAAGATGGCATGGGCACTCTGATAAGGCAATGATCCCGGATCAAGACATAGGCTTTGAGCAAGAAGGTTTCACCGATCTCAGCTAGGAAGGATAACACTTGGCCTAGTTGTGCCACACCTCGGCCTAGATGTGCCACACCTTGGTCTAGGTCATACCAGTCTAGGAACAAGATCACTAGGTGCGTGGATCAAAGATCTAGGACACCTAGATGATAACATCTCGGCCTAGGTGATCTACACATCGGCCTAGATGATGACATCTCGGCCAATATGCCAGGGTGAAGGTGGAGGTCAACCAAAATGATTCCAAGATGGCCCTAGGTGTTGGCGTGTAACGGCCTAGGTGTAAGAGGTTCAAAGGTGTGACCTAGGCTTGAGATAACAAAGGATAGATGACCTAGGCTTAACACACCAAGCAAGGAACAAAGCATGCATATAATACTTAGACAAAACATGTTAGCACAAAACAAGACAAGAACCTTTACCTAGGCAAAACGAATCAAAATCTAAAGATGCAAGCTTAACAGGACAAGATCGTGTAAATGCTCATGAACATGACTAGGACAAGAATGTGGGTTATTACATTAAAATAGTAGAGTTTGTGTTGTGTAGCGACTGGTTTGTTGTTATGAGGAGTTAATTATTTTTCAATTTTATATCAAGTTTGTAGAAGTGGACTAGATAAAAAAAAAAAAAATCTAAGAAGTAGAGTGAGTTAGAGATTAACCTTATTCTAATAGTTTGGTTTGGTTGTGACTTTAATAATGATTAAAGTGATCTAAGATAATATGCTTTGGATTGTTGACATTAGAACACGTAAACTAGTTCTAAATTTTCTTGGGATAGATGAAGTTAGTTATAGTTTGATTGTTTCACTTTCTTGATGGACTACTTGTGAGGTTAGTGATGGGCCCTAGGCCAATTATTTTGTATGTGTTTGGGAATAAACGTAGTCTTAGCATGATAGAAATTATATCGTCTAGTAAGAGATGTGTTTCTTAGAGAGTTAGTTTTATTCATAATTTTGCTGTAAATCCTAAGAGGGCAAATGAGATAAATAATTTTGAGATAGATTGGAATAAGATTAAATTTGATTTGGGTTACGCCATTTGATGGGATTATTAGTAGTAACAACATTGACTCGTGAGTCAATATTTTAGAACATGTAGGCGAGTTCCGAGTGCCTTCGAGATTGGTGGAGACCATTGTCTCAAAGTTAGTTGTTGATGTTCTCTAGTGCAATAAATGATTGTTGAAGGACATGATGTGATGGATGTTGTGGAGTTGTGTTAGCAACTAATGTTTTTAGCTGAAATTTTTAAGATTATTTTGTGAGGATATTATAATTCTAAATTAGGTGCTCTAGGATAATTAGTATGGTGATAATTTGAGTATTTCTATGGGAATTTATGCTTGACCCATTGAGAATGATTGATGTTAACTTTTACAGTTACTCTTATGTATGAGTTAGAAATTGTGAAGATGGAAGGTATATGAGAGTGCTTTGAGTTAAATTTGGTGTGTGTCGGGATGGTGTGGTTCATGTAATGGAAATGGAGATTGTTTTGCATCCTTTGTCCTTTAGCTACAATATTGTTTTGTATCCTTGGAGTAAGAGTTGTGAATCCCTTATATTGATCCTTCATTTTGCTATAAGTGTGGTAAGAATTCGTATTGTTGGTATGTTGGTCTAATATTACCATTGAGTTCAATTTGATGAGTGTATTTGACCTTAAGTGGTAAGTATTTTCTTAACTAAAATGTATTTAGTTTTTCCTAATAGAGGATGATTCCTTATTTTAATTTTGTTTCATCGTGTTTTGTGGTGATATTACCTTAGAAGAAGTTATTTGGCAGACCCCTCATTGGGGAATAAATTGGTATGAAGTACTTTTGTTATTTTGTTAGTCTTGGAAATTGTAATGGAATGACTATTGTTGACATAGAAATTTTTTTTAGAGTGAATGAATGGCATCATAGCTTGTGGTTATATCTTTTAGAATTTGGGTAAAAGCGAGCTGACTAGAGACTTCAAAGGAGATTTCAAAGTCACTACAACTATGAGTATTTGTTGGGAGTACCTTAGTATTGTTAGAATGTGTATCTAGTCTTGATGAATTCTATGTGGACTCGAAGTGCATTGTGTGAGCGTTTGGGTAAATTCTATATTGGAGTGAAATTGTGTGGGTGGATGTAAACAAGTTTGTGTAAACTGTTAGTTGGTTCGTCAAGTGAAAGAAATAGAGTGGATACATAAAAATAATACATAAATTGCTTGGTTGGGCAATTAAAGTTGTGGCTGAGAATTTTTGAGTAGTGTGTTTGGCATGATTGCATTATGTTTTATAAGGGTTGGTGTTTTTTGTTGTTAAAGTGAAGCAGTTGAGGCTAAGGTGATCTGTGAATTTTGTTGAAGCAGTTCAGGGAAGAATATGATTGTACTAGGGGATGAGTGGAGGTTATCATGGGATGAAATATTTGAAGTCATTGTTTGTGATAGTTTTATTCAATTGGGTAACCGCGTATGAATTCATTTTAATATTGAGATGAGTTAGTTGTCGTGTGATGGTTGCGATTATAAAATATATCATTGAATTGTGTCTTTAAAGGGAGGGTGCTCTCATTGGTTAAGAGTCTTGAGATAATCACTTTGGATGGATATTAAGTAAATTATTGCAGTAGATTATGGAGAAAAAAAATTTGTGATGAGTCATCTTTAATGGTGTGTAATATTTGAATACTTTTATGAGTGCTCTTCAAAGTAGTGGGATTCTTTTATTGCTGTGACCTGTTGAGTTAGTTGTGTGGAGTAAGCAAATTTTGTGGGTGTGTTTGAACGTGTTCAGGTGAGATTGCGAGTACAGTTGTATTCCAATTACGAGTTTGATAGATTTTGATTAACCCCTTATATGTTGCAAGAATCACCTACATTTTCCCTTTTATTATAAATTGTTTGTCCAAATTCTAGTACGAGTGGTTTTAAGTTGAGGGGTGGCTTCTTTGGAACAATGTATTTTAATATCATGGATAGCTGGTGGGTGTAGAAATTTTGTTTTTGAGTCTATTGAAAATTTGTTACTTCATATTGGTAAAATAATTTTGCAGATGAAATTAGAATAAGATGTTATCACGATTGTAGGGCTGATTGGATTAGACCGTTCGTCATTCTTGTTTAATTCAAGCGATAAGAAATAATAGTACCATCATTGAGGAGTTATTGTTGTGTTTACAGCTCTATGATTAAAGTGAATTTGAGAGTTTCGATTTCGGTTACGGTGTCTTTTACTATGGAAGGTAAGAAAGCGTTAAATTCTTGAGAGTGAGCTTAGTATGCATTTGGGGTATGGAAAGAATGTCTCAATGTGAAAATGGCTATTGAGAGTTTAAGGCTCAAGTGATTATGTTAAGAGTAAATTCCATTATTCCTTTTATGAAGGAAAATTTCGGGGACGAAATTCCTTAAGGGGGGAAGGTTGTAACGAGTTTAATCAAATTGAATTTTGTCCTTATTATTATTGTTGTGGTGTCATGAACTATTCTATTTAGACAACCGAGAAATTTGTTCTCATTCGGAAGAGGTTAGTTACGGCCCAAAGCTGACAAAAGAGTTATGCCGATAAAAGGAGACGACCTTTATCTTTTGAAGTTGGTGACCTTGTGTTTCTAAAAATCTCACCAAGGTGGGATTTGATAAGATTTGGTAAGAGTGGCAAATTATCTCTAAGGTTCATTGGGCCTTTTGAGATCTTAAAGCGAATTGGGGGAGTGGCATACCGGTTAGCTTTACTGCCACGACTTTTGAGAGTTCACAACGTATTTCATGTAGCTATGCTTAGGAAGTATGAACCCGACCCTTCTCATGTGCTTCATTAGGTTGACTTGGAGGTAGATGAGGATGCCTTTTACGAAGAACGATCGGTTCAAATATTAGATACCTGGGAGCAAGTGCTACGGGGCAAAACTATACCGTTGGTAAAGGTGTTGTGGAGACACCATGGGGTTGAAGAAGCGACATGGGAACGGGAGGCGGAAGTCTGCCCTAAATATCTAGATTTGTTTGAAAATACTTAAATTGCTTTTCTTTGTAATATTTCCTAGTGTTGAGGGAAACGTATTTAAAGTTGTTAACCACACGTTGATATGTGCGTTGTTGTTTTAAGCATAAGATTGTTGAGAGTTGCCATTACTTTTCGAGAAATTTCATGTTTTTGTGTATTTGGGAGGTTGTTGTTAATGAGATAACCATGGTGGAAATGGTGGAATTTGGTTGAGAGTCAGTATTGTGATTTGAAAATGAAATAGCGTGGTTTTGATCGCTAGAAACCTCTTTGTTTGGGTAGTTTGATTTGAAATTTCGGGGACGAAATTCTTTAAGGGGGGAAGGTTGTAGCGATCCCGGTTTTGACCCGTCTCTTTGTGGTGCTCCGGGCTCGAGTTGGTATGGTTTTGAACGGTGTTAGGTATCTTAGTTCCCTGCATTCCCCTTATTTTGGTTATCAAGTTGCAACGGTGTGTTTGGAATGGGTAACGTCTCATGTTTGGATCGGGTTGTAACGTACCTTTTATGTTTTGCCACTTTGCTGACTATGACGAGGATCGAGCTGCCCGGTCAGCTCACAAGGGTTAAGGGGGCAGCACCCCTTGGCAGGTCCTAGGGCAGCGCCCTGGTGGGGTCAAGGGGTAGCGCCCCCGAAGCAAAAATGAAAAATGCATTCGAAGTTGCTTGTCCGCTCGAGCGGAGAATGTTTGGTTCCAGAAGTTTGACCTGTCTGCAAAGTACTGGGAATGTGTATTCGACGCTCGAGCGAGGCTTTTCATGCTCGAACGGACCATGTTATATCAGTTCCCGAATCTGATATTTCAGATCACTTTTGTATATCTCTCTCTTAAAAGATTTCCTCCCCCTTCTCTCTACATTTCTCTACACAAACTAGATCAAAAACCTTGATTTCTCAAGGTCCATTTGAGTTTTGCCATTGCTTCTTCATCAAAGTGGGTTATCACCTTGAGGGCTTCGTTGTATGTGGTGAAGATCGAGTTTAGGCATCGTTGATTTTGGGGTTTCATTTTTATTCTTCTTCAAACTTGAGGTAGGGATTTTCTTTGAGTTATATATATATATATTTGCAAGATCTAGATGATTTTTGAAATCATCCTTTGATAGCCTTTTGAAAATTGATTGTTGATTCAAGAATTTGAGCGATTTTGAAAGTGGGTTTATCTCTTGTTCTTTTAAAATGATCTTATGGGTCTTGATCTTCGTTGATTGAAGAAAAGATGATTTTGAAAAGTTTTCTTTCAAAAGATTTGGGTTTGTATAGTTTTGGTGAGAAAACCTAGAAATTGGGGATTTTTAAAAAAGATTGAAAATCCATAAATGATATTGTGATATTTATTTTGTGTGTCAAAAATAAATGGATGTTTGGAAAAAATTTTATTTATATTTATATAAATGATGAATTTCATGAAATATGAGAATTGTTGTTCATTTTGGAAATTATTGTTCAAAACGTTGAAATAATCTTAAAATGAATAATTGTTAAGCATACTTGAGAAGAGGGGATTTGTGTTATTCCTTAGATGATGAATTGGAATAAAAGTATTTATATTCATCTTGTGAAATTGGCATATCAATTCATTTGATTACACTAAACTTTGAAAGTTGATTTGGAAACTTGCATTGAGAAAGGAATGTTGAGACACAAGTTTTCATGGAATGGTTTTGGGATAAATACGTTGGTAAGTCTTGATAGGTGGTGTAGATGATATTGAATAAGTTGGCCTGAGAGTCCGAGGTGAAAGACCAAAAACCTGCGTGGATAAGTGTCGAGCCATCTGGTTAATACCGGTAAAAATGACAATTTGGTAGTACTTGTATAGTCTACTTGCAGATACCGACCTAGGGATTGCCCGAGTCGTATTTACCGCTCTTGAAATAAATTGTTAAGTTTTGAACAATTGAAATTACATGACATCATTGAGCATGATGGCTTTCAAAAGATGAAAATGTGATTTATCTTTAAAAAGGGCATAGCATGGCATGTGCATTTCATCTCTTGAGACTTGTATAAAATGTATATACTTTGTTAAGAATTTCCTACTAGGCTTTATGCTCACCCTACGAGATTTTTGTGCAGGAAAAGATGTGGTGATCCCACCTAACTAGGGCCGTGGAAGTATGTGTGTTGGGAGTACAATGCTCTCATTTTGCGTGACTCTGTTTTTAAGCCAAGGGCTATATTTGTGTGGGTTTGAATAATCGTTTTGTGTAATCGGGCCTAAGCCTTGGAAACTTGTAAACCCTTGGGGGGTATCTATTTGTGTATTTATTTGGTTTTGGATTAAATGTATAATCGCATTGAGTAATTAATTGTATCATGTAATGCAAGTGTGGAGAATTATTTTTGTTTTCCTTTAAGGAGCCATGTGTTATCATTTGGGCATAGGAAATTAGGGCGTTACAATTTCAAATGGGCAAGACTCTCTCATTCGGACTCTGTTTTAGGTCGTTCTTGTATCCAAATCGAAGCCCTGGAAACAACCTTTCCAATGGTTCTAGCATCACACCCAAATTCAAAGTGTGGAAAAAAATAAAAGAGTAAAAGAGTGAAGGTTGTTCATAGGAAAATTATTTGAATCAAAGTTTTTGGTCCAATCTTACTTTGCCATCATATTACCACTTCAATCAATGTCCCAAAATAAAACAAGGAGGCCCCAAATACAATAATAAAAATGTCAAGAGCAACTCCACTAGTCCTAAAAATTCAAACTCAACCAGGCAGACTGCTCGAGCGTCCAATCTTACGCTCGAGCGAGCGGACTAACAAAGCCGACCACTCGAGTGACCACTCCTGTGCTCGAATAGAAATTCACAACTCTCAGAATCTCGAACAGACTGCAAAAGTACTGGGAGCCTTACAAGACCGCTCGAGTGTCAACTCTTGCGCTCGAGCGGATGGAAAAATTCTGGAGTGTTACAAGTACCATCTTTAGTGTCCGTGGTTGTGTTATTCTGGAAATCATTAATACCTATATAAGATAACTGTATAAAGTCATAATGAGAAAGACTAATTGTTATAGTCGAAGAATAAAATAAAAAGTCTATGATAATCTTTACACTGCAAAACTGCTGTGGGAGCCGAATAATTGGCAATGCCGAGAAGAGCGTACTCTGCAGAACAAACACTGTTCGGCGTTATCCGGCGCGTTCAGGAGGCCGAATACAATAGATAGGCCGGATAAGCGTAAATCCATGGAGCCGAATATGAGAGAGGACAATGAGTAACGAGTAGGCCCTGGCCCCGAGGCCCAGTAAACGAGTATAAATACAGGAACTACAGATAAAGGGAAGGAGGAAAAAGAAGGGTAAGAATCTCCTTGTTTAACTTAGAATACAAGTAACCTAGAGCTTGAGACTGACTTGTCCGTCGGTGTGCTAATTCTGGCACCCACGTCGGAGTGTTTATTTCCTTTCAGGTGACTATCTGAGGACCCCTAGCGTCTCCCAGGATTCGAAGGTATTTCCAAACCACTTCCCCACAATTGGCGCCGTCTGTGGGAATACTTGAATACATCCATGGAAGGCGTAACCGAAGATCCTCCAGTAGCCACTGACGGGATTACACAGAGGGATGACCTTACTCCAAAAAATATGCTCGGAAAGGAAACCATCGCTGCAAGATGCGCTTTGAACTTCAACTCACCAACGACTTCAACGCAAGAGACAATGCAAGCAATTATGGAACAAGCAAAGCAGAATGAACAGAGGCTGGAGAATATGATCGCTGAAAATGAACATCTCCGTCAAGATTTGGCCTTGGAAGTAGCGAAATCCAGAGAAGCCGCGCACCAAGATCCCGAACGACCTCCGAGGGCAGGTGAACAACGACCTCGAGCCCGACCAAGGGACATCGATAGTGACTCCAACTCATTATCCACAGAGCCAGACAAGAAGGGACAATCCGAAACCTCCAGCTCCTCCGAAAAAAGTCTACAAACAAGAAATAAGCGTAGGAGAAACAGTTCGGATGAAGAAGATCAGCACGATCCCTTTGTCCGACGGATTGCAAGGGCAATTTTGCCCAAGAAGTTCAAAGCTCTGTCATTTACCCTCTACGATGGAAAATCAGACCCCACCGATCACATCCGTCACTACAAGCAAGCCATGACATTGCATGCAAACAACGAGGCCCTCATGTGCCGAATATTCCCCAGCAGCTTGGGACCTCTAACAGTCAGGTGGTATTACAAACTGGAGCCGGCTTCGGTCAAAAGCTTCCATCAATTACAGAAGTCCTTCAGGGCCAGATTTATCACCAACAAGGTCCAGCCAAAACAAGCAGACTCTCTCTGGGCGATGCAAATTCAACCTGAAGAAACACTGAGAGCGTATTCGGCGCGTTATTGGGAATGCTTTAATCTTGTTGACAATGCTTGCAACGACTCCATGGCCATCACCGCCTTCAAAATGGGATTGCAACCAGACAGTGCCCTTCACAGTTCCTAGACCAGAAGACCCCCCAAAACGGTCTGGGGGTTGATGAAGAAAGCTGAAGAATACTGCAAGGTAGAGGACGATGCCTTGTGGGTTAAAGCCGGACGCATATCCAGTAAAACGGCCTCCCCTGAAATTGCTCAGCCAATAAGTTCCGTACCGCCTCAAAGCCCAGAACCACGGCAGTGGGGTAAATGAGATAAAAGGCGAGATTCTCGCCGATCGAACAATCAGTGCTCTCATCGAACGAATGAACAACTACAAGTCGACAGCAGGCGCACGAGACGTACCGACAAAAATATACGGAACTGACAGAGTCGATCAATGCAGTAATGTCCAAAATCCAACATCTCCCGTTCTTCAAATGGCCGTCGAAGATGGTAGGCCCACCTGACACACGAAGGCGAGATAAGCGCTGCGAGTATCACAAAGATTATGGCCACGAAACTGAAAGTTGCTACGCATTAAAGGATCACCTGGAGGAACTGGTGCAAGATGGCCAGCTGCAACAGTACGTAAGAAAAGGCAGCCCAACCAAGGCACTAGCCTTAAGACAAGATTCACCTCTACTTGGCGTGATCCATATGACACACAGCCTGCCAGCACCTTTAACTGTGCACACAAATCAATCGCATCCAGTCCCCGAGAGCAACATACTCCAACTAAACAGCCTAAAAAAGCTCCGAGTATTGCCTTCAACGATTCTGATCTTGTCGGCATGACAATCTCCCACATTGATCCGTTGATCATCAGATTACGCGTAAACCAGTTTACCGTCGAACGCATTCTCGTAGATCCAGGGAGTACGTCGGAGGTTATGTATTGTGAGACCCTCATCAAACTCGGCTTCAGTGAGTCAGATATGTCTTCGGCGCCATATCCGTTATTCGGCTTCAACACGAATCCAGAGTACCCGTTGGGGAAGATCACACTACCCGTTCGAGCAGGCTCCAGAACAGTCAAGGTTGAATTCTTGGTTGTAAAGCTTCCTTCGCCGTATAATGTCATCATGGGGCGAACCTGGTTGCATATCATGCAGGCCGTGCCAAGCACCTATCATCAGCTTATGCGCTTCCCGACAGCCCGTGGCATTGAAGAGATCCGTGGCTACCGGCAGTCAACATGAACAGTTTTATGAAAGTTCTGTCACTGACCCGACTTGTGGGCTTTGATACTTGTATTTAGCTGACTTTTGCAATGAAAAGTCTCATCTTTTTCCATCGTGCAATTCACTTCCCATTATAGTGTCAATAAGTCTCCGGATTCGGAGCACCCTTCGTGGATATCATGATCGGCTCAAATAAGCCTCCAGATTCGGAGCGCCCTACGGTGCATGACACCTTAAGGCCGATTAAGCCTCCGAATTTGGAGCGCCCTTCGGTGCATGACACCTTAGGGCCGATTAAGCTTCCGGATTCAGAGCGCCGTTCGGTGCATGACACCTTAGGGCTGATTAAGTCTCCGGATTCGGAGCGCCCTTCGTGGATATCACGATTGGCTCAAATAAGCCTCCAGATTCAGAGCGCCCTTTGGTGCATGACACCTCAGGGCCGATTAAGCCTCCAGATTCGGAGCCCCCTTCGGTGCAAAACACGTTGGGGCCAATTAAGTCTCCAGATTCGGAGCGCCCTTCGTGGATATCACGATTGGCTCAAATAAACCTCCAGATTCGGAGCGCCCTACGGTGCATGACACCTTAGGGCCGATTAAGCCTCCGGATTCGGAGCGCCCTTCGATGCATGACACCTTAGGGCCGATTAAGCCTCCGGATTCAGAGCCCCGTTCGGTGCAAAACACGTTGGGGCCGACTAAGTCTCCAAATTCGGAGCGCCCATCGTGGATATCACGATTGGCTCAAATAAGCCTTCGAATTCAGAGCGCCCTTCGGTGCATGACACCTTAGGGCCGATTAAGCCTCCGAATTCGGAGCCCCCTTCGGTGCAAAACACATTGGGGCCGATTAAGTCTCTGAATTTGAAGCGCCCTTCGTCGATATCACGATTGGCTCAAATAAGCCTCCGGATTCGGAGCGCCCGTCGGTGCATGACACCTCAGGGCCGATTAAGCCTCCGGATTTGGAGCCCCCTTCGGTGCAAAACACGTTAGGGCCGATTAAGTCTCCGAATTCGGAGCGCCCTTCGTGGATATCACGATTGGCTCAAATAAGCCTCCAGATTCGGAGCCCCTTCTGCAAATCATATCCCCATTGAGCTCCTAAAGCTCGCACGCACAGGCTGATTCATTACGTCTGTTGGCCAAGTACCTAAGCTGAGCCAAATCAGACTATAATTGAACGCAATGCCATTCGTCAACTTAGTGAATTGGGCACATCTTATGGACCCCTTGTTACATACAAAAATTATTACACAAACTACAAGTCCGCATGAACGAAACAAAATATGCCAATATGCGAAATGAGGTGCCTAATTGAATATATAAAAACGCCCAGAACAAGGCACAAACGTTCGAAATGAAACATTTTATTTGATTAAAACAGTGTTACATAAACGTAACCCGCATTTGAACATTACAAATATCCATTTTCAACCTCAAAAGCGAAAAAGGGGAAAAGACGCGTTGGTAAAGCGGCAGCGCCAAATCAACGCTCGTCGCCCGGAAGTCCTCCACAGCTTGCAATGCCTTGAGCCAACTGTGCCCAAGCCCATGACTTGCACATTGCCAAACTTCCCCTGATACCATTGACAATGTCAAGGTAAAGATCCAGGACAAGGAAGGATAAAATCAACGGTTGTTGTCTCTCCTTTCAGGGCGATCTGCTTCGACGACTTGAAGATTCAAGCCATCTTTTGGATGCCCTACCTCCCATATGGGTGGGTTCTCTGCTGCGACACATTGCAACACCAAGCTCGACCGAAATTTGAGCTTCTCTAACTAACACCCCCACTTGTCTCACCCCACATAACAAGTGATGAGGAATCAAGCGTGTTTATTTGAGCGAGGCACCCACTCCTTTTATTTTCAATACTGGTAGCGATCTCGAGGCCCCAATCCCGAGGCAATTTCATTAACGCTAAACTCCATGAGACGAACGTCGGTCGACATTCACCACTGCCTAGTTATCCAAACAACTTTTTGAAGCACATGCACTGGCTGGGCAAGGATAGAATTATCAATCCAACCGGCCAATCATCCAGGCCCCGAGCCGGGACGAATTTGCCACAGCCACTCCACTCACTGGTTTTCGGCTTCCTCAAGCTACAATGACCTAGTTATCTAGACGACGATCACAGATAAATGGCCTAGTTACAAATGGCCCAATTACAATGGCCTCATTCAAGACTAAACGGCTATCACATATGGGCCGACCTTGCCTATAAACCGCCGTATCACTGGACATTTAACAGATACTCGGGTCGATCAATGCTTATACATTCATTCACACATTTATGCAATAAAATGAAACACGTATATGCCGAATACGAACTGTAACAAAATATTTATAAATAGAACATTTTTATTCAATCAAACAATAAATTACATAGTTTTGAACGTGATCTGCATTTCATCCTTACAATGAGTATCCTTATACGGCGTCACCCTCATCCTCACTCTTCTCGACTTCAAAAGCAAAAAATGAAAAATGTTTACTCTGGTAGAGTGGCTATGCCGAATCAATGCCCGACGCTCGAAGAACTTCCGCGGCTTGAGATGCCTTGATCCAACCATGCCTAAATCCACGATTTTCACATCGGCAAACCTCTTTGGCAAGCTTCTCTTTGGTCTTTTCGATTCCAACTTTTCGGCCTTCATGAAAACCTTTTTCATAGGCCCTCCCCTTCGCAGACTCCATTGCGAACATACTCGCCGTCTCACGATCGGCGAGCACGATACTGATGAGCCGCTGGGTAACCCTTTCTTCCACGATTAGGTTTCCCTGCCCGGCGGGTTGTGCTTGAGCCGCCCTGGCCTTCCTTAACTCACGCTCAGCCGCCACCGCATGAGCTTCCAAACTTCGAATACGTTCCTCCCTCCTCTCCATTTCTCGGCGAGCAGCGCGCAGCTGCATGCCAATTTCATAGGCAGTGTAAAGCCCCTTCACCGCCCTGTGAATGCCTTCACGAAATACTTCGTAGTCTTGTCGACCTACCATTGACTGTTGAACCTCAGGAGGAAAAATTTGTCGAGCAAACTCGACCGCTACGTTTGGGTCTTGAACGATCGATTCTGCCTCTATCATGGGTTTATTCCCCACAAATACCGCAAAGCTTAATGGGCACGGATTCGCGTCAGATCCCCTTTCAACTCGGGGTTGCGGAGATCTGCCCTACGACTGCTTGTCCTGCCTGGGCGACCTGCTTCGACGTCGAGGAGATTGACGCCTCTCTCGATCCCTAGAACTCCTACTTCCTATGCGCGAAGGTTCACCACCTCGATTCATATCTCCACCCAGCTCAGCTAGCGTCCTCGCTTTCCCTCTGCTGTTAAAGAAGAGTCTGTTCGACATTCACATGATGAATCTTCCTCCAAGAGCTGGAGTCAGTTGTTCACTAAGCTCATAAAAGTTGTACCTTTATTCCTTTATCCTTTACGGAGGCAGCATCCTCGAGGCAATCTCATTAATTGTGAAAACCTCAATCACCCAGCACCAACTGAGTCGACCCTCGTGGGGCAAGGGCAGAATCCATGCGCCCATCCGGTGTATCATGTCCATGAGCCAACTACGGCAGGGGCAGATTTATTAATCTAATCGGCTTAAGGGCAAATTCATCAATATATTCGGCTTATGCCCCCCAGCCGGCCCATGAATCGATTCTTCAGAACTCTTAAGTTCGTCTCTTCCGGCGCCTGAATGATCATGAACCGTCTGGGGCAGGGGTAGAATCCATGCGCCCATTCGGCGTATCATGTCCATGAGCCAACTACGACAGGGGCAAATTTATTAATCTAATCAGCTTAAGGGCAGATTCATCAATATATTCGGCTTATGCGCCCCAGCCGGCCCATGAATCGATTCTTCAGAACTCTTAAGTTCGTCTCCTCCGCCGCCCGAATGATCATGAACCGCCTGGGGCAGGGACGGAATCCATGCGCCCATCCGGCGTATCATGTCCATGAGCCAACTGTGGCAGGGGCAGATTTATTAATCTAATCAGCTTAAGGGCAGGTTCATTAATATATTCGGCTTATGCGCCCCAGCCAGCCCATGAATCGATTCTTCAGAACTCTTAAGTTCATCTCTTCCGGCGCCCGAATGATCATGAACCGCCTGGGGCAAGGACAGAATCCATGCGCCCATCCGGCGTATCATGTCCATAAGCCAACTATGGCAGGGGCAAATTTATTAATCTAATCGGCTTAAGGGCAGATTCATCAAACTATTCGGCATATGAATGATAAGTCAATATTGCCAAGATATTCAATCTTAGAAAGCTCAACAGAATAATCATTTTATCTAAAGTAGTGAAAGGCAAAAATTCTTCACCAGCACAACATCACAAACTGCGCATAAGTAGTAGTGAAATGACAAGGTAATTTTCATTAATAAATTGGGCACAGATAGTAGCCAATTTATACATGAAAATAACTCGGAACCAACAAAAGTCCTTAAAACAAAAACATACATCAAAAGTGAAAGCATTTCATAAAATTCGAATGCCTCCCAGATCAATCCTCGCGGTCAGACTCAAGTGGCTCAACGTCCACCTGCTCATATGGAATTGGCAAGTCTAATGTAACCCCAGCGACATCAAGGGCCTTGAGCCACCCATGTTTGAATCCCCGATTCTCAAACTTGGGGACTTCATCTACGTATTCCTCGAAGGCGGTGCCTTTTCCTGCTTTAAATGTAGTAGAAGCCTCAGATTCGGCTTTTTCCTTGGCTGCCTTCAACTCGGCTAACTCAGTCTCCACCTTGTTAAGCGCCTCCTTGGCTAGCCTAATCAATTCTTCGCTCGCGTTCGCCCTATCTTCGACATCAGAACGGAGCCAGAGCGCTTTCTAATTCGGCTTCGGCTCGCGCAGTCTCCATTGCGACTCTCATAACCTCAAACTCGGCCCTGCTCTTTTGACCGTCCACTTCTCACTGCAAACGGTCAATCCTCTCAAGGGCATCATGTAGGCGGCAGCCCAAGTCAGTGATCTTGCCGACCGTCTGTAAAATGAGTTGGGATCGTCAGATACCATAGGCAAGCAAAATCAAAACAAGTTGGTCACCTACCAAAAGGGCCGACTGCACAGATAGGGCTATGGCCACTAAATCCGGCACGGCATGAAAGGATGCCTTATCAGCCGGTAGGGAGACTGAAGCCGCCAAGCTCAACGCTATCGCTGGGTCGGTAATGATCGATGCGTCAGAGGAAATCGGCGTGTCTCTGATCTTTGGCTGAACAATGAAAGGAACAACCACGTCCGAATTTTCTAAGCGAGGCCTTTTGTCAGCAGGACTATCTTCTGAACCGACCTCTCCCTCGGCGCTACGCTTCTTGCCCCGCTCTTCTGGAATCAACCGTTCTTTAATGACCGGTTGTTTAACCTCTTTCGCCGTTTCGGCCGCAACAATCTGAACCGGCTCTTCAATAACGGGTTTGAAAGACTCAATCAAGACGGGTTCAAAATGGACGGCCTCGGCCTTTTTTCGGGCGACCATTCGCTCGGCGTTTTTCTTTCGAGCCATCTGTGTGAGGTTTTTCCCAGCCATACTTTCAAAAAAATCCCCAAGTAGGTCTCCCAAACTTGCAAAAATATCTCCAGAAGAAAACTCCACCTGACCCAAAGTGGACGGTGAGACAGGCTAATTAAGTCCGATTACCTCAAACGCTAAGTTTAGGTCATCGTCGACCTCTTCAGCCTCCTCAGCGAACTCTCTGCCTAGTTCAACGACTACCTCTACCACCGGCTCCACGTCTTGCCCCAAATTAGAAACTTCAAGACCAACTTGCCTAAGGCTCTTGAAGCTAGGGAAGATAAGAGCAGCAAGGTGTTGATCGCCGGTTGGAATTGGAATGCTGTCCGCAGTCGAAAAAGTAGTATAAGTAGGCTCGTATCAAAGAAGTATGTAGGCCACTCTCCCTTGCTTCTATACGTTTGGACGGCCGAAGTACCCGAGTGCAGTCGTAATCTGCGCAAGGACTGCGTCATTAGTAGAAGTCAGAATCTTCTTCAATTTACTGCCTGCAAAGACAAAGGGTTAGACTTGGAGAGAAGGCTAAGTAAAAGAAAAGTTCAATAAACGCAAGAAGATACACGGCCACCTGGTTCACCCTTCCATCTGGGAATAGGGTCTAGGCGATCCTCGCCTTCACCAAATTCCCAGTTCCCTCGAACATTGACCATTATGTCATCCACTCGCTTGCCAGAACTGGCAAGCATGGATACCAAATGATGGTCAATATCCTTGGCCCTAAGAAAGTACCGCCCGAGCCAACCGAAAGATTTGGCTAAAGCATAGCAGTGCCGAATAGCCGGAATGCCAAGATCAATCTTGAGGCGCCGGTTCAATTTTATGATCCCCATTACGATTCGAAAAAATTCACATTGGGCTGAGAAGGAATCAAACCCCAATAGAGGAGGATGGCCCTAAGGAATGGATGTAGGGGAAAACGGACTCCGCACTCCGCAATGGATAGGAGAGGCAAGACGATTATGTTGCGATCCTCTCTCTCCATATCCAGAATATTGTCCGTCACTAGAGATAGATGAACATCATCAGGAATAGAAAAATGTTGTCGAAATCCCGAGATACGACCTTCAGAAAGGAGGTCTTTCAGGTGCTTAGCCATTTTAGCAAAGATCCAAGGGTATACCAAAGCTAAAATAAGAACGGAAAATAGGATCGCAAAGAAAGAAAGAAAACTTACAAGAGGTGAAGAAGACGAGGATAGACGGACGAAAGTTGCAGAGAAAAGCGTTAGAAGAGCGATACCATCTGGGAATCTAGGAGGCCCAAGTATTCGAGAAAAGCATGCATTCGAAAGGACTAAAGTTTTAAATCGTATTAAATGCAAAAGGTGCACGAATGAGGCGGGAAAGCATAATGATGACCAAAAAGACGTGCGCACTCTGACACATTGGGATAGGCCGAGCCGCCTAACTTATGTCTTGGCTTTTCAGAATCAAAACCAAACACGCCAGTTAACTACTGTCAATGGCGAGTTTAGGGGGCAATTGTGGCAGCCGAATAATTGGCAATACCAAGAAGAGCGTACTCTGCAGAACAGACACTATTCGGCGTTATTCGATACGCTCAGGAGGCTGAATACAATAGATAGGCCGGATAAGCGTAAATCCATGGAGCCAAATATGAGAGAGGACAATGAGTAACGAGTAGGCCCTGGCCCCGAGGCCCAGTAAACGAGTATAAATACAGGAACTACAGATAAAGGAGAGGAGGAAAAAGAAGGGTAAGAATCTCCTTGTTTAACTTAGAATACAAGTAACCTTGAGCTTGAGACTGACTTGTCCGCCGGAGTGCTAATTCCGGCACCCACGTCGAAGTGTTTATTTCCTTTCAGGTGACTATCTGATGACCCCTAGCGTCTCCCAGGATCCGAAGGGTATTTCCAAACCATTTCCCCACAACTGCTATTTCATCAAGTGTGATGGATGTAGAACCTAAGGATTAGAAAGAAAGAAAGAAAAAAAAATGTGTAATTATACATAAGTAATCGAAATAGAATGAGTGAAATCGATTGCTATCTAATAAGGAGAAATGAATTTTTTCTCTAATAGAGATTCTAAAGAAATTATACCTATTTGAAAGGTGTTATTGTTGATGGTGGCTCCTTTAAAAAAGGTATGTTGATGTGGCCTTTTAAACAAAATGTAAACCTTAGAATGTACCACATAAGAAAGAGAAAAACACTACTTATATATATATATATATATATTTGGAGCAGATATTTTATTTTATTTTATTTTATTTTTTAGTTTTGTGTATCATTGTGCTACAATCTTAAAACTTATTCTGAGAAAAAAAAAGGAAGAAATATATACCTATTTTCTTTACTTGTCTCTATATAGTAATAATAAGTTGATAACCTAATTAATTGGAATGCTATTTTTTCCCCCCTTAAAAGCCTCTATTTTGAGGTGGACGTTGCTGTGTGTGTAGAGGAGAAGTAACAGTAACAATGGAAGCAAAGAAGAAGTAAAAATTGAGAATCAAAAACTACCTAAGAGTGAACATTTTCATTATTTAGGATCGATTATCACAACGGCTTGGACCGGATGTGGTCTATAGAATTAAGGTGGGTTGCATCTAGAGTGTTGTGCGATAGACGAGTACCCACTAGACTTAAAGCAAACTTTTATAGAAACATCTATTCGACTAGCGATGTTGTATGGGACGGAATGTTGGGCAACGTAGAAACAACATGTAAATAAGATCAGTGTTGTTGAGATAAGGATGCTTAGGTGGATGTGTGGCAAGACTAGAAAAGACAGAGTTAAAAATGAGTATATTCGGGAATGGGTAGAAGTACTGATAGAAAATAAGCTGAGAGAGAATAGATTAAGATAGCTTAATCATATACAATGGAAACCCACAGAGGCGGTAGTAAAGACATGCGATACAGTGATGGTAGACGGAAGTGTTAGGGAAAGGGACAGATCTAGATTGACATGGGCTAGTATAGTAAATAGATATATGAATTTCCTTAATTTTACTAACCAAATGGTCTCTGATAGAGTCAAGTGGAAAATAAAGATTTATATAGCTGACCCCATTTGATGGGACTTAAGGTTTGGTTTGGTTTGGTTTGCCAATAATGCCCTTAGTGTTTGAGCGCTAAATACAATTAAAGTAAGGATGTTTTGGACAATTAATCTATTTTAGCCCTCAAACCTATTATGTGATGTCAAAATTTTCAACATAATTACTTTTTTAACCTTTTATTTTGTTAAAATTGAAACCAAAGTTTTGCTTCATTCACTATTTTCTAGGTCTTTTTTTTTTTTTTTTTTTTTTTTTGGAATTTTAGTGTTTGGGAAGTTGCCTAGTTTAGTAGTGTGATACCCCTGTTCTGTAGTATGCTAATTGATCCTTAATATGAGTATGATTATGTGTTTAGTACGATTTTGTGTGCTATTATGTGAAAATATGTGGTTTTGAATTTCTATCTGTTCACCGTAGGAATATCTGTTTGATTATCTGCTTTGGAAATTAAATTGAAGGCCTTATCGGCCAACCCGAAATTGATTACACCATTGTGTTTAGCGTAATTTAATTGAAAAATTGATTCAGATCAAATTAAATTGATTTAATTAGTGAATTAGTGCTCTATTATTTGATATTATAATAATATCACAAGATGGACTTTTATATGAGCACTACACACACACTTAATTCCTTTTTCTTGCTCATTTGAGCCGAATTGCTCTAAGGAAAAGGAGAGGGTCGGCTAGAGAGAGAGAGGGAGAAGGAAATTGGGGTTTTGGTCTCAAAGCTTGGTGATCTCAAAGATTATTCAAGAATTTGCTAGTGATTGGAATAAATTGAGCCTCTAGATAAGCAATTGACTCTTGAATTCATGAGTGTAATGTGTAATCTTGTGTGTTTAAAGTTGATTAATGGTCAAGAACAAGAATTGAAATGAAATTGAGTTGACCATGTTGAATTGAGGGTCCATATTAGCATGCATGTATGTAGTTGCTTTGAATTTGCATATTTGAGCACCAAATGCATGATCTATGTGAGTTTTTAGTTGAAGATCATGTTCTTGACCACCTCTTCATCATATAAGTTGAGAATGAGAAGAATATACCACATGCATGCGCAAATTATAAGGGTGTAAGTGTTAAATGCATGAAATTATTATGTTGATAAAGAATTTGGTGGAAAATGAGCCATGCATGTGTTTCATTTATGAAATTAAGCTTCTAAATGTTGTGATTTGGTGTTTATAGCATGTTAGCACAAGTATATTTGGAGTTTGAGCTGTTATATGCAAGAAAGGTTGGGTAGAAAATCGAATTGGAGCTCAAGAACACAATCTGGAAAACCCAGAAAATTGATGTCCGCTCGAGCGGGTAAACCGCCGCTCGAGCGTGAATTTCGTGCTCCCAGTATTTTCTGCAGACCATGATGTCTGTTCGAGCGTGTAAGTTAACGCTCGAGCGGGGAGCCATGTAGAGAGGCCTTCCGCTCGAGCGCCAGAATAAACGCTCGAGCGTAAATTTCACCTATCCAGTACTTTTGCAGGCCTTAAGGGTCCGCTCGAGCGGGGACCCTATTTGCTGAAATTTTGTTTACGCGTTCTGTGTTTCGTTTTCCGTCCTCTTTCACTTCTAGTCACTCTTAGGCATACTTTGAGCATTGTAATTGAATTAAAGAGATAAGAATGAAGCCTAAAGAGGAAAGTGTGAATTAAAGAACGGATTAAATTAATTGTGACCCATATGTGTTATGTGATGTGTAGGGTCAAGCTCCAAGGCAAATCCATAAGCCGATCATTGTGAGTAATATCTGAAATATGTTATTGTCCAATTGCTTACTTCTATGTAAGTTTTGTAAAGTTCATTAATGTTGAATGGTGGACAAAGTTTGATATGACAAGTTTGAAAGGCTTAAATGCCAGTTTGAAATGAAAGTCTGAAAGGCTTAAATGCCAGTTTGATATGACAAGACTGAAAGGCTTAAACGCCAGTTTGAAATGAAAGTCTGAAAGGCTTAAATGCCAGTTTGAAATGAAAGTGTGAAAGGCTTAAATGCCAGTTTGATATGGCAAGTCTGAAAGGCTTAAATGCTAGTTTGAAATGAAAGTCTAAAAGGCTTAAATGCCAGTTTGATATGAAAAGTTTGAAAGGCTAAAATGCCAGTTTGATATGACAAGTTTGGAAGGGCCGAAAGGCCAGTCTGATACGAAAATTTGATAAGGCCAAAAGGCCAGTCTGATATGAACGTTCGAAAAGGCCAAAGGCCAGTTTGACATGAATGAATTGGGCCCAAGGCCATCTGATGTATAATGTTCCAATGTATTTTCTTTATTTGATATCATTCACTGGGCTTTCGCTCACGCTCATTCATGTGTTTGTAGGTGAGCCAAGAGAGGTCCAGACCCAGCCCTGGTGAAGTCTATATGGAACAACCGAGTTTTGGAAAGTCAGCCTATGTGTCTCACGCATGAGACTCACCTTCGCCTTTTTCCATTTTGTTCTAAGTTGTTATGTTGGCGAAGTATTTGAATATGTCTGTATATTGTTTTCATGCGTTGACTTAGTTTTGGATGATCTTGTCTGTACAGAACTTTATGGTACTGTGTATCTATTGTGAGTTATTAATGTATATGTGTATGGTTTGTTTTAATGTGCCATGTAAGCACAGCTCTAAGGACAAAGTTTTAAATTGCTTCCGTTTGGCCCCCATTAACTCTGTTAAAATACGTTGTTTAGGTTTGAGGCCGTAGGCAATCTTATGATTACTGGCCAGTTATGTCCTTAACCCATGGGGGCGGGTTCGGGTCATGAGAAGTAGAGTCTAGATCCTTTATCGTGGCTCTCTGCAGTGGTTCCTACCATGCTCCAAAATGACGTCATTTTGTTGTTGTTGTTGTTGTTTTTTTTTTTTTTTCTTTCTTTCTTTCTTTCTTTCTTTTTTTCTCTCACTGACCTCTCAAAGGTTTGTGAGCTCTCACTTGAACCACTAACGAAACCTAAATTCGAAACAGACTCAGAAAAAGAAGTACATTCTACTTGAAGCTTACATTCTTCATCAACAAAGCCTTAGCTCTCAACTCACCGATCTGACTCTCTTCGATTCATTTTCCCCTATACAAGAAAGCAATATAGGTGTTGTAGAACTCAAAAGGGCCGAGATTTGGGTTCTTCACGACATACATAGCTGCAAATCGAATATTAAATGAGACTAAAGTGGTGAGATTGTCAATTATGGAGGAGTCAGCCGGAATTTGGGGGTTTTGGGATGTAAGATTGTGAGATCAATGGTGACGAAGATGGTGGTTTGGAGGACGAAACGAAGTGCAATGATGATTATGTATTTTGTGATTTTTTTTTGTGATTTTTTTTTTTTTGGCCTTAATTTTGGTAACAAAGAAGTATTTGTTTTGAAATCTGGGTTGTAAGATGTATTATAAGTGCTTGTAAAAATGTCTGATTGAATATAGTTAGTGTGAAACCTAGGTTGTATGATGTATTTAGTATTTGGTTTGAAATCTGAGTTTGCAAAATGCACTGCAAATGCTTGTAAAAATGTTTGATTGAATATAATTGTTTCACTTTGGTTAACAAGTTCCTTACCCTCTCTTGTTTATTTTCTTCATAGACAAGTGGTGATTGATTTGATCATTTTGCTCTCAATTGGGGCTTTGGTTATTCAATTTTTCAAGCTTGAATGGTGTTATTTGATACAAATTCCAATTGACTTCTTTAACTTCTTATCTACTTGCAATCGGGTTGATGTAACAATGATATGGGTGGATAAGGTGATGATGTGAGCTTCAGGGATGGAAGCTAATGAATGGTAGTGCTTGATAGTGCATAGGGATTAAAGTTCATTTTATATTTGATGGAAGTGAAAGTTTAGCAATTTTTTTTTTAAAATTTTTCTTTTTTCTTTTTTATTTGAAGAGAATGACACTCAACTTCGTCGGGGTTGTTTAATAACTCCTCCAATCTCAAGCCCCGGTAAAGAAGGAGACTTGTGTGTTAGGTAGCTAACAACTAACACGTAAAAACGGTGCTAGGATCCCTTATGACAATAAATCATACTTTGAATCGATTTGATAGAGTCGAATGGAGCAGAATAGTTTCTGTAGCCAATCCCATTTAATGGGACTAAAGGTTTGGTTTGATTTAGTTTGGAGAGAATGACACTTGTTTCTGATTTTTTCTAGAAATCTTATTGGCATAAGAAAAAAATCATATTTTCCAATTTCTGTTGTCACCAAATGTTGTTTTTGTTAAAAATTTGAAGAGGTTGGGCAAATATTGTATTTTGTATGCATCAGCTTAGCTACTCTCTTTATATTGAATCTTGTGGTGTGTAATATGTTATTTTGCAGAGAATATGAATGCGTCAATCTTGAATTACTACTGAGTGTTAGATCAGCTTTCCATCTTGTGATATATTATTTGCTTCTACGTTCAGACATTTATGATTTTAAGATTTTTTTTTTTTTTTTTTGAAGTTTGTGGTATATAAGTCATAGTTGATTTGTGAATGGGAATCTCATTGATGCACCATCGAGAATGTTTGGCAAGTCTAGCAATTTTTTCTTAGTAACTCCTTTTAGAATTTCGTCCTCAATACTAGATAAAGTGAGATAATGTATATCTTTTTATGGCTTTCAAAACTGATTTGTAGTGTCATCGACCGATTATAACATTTCTTTGTCTTGGCCAAAGATCAATGCAGACAATTTGAGTGTTTTATGATTTTTCAAATTTTTACACCCCCTTCTCTCACAATCAAAACCTTATACATTTTTCTACACTGTTTCCTCTTCTTAACTTCTTTGCATTTTTCATGCTTCACCTCCTTACACCTCCAAGTCCCCAAAAGAAAAACTAGAACACCAATTTTTTCCACTATTATAGTTAATTATATCTCCGTTGCTAGCACCATCATCATCAGCACTAGCAGTGAAATAGTCAAGTCTACATAAAAATAAATAAATAAATAAACACTTGTATATAAAGAGAATAAACAAGAGAGGGTAAGGAACTTATTAACTGAGAGGGTAATTTTTGGGAAAAATTGGGCCGAGCTGCGAGTTGGGCTTTGTGGCCCAGGAGAGGCAAGGTTACTCCGGCCCAGGAGAGGCAAGGTTACTCCGGCCTAGGAGAAACAAAGTTACTCCGGCCAGGGAGGTAAAATTACTTTGGCTCAGAAATTATTAAGATACTCCGGTCAAAGAAGTGAAGTTACTTCAGTCTAATTATAAAGCTACTTTGGTTCGGAAGTAGCTTGAAGTTAGACCGGTCTTGGAGTTATACCGGTCATAAATCGTTAGTTCGGTCCAAAGATACCATGGGTTGAACAGGAGAAAACCGAGGTAAGGAGGAGTAGAGGGAGAGCCGAACTAAGGATAGTTCGGCCTACTCTGTGGCTCAGCATAGCCAGTTTTACTTCGGTCAAGTGGTAGTTCGGCCATAGTGAAAACCATCCCACTTGGTTTAAGCAGTGGGGGGGGTGTAAAAGGATAAGCATTATCCTTTAGGAGTATGAATCCTAGGAGGACTCTGCATGGAGAAATAAAAGTCCTACTAGGATTGTGCCACTCGAAATCTATAAAAGCTCACAAGCATCACCTTGGAGGAGGTAACGAAACAACAGAATACAACACACAATTTTGCTTTCTGAATACATTGAGCTTTGTCTTTTTGTCAAGTTTTCTGACTTAGGCATCGGAGAGGTTTCCGGCACACACCCGCCGGCTAGCTCACGTTTGTATTTTCAGGTGACAAAGCGACGTCGTACGGAGGAGCGTGGACTTAGTCAATAGGATTATACGAGGAGAATTATTTCCTCCCCGTACATTAACCAAAGTGAAACAATTATATTCAGTCAAACATTTTTACAAGCACAAGCAATGCGTCTTACAAACCAAAATTTCAAACCAAATACTAAGTGCATCATTTAACTCAGATTTCACACCAACTATATTCAATCAGACATTTTTACAAGCACTTCCAATACATCTTTCAATCCAGATTTCAAAACAAATACTTATTTGTTACCAAAATCAAGGTACAAAAAATCCCAAAAAACCCCACAAGATGCATAATTATCATCGCCCTTCGCTTTGTCCTCCAAACTGCCATCTTCGCCACCGTCGATCTCGCAATCTTATGCCCTAAAACCCCCAAATTATGGCTAAGCTACGCCGCAATCGACAATCTCACCACTTTAGCCTCACTCGAAATCTGATTAGCCATCGTGTACGCCGTGAAGAACCCGAATCTTGGCCCCTTCGAGTTCTACGACACCTATATTATTTTCTCTTATAGGGAAAATGAATCATAGAGAGTCGGATCGGTGAGTAGAGAGCTAAGGCTTTGTCAATGAAAAATGTGAGTTTCAAGTGGAATGTACTTCTTCTTCTTCTTCTTTTTCTTCTTCTGAGTTTGTTTTGAATTTGGGTTTTGTTGTTGGTTCAGGTGAGGGAGCTCACAAACGTTTGAGAGGTTAGGAAAAGAATAAAGGGAGAAAAAAAAATACCAAAACGACGATGTTTTGGAGCATGGTAGGAAGCACTATAGGAGCCATGACAGAGGATTCGGACTCATTTTAGTTTAGTTTTTGATTATTTTAATAGGCTAAAATAATTGTGTTTGGGAAGAGCGTTGAATTTTTTTGTAGTTGAACGTAATATTTGTGAGAGAAAAAATTAAAATAATTATGAGTTTGATATGACATTTTATCTTATTGACTATTTAATTTTTTTTTAGTGCCATTTTAACTCAAAAAGCCGAAAAAACCTTTTGCCAAACACTCCATTATTGTCTTTCATATCCTTTGTATTGGGAAAATCCATCCACTAAAAATAATTATACCAAAAAAAAAAAAAACACTACAATATTAATGTGGCAATTTTATTGTTTAAATAAAAAGCATTGCCATGGTATTTTCACTGCAGGAAATTCAGCCTTTAGCGGCGTTTAAAAAACACCGCGATAAGTGCCAAAAACGCCACTAATTCTTTTTGTGACGCTTAGCACAAAACGCCGAGGATGCGGCCGTCGCTATAGCATTGTGGCGCTTTAAAAACGTCGTTAATTTGTTATAGGCGGCGTTCGCCGCTAAATGTGGTACATAAGGCAAAGTGACGTCATGACAATTTCAGCGACGCTCTAGAAACGTCGTTAATTTGTTATAGGTGGCGTTTTAAATGTGATACATAGCTGCAAAGTGATGTCCTAACAACTTTTAGCGACATTTCAAAAACGTCATCATAGCTTTTTTAATTTTAAAAAACCTATATAGTGGGGTTCTGAAAAATGCCATTACATCTTTATTTTTTTAATTGTTTTTTTTTTTTTGAAATTATTACTTGTAATGAAATTGCAAAGTAGTACTAATATGAAACAATAACTCCTATTTCCATTCAAATGAACATTTGTCAAAAGAAAAAGGCAGAAAAATAACAAAAGAATTGATTTGAGACCATGCCAGTATCTAGTGATATTCATCCTCCATTATCACCTTTTCACATGGAGACAAGTGAAAAGGTCTATAATAAAATTACATGCTCCAACAAAAAAATATTTGAAATAATAAACTAGGCGAATTTTGGAAATCATCCAATAATGGGATTAGTTATGAGGCTGCAAACATCAATTAAACCATTAAACTGCCTTCCACCACCATTCTTAGCAGCTGTAGCATCATTAGCCAAACGTGTTCGAGCATAATCTAGGGAATAAACAAAAAGAGAAGATGAAGCACTAGCAGCAGCACCTGACGCCAAATTCCCGGCAAACCACTTCCACTAACCATCCTTGTCTCTCATGAAATTAAACAACCTCTTAAAATAATCCTTGAAAGCAAAGTTCAGGGCCTGAAAAGGATTGATGAAATTGCAAATTCTGTGAGACATTCTATAAAACAAGACATGGTTGTCAACAAATGATAAATCAAAACGGAAACTTAATAAATAACATCGACAAGCCAGCGTTTTTAATTCAAACTTCCAAAACTGACAGGATGAAACTGTTTGGAGGACCTAAATCAAATCCAGATTAGATATCACTTCCTTTCAAATTTCAGGATGTCAATCCATCCCTTTGTTAGCAAACACATATATATACACTAATTATTATGCAATTATTATTTCTGCAGACCACACACTCACATGGGGTTGTCCCATCATGTGAGAGGCAGGGTTGTGGAAGAGATGTTTTGGACTGTGGACATAACTGCTCCCATACTAATCGAGAGCAGAAAAATGAAACAAAAGAAATGGCAAGATTAACAAATATAAACAAAAGATAGGCTAACCTGGGTTGGGAAATATCTGATAACATTGGTAGTGTTGCTTCTCTACGAAGCAATAATGCATTCATCGTTAATTGTTCGGGAAAAGCAGTCAGAAATTCCTTTGTATGGTTCAGACAGCCGACCAACTTTGATCATCTCATCCTGGCTCTGAATCAATAGCTTAACTCGCTCTATCAGAGCAGCAGCAGTCTTGGATACAGCAGCAGAAACTCCTCCCATGAGGAAGTCTATCATAAAACTATGAAAACCTTTTTCTGCGAGAGCTTGTACAAAAACAGAGGATAGTGGTGATGCAAATTCCAGGCTAGTGCCTTGGAATGTTGGTGGTAGAGGACTCTGCAGACCTCCATTTACATATGCACCAGTCATATTGTGTAAACCAGTATTCCTGGAGCGCAAGTTAGGAGAAATTCAAGATAAGAAATAAGATTGCCCATGTATCTTCTGGGAAATTGATGGATGCTGTGATCCATCGGCCATATTTGCAACTCAAGGTGGCGACCTGCAACAAAAACCAAAATTAATTACATGTAAGAATAAAACAAAAACAAGCATATCAAACAAAGAACACAATAAAGGTTTAAATACAAGGAACAATAGAGAAAAGGGTTTTTCCCTACCCAATCTTTTCGCTACTATAAACATCGGTGCCAAAATGTTTATATCACTTTAAAAAAATTAAAATAAAAACATATTGTTTGAGTCAAATGACTTTGGAGGGAACAAATAGTTACCGAGTATTATGTATACCATCCTTGAGGTTTACCCATCTTAATTTTCAAATCTAAGCAATATATGCGTGCATGCTAAACAATTTTCAAACACAAATATAATTAAGGGAAAAATAGATCAATTCATTTAACTTACAATGCATGGAACAACGGAATTTTCCATTAATTGAGGCCACATTGGAACTATGCCATCTCTTACTAGTGATCGTAAAGGCCATGCACGTCCTAATATCCTTTTTCTCACAGCAAGAGGCCTCTCAGTCACCCCTAATTGCTTGAAGCTCAATGGCAAGCTTGTGTTTGCGTTTTCATCTTCTTTCGAAGTTGGGCTATGATGGCAGGGTTCAAGGATGTCATATAAGTTCAGATCTTTTATAACCTAGATAGTCACCATGACAGGAAGTGAAAAACCAAAACATTTTTAAATATAAACATAATTAATTAGCAGTTTTTAAAAGTAAGTTTCTTACATTCATTCAGAATATAAACATACATAAAAATAAAAAATAAAAAATTCAAGGAAATAGGGTTTAAAGCAAGTGTAAATAAAAACCACCTTACCGATTCTACTTTGCTAATCATAAGTTGGCACGTTAGACTATTCGGATTATAATAGTTTCCTTTGCAAGCATCTTCAGCTTCTTACAACAAGATCATGCATTTGTCTCAAACACATGTTGAGCAACAAAAACTATGTAACTTAGCTAGTGCCAACAGCAAACAAGTACTTGGAGGAATGTCTACTCATCAGTTTCTTCCAAAGTTAACGCTAAATTTTCATCAAAATTACAATATAGAAATTGGTCAATCTCATAATCTCCAAAATGTTATATCACAATACTTTTCTTGGCCTTTTTTACCAAAATCTCAAAACATTAATGCCAAGTTGTGGTTGCCAAAATAAAGAAAAACAAGCGTTAATTGAATCCAACATAAGATAAAACTTAATACGGACAATCAATAAACCCTTCAGTTGCTAATCACCACTAAGGTCTCACCATCGTTTGTAGGCTACTCTGGTGGATTGAAAGTCAAAGTGGACTAAAAAATTTGGACCTAGTCATAATTAGAGGCGGACATGGGTTTTAGATAAGAAACAGTTGAAAGTAAAAATGATTTTTATTCTGAGAGTAACTTTTCATGTCTCTTTCCTTTTTCCTAGGCAGCATACGCTTTTCGAGTACCTCAAAAATACCATCAGAGATGAGACCCATTCCATGTGCAAATGGAACGAGGGCGTTGCCATCAAACTTTGAGCCTGCAATGCCATTTCCCACCATGTAACCCTGCATCAAATGAATTTGAATTCAAGGTCTTGACACCATAAAATACCTTTCACTATTTCAGAAACAAAAGTTGGCACATAGATTCCACTATAAGATTCTCAGGCAATATAAAATGGATTGGAAAGAAACTCTGGAAATAGATTGAACCACTGGTTGCAAAACAACAAAAATCATTCACTAATTAACAATTTTTTTTTTCCCTAAATAGATTCTAAATTTCCAAACTTGCTTCCACAAAATTATCGAGTTATTCCTAACAATATTATCAAAAGTTGTCATTAATTAATTCTTAATTTAAAGTACCTTGAGTAGGAAAATGTTTGTTTCAGAGGCTGTTTGTAAATCACTAGTCGAATAAAATGTCATGTTTTCAGAGTAAGAAAAGCCTACACTGTTTGGGGAATCCAAATAGATGATGTTGGAAACCTAGGACAAAAAACTACACATATGAGAGATTCTAGTATGCATTTATTTAAAAATAAATAAAGAAAGAAACAAAGTGGGGAATAACTCAATCAACATAAATAACCAAGAAAAATATCGATTCATATAACTGTAAAAGAACATATAATAATACCAAAGTGAAGGTAAGAAGACAGCATGAGCAAAAACTAATCATACATGGTATGGGTTTAAGGCTGTGTAATCAACCCACTAAAGGGAAAATTATGATTTCGGGATCAGGCAAAATAGAATATCGCTAACCTTGAGGCTTTGGGATTGGCGTGTTGGTGAAAATTACTTGTGTTGGAGTGCATATGATGTCAACTGGTACATCATGGATTAATAGCTTCTCAACTGGAATATCATCTACCAATTGTTGGTCATGCCCTGCAAGTGCAGTTCACAGGCAAATTTAGCACAATCTAGAAAGAAGCATAGTTGTTCAATTATTCAAAAAGATTGCAATGTCGTAACAGTTCAAACATATAAAATTAGAAAAAGGGGTGGAGTGGACAAGATGGATGAGAACAGGATGGCCAGAGGCATCTATTTAGTGGCATACAAATTACAATCATTCAACTCACAATTACGTTTTTTTCATCCTATCAAAATGACCCTTCTCAAAAGCATACTGCAGAAACAAGTGGTCTTAAGTTATATCATTAAAAATAAGAAATTATGAGGGTTAGGTGTGAGGAGGATTAAAACTTTGAATAAGAAATTAAGAAATTAGGAGGGCAGAGGATGGTGGATGGAACCTGGGATTTAGAAGATCTTTGATGGTTTGGGAGGAGAAAGAAGCTTTCAGATTATCTTGTCTGCTTTGCACTGCACCAACACTGCGCAATACCAATCCTGATGAGCTTCTTTGGTGCGCAGACTCCTCGAAGCTCTTTTCTGTTTCTTCTATTTATAAATGGTCCAAATCTTCTCTGGGAACTGTAATTCCAGTGGCTGCCTCAATTTGGAACAACTTTGCGCCCCCAAAAGTGCAATTTTTCGGGTGGTTAGCTTGGCTTGGTAAGGTTAAAACATCTTCTTTCCTTCATAGAATTGGAATTCTCACAGGTAATGCAAGTCTTGACTGTGTTTTCTGTCATATTGAGGTTGAATCTGTGGAACATATTATGCTTCATTGCCCTTTTGTGTGGTTGCTTTGGTCAGATATTATCCACTGGTGGGGATTGCAGTGGGTGATTCCAGGATCGGTGCATGGTTTGCTGGAATGGTGGTCCGGGTGTGTAATGCAGAAACTGGAGAAGAAAATCTGGATGGCAATCCCTTTGGCCACTCTCTGGACCACATGGAAGCACAGAAATGACTGTGTTTTTAATGGTTCTCAACCAAATCTGGAAGCTTTGTGTGAATTAGTGAAGGTTAGAGTTGCTATGTGGTTCAAAGCATCGAAACTCCAGGTTGATTTCTCCATCAATGACTTGGTCTTTAATCTGCCTCAGGTGAAATATTGTATCAGGAATGGAGGGTGAAGGTTCTAGTTCTAGACTGGTGCATTTTGGTCTCATAAAAGGGCTGGGTTATTGTCTGGAGCTCAAAACAGAAGTTCAATGACTTTTCTGAGTTTGTGGAATGAGAAAGACCAAGCTATTGAGGTTGTGGTATGAGAAGAATCTAAGTGTGGGAAGGATCATCAGGGTATCTATGTATTTGTTTTTGTGGGAAGGATCATCAGTGTATTTGTGTTTTTGTTTTTGTGGGAAGAATCAAGTTAATAGTTTGCTGGTCTCTTGGTGTATTTGTGTTGGTGTTTGGTTGTAATGTGGAGTGCAGAACTGCTGTGGTTAAGTGCTCTGATGAATTGTTGTAATGTGGAGTGCAGAACTGCTGTGGTTACGTGCTAATGGTTGCAAAAGTACAGGCTGAACTGATATAAGGTGGAGTGCTGGTAGGTTGTTAATTTGGGTCGATGGTGCTCTGCTATGTGGGCTGTTAATCTGTTTTGAGTTGGAAATTTGTGGGCTGGTGGTTTGTTTGTTACATTGGTTGGTTCTGTTGGTCTGTTGGTGGTCTAAGGTTTGCTAATCTGTTGGTTTGTTACATTGTTTAGTTCTTTGTTCTGTTTTTGGTTCTCTTGTCTGTGATCTGTTCTTCTGTTTTTTCCTTTCGGGTTTGGTTCCTCACCAAACTCCTTCCCTTTATTTGATGTAATCTCATATCTTGTATGATTTTCCATCTATAAAGGTTACTTCTTTTTGCCGATCAAAAAAAAAAAAATGTTATATCACTCACTGTGTTTTCTTAGCATGCGTTACAACTGCTGCTTCAGACACAGATCCTAAAATCCCAAATTACAATTTTTAATTTTTTTTTCACACTTTCCAACAAAGACACTGCCACCATTCACAATTATCAAACTTAAGGTTATTCAATGTCCCATTATATTGCCTCAAAAGTGGAAAAGATATGGAAATGCAGGTAAATAACATTGTTCTAGTTTTTTTTTTTTTTTTCTTTCTTTCTTTTTTCTCATAGTTGAGCTGGAGAACATTTAAAGGAGAAAACAAGAATGTTCAAATCTTGAATCTCCCATTTTCTAGTTGCTCAAATATGGAGAAGCAAGCAACAACATGTGAGGGAATCAACATACACGATGAAAGGACCTCATCTCTAGTAACATGAAATCCTTTTCTAAGGCATGTTTGTGCTAACAGTTACATATATACATATATAGTCATAGACCAATGAAAGTACCACCATAATAAATACTTTGGAGTTGAAGTTGTATATTATAGCTTTTGATAAGAAAGTAAACACATTGGAAAGATTAGAGATTTAAAGCTCACACAGAAGCAGCTTTTATGAAAGTTTACAATAAAGTGTGTCCATCTTCATGTGCAAGTGTTCTAGTGGGAAGTTTTCGGGTCCATCAAACTTTAAAAGGATTTTAGGCAGATTGCCAAATCTATTTTCAACTCAATTCTCAAATAGTAATTTGGTTAAATGCCAAATCATTCCAAAATTAAACATCTAATCCAGGTTGTTCGACTAATAAGAAGAGATCTACTGCATGCACCATGCAAGACCATCTTGTCCTACATAAATCGAACATCTCTAACAACCAATAGTTATATGGTAAAACTAAGATTAAAAAATGCATTGCTGATGCTATGCAAGTTTGACTGAGGAACTCGAGAAGTCGAGCCATTGCTAAATTTGAGTTGAATCACGAAATTATATCATTTTAAACATGACATGTCAAGAATCAATGCTACCTTTCTACCACTGCTAAAATCAACGAAGTGAAGATGTAGTTCAAGCTGCTCAACTGCAAGAATCAATAGAATAAAATTAAAATCTACGGATCCATATGCATGACAAAATATGTGATATTTTCGTAATGAATATAAGTAACATTAAAAAAAAATTGAAGTCAATAAAAAAGTAGCATAAAATAAAGATAAGCAGGAACAAATTTCTGTGATGCCAAAGACTATGCCCTGCCATCTTTTATATTAATAGAATGAATGAAAATTAATCGACTTAGGCATTTAAACATGGATAGTTTTTTTCTTTTCCTTAATGTAAGAGTGGATTAAGCAGCTATAAATCATTACACATGCACACACCCAAAAAAAAAAAAAAAAGTATCACATCTAGGTAACAAATTAACTTTTATCTGCGTAGCATTGAAATATGTTGAACCACACCACATCCCATTAGTCAAGGATGATCTTAATTGTTTCTTAACACAATAGAATCAAACATTTAATTTTCTCAACGAGCATTACATCTAGGTAACAAAAACGCAGGGATATATAGGGGATATATATTACCAAATGGAGGACAAAAACTTGAGTAGGTCAGATTCTGAAGCTCAACACGCGCTACCTGTACCTCAACAACATCCAACAAATTACCTAAAACTGAACTAGTTATCTGCAAAAACAGTACCAAGATGAGAGGTGAATACAGAGAAATCAATATTTGAAATACCCAGATGAATGTAACAATAATACAAGTTGACAGTGAGGCAAATAAGGCATGACAAAAGGTTGGTGTAGAGCAAATCTCTAAAGGCATTGAATAGATTAACTATCACTATTTCAAACAAATGTGATCCCTGTGGCAGGAGCTTGGTTTCAGTTGCTGTGATGAAGAATGATGAGCTAAAAATGCAAGGAAGAGGTTCAGAAACTCACTTGTGTTTCTTGAATAAAACTTCTAGAACCAACATAGTTCTGAGTGGTGTTTGCATTAATCGCAACTGCAAAAGCAGTGCAAACATCCATATTTGGGGAACTCTACTAAGAAAAATGAATTGAATTAAACAAAGTAAAAAATACAAATGGTAACGTAAACTTCCTCTTAAAACAAAATGACTGCATTACCTTCAATATCATCAGTCAATGCCTCAGCTTCTCCATAGCTGTAATTGCTCACTTGGTTGATATGCATTTCAAACTGATCATCTCTACTACTATTCACCTTGCTCTCTTTACCACCACCAATCTCAAATTCGCATCCATTTTTCAAACCTTGGTCCTCATTCTCTACAGGAACTTTCAACTCCACACGTTCACACCCGAGACACCGAATAATTTACATGAAAAGAAGGTCACTGCAATTTGATCTCTCCGCAATCTGAACTTCTCTTGTTCTTTCTCGCTTCAAGCATTTTTTTGTTCAGCAGCAGAAACAAGAACAAATATATAAATATACAAATCTTGGATATGTGGATATGCATATATATATATATATATATAGAGAGAGAGAGAGAGAGAGCAGAAACATAAAACTTGACCATTGTTGTTGGTGAGATTTATAGAATTCAAGAAGCAAGGAGGAAAATCAAGAACACTACAGCCTCTTCTTCAACACTTTCTCACACACACACACAAACATATACAGAAGTTGATGAAAAAAAGTTTTTACTGAAAACGGAAGGATTCGAAGAAGCTTACTAACATATCTGATTCGAAACCCCCATATTTGGATCAGGTGTTCTTTGAAACATTTAGATCTGGCTTTAATTAGTTCGAAATCCTTTAGATCTACAGCGACGGCACTACCACCGCCATCCTTTGAAATAATTATTACTAACAAAATGTCTTTGTCTTTAGTTCGAAATCCTTCAATGAGCACCACCACCGCCATCCTCTTCCACCACTGTAGCTGTCGATCTGAGGTGATAATAAGAAGACAGTAGTGGCGGTGAGTGTGGATGAGATCGGCAGAGGAGCGAGAGAGAGAGAGTTGAGTCTGGTGACAGAGGAGAGTGAAAATGAGCGAGAGAGAAAAAAAAAATGAAATCGAAATCAAAATCAAAATCAAAATCACTGAGCTTGATGCAGATCGACTTAATGCAGATAGGTTTACCTCTCAGTAAATGATATCGATTCTGAAGCTTGATGGAGATAGGTTTGCCTCTCAGTGATTTCTATGTAAATGGAATAGGTAAACAAATTAAATCACCGAGCTGATTCCAATCGATTCCTATTCTGAAATCACTCTGAGATTTAAGGGATCACCAAGCTGAAGCGAGAGAGTGAGCGAGAGATTTGAGGCATCTTCTTTACGGAGACTGAAGAGTAAAGAATGAGAGTCTCAAGAGGGAGGGAGAGGGTGTGAGAGCTTGTAACACATTTGGAGGCGTTTTCTATTAGCTAAACGGTGTCGTTTTGATTAGCACAAAAGGCGACGTTTACAAAACGCCGTTAAATATTAAAAAAGACGACGTTTAAGAAAAGGCCATCATATAAACGCTGTTAAAACATACATTTCATGTAGTGTTTGTTCTAACGTGTGAAGTTTATATTCAGCCATATTCAGTCTTTATCATATAAATTTTGTATCATTTTTTTATTTGTAATATCATTACTCTTTGAATTATTAATAATGTTAGGTACATAAAATAAAAAAAATAAAAAATATATATTATGTGACGCTAATATTCGTATTGAGTATAATATATCATTACTCCATGTCAGTGCTCCTTGTCTAATATATAGACAACCAAGTGTATTTGAAGGTTTTAAACCGATTTACTTTGCTTGTTGATTTACATAATCTTCTACCTTATAATTTTATGATTTTTTTTTTCTCATATAATTCATTTGAGAAGTGGTTGTTTTGGTGATTTTTTTTTTAATTTCTTGTTTTTTGGCTAAAATATTTTTTGGCCTTTTACTAAAAATAAAATAAAATAAAATAAAAATAAAAATATAGGAAATAAGAGTTTGGTTTTACTAAAGTAGAAAATCTCAACTTTACAAGTGAAGTCCGTGCAATATGGTATCGATTTGTACTCTCTCAGTGATTTAAACTGTTCATCTAATATAATAAGTTAAGACAAATATGTATGCAAAAAATTGGATTGATTAGGTATAATTAATCACAAAATCAAATTACATATATCTTATAACAAATGGATGATATATTTGTAAAAACATATATTACTGTTTAGATAAAAATAATCTGATGGAATGACAATAGATATTGAATCTTTTTAATTTTTTACATTAATAATTTTCTTAGTTAATTGTATAAGATGAATGGTTTAAATTACCAAAATGAGTACAAATTAGTTTCATAATGGGTCAATTTCATCTTAAAGTTGAGATTTTCAACTTTAGCAAATTTGAAATCATTTGGTTTTCGGATAAAATTTTTAGTTCTCAAATGAGGTCTATAAAATTAGTCGGTGAAATTAATTATCTGACGACCTTAAACTTTGATTAAGCGCGGAAAAAAAAAATATAGAAAGATCCAACTTTCATTGAGTTTTTTATTTTTATTTTTATTTTTGTATAACAATATTCATTATCTATGAATTTATCCACAAGATTTAAAATCTTTTCACTCTCACTAAATATGATTCCTGTACTTTCACCTTTATTAACCCATGAATTTAATAATTATATTTTGAAATAATTTTGTATTGTTATCATCTTAATATAAATTTCTTATATCATATCATGGGTACGGTAAATCATGTTCGCTCGATGTTCGTACTAGTATTAAAAAAAAGAAAAAGTGGCCACATGGACAATGAGGGCCGCTGGCCACGTGAACAATGAGGGTGGCTGGCTTTTGCATGGAAAAACTATTTGATTGGTTTAGAGTTAGCACCTGATTATACCTTTTACCAATTATAATTTATCATTTTTTTTCTTATTTTGTAATTAACTAATATAAATTTGTAAATTCTATCTCTTCTATCAATTACAATATTATTAAGACACCATACGGCAATATTCCAAGACCAACTAATAACTTATCATGCACACGATAATCTGATATAAAGAATTGCTCTCGTGTTCCTCGAGTTGAGCATCAAATTACACGAATATAATAACTTCTCTTGCACATGATAATCTAACATGAAGAATTGTCCTCGCGTTCCTCGAGTTGAGCATCAAATTACATGAATATAATAACTTCTCATGTACATGATAATTTAACATGAAAAGTTACCCCGTGTTCCTCGAGTTGAGTGTCAAATTACATGAATATAATATATATAGTGTATCATCTAGAGATATATATATATATATATATGAATATTTATCCTCATAGCAAATAGCAAGTATAGCAAGATGAGAGTGGTAGCAGCGATATTATTCATTGTTCTCGCAATTTACAGCCTTGGAATCCAAGGCGACGTCCAGGCCTATCCCTCCATCTCCTTCAATGTGGAAGGTGCCACCTTCGAAAAATACAGAGACTTCATAGAGGAACTGCGAGAAATCGTGTCACGGGGAACCCGTACAGTAAATGGTCTACCAGTGCTGAACCTCGCAAGTGAAGTTTCGGTTGGGAACCGGTTCGTTCTGGCCAGTCTCATCAATGGCATTGGCTACACAGTCACCTTGGCAATAGATGTGGTGAACCTTTATTTGGTGGCTTTTACTGGTGCAAATAACAAATCCTACTTTTTCGACGACGTTACGGCACTTCAACTCGACAATTTATTCGTTAGCACCAGTCAAACCCGGTTAGCCTTCAACAGCAGCTATATCAGCCTTGAGAACCAGCCAGGAGCTAGCAGGAGGGAGGAACTCCCTCTGGGACCAACTCCCCTATCTGACGCCATCACAAGGTTGTGGTTCAGTGGGAGTGTAGGCGAACCGCTCATTGTGGTCATTCAGATGATCTCGGAAGCGGCAAGGTTCAAATACATTGAGGAACAAGTCCGCAAAAGCATAACCGCTGGAAACACTTTTACACCAAAAGGTTTGATAGTGAGCATGGAGAACGAATGGGGGTCTATGTCCAAGCAGGTTCTGCTTTCGCCAGATGGAGAACGCTTCACTAACAGCGTTCAGCTTAAAGATGACAATTTGGAGATCCTCACAATAAACAACTTTACTACACTCAGTCGCTATACCATGATAGCGATTCTTCTCGGCAGCAGCAAGACTACTAGTAGTAGTTATAGCAATATTGCTCTTGCCGAGGACTTCGTCAACATCGAATTGCTCTCAAACTCTGAAACTGCGGTAACTGCCTAAACCCCACATGTCGCCCTTAAATAATTCTAGGTAACCTTCTTTCTTCTCAAACTCGTTTGAGAGCATAAAATAAACGGTTACCCTTCATCTTCCTCCACAGATAAGTCTGCTTTGCATTTCGTTTTGGACTCTTTTGTGTATTTCCTGATCAATGTGGGGGTTAATGTGATATATTGGCATATGTGGGTTAATGTGATATATTGGCATATGGCTTTCTTCTTCTTCTTCTTCTTCTTCTTCTTCTTCTTCTTCTTTTTTTTTTTTTTTCCTCTTATGTTGCATCTATTTAATATATGTTAGAGGCGGGACACGGGCCAAAAACAGTTATCAAAATAATATTGTGAGAAAGATATATGAAAAAAATTAGAATTAAAGAGTAAGATTAATAATAACTTCAATCAAACTGAAAATATATACAAATATTTTAAAAAGTAGTACAATATTTACAAAATATATACACATATTTAAAAATGATATATGATGAATCTATAGAAAATTTAATTTTGGTGGCATGAAACTGAGAACATAAATGCAAATCCTACACACACACACAAAAAAAAAAAAAAAAAAAAAAAGGGAAAAGATATAGACCAAATTAGTATAATTTAATTTATTGTGCAAAGATTAAAATAAAAATTTACTTCATTCAAATGAGAAAAAACTATAAAGAGACTAACTTTAATTTTTTGTTTATGCAATTGATTGATTGTGTTATATACGAAGATAACGAGTATTAATGTCATTAATTTTTTTTAAAAGAAAATTAAAAATTAAAAACTTACATTTTGACATTGAGTCATGTGATTCAAAATTAGATGTCCAATTCAATAATCTATTAAAATTGTTTTGATACAATTTTTGACACAATTCTGTGAAAATATTAAATTACATATAAAGAGACAAATAGTGAATTGATCTTCTTCATGTTGTCACGGTAAAGATATTTTATGATTCTTTAGAGTGAGAAATTGGTATGTGTAATAAATAAATTTAAAAAATGAAAAATAGAAGTAGAAAACAAAAAAACAAAAAACAAAAAACAAAAACAAAAAAAAAAAGAAGCAAAATTTAAGTTTATGAAAAGAAAAAAAAATCAAATAATCCACATTTTTAAAGATCTCCCAATATATATATATATATATATATATATATTAGTATTAAGACATCAATAAGATAGATAAAAAAAAATTAATTTGAGCTGTGCAATGCACATAATTAAGCATATTCTGTCTTTTTTTATTATTTATTTTGTACGTCAAGATAAATTCTTTTTTCAAATATCATAATAATTAAATTAAAAATATACCATGAAAAACAAATATTTCTTAAATAAAGTCCATATAAAATTAGGTATTATAATTAAAATTGAATTTGTGTAAAACTTTATATGTAAATGAAAAATACATACTGATGTGATTTTTTTTTGGAAAAAAAGTAAGCCTTAGAATTAGGAGTGTAAAAATGGCTCACGGCCCGAGGTGGGCTCGGCCCGTTTAGGACTAGGCCCGAGCCCCTAGGCCTGGGCTATCATTTTGAAGCCTGGCCTGACCCATTGGCCTGCATAAGGCCCACTCAAGGCCTGGCCCGCCCGAGGCCCAATGTCTTTTTTAGTGAAAAATAATAAAATTTTGGTAGAAAAATTTTTAAAAAACAAAAAAAAAATGATCAAGCCCGCCCAACCCTGGCCCAAGCCCACCGGGTTGGCCCGACGCCGGGCCTATCGACCCGCCCAAAGCCCAAATACCCCTGGGCCTAATTTCTTGGCCTGTGGACCAGCCCATCTCGCATTTTAGCGGGAGCCCACGAGGCCTGGCTTACACCTCTAGTTAGAATGTGCTACGTAAGAAACAAAAAAACACTACTTATACATATATATATATATATATATATTTGGAGCACGTATTTATTTTATGGGTACTCGGTTCATAAATTCAATTTAACTTTTTTCTTCTAAGAATCCATACTTTAAAAAGTACATAAAAGAGTTTTTTAGTATTTTGGTATTAGAATGGAGTGTTACATTTGGGATTATATTGATTGGAGTGTTACATTTTGAAAAAAAAATACACTAAAGAGTTTTTTTATGTATTACATTGAAATGTGTTATATTGGAGTGTTACTTTTAGAAGAAAAAAAAAATTACATTAAGGAGTTTTTAGAGTGTTACGTTGTTACGGTTGGGAAAAGTATACTAAAGAGTTCTTTTACCATATTACATTGGAGTGTTACGTTCTTATTCGTAATGTGTGATTTGTTTCAGAAAAAAAGAAAATCTAAAACCTTTATAGTGCGAATTGCCTAAATGTGTTTGGAGAAACACACTTTTGTCCCTAAACAATTAAACTCAAATGTGTAAGTGACTATTATTTTGTGTAATTTTCACTTAAATGGGAATTTTAGGTTCATAAGAAAAAAAAGAATAACTAAACAGTTCATAAAATCACATTTAGAAATTTATTGGTGCTTCACCTGTAAAATAAAACACAAACACAAACCAAAATAGAGAAATAAAAAAATAAGGAAAAAAGTGTTTTTTTTTATTATCTTATTTTAATCACAATGATTCATTATTTTTAATAATTCATAAGAGAGACTTTTGTAACATAACCAAAATTATTTATAATTATCACTACAAACATAAACACCATAACAAATTCATAATTGTTTTTAGAAGAGAATTGTGTATATAGTCTTTTTAAAGATAAATATTTTAATAAATAATAAAATTAAACAAGATAAAGGAGCCAAAATAAAATAAAATAATCAAAATGGAGAAATGAAAAAAAAAATAAAAAGATTTTTTGGGTAAGTAAAACAAAAAACCAAAAAAAAAAAAAATGAAGAAGATGCAACAGAGAAATAGCAGAAAAGATAAAAGCATAAATAATAATAATAATAATAATAAAGAGGCAATGATGATCTCTATGGTCGGAAAGAAAACCGAGGAAGGCATAAAGGGGTGAATTTTCCACAATACCCCTTAAAAAAAATAAATAAATAAACACACACAAATTGAGAAGATGGGAAATGGGAAAGTAAGAGACATGGTATGAACAGTAAATCATTGTAGTAAATGGCTCAATTCTAGTATTACATAGTAGAAAAAGGACTGGGCTTCCCATCCGCTCGTGATTAGACAAGAGGGTATTGTTGAATTCGTGGGATCCATCACAGGTCTCGTTTCAATAATCCAAACCATTTAATATATAGAATTCGTCAAGTACTGTATGCTTGTAAAAAAATCACGTTAATCGGATATCGATAGCTATATCATCAAATCAGATTTCTGTCAAACGTTTATTTTTTCACCATTCATTTTTTTTATACAAAACTAAATTGATCACGTAGCTATCGATATCTAATCAACATAATTTTTTAACAAGCATATAGTACTGAACAAGTTCTACACACGGTTCAAAGTATCGAAATGGGACCCGTGGTAGACCGCCACGGGCCCAACAGTACCCTCTAGTCCGATCACAAATTGGAAGGAAACGAGGCCCTTGAAAAAAGAAGTGACCATATGTAGGGGTGGAAATTTGCTTGACCTGGCCCATCCGGGCTCGGGCCGGCCCATATCGGGCCTCGCACGCTCCTGCCAAAATTTGGATCAGTCCAAGTCGGCCTAAGGGCCAGAAAATTAGGCCCAGGCCTAGGCCCTAGCTTACGGGCTATTCAGGCCTCGGGTTGGGTCGGTGGGCCTAGGCTTGGGATTGGTGTAACATCCTGAAATAAATGCAGTCTGGCATCCAAAAAAATAAGTAAATAACAATATGAATCAGAATATAATGTCCTTTTATTACATGAGATTCAATTGTACAAAAAGGTGACACATGCAATATACATTCATAAATAGTGCATTCTGAATCCACATCATGTGTTACGAATCAGTAAAAAGAGAAAAAAGCTAAACAGATAATGATATTTCCTAAAGGCTTACATTTTTCCAAGCCAAGGCTTGGGTACATCAAAGTGAGTTCTAAGCTCAATACAAATAAAGACCTAGGGTTGCACAAAAGTGAATACAAAATAACAAAACTGAGTCTTCAGCTCCACAGTTCTTCCAAGCTAAGTCCTTGGTGAAAGCATATCACTAGTACCTGAAAATGGTTTACCCCAAATACGGTGAGCAAAAGCCCAGTAGAAATAATTTAACACAATATATGAATCTTAACAAAGATATAAAGGTGAAATGCATATGCAATACCCATGTCAAAACGGTTTACATTTCTTTCTCAAGATCATGCCATGCTTTATTTATATCACAATTCTCAAATCATTTTCTCTACCATAGAGAACAAAAAGGAATTCTCCAACTGGTACAACCTTTCATGGATATTTCATCCGTTGGAAACCGTCAAACGGAACCCATGTAAACGTAATCTATACAAGCAATACTATTTCCATTTTAAGGGTAATTTGTTTACGGGAATCGGCACTGATGTATTCTCGCGTTTTTCGGGACTTTCACCCTGGACATACAGGCCAACTTAATTTGGTGATACACACCTCTTTCCAACATTCACCCATTTTCCTCAAAATCATATACATTTATAATGTATTAAATGAGCAACAAATGTTCAACGCATATGGATGAGAAATTAGTTTCAATTCACTTAATCCTCATGCAATTTCTACAACAATCATAGCCATCCTCCACCGATAGCCTAAAACAGATATTTCTAAAAAGATATAAAATCTCCAATATAGATAAACTTTTCAAAATTTTAGATGCGAGTGATAATACATATCCAATTCCACAATCCATATCAATATCCATCTAATTTCACATTTCCAACATCAATTCTATTTATTTATACAAAATAAATATTTGGGCCATTTAAGGCAAAATCCATTTTCTTCTAAAATCCAACCCAATGGTCAAAATCAACAATTTGTTCACAACTCAATCTCATTTCCACTTCCACAACCATTTTCCATACAACCATTTGAAAACCTCTCTTTTGATTTTAAACCAAAACCCTAGGTTTGTTCACAATCCTCAAAAACCACAAGATTGTTTATGAAAAACAAATAGTTAAGTTAAAAATCATAAAAAAGTGTAGAGAATCCCTATCTCGAAGTTAGAAGAGAGCGGAGAAACCTCAAGGAAGCCAAAATCTAACTCTATTCGGATGAAACCAAAGCTCTAGGTGAGCTCTACCTTTTTAACAAAGAGAGTAAGGTGGAGAAATGGATAGATCTTGGTGTATTTGTATAGAGAGAGAGAGAGAGTAAGTCCTAGAGGGAGAAGGTCTCAACTTTAGGGTTTTGAAATGTTTAGAGAGAGAAAGAGATGAAAAAGTGATGTAAAAAAGGACTTTTACAAACTAATATATGCATAGTCCGCTCGAGCGCAAGAAGTGTCGCTCGAGCATTCAGACACAAAAAGTTGTTCTGCTCGAGCGCAAGAAGTGACGCTCGAACGTAGATTACACACTCTCAGTAGTTTTGCAGATAGTAGACCAACACTCGAGCTCAAGAAAGGCCACTCAAGCCGAGACCACTCGAGTGCAAGAATCACCACTCGAGTGTAGAATACACTCTCCTAGTAGTTTTGCAGACCTACAAAAGTACTGAGAATTCACAAAGCCCGCTCGAGCGCAAGAAGTGATGCTTAAGCGGAGAAGTAAAATTCTTGGCAACAAAAGTTTGAAAACCAAGCTACCAACCTGTTCCAAACGCAACCTATGCAACCCAGTAGCCAAACTCAATGAGGGAAAAAAGGAATAAGACAAGAACAACAATACAGAAGCACGAAACTCGAGTCCAGAATATCAAATGGGTCTGGTCTAAAACCAGAATTGCTACAATCTCCCCCATAAGGAATTTCATCCCTGAAATTACAGTTTAAACTTTAGAACCATGTTTGCACCAATTACAACAATGATAATCAATCAATTCCAATACTATGACCCATCCACTGGTCATTCATTCTCATCAATATGATAAACAAGTTCTCAATACTGAATATACAATTCATATTTCCGAAACATATACAATGTTTAAATTTAGTTAACATAACGAAAGTTTCAATATATGCTCGAATATTAACAAATAGGTCTGGATGCTTCTCACGGACTTCCAACTCACATTCCCAAGTTGCCTTCTCAACTCCACGATGTTGCCACAATACTTTAACCAAGGGAATTGTCTTGCCTCGTAAGACTTGGTCTCAAGTATCCAAGATTCTTATCGGTCTCTTCTCATATGAGGCATCATCATCTACCTCTAAGTCGGTCCAATCTAACACGTGCGATGGATCTGGCTCATACTTCCGAAGTATACAAATATGAAACACATCATGAACCCTAAAAAGCTGTGGCGGCAAAGCCAAACAATAGGCTACTTCTCCAATCTGCTCAAGGATCTCAAAAGGTCCAATAAATCTAGAGGACAACTTCCCACTCTTCCTAAACCTCATCGAACCCCGCCTAGGGGATATCTTCAAGAAAACATGATCTCCTACCTCAAAAGACAAAGGTCTCCATCTACGATTGGCATAACTTTTCTGGCGACTATGGGCCGTAACCAACGTCTTATGGATATGTGCAACTTTCTCCGTCATTTTTCGAACTAACTTTCGACCCAACATTGGTGTATCACCCATCTCGGCCCAACACATAGGGAATCTACACAGTCGGCCATAGAAGGCCTAAAACGGTGCGATGCTCATACTCGACTAGAGGCTATTATTATAGGCAAACTCCACTAAGAGTAAGTGCCTCTCCGTGACCCCTTAAAGTCAAGAACACAACCCCAAAGTATATCCTCAAGGATCTGAATAGTATGCTCAGATTGCCCGTCAATCTGAGAATGATATGTAGTGCTAAAAAAGTCAATCTCGTGCCCAAGGCACTCTGTAGGCTTTGCCACAATCGAGCCATAAACGCAGATCTCTATCCGAAATAATCGTCACTAGGACCCCGTGCAACCTCACTATGTCTTTAATATAAAGGTCGGCAAGATAATCTATCGAGTCACTCACGTCCATAGGTAAAAAGTGCGTCGACTTGGTTAACCAGTCAACTACCACCCAAACCGCATTACTATCTTGTTGAGTCCTAGGAAGACCTACAATAAAATCCATCGTGACATGCGCTCACTTCAATTCAGCTATAGGTAAGGGTTGTAACAAACTCGCTGGCCTCTGATGTTCGGCCTTTACTTGTTGACAACTAATGCACCTCGATACACACACGGCTACGTCCTTCTTCATCTCCCTCCACCAAAACTGGAGACTAAGGTTGTGATACATCTTTGTGCCTTCCGGATGCACCGCAAGGCATGAATGGTAAAACTCTCGGAGCACTTCCACTTGACAAGACTCCGACGCAAAAAGGTGGCCACGGTACCTAACACTCGAGTTGGGATACACATTCAAGCCTTTCTCTACTTTCTCGTTGAAGATCTTCTCCCGAAGGGATTCTACCTCAAGATCGTCTCCCTGTGCTTCTATCACTCGGTTCACAAATGCGGGTTGTGCAACTGCCGAAAACAAGGTTTCCGACTCAACGGACTCGCCAAGATGCAAGTCAAACTCCCCAATAGCACCCAACATCTCCCATTCCCGGATGGCAATACAAGCTAAATCGGTAATAGATTTCCTACTCAAGGCATCGGCCACAACATTAGCTTTCCCCGGATGATAATGTAACTCAAAATCATAAACTTTTATAAACTTCATCCACCTCCTCTGCCTCAGGTTCAAGTCCTTCTGTGTAAACAGATATTTCAAACTTTTGTGATCAAAAAACACCTCAAACATCTCACCATACAAATAATGCCTCCAAATCTTCAAGGCAAAGATCACCGCCGCTAACTCTAGGTCATGAGTAGGGTAGTTCCTCTCATGTGTTTTCAACTGTTGCGAGCCATAAACTACTACCTTCCCCTCTTGCATCAATACACAATCCAAACCTTCCTGTGAAGCATCACAATACACTGAATAGCCCAAATCCCTCTCCGGAATAATCAATACTGGAGTAGTAATAAGTCTAACTTTAAGCTTTTGAAAAGACTTCTCACAAGTCTCGCTCCACACGAACTTAATTCCTTTCATCTTTAGTCTAGTTAACGGTGAAGCTAATCTAGAGAAATCTTTCACAAACCGATGCTAATACCCAGCCAACTCCAAGAAACTACAGATCTCAAAAGCATTCTTAGGTTGTTCCTAATCTTGCACTGCCTCTATCTTGGATGAATCTATAGTAACCCCTTCCCCAGATACCACATGGCCTAAGAACTTAACCTCTCTCAACCAGAATTCACATTTCCCAAACTTAGCATACAGTTTGTGGGCTCTACGCAACTCAAGCACCACTTGTAAATGTTGCTCGTGCTCCTCCTCGGAGGGTGAGTAAATCAAGATGTTGTCCAGAAAGACGACTACAAAGTGGTCTAGGAACTCACAAAAAATTCAATTCATCAAATCCATAAACACGGCTAGTGCATTGGTTAGCCCAAAAAGCATCACTAGGTACTCATAATTGCATATCGCGTACGAAATGCCATTTTCTGGATATCCTCCTCCCTTATCCTCAACTGGTGATAACCCGATCTCAGGTCTATCTTAGAAAAGCAATAAGACTCCCTCAACTGTTCAAACAAATCATCTATACGAGGCATTGGGTACTTGTTCTTAACAGTTACCTGATTCAATTTCCAGTAATCAATACAAAGTTGCAATCCACTATCCTTCTTTTTGGCAAAGAGGGCCGGTGCTCCTCAAGGTGAAGTACTAGGGTAGATAAAACCCTTATCTAGCAGCTCTTGGAGTTGAATCTTCAACTCACTCAACTTGGCGGGTGCAAATATATATGGTGCCATAGAAATCGGTGCCGTGCCAAGCACTAAATCAATTGAGAAATCAATCTTGTGGTGAGGTGGTAAACTAGTAAGGTCCTCAGGAAAAAGATCCGGGTATTCACAAACTACCATTGGCAATTCAACTCGGACCTCGTCACACTCACTACCCATGAAGTTTGCAAGGAGACAACTAAGCTCACTTCGCCCACGTGGATCATACACCGGTGATAAAACTTTATCGGCTCTGTCCCCTATGAAATAAAAGCAATTACCGCTAAAGGTACATACAGTAACCCTCTGACGGTAACAATATATGACAGCTTGATACGATGACATCTAGTCCATACCCAAAATAGCCTCAAAACTAGACATGTCAATCAACATAAATGCAAAAAGAAGTCGGCAACCAACAACCTCTATGTCACAACCCTGATACCCCTGCTATAAAACAATCTCACCACCAATAAGTGACTCTACACTGAGAGGAGATGTTAACCGAGCCAACTCTAACCCCAAAGCTGATGTAAATGCAGACGAGATAAATGAATGGAATGCACCCGCATCAATCAACACATTAGCAACGAAGTTGCATAACAAGCAAGCATCTCTCACTATCGAAGGTGCTGGTACTAGGTCTGCGTGGAGTATAAGCCTGATGCACTGATTGAGCCGAAGAAACTCCTTGATTGTCCTTCGAGGCCTGTGCTAACTATGCAGGTTGGTAGCTTGGTGTTTGCCTCGAACCAGACGCACCAGGTGTGCCGCCCAACTGAGGGCAAAATCTCTTCATGTGACCTGCTTGCCCACACTGATAACAAGTGAACGAATGCCCTCTCCCCTGGCTCTGGTTCTAAAAATAAGCCGCAAACGGTGCAGATCGCTGCCCTCCTCCCCTCTGCAGGCAAGCTGGAGAATTGTGGCCTAACTGGCCACACTTAAAGTAGGTGAAATCTTCTTGACCACCTCTCCTAAGGCCGGAACTCGGTACTGGAAAAATGGAACTCGATTGAGCTCCTTGGGACTACTATGGGTTAGAACCCCTCTACTTCTTGTTGTCCCCTTGAACATCCTGACTCCTCGTAGAACCACTCATCTGCTCCTCCTCTATCTTGTCTCAAGATAAGTCGCTGCCTCCACAAGGCGTCCATAATCTCTAATCATTGACCCGACCACTTTGAATATGAGTCCGGTCCTCAATTTCTTCTTGAACACTGAACAACAGCGCTCTTTAGTCGCCACAAGTTCCTGTACAAACCTCGACAGACTAGTAAATGCGGCCTCAAACTCAGCCACCGGTGTGCTCAATTGCTTGAGCTGAGAAAACTGGTCCCTCAACTTCTCCCTAACAGTGGGAGGTAAGAACTTGTCCTGGAAGGTGTTGCCAACGGCCTTCCAAGACACTCTAATGCGCCCTCGTTCATACTTCCACCATTGACCTGTATCTCCCTTCAGCTGGAAAGATGCTAGGGCCACTCTCTGTCCATCGTCCTTGATGCCAAGCATCTCAAACGTCTTCACTATCTATTCTAGCCACTCATCCGCCTTCAGTGGCTCCTTGGGATCACCCAAAAACTCATCCAGATTCGACCAGAAAAACTCTCACTTCAAGAATAACGGCCCTGCCTCAGCTACTTGGGCCTGGACTTGATTCTCAACTCTGAGAATGTCCATGGATTCCCGCAATGTTCTGCCCATTTCGTAGGCTAAGGCGTCTATGGCTTGCTTACCAACTAGTTCGGCCACATTAGTCTGACTAACCCCTTATTCTTCCGCCAGAATCTCATTCGGTAAAGGCATCTCATGCCTCTTAGGCCTACCACGCCTACCACCACCACATCCACGTCCTGATATCCTAATGAAGGTAACAAAAGGGATTAGCACATTTACAAATGTACTGAACCTAACTCACTCGCCTCCTAATGCGGTAGACAACAGTAATTCACTCCACATAAGCATATAGTCACACAAACACATACGAATTTCCTTCATAGATAATAACCATCCTGAGGCATTGCCAGAGTTCCAATTGGAAACAACAGTGATCAAATGATCTTCTAATAGGACTTCTAGAAACCCGTAGACACAATCAATATCTTAGGAATTAAATTCATATGAGCATGTTATCACGTAAACAAACTATACATACAAACATCTCTGCTAAGCGAGACAAACCCATTGTGGTAATAACCGCTTCCTACGTACCCAAAGTATTCAAGCCTGGTACGCTCTAATACCAAGTTGTAATGCCCTGAAATAAATGCAGTATGCCATCCAAAACAATAAGTAAATAACAATATGAATCAGAGTATAATGTCCTTCTATTACATGAGATTCGATTGTACAAAAGCGTGACACATGCGATATACATTCATAAATAGTGCATCCTGAATCTACAGCACGTGTTATGAATCAATAAAAAGAGATAAAAGCTAGATAGATAATCATGTGCCCTAAAGCCTTACATCTTTCCAAGCCAAGGCTTGGGCACATCAAAGTGAGTCCTAAACTCAATACAAATAAAGCCCTAGGCTTGTACAAAAGTGAATACAAGATAACAAAACAGAGCCTTTAGCTCTACAGTCCATCCAAGCTATGTCCTTAGTGGAGGCATATCATTAGCACCTGAAAATGATTTTCTCCAATTAGAGTGAGCCAAAGCCCAGTAGAAATAATCTAACACAATATATGAATCTTAACAAAGATATCAGGGTGAAATGCAATGCCATGCTCAATTTCATATCAGGGTGAAATGAAATGCAATGCCATGCCCATGTCAAAACGGTTTATATTTCTTTCTCAAAATCATGCCATGCTCAATTTATATCACAATTCTCCAATCACGTTCTCTATCATAGGGAACAAGGGGAAATTCTCCAATTGGTACAACCTTTCACGGATATTTCGTCTGTAGAAAACTGTCAAATGGAACCCATGTAAACGTAGTCTATACAAGCAATACTATTGCCATTTTACAGATATGTCGTCTGCGGGAATCGGCACCCATGTATACGTACATTTTTCGGGACTTTCACCCTAGACACACAGGCCATCTTAATTTGGTGATACACACCTCTTTCAAACACTCACCCATTTTTCTCAAAATTATATACATTTACAATGTAATAAATGAGCAACAAATGTTCAACACATATGGATGAGAAATTAGTTTCAATTCACCTAATCCTTATGCAATATCTACAACAATCATAGTTATCCTACACCGATAGCCCAAAACAAATATTTCTAAACAAATGTAAAATCTTCAATATAGATAAACTTTCCAAAATTTAAGATACGAGTGCGGACTCGCCTTTTTCCGCGCCATCGCCTTTCGAAAAGGGTTTGAAAAGAAAGTCTCACAGTTCGGACTCTACCTGTGGTTCTGAATCTAGTCTCACAAAGTGCAATGTGAAACTGATAATCACCAAAGAGTCCACATCCGGCAAATCGTTTTGGAAAATCGATTTTCAATCAAATAATGCCAAATATTAGACTGTTTTTCCAGATCGCCACCTAAATATTTTATTTTAGAAAAATTTAGGAAACCCTGACTCATGCCAAAGGCCACGTGTCGGTCATCACCAAAGTTGCCTTGGCTCGGGAACTTAGGTACAAGAGAGGAAGGTCCTGAAATGAGCACCCCCGCTCGCCCGATCAAAGATCGGCCTCTACTAAGCATGATATGTTGTTTTATAAACCTCATGTGTTCTTATTGTTGTTATTAAACTAGCTTTACTATGTGATGCACACAAGCAAGTATAGACTAGTCGCAAGACTTGGAACAATTCAATTCGTGTTTATTTGCAAAAATAGTTTGAATTCGCCATCCCAAAGTGGGCTTAGAAATGTGGATTTGCCACCTCAAGTGGGCTTAAAACATGATTTGCCAAAACAAAGTGGGCTTAAAACTCATATTCGTTGAATTGTTTCAATTCAAGCAACAAAGCCTTCATCCACAGGCACTCATGCAGTTTAGCAAACAAGCACATAGCCTACTGGTAAGCATGTGAAACATGGCAATACTCACACTCATGCAAGTATGCTAAAGCATAAAACTTACCGAGTACTCCAAGCCAAAAAAAAAAAAAAACTAGTTAGAAATAATGCATGATCCTAACTGTGCAAGATGCCTAATGCAACACATGCAATAATGCAACTAGTAGGCTCGGCTACCTAATCATAGTATTTGCAACACTTTGATAGCATGCTTCAAAACACGTATTCAAAGAAGTATTGAAATTGCAATGCACTTTGAATGATGCACCGAGCCTCGGTGCATGCAAGACAAATGAATGAATGCAAACATGCATGCATAAGGTATGCTAATTGAAACATGATCCCTAATCTAGCCATCAAAAGTGGATAAATAAAAGAGAGAAAGACGTGGGGTTGGAAGACATGCACACACGCACGTACACTTATTAGAACATTATGCCCTCGTGAAGGAGGGTCCGAATGGATAAGCTAACTAGCTATGCTAATTAAGCAAACTATTACGAACCAAAACTAATTAACTATTCTAGTTAACTAATTATTACAAACCGAATTGAATAACTAGCTATGCTAAGCTAAGTAAAGCAATTAAACTAATCAACTAACTAAGCTAATTAAATAATTACAACACTTGAATGAATGAATTAGTTACTACTAACTAATTAAACAAAGCAAGTAAATGGCCTCGAGGGCGAGGGACGCATGCATCCTCGAATCCTCCTCCCGAAAATGCCACCGCCTTGCCTTTGCAGCCTCTGTTTGCACTTATTTGAACACCAACAGCGCGGCCAACTTCCAGAACACCTCTACTCCAACTCAGGAACACACTTGTACAAAAATTCATTTATGGCCGGTGGGCTACCAATGGTGGCTGTCGGCTACCATTGGTGGCCGGTCGGCCACTCCTTCCCTGAGCTTCTTTTTTTGCTGCAACAGAGAGCAAATAGAGGCAAAGTAGTGTATTCTCAAGGAGTGTATGTACTGCTACTCTCCTTATCATTACACAAGCTCAAAGGAGTGTAAGTCTTGGCTCTCAAGCCATCAACCAAGCATTTTCATGCAAAATGGCCAAAGAACCAAGCTTATACGAGCTTAATGAGTGCAAAACATGACTCAACAAAACCACAACCCTATCATGTATGATCAAGGGTGATGGTGACCAAGGAAAGTGACACGTTTCATCACTTTGAGTATGAAACGTCCCATTTTTCTCGTGTTTGAATTAACGTCCGATCCGAACACATGCTATGCAACACAAAAGATGCTTTATATTGCCTCTTTTACTTGTTCATTTTTATTTACTCATTTTGGCTTACCAATCCATTCTTTAATTGATTAGTCCAAAAGGTGAGTGTTCTCTAATGGAAAGAGGGCTTAAACCACAAGTGTCTTGAGCATGAAACAGTCCTCATGCCGTTGGTTACTAGGAACCCTCAAAAGAGGTTTAAAACCCTTAAGCACGAGTGTCTCAATTTCACACTCAAGCCAACAAGGGGTTCAAAGCCACTTTCAAAACAAATGAAAGAGTGAAGAATAGATGAAGATTGTAGAGATTTCAGTGATGAAATGGAGTGCAAAAAGACACTAAAACATGCAAGCAACTCATGCAAATCATGTTAAAAAAGCCTAAAACATTAAGCTAGTGAAGCCTCTTTACACTACGACCATGCAATACAAGCCTCAAAGGACCAAACCAGCTTAAAACAGAGCTAAAACCAGTCAAAGCAGTAGCAAAAACATGTTGAGATTAAGGTACAAAATGCTAGAAAATCATGCTTACATGTTAAGCTATCTAGGCTTGCAAACAAGACACAAGGAGGGGAGATTACCCCCCTCCAATTTTGGACTTCAAAACCAAGTTTTTACCACTGAAATAACTCTGAATTTCAGTGGTTTAAAGGGCCAAAATGTTTGGTGTGAATATGCTAAAAGATGGTACAAAAGCTTAAACAATAAAGCAACAAGAAGGGTGAACTACCTCTTTACACAAAATGACCTCAAACCATCATGTTAAGGCTAAAAAATCAGAGTTTTTTGTAGTTGAAAATCAGGCCAAAAAAGTATAAAAAATGGAAAAACAAGTAGTTAAAACAAAGCCTAGAAGGTAAGTCTTATACCTCTTGAAACACAGCACAAAACAGCCACAATTTTAGGCTCAAACCTCCTTCAAAGAGCTCAAACTAAGCTCCAATGTACCTCAGCTCCAAGGTGGTCAAGTTTGGTTAAGAGTTAGTGTGCAAAGGTGTAGAGAAAACTAACTACAAAGCACAAAACAAGAAGAGAGAGAGAGAGAGAGAGAATATTCTAGAGAGAGAGAGAAAATTTTGATTCAAAATGTCTCACCCTCCAAAATGGGGAGGACACCCCCTATATATAGAAAATCAAGATTAAAGCTTGCATTCATCCCTCCATACACGTGTATGGAGATGAACTTTAGTGAACAACAGCTGGCACAGCTGGCAAACAAATATCTGAAAAAGGAGAAAAATGATCGTCGACCATTACCAGTGGCCGACCGGCCATCAATGTGGCCGACCGGCCACCACTGATGGCTGGTAGGCACAAGTCATGGCCGATGGACTGTGGGGATGGCCGACAGGCCACCCTCCCCTCCAGACTTGAAATAATAACCTCTTGGTCCTCAACCAAGCACAAAACAGACAAGTTTAGAGGTTCAAAGGCAAGGCGCTCGGCCGAGAACTTTAGGCACTCAAAACAAACACAAGCATGCAAAACCATCGAGTGTTCAAACGATGACATCCAAGTCTTGAGGACGGTCAAAAATGGTGTGTCTATAGTTGCCCCTCTTTGACAGAACTCAAAAGTCATGAAATGAGGGGAGTGAATGTCAATACCCAGAGACGACCTATTTTTGACAAGGCCGAAGACTTGGACAAACAAGAATGCAAAACGAAGAATGGTTGCACCTATAGGCTGCCGATGTATCCCTTTGCAAGGAATCAAATGATATGCACGATGCAGAGCATAACTTATGATCATGCAATGAGGCTATAATGAAACATCTAGATGCCAATGTCATGCAAAGAAATGCTACAGCAAACTCATACATAAGCAAGTAAACCTAAACCAAACCACATTTCATGCAGAAAGGATGTAAGAAAATTATACAGGCTTAACTACGTATCACGCAGGAAAGGCAAAGAACAGCACAACCCTTGGGCGCACCTGAGGCGTGAAACAAGATCCTAATGCGTGGCACACGCAAGGAGAGAGATGGTGTGAACTCAGGGACACACCCTAATATTCTGACCCAAAGAGAACAGTGATAAATATTGAAACACGTCCAAATATTATGTAACCAAAACAAAGAGTGGTATAAGCATCGGAACCCGTCCGAATGCTTCTAACCAAAGCATCCTAACACGTCGCACGCAAGAGGAGAAGGGAGTGTGAAAACACTGAAGGGTGGTATAAACATCGGAGCACGTCCCAATGTTTCTAACCAAAACAAAGTGGTACAAGTATCGGAACACGTTCCAAACGTTTCTAACCGGATGGGTGGTATAAACATCGGAACACGTCCCAAAGTTTCTAACCCAAGCAAGGTGGTATAAGCATCAGAACACGTTCGATGTGCTTCTAACTGGGGAGGGGGTGGTATAAACATCGAAACACGTCCTAATGTTTCCAACTAAAGCAAGGTTGTGGTGTAAACACTGGGCGTACCTGAGTGTTTCTAACCAACAAAGGAGTGGTGTAAACACTGGGCGTACCCGAATGTTTCTAACCAACAAGGAATGGTGTAAACACCGGGCGTACTTGAGTGTTTCTAACCAACAAGGTGTGGTGTAAACAACGGGCATACCCGAATGTTTCTAACCAAAACAGGGAGTGGTGTAAACATCGGGCATACTCGAGTGTTTCTAACCAGCAAGGGTGTTCAAGGAGCAGGAATGATGTTACCTGGAGTTCCTTTGAATATCATATGGTTGCACTAGCTTTGAATGAACCGTACATACAATATCGTGCCTGCATAAGAAAGAAACTCGACAAGCATAACATATTAATGGTGCATGTTCTGTGCACAATTGCAATGATGTTAAGGCATGTTCTATGCAAATGTATTTGGAAGCATGTTCTGTGCACGATTAACGGCATGTTCTATATACCAAATGCATGTTCCATGCGAACGTAAGAAACACATATTCTATGCAAGTGTGAGAAGTGTATATTCTATGCAAATGTGGCAAATGCATGTTCTATGCGAAATAACAACAATGCACATTCTATGCAAGATTAGTGAATGCATGTTCCATGCGAGACACCAAATGCATGTTCCATGCTAGACTGACAAATGCATGTTCCATGCTAGTCGAATAACCATGACACACCGTTAGAGACATGTTTTTATACATAACATGCAAGAAACAAAACAAAAACATATTCTATGCAATGAAAACTGGAGCATGTTCTATGCAACACCGAAATGCATATTCATGCAACAGTACAAAATGCATGTTTAATGTACTAAAATACAAAATGCGTGACGCACGCCTTACATATACGACGAAAATGCTCTAATGTAACATGTTCAAAAAGCAACTCTTCGATCGTGCGATACTCTTCGTCCAATAAGAAGCAAACAAGGGTCACCAAGAACACAGTTTAAGTCTCTGTGAAGAGAACCCAGGCTCAACAGTAACTTTTCTTTGCACCTCTCAGGAAATAGGGACCAAATCAATGGGAAAACAGCAAAATAGGGACATTGGGGACTGGAAGACCACCAGGGAGGGGTGCCGGCCACCCATCGGCCACTCCTAGGCACCATCGACCACAAGAGGAAGCTATCGGCCACTAGCGGTGGCCGGTCGGCCATAAATGGTGGCTGTCGGCTACCAATGGCAGATTCGAGGCAAAATGGGGAATTCACCTTGGGTCTTTATATTTACACCCTCACACCTCATTTCCACACAACCCTAAGCCCGAAAATCATCCTCCTCCCTTTCTAGACCTTCATCCTCCTTAGATCCGAGCAATACACGCGTTTTCCAACACCCCATAAACACTTCCTTCGCTAAACCCTCGTAGTTTACTCTGTTTTAAACCGATTGAAAGTTGATTTCGGGACTCCATCCTTTTTCTTCCATTTTCTTGGATTCAGTGCCCCTTCCCGGACTCTATCCTTTTCTTCCATTTTCTTCTTCTGAGAGTTGACTTTTGTTGACTTTTGGCATTCCCCGCCCATTTTCCACATTTTCGACCACTTTCTCATCTTCCCTTGAGATGGCGGACGGCATCCAACACGACGGAGCTTCTCCAAAGATGGAGGTGGATCTGAAGTTTGAGCTACTGCCACTCAGCCCTCGACCTTTTGACCTGACGACGTACCATCCCGAGATACACGTGCTACCGCCCGATAACATTCGTCAATTCAGGGGGTTTGCACGAGGCACACTGGAGGATCTCTTACTGCATGAGCCAGAGTCACATTTATCTCATGGCGCCTCCGAGGTATACACTGCATTCTTGTATTTTCTCAATATATCTTGCATTGCTTGTCCAATCACACTTTTGCACTGTATTACTTACATTACATTTTATTTGTTTGTCCTGATCATAGGGGGATTCACGCGCCATCAGAGGATACGGGACCACCTCCGCGAAGGAGTGGTACATGGAGTTCCTTGATGACGTTCGCCATATCATCGACGAGGCAGGCTTCGGCTCACTCTACATGGAGCTCTCACGCCTCATAAGGAGCCAGCCCTTATTGGGTGCCTTAGTAGAGAGGTGGCGGGATACCACCGATTCCATTCACTTCTCTACCGCAGGGGAGATGACGATGACTTCCTTCGACTTCTCTATGCTCACCTGCATAGAGGTGGGAGGTCATCCGATTCCTTATGATACTGATATGGGCGAGTGGGAGGCGGCTCAGATTTAACTGCTGGGGATTCGCCCACCTATCTCCCGATCGAGGATGGTTCGATACTCCTGGTTCAGAGACCACTATAGACGGACGACACCAGCGACTCGAGAGGAGACCGAGCAGTATGCCCTAGGTTTCCTGATGTTCATGTTTGGCACTACCCTGTTCGCTGACCGGGCGAACACCGTCGGGCTATACCTCATGAGTGCCCTGGTGGACCTGTCTCATGTCTGACTCTACGATTGAGGCAGCGCTAGCTTGGCCACCTTATACGGGTACATGAGCTCGACCTCCCGTAGGAGCGGACATCTGATAGGAGACTTTTTGGAGGGCCTGGGAGGTATGGCTTACTTCTCTGTTTTGCGTTTCCTGTTATGCTTTCTGCTTAGCATTCTCTGTACACTGCACACACTGTATATTGTACATACATAATCTACTTTCTATTTTGCACACTCTGTACACTGCACACACTATACACCGTATATACACAATCTGCTTTCTGCTTTGCATACATTTGTCTATTGTATACTCACTGTTGCCCTTTCACTTTCTGCAACAATGGGTATACGCCTACTTTCCGAGACTTGCCCCAAAGCCAGAGGTGGAGATGCCACCTGTTATGCCATACTCTCACCGGTACGACGGGAGATGCCAGTGGAGGTCCCGGGAGTCCTTCCCCTTCTTCCGTCGATATTTCGATACTGTGACTGCGGCTGAGGTAACTCAAGCTTCTCTGTTATTTCCGTTTTCCTTCAATTCTGACTCATACTGCAATATCTGATGACAGCTAATAATCTGCACATTGTCTATTTACAGATCACTTCGCAGCCCTGGGTGACGATGCCTGAGGGAGTCAGGGATCAGTTCGCTGGTGCCCGAGAGACTTCCCGTTTCCGGCTTCTGCTCGAGGGCCCAGTTTGTTGGGCATGGTTCTTAGGGGAGCGGTTCTTGCGCCAGACCATCAGCTTGCCCAAGCCGGTAGTTCTGATGCCGCCTCCGACATATATGAGAGCCACAGAGAAATACACTTTCCAGGAGATGATTGATTTCACCCGAGGTTGGGATGTCGACTTCTTCCGAGTTGCGGGTGATTACACAGCCTTCATCTAGACATGCCTCATGCCACCTTTGACTGGCGCTCGTGGAGGTGAAAGAGCAAGGGCTCTAACTGCGGGAGAGAGAGGCAGAGCGGCCGGGGCGACCAGGACCCAGGGTAGGAGAGGTTATGGGGCGAGACAGAGGACTGGGTGGCCAAAGCTGCCTACCACACTCACCTATCGGCGACATACAGGGGAGGCTTGCCAGATTCCCATTGAGCCCGCACCAGTCGGGCATAAGCTTGTTGGGGTTCGAGGCCCGACTCTAGTATGTACCATACTTTGCATCTTGCATATTTACTTCATTTCAATCATGCTTTATAGAACACTAATCCTCTCAATGCACTTGTAGGCACCCATAGAGTACACCGAGTAGGCCCTCGAGCTAGTGGCTTCCCTGATGGAGATGGTGTAGAGGAGCATGAACCTGCTCAGCCTCTACAAGATTCCGGTAATTTCCTTCAGTTTGCACTTCATGTCATCAAACTTCCTGCCGCTACATCAGCATTTCAAACATAATTTGTTCCACACAGCACTGATCTGACACACTGCACTCAAACACTGCATTCGAACACTGCTCTCAAATGCTACTTTCAAACACTGCATTCAAATACTACACTCAAACACTGCATTCGATACTGCACTCAAACACCGCATTTGATATACACCACGACTGATGTATTTGACAAACTGCCTTTTTCAGATCCCAAGCACATTGGACGTTCCAGCGGGAGCTGCAACAGGACTATCAGCACCTTCTCTAGCAGTAGGGAGAGAGAGACGGGAGGCTCCGGCTCTCAGCCGAGGCAGAGCTAGGGGCACCCGTGACAAGAGTGGCCCTTCAGAGCTCGTTCTGGACGATGATGATGACAAAATGAGTGAGGATAAGGAGGCAGCGAGTCCACAGTCAGAGTCATCTCAGGACCGAGAGGGTGATGCTGGCTCAGATTCTGAGGGCAGGCATGATGCTGAGGCTGGTTCAACAGCTAGCTCAGACTCGAGGGCCTTCAACAGCGGGCCGATGGTGATAGCTCTGAGTCCATGCCCAGGAAGAGGACGAAAAGGGCCTCTCGATCCTGAGGTGGATGGCACCGATTTAGATGTTCTTTGCTGAGTCTTTTTTGATTTTTTTTCTTCTTTTTTTGCTAGTAGTGTTAGCACATTGTACAGTTTTAGTTTCTTAAAAAAATTGTACTCTTTTGTAAAAAGAAACCATGATTGGAATGAAAATCAGCTTTTTGATGAAAACGTGTTGTGTTTTACATTCTGGGCATCGCATTGCACCATTTTATACAAAAACGAGACTTGATGGAGTTTAAACATTGTACACTGTATTGGCAACTTCTTAATCAGGTAATGAACCGACCATCACATAACAAACAGAGTAAAACAACTCAATGAACAACTAATGCAACAACTCGATAAATAATGCAACAACTCGATAAGCAAAACAACATCAATATGACTCGATAAGAAACAATAAAACAACTCGATAAACAAAGAGAAACAACATAAAAAGTGACTCAACAAAACTCTTAAAACAATGCAGCAAAATGCACCAAGAGTAGAACAAAACACAAGTTCGCAGCACTCCTAACACATAGGAAAGCCATAGGAATTATGTTGGCTAGAGGCAAAGGTTGTCGGCCACCAAAAGTGGCTGTCGGCCACTAGCACTGGCCGATCGGCTACAAAAGTGGTCGGTCGGCCACCAACACTGGCGGGTCGGCCACTAGTGTAGGGAACCTCCAGATTGTTGCCACTTGTCTTCCACTTAGCACCTTATCTTCTGCAAAAGTTGGAACTTCGTAGTTTCTTCATTCCAGCTCTGTTTTTGCCACAAATGGAGCCATTCTTCACCAAAAAACTCTCAAATTGGATTGCAACTCTAGATGGCTCGGAAAAATGAATTTTTGGGGTTTCGAGATAAATGCACTATTTTCGCTAAGTTGTACCCCGCTGTATTTTCCGTTCCTTCATGTCGCGGCTAGGTGTTGAAACCCGGTCACGCATGTTTTTAACTTTTGAGGACAAGAGATATGCCCTACAATTGAAGAGCTCCAAGTTCTTATGTAATCCCGGCGTGATTAGGAAATCTTGCCCCGGTCCCGTTTTAGTCACATCCAGGCTTTTGGACGGATGTGTGGGCTCACTATACACGATGCTCGATCCTTGGTTCACAACGGAGAACTAGACATTCCCAGTCTTATTCACCGATTTTCGGATGCCAACGACCACGACAACCGTCTTTGGCAAGGTTTTCGACAGCATGCCCTTTGCTTGTGTATATTGGCTTATTTCTTACTTGCCCCTGGCTTTGGAGGGTCTAGCATGCGATTGATCGAAGTAGCCTAAGGCTTGAAAGAGAGCAAGAGCTGCATTGGCTTAGCATTGGCTGAGACTTTGATGGGCTTGGATGCCCTCCATAAGTGGGAGACGACCAAATTCGCAGGGAGTCCACTACTCTTGCAGGTACTATTTCCCACCCTTCTCATTTATGTTTCTCACATCACTCGGCCCTCAGGCTCTGTTTTTCTCTCAAAACATTTTCTCATTTTTTCTCTCCACATACACCTCTCTATTCTTTAATCTCTCTTATTTTTCATCCCTCCCCAAATATGGCTCATGGACAGGTTGAAAGTGGTGGACTCTTGCCTTGCATATTCAGCACGAGGCTATTTCTTTCACCAACGGCTAGTTGATTTCCCGAACAAGGGATGATGGTGCCACCGGATGTGTAACAGATCTGTTACTGACATTACATGGCGTTGCCCCTGGTTTGATCTGCCCGAGATGAGCTACAGCATGTCTCAACAACCTGGCATTCAGTTGATTGGCTTGACACACTGTGTCTTCTACTTTCCATTCTGACTCAGGCGTCAGTTCGGACACGACCAAACCTGCCCAGAAGAGGGGGTAGAGTACCCGACTTCATTTCCGATCCGAGGTTCACAACTAGCTCGATATCCCACTGTATGGAGGACAAGAGAACTTCTGGCTCCCGCTCCCAATTTCAGTTGCGCCCTTTCTAGCGTATGCATAGCTTGGCTTGAAGATGAGGTGCAAACTAAGCCTACTTTAGCATCCGCAGCTTCCATAGGCTCTGGGATGGGACGTAGGAACACCTGACTCATCTATGCCCCAAGTTTATTGCTTTGATCTAACTTTCAAGTTTTCCTTTTGAATGTAATAAAAAGTAACTTTGATTTGTATCAAGAGGTATAGAACTTTGCATTGAAATCAATGAAATTGAAGGTTGTGGGCACTGAAAATTTCCTTTTCGTCCAAAAATGGTCTTGTAACATGCTTGGGGGGTACCCGCGCACGTTAAACAATTCAGACTCCCGAGATCTCTTTGATCTTGTCTCACGAGTGCAATGTGAAACGTAGATGAGAGTCCAGATTTGGCAAGTTTTATTAAAAATCTATTTTATTGCAATTTTGTCAAAAATGGACTGCGTTATCAGATCTCAGAGTCGCCACCTAATATTTTGAGAAATTAGGAAACCCCTGACTCAGTGCTAAGGCCACTATTCGTCGTAACCAAGGATGCTTGGCTCGGAACCTTAGGTATGAGAGGGGAAGGTCAATAATGAGCACCCCCACTCACCCGATCAAAAGATCGGTCTCTACTAAACCATGATATGAATTTTATTTTCTTTATATGTTTATGTTCTGATTATTTTAGTAAATTCTAAAATTTACTATGTGAAGCATTCAAGTATAGACTAGTTTGCTCAAATTGGAACAATTCAACTTCATGTTTGTTTTTCGAAAGAGAAAAGATACGGATCATGAAAAAATTTTCATGAAACTGATCATGAAAAATTTATGGCTCTTGGATTACCTTGATTAGTGTGTGGTGTTTTATTTTAAGTATAATCCAGGGGTCATAAATCTTTCATGATTATTTTCATGAAAGTTTTTTCATGATACCTAGCATTGCTCTTTTCGAAAAGGGTTTGAATTTGCCACTTGAAAAAGTGGGCTTAAAGTTTGTGAATTTGTCACTGCAAAGTGGGCTTAAAACGTACATTTATTGAATTATTCCAATTCGAGCAACAAGCCTTCATCCACAGGCATTCATACAGTTATATCAAGTAAGCAAGTAGTCTCATGTTAGAATGCTAACACGTAGTAAGAAAAACACACACAAATAGGATGCTAAAGCATAAAAACTCACAGATTGAACGACGTCCCTCGAACAGCTACAAAACAAAATTAGTAAAATATGCATGATCTTATATACAGAATCCTAATGCAATTCACTCATGAGATGCACTAAAGATTCGGCTTCTAAAATATGGCATGTGAATCATCTCAATGACATGAGATAGTGCATAGAATCACAGAAGAATTGATTAAATCCACACATGTAAATTTAGTCGAATCTAAACGCATGAAATATAGATGCAAAATATGGATATACATGGCATGTCAAATATATACATATGTACAGTTAAGCAAAGCGAGTAAAAAATGGAATAAAAAAAAGCGAGATAGAAAATTATTATAACATTTTAAATATTACAAATATGAGAGAAATGACTAAAATGAAATCCCCACAGACACTCAGCCTAAAATAAAATAAAATAAAATCTTCAATCCAGCAGACCTGCACGCCTCAGCCATGTACTCATCTTCAATGGAGGGCCCCACCTGAACAGCATCACCTTGTCAATAAAAATAATTGCAGGCGCATTCTCTTTGGCAAGACGAAAGACTTCACGAACCATTCGAGGACCCTCACCCAAGTATTTCTGAACAAACACAGAGCCAACCACTCTTATGAAGGCTGCTGGCTTGTGATGAGCAACAGCCTTAGTAAGCATGGTCAACCATCTCCATGAACTGGCCAATCTTCATAGCCAAAGCTATATCAAAACCCAGCAACTCGGGCCAACACATGCACACCAAAACAAAAATCATTTGTCGGCGAGAGGAACCCATGAAGAACCACAGAACCCAACTTCATTTTATCCAGCGATAACCCCGAAGGACCGTGGTGAAACCCATAGATGGAGCACCGACCCAGCTTATCTCTCGTTATCAACTTTTCTCTCTCTAGAAAAGCAACTCGAACTCTACCAGAAACTGCAGCATCGGCCTTGGCAGAGCTGGTGGTGCTGCAGTGGAGACCGGAGGCAGTGGAGGAGAGCTTCGCGGTGGTGCTCCTGTTGCTTGCAACGAGTGTGCGTGAGACGAATGCGAAGAGGGTTACACCTGTGGGAAGAGAGAGAGAGTGTAGAGAGTGTGTCCGTGTGTGCTGTGTGTGTTGAGTGTATCAGTGTGTATGTGTGTTGAATCTGGTCCGTATGCCAACTGCCGAGCGAGATAGAGATGGGTGTAGTGTGTGTTTTGTGTCTGTGTATGGTGTGTGTGCTCTCTCTCTCTAAACCGTGTGTGTGTATGGTGTGTGTGCATGGCTGAGTGTGTGTTGTGTGTTCTGTGTGCGTGTGCATGGCTGAGCGTGTGTTGTCCGTGTGCATGGGTCTACCGTATGTGAGAAGATGAAGTTGGTGGTGTGTGTGTGTATGATAGGAGAGTGAATTGTGTATCAGTGTTGTGTGTGAATGGTGTATCAGTCGTGCGTGCTGTGTGTAGTAGTGTGTGTGCGCATGACCTCTCTCTCTCTCTCTCACCTTTCTCTTCCTAACCTCTCTCTCTCTCTACCGAACCCAGCAGCCCAAAACTCTCCCTCATGTGTGTCGGGTGTCTCTCTTGAACTCCAACCCAACTCCATGTTAGACTAAAAGCTTTTGAATGGTGTTTTCATTAATGAGGGAGAGAGAAGGACTTGTCAGCCATCTTCCCCCGAGAGCCCCCCGAGAGAGAGAGATAGACAGTTGTGTATCGTGTGTGTTGTCTGTGGTCTGTGTGTGAGTGGATCAGTGTGTCTGGGGCTAGTTGGCCTTGTGTGTTGTGTGAGTGGATCAGTGTGTGTCAATGGTGTGTGTGTGCTGGGTGTGTGCCCGTGTGCATGGGTCTGCCGTGTGTGAGAAGATGAAGTTGGTGGTGTGTGTGTGTATGAGAGGAGAGTGAGTTGTGTGGTGTGCTCAGATCAAGGGTGGTGTGAGTGTGCCGTGTGTGTGTGTGTTGGGTGTCTGTCCATCTCCCTCTAAACCGTGTGTGTGTGAATGGTGTGTTCGGGTGCCATGCTCTCTCTCTCCAAACCCGTGTGTATATCCCTCTCTTGTTTTGCCCCCCTCCCCCTGTTATGTTTATTTATGTTTATACTTCTCCACCCCAAGCCACTCATCATGCACACCACCCACCTACACCACTCTCTCTCTTATTTTATCACACAACTCACTCTAAAATAATCATTCTCTCACAAGCTTTTGGGTTTCCTAATTTCCCCAACACAGTCGTCAGAAATTGGAACATGTCCGGGGGTACTCGTGCGCGTTAAACAGTTCGGACCCTCGAGATCTCTTTGATCTAGTCTCACAAGTGTAATGTGAAACGTAGATGAGAGTCCAGATTTGGAAACTTTTATTGAAAATCTATTTTATTGCAATTTTGTCAAAAATGGACTGCGTCATCAGATCTCAGAGTCGCCACCTAATATTTTGAGAAATTAGGAAACACATGACTCGTGACAAGGCCACTGTTCGTCGTAACCAAGGATGCTTGGTTTGGAACCTTAGGTATGAGAGGGAAATGTCAATAATGAGCACTCCCACTCACTCGATCAAAGACCGGCCTCTACTAAACCATGATATGACTTTTATTTTCTTTATATGTTTATGTTCTGATTATTTAATAAATCCTAAAATTTACTATGTGAAGCATACAAATATAGGCTATGTCACCCATTTTGGAACAACTTGATTTCATGTAGTTTTGAAAGAATTTTGAAGATATATGACCCAAATAAATTTGAGTTTACAAACATGAAAAATCATCATTCCAAATTAAGCGACACAACCTCTATCCACTGGCATTCATACAGTTATATCAAGTAAGCAAGTAGCTACATGGTAAGATGCTTAAACATAATAAGAAAAACACACACAAGCGGGATGCTAAAACATAAAAACTTACATATTTATCGATATCCCGCGAACAACTACAAAACAAAGTTAGTAAAACATGCATAATCTTATATATAAAATCCTAATGTAATTCACTCATGAGATGCAACTAAAGATTCGGCTTCTAAGATATGACATGTGAATCATCTCAAGAACATGAGGTAGTGCACATAATCACATAGGAATTGATTAAATTCACAATTGCAAACTTAGCCGAATCAAGATGCATGAAACATGGATGCAAAGCATGAATATGATGAAAAATAAATATGATATTTATGTACAAATAAGGAAAGCAAGTAAAAGAATGGGATAGAAAGAAGCGGGAAAGGAGAATTATTACAACACTTGAATTATTACATATCCAAATGAGAGGAAGAGGAGGGAATATTGCAATGAACTAAAATAAAACCTCACAAAACACTCAAAATAAAAAGAAACAAAATAAAAGCTTCATGTTCCTTGGAATCGTTGGCGGAAATTGGTCAACATTGGAAGATTACACCATCTTATCCGAAAGAAGCTAACCGACCGGCCAAATAGGCCGGCCGGCCAACTAGGCCAAGCAAAACCTGTCTTGTTGTGAAACCAAGAAAAGGAACAAACAAGAAATACGTAGGTAGCTCAACTAACAACTACCGGTTAGCTTACAACACAATTAATATGAAACAAGAGCAAGCCAATAAGCCCAAAATAATAATAATAATAATAATAATAATAATAATAATAATAATAATAATAATAATAATAATAATAATAATAATTATAAGCTAAACAAACCACTTGGATCACAACAACACCTTATGAAGTATAAAGTACGAAAATAAATATGAAATAAACAAACCACTTGGATTATAGCAAAACACCATGAAATAAGAAGTAAGAAAATAAATATGAGATATAAAATATAAGAAAATAAAAGACTAGAAATTCACCTTCCAAAGAAAGATTGAACTTCTTGATTTCCAAACTTACTCTTGATCACCCTCAAGTGTATGAATTATGTTCTCAATCCTCAATTTGAAAGCTTGGAATTCTTGCTAGAATGATGGCTTGGAAGTGTATGTGGTGAAAAAGTGATTGTCTCTCTTGTTTTTGCTCACTTTTACCAACACCCACTCTTCCTCTTGATCAAAGCTACTGAAATTCAAGTCTTTTAGAATTTTTGGAGGGGTTTTTGATGTAGAAAAAATGGAATTTCAGTTTGTATGGAAGATATAGGGTGTATATGGAATATAGGAGTGTGTTTAGCTCAAAAATTCAACTTTTTCTCTCTTTTATTCCTCTTTCCTCTAGCTCAAATGTTCTCTCCTTAATCTCTCCTCCTCTTACTCTCAACAATCAGATGTATACTTACAGACTAAGTAAGTGGAGAAATGGTGGAAGACAAGATAGAGCACAAATGAAGGTAATGGAGTTAATGGAACACTAATGGAGCTAATGGGAGCAAAAATGGAGCATTATCTTCAATGGAGCAAACACTAGGTAACAAGGGATGAGTATACATGCATTGGAACATATTTGGGTCAGAAAAATGGGTCAATGGAGTGTCCCAACCGAACCAACAAAAAAAAAAAGGGCTGTTGTTGTTTTGAGCCGAGTCAACAAAATCCGCTTTTAAGCCGAACTTCAAATGGGCATATATCCCTCATATGGACTTGGTTTTAGGTTGTTCTTGGGTCCAAATTGAAGCCCCAGAAGTCTGCTTTCCAATGGTGGTGGCCTCACATTTAAATTCCAAGTGTACAAAGAGAAATACATAATTTAGTGAAGTCTGTTCGGGCTGGGTCAACAAAATCTGCTCTTAAGCCCAACTTCAAATGGGCATATCTTCCTTATTTGGACTTGGTCTGTGATATCCCTGTTCTGTAATATGTTAATTGGTCCTTAATATAAGTATGATTATGTGTTTAATATGATTTTGTGTGCCATTATGTGAAAATATGTGGTTTTGAATTTCTATTTGTTCACCGTAGGAATATCTGTTTGATTATCTACTTTGAAAATTAAATTGAAGGCCTTATCGGCCACAGAACCCAAAATTGATTGCGCCATTGTGATTGGCATAATTTTTAGAGCCTATGGTGAAGTTTAATTGAAAAATTGTTTAGGACCAACTTAAATTGATTAAATTATTGAATTAGTGCCCAATTATTTATTCTTATTAAATTGAGTTAGTGGGAATTGTTGTAAAAGGGGGCACTACACCTCAATTCTCCTATTTTGTTGCATCTTGGCTGATTTTTGACTCTGAGAGTAGAGAGAGGGTCGGCTAGAGAGGGTAAGAGGAGAAGAATTGTGTTTGGCTCAAGTTTGTGGAGAATTGGAGGATTAAACCCAAGATTTTGCTATAGATTGTAAGGATTAAGCTCCTAGGTGAGTAATCATCCCTTGATTCATAAGTTTGGACTTGTGATTTTGTGTATTCAAGCTAGTTGGGTAATCAAGAGTGAGAATTGACATAAATTGAGTTGATCATGTTGAATTAAAGGTCAATGTTTGCATGCATGTATGTAGTTGCCTTGAATTTGCATATTTGAGCACCAAATGCATGATCTATGTGAGTTTTTAGTTGAAGATCATGTTCTTGACCATCTCTTCATCATATAAGTTGAGAATGAGAATAATATACCACATGCATGTGCAAATTATAAGGGTGTAAGTGTTAAATGCATGAAATTGTTATATTGGTAATGAGTTTGGTGGAAAATGAGCCATGCATATGTTTGAGCCATGAAATTGAGCTCCATGTTGATGTGTTTTAGTGTTGGTACCATGTTAGTACAAGTATATGTGAAATTGGAGCCATAATATGCAAGAAATGTAGTTGAAATGTCGAATTTGAACTCAAGAAACCATTCTGGAAAACCCAGAATTTATGATGTCCGCTCAAGCGGGGGAACCGACGCTCGAGCGGGGAATTCATGCACCCAGTATTTTTTTGCAGGCATGGGTCCGCTTGAGCGGGGAAGTCCACGCTCGAGCGGGGAGCTATGTAGACAGACCTTCCGCTCGAGCGCCCGAGTTCACGCTCGAGCGTGAATTTGATGCAACTAGCACTTTTGCAGACCTCATGGGTCCGCTCGAGCGGGAAGTCTACGCTCGAGCGGGGACCCTGTTTTCTGAAATTTTGTTTATGCGTTCTGTGTTTCATTTTCCGTTCTCCTTCACTTCTAAGTACTCTTAGGCATGCATTGAGCATTGTAATTGAGTTAAAGAGATAAGAATAAAGTCTAAAGAGGAAAATGTGAATTTAAGAATGGATTGAATTGTTAGTGACCCTTTTGTGTTCATGGACCGTGTAGGTCGAGCTCCAGGGCAAACCAACCAACCGATCACTGTGAGTAATATCAATATTTGAAACTCGTCATTTGTGCAATTGTTTATTTCTTTATAAGCCTTATGAGTTTGCCAGTTTGAATTATGGATAAATGTTTGATACGAATAAATGAATGGAATGAGCCAAAGGCCGTTTTGACATGAATGAATGGGCCAGAGGCCATTTTGACAAGAATGAATGGGCCAGAGCCCGTTTTGACAAGAATAAATGGGCCAGAGGCCGTTTTGACAAGAATGAATGGGCTAGAGGCCGTTTTAACATGAATGAATGGGCCAGAGGCCGTTTTGACATGAATGAATGGGCCAGAGGCCGTTTTGACAAGAATGAATGGGCCAAAGGTCGTTTTAACTTGAATGGATGGGCCAGAGGCTGTTTTAACACGAACGAATGAATGGGCCAAAGGCCAGTTTGTTATCTGAATGGGCCAAAGGCCGCTTTGACGCAAATGAAAGTTTGAATGGGCCAAAGGCCAAGTTTGTTTGGAACTGTAGTCACTTGACTTAAATTGTGTATATAAATGTTAAATAAAAATGTGAATTAGACCCAAGGCCGTTCGGAGTATGTTGTTCTACATATCGTTTGTATCTTCTTGTTTGATAGTATTCACTGGGCTATCGCTCACGCTCATTCATGTGTTTGTAGGTGAGCCAAGAGAGATCCAGACCCAGCCGCAGTGAAGTCTGTGTGGAACAACCGAGTTTTGGATAGTCAGCCCTAGTGTCTCACGCACGAGACTGGTTTTCGCCTTTCTGCTATGCTATGTTATTTTTGTCATGTTGGCGAGGACTTTGTATATGTCTGTATATAGTTTTCATGGGTTGACTTAGTTTTTGGATGATCCTGTTTGTACAGAACTTATGCTACTGTATTTCTGTTGTGAGTTATTAATGTATATATGTTTGGTTGTTTGGATGTGCCATGTAAGCACAGCTCTATGGACAAAGTTTTGAACTGCTTCCGTTTGGCCCCCATTAACTCTGTTAAAATACATTTGTTTTGGTTTGAGGCCGTAGGTAATCTCATGATTACTGGCCGGTTATGTCCTTAACCCACGGGGGCGGGTTCGGGTCATGACATGGTCTAAGGTGGTTCTTGGGTCTAAATTGAAGCCCCAGAAGTCTACTTTCTAATGGTGGTGGCCTCACATTTAAATTTCAAGTGTACAAAGAGAAATGCCTAATTTATTGAAGGCTGCTCATTTCCTTCTTAATGATTTGATACTCATCATTTTCCTAAACTAGTTTTCTTTCATCTCCTCCTATTTCCTTCAACTCCAAACCTATAAAGAAGATGTTTTTAAATATTTTTCAAAAATTTCACCTCCCTTCCATTTATTTCCACTTTGTCCTTACTCGGTTTACTGAAAAGTGCAATATTTTAATCGAAATAGGAGCCTCGGGACATCGTAGAAACATTTTAAAAAACATATTTTGAAAAGAGGGTTTTAAGGTCTAAAATAGTTTGGCCAAAAAAATGGGTGAAGGTTGGGATTAAAGCTTAAATTTCATCTTTCTTACTGAGAATTTTGTGAGAAACACATTCTAATTGTCATCATTGGGTAATCAAAAGAAAGCGCCCAAGTCTTAGGGCCGGTCAAAATGGGGTGTCTACCGTTGCTCCTCTTTGACAAAGCTCAAAATCATTTCAGGACGTGAGTGAATGTCAAAGCCCGAGGACGACCCTTTTGAAGAGGCCGTAAGACTTGGGCAATCAAACAAAAGGCAATGCATGTGGTTGAACCCGAAGGTTGCCTACGTATCCCTTTGCAAGGAATCAAACCAGCATAGTTCAGGGACAGAATGCAAATGATATGCTCAAAATGTAGTTTGAAAGTTGGACTTACACACTTCGCGAAGCCGATTGTTAGAAAATTCAGGATTTATGTAGTGTCATGGAGTGATGATAAAGCTATGAAGATGGTAACATGGGAGGCAAGCTTAGTGCAAAACACACGAAGCAAGCCACATTTCTACCTGCTATGTTTGTAACTTTCCCTATTCTCTAACAGGGTGACAGACTAGGTTGGTTCAGTTTCCAAAGTTGAGGCGCAGACAAGCTATCTCAACCTATGGGGCTGCCATACAGATTTCAAGCTGGGGTACACCCCGGGGTATTTAAACCAAACTTTAGTCTTGGAAATCCCGAACCTTTTGCGTTCTAGGCATCGCCATTCGAACTCTAGTTTCCACCGTCTCAGTTGATCTCATAGGAACTCATTACAATCACAGGTAGGTGGCTATACCAGACCGATTGAAGTCGTTCGGGCACGACAAACACCAAAAGAATTGCACCTTTAGAGGATTTAAGGTCTCCTAGACTAGAACTTGCTGTTTTTAACCGATTGAGTGGTGTGAATAGACAGGCGCACCTGCTGTTGTTAACCGATTGGGTGGTGTGAACAGACAGGCGCACCTGTTGTTTTTAACCAATTTGGATGGCCACGGATGCCGCTTTTCTGATAATATTTACAACTTTCCCTATTTTCCAACGGGATGACAGACTAGGTTGGTTCAGTTTCCAGAGTTGAGGCGCATACAAGCTATCTCAACCTATGGGGCTGCCATACAGATTTCAAGCCGGGGATACACCCCTGGGTATTTAAGCCAGACTTTAGTCTCAAAAATCCTGAACCTTTTGCGTTCTAGGCATCGCCATTCGAACTCTAGTTTCCACCGTCTCAGTTGATCTCCTAGGAACTCATTGCAAACACAGTCAGGTGGCCATACCAGACTGATTGAAGTCGTTCGGGCATGACAAACAGAAAAGGAATTGCACCTTTAGAGGATTTAAGGCCTCCCAGACCATGAAAGAAGGGGATGCATCGCATAGAAATGTGCATACCACACAAATGTAAAAGGGGTTGCGTCGCATACAAATGTGCAGACCACACAAATGTAAAAGGGGTTGCATCGCATACAAATGTGCAGACCACACAAATGTAAAAGGGGTTGCATCGCATACAAATGTGCATACCACACAAATGTAAAGGGGGTTGCATCACATACAAATGTGCATACCGAATAAATGTAAAGGGGGATGCATCGCATACAAATGTGCATACCACACAAATGTAAAAGGGGATTGCATCGCATACAAATGTGCATAGCGCACAAATGTAAAGGGGGTTGCATCGCATACAAATGTGCATACCGCACAAATGTAAAAGGGGGTTCCATCGTATACAAATGTGCATACCCCACAAATGTAAAAGGGGGTTGCATCATATACAAATGTGCATACCACACAAATGAAAAGGGGGTTGCATCACATACAAATGTGCATACCACACAAATGTAAAGGGGGTTGCATCGCATACAGATGTGCATACCACACAAATGTAAAAGGGGTTGCATCGCATACAAATGTGCATACCACACAAATGTAAAGGGGGTTGCATCGCATACAAATGTGCATACCGCATACAAATGTGTATACCGCACAAATGAAAGGGGGTTGCATCGCATACAAATGTGCATACCGCACAAATGAAAGGGGTTACATCGCATACAAATGTGCATACCGAACAAATGAAAGGGGGTTGGATCGCATACAAATGTGCATACCGCACAAGTGAGAGGGGGTTGCATCGCATACAAATGTGCATACTGCACAAATGAAAGGGGTTGCATCGCATACAAAGGTGCATACCACACAAATGAAAGGGGTTGCATCGCATACAGATGTGCATACCACACAAATGTAAAGGGGGTTGCATCGTATACATATATGCATACCACACAAATGTAAAGGAGGTTGCATCGCATACAAATGTGCATACCACACAAATGTAAAGGGGGTTGCATCGCATACAAATGTGCGTTCCACACAAATGTAAAGGGGGTTGCATCGCATACAGATGTGCATACCACACAAATGTAAAGGGGGTTGCATCGCATACATATGTGCAGTCCACACAAATGTAAAGGGGGTTGCATCGCATACATATGTGCATACCACACAAATCTAAAAGTGGTTGCATCGCATACAGATGTGCATACCACACAAATGTAATGGGGGTTGCATCACATACAAATGTGCATACCACACAAATGTAAAAGGGGTGAACTCGAGATCCAAATGCGTCTCACGCGAGAGGAGGAATGTGAACTTAAGGTCCAAACGCGTTTCACGCGAGTAAAGGAATAGGGAACGAATCCAATCACGTTTCACGCGAGAGGATAAATGGTGGCTGTAGACACCCCATTTTTGACCGTCCTCAAGACTTGGACGTCACCGTTTGAACACTCGGTGATCATTCGTGTTTGTGTTCGTCTTGAGTTCCCGGAGGTCTCGGCTTGCGCGCCTTACCTCAGGATCTCTCGACTCGGCTATTTAGTGTCTGGTTTTGCACCAAACACTTGTGTTTTGCCTTGGAGGGGCAGGGAATGCCCTGTGAGGCATCCCCACACATCACCGGCCATGGCCAGAGGCCACCGGCTGATGTTTTGTTGCCATCGGCAATGTATATTGCCGGTCGGCATTCTTTGTTGCCGGTCGGCAGTCCATTTTGCCAAAATGGCAATTTTGAGCAGCCGACTACTGTTCATCTGCTTTTGCAGATATTTTAATACAGCTGTATGGCATTTTGTTCCCCTCCATGCACGTGTATGGAAGGATGGCTTCCTTGTTAGCTTACCTTGTAAGCTTTACAAGATTGGCTCCTCTATAAGAGGAGCCCTCCCCTCTTGGCCTTAAGGTTAGAGAAAAAGGGGTTGGACTTTCTTAGACAGCCATTTTTAGGGTTTGAGTTCTAGGGTTAGGGTTTCATACATATCCTATCTCTATATCTCTCTCTTGTGTGTGTGTAAATGTGTTTGTGTCTTACTATTGCACACAAACACATAGTGTTACACCTTTGCTTGATTCTTGAAGGGCCAGAGGTTTGTTCTTGAAGCTTGGGAGCTGTTTTGAGCTCAAAGAAGCTGCTGGAGCTTCATTTGTGAAGAGGGTCTTCAAGGGTAACAATCTTACTCCTTTATTCCCCATTTTTGCATACTATTTTTTCCTATCTTAGAACTATTTTTGAGCTTAGTGTATAATATGAAAAAGTTCTGTTTTTAGGCTCTCTAAATAGTTTATTTAGAGTGTTTTGTAGTTTGGAGGTGTTTAACCTCTCTTAGGCCTTGAGAGGCCCCATTTTGTGCTATTTTGAGTGAGCTCCGGGACCTTGGTGTTTGGGCCTCCTCACCACTAAAATCTTGAGGGATTTCAGAGGTGTGGATGGTGCCTTGAGGTCCTAGGGAGGAGAGGGCCACCCCCTCTCCTTGTTGTCCTTGAAAAGGACCATTTTTGGCCTCTTGAGGGAGCACCTAGCTAAGCTTCATGTTGACCATGTCTTAGCTGATTTTTATGCTTATTATGCCATAATATGCCTCTGTTTTTAGTTGGTTTTGGTACACCATGCATGCTTAGTATACCTACCTTGTAATGCCATGTTTAGGCCTTAACATGCCTTAGGTTGTAAACCATTGTTCAAGCATGTTTTAGGTCTAGCTTTGTGAAGCTTTTGTGCTTATTTTGCCATGTTAGAGGTCTGCCCTTAGTCATTTTGGTCGGCTTTGGCATGCTTAGTATAGCCCCTTTGCATTTTTGGTTTGTTGGCCTTAAGTATGTAAGGGTATAGCATGCGTTACTTGCTTTGATTTAATGGTTTGGTACCATTTATAGCATCATTTCAGTCCCCTTAGAATGCTTGTATGCTTGCCTTGGATGCCACTTTGATGCCTTATGAGCTTATGTGGTATGCTCCTTGAAAGTGCATTTGTGCATGCTTTTGAATTCAAGCCATTTAGATGCCATCTAAGTGGTCTTTTGGGCTTTGTTTTATGTGCTAAAACTCTGTTTTTGGTCATTAAATTCATGCCATGTTTGATCTTGCTAAGTGTAGTTCAATACTTCATTAGCTTGCCTTGAATGCTTGGGCCATTTGTCGCATGTTTAGCCTATCTTGTTTGCTTGGTTTGGCACCATGTTCTTGCATTATTTTCAGAGTTTAATGCATGCCCCATGTCCATGATTATTCCCTTTTAAGTGTGCTTAAAAGATGCCCTTTGATGCTTAAGTGTTTAGGCCTTAACATGCGCGTGTGTGTTTGTGTGTTTGGTCCCATCTTCTTAAGCTTTAGCTACTGTTTTGGGACCTAACTTAGAGCCGTCCAATTTGTGTAAGTCCATCCCTCGTATGTGTAGACACCCCATTTTTGACCGTCCTCAAGACTTGGACGTCACCGTTTGAACACTCGGTGATTATCCATGTTTGTGTTCGTTTGGAGTTCCCGGAGGTCTCGGCTACACGCCCTGCCTCAGGATCTCTGAACTTGACCGTTTTGTGTCTGGTTTTGCACCAAACAATTGTGTTTTGCCTTGGAGGGGCAGGGAATGCCTTGTGAGGCATCCCCACACACCACCGGCAGTGGCTAGAGGCCACCGGCTGGTTTTTGCTGCCATCGGCAATGTATATTACCGGTCGGCACTCTTTTTTGCCAAAATGGCATTTTTGGCCGGCCGACTACTGTGCATCTGCTTTTTCAGATATTTTGGCACAGCTGTCCTGCAGTTGGCTCCTCTCCATACACGTGTATGGAGGGATTTCTCTCTTTAGAGGCTTGTCTTGTAAGCTTTACAAGACAAAAGGCTCTATAAGAGAGAGTCTTGTCTCTTGGCCTTGAGGGTTGGAGAGACTTGAGACACCTTAGATATTTTTAGACAGCCATTTTTAGGGTTTTGAGTTCTAGGGTTAGAATCTATACACTTTCTATCCCTATATCTCCCTCTTGTGTGTGTTTAAGTGTGCTTTTGTCTTACTATTGCACACAAGCACATAGTGTTTCACCTTCCCTTAGCTACTGAGGTCCTAAGAGGTTAGTTTTGAAGTTTTGGAGCTATTTTCAACCTAGAAGGAGCTGTTGGAGCATCATTGTTGAAGGGGTCTTCAAGGGTAACAAACTAACCTCCTTATTCCCCAATTTTGCATTGTATTTCTGCCTGTCTTAAAATCATTTTTGAGCTTGGTGTATAATACAAAAAATTCTGTTTTTAGGCCCTCTAAATTGTTTGTTTAGAGTGTTTTGTGGTTTGGAGGTGTTTGACCCCTCTTAGGCCTTGAAAGGCCCCATTTTGTGCTATTTTGAGCAAGTTTCGAGACTTTGATGTTTGGGCCTCTTCACCACTGAAATCTTGAGGGATTTCAGTGGTGGAGATGGTGCCTTGAAGTCTCAAAAAGGGGAGGGCCATCCCCTCTCCTTGTTGTCCTTGAAATGGACCCTTTTTGGTCTCTTGAGAGAGCATCATGTTAGAGTGTGTATTGATCATGTCTTGGTTATTTTCCATGCTTATTATGCCATGATATAACCTTGTTGTGTGTTGGTTTTGGTACACCATGCATGCTTAGCATACCTACCATGTAATGCCATGTTATTGCCTTAATATGCCTTAGGTTGTTAGCCTTTGTTCTAGCATGTTTTAGGCTTAGCCTTGTGAAGGTTTTGTGCTTATTTTGCCATGTTTAAGGTCTGTCCTAGGTTGTTTGGGTCGGATTTGGCATGCTTAGTATAGCTCCTTTGCATTCCGGCTTGTTGGCCTTAAGTGTATGAACATATAGCATGACATTCTTGCATTGATTTAGTGGTTTGGAACTATCCACCATGTAATTTCAATCCCCTTTGCATGCCTATATGCTCGCCTTGGATGTCTCTTTGATGCCTTATAAGCTTGTGTAGCATGCTCCTTGTTTTGGCATTTATGCACGCCTTTGAATTTAGGTCATTTGGATGCCATCTAAGTGATCTTTAGGCCTTGTCTTAATGTGCTAAAACTCTGTTTTTGGTCAATAACTTCATGCCATGTTTGGTCTTGCTAAGTATAGTTCAATACTCCATTGGTTTACTTTGAGCACTTAGGCCATTTGTTGCATGTTTAGTCTATCTTGTTGCTTGGTTTGGCACCATGTTTTAACATGATTTTCAGAGCTTATGTTGCATGCTAATTGTCCATGTTACCCTCTTTCAAATGTGTTTGAGAGTTGTCCCATTTGTGCCGAAGTATTGGCCCCATTAACATGTGCATGTGTGCATGTGTTTAGTCCATTATTTTGGTCACTTTGGCCACTGTTTTAGGCCTATTTAGAGTTGCCTAAATCATGTATAAGTCCACCTTTTCATTAGTTTGCATTGCCTCATGTTTGCTTGTATGCTTGCATAAGTGTCTTGCCATGCCATGTTGCATTGCATCTTGCATGCATGCCTTGTCCCTTGACTTGGTGATGGGAATTGGGCCTTGGTTTGTTTGTTTGGTTTGCATTTCATTTGACATGAAAGTTACACACTTGATTCTTTGGGCCACCATGCATGAAAATACGTGATTGGTGGTCCGAGAATCGAGACACATGCCCCTTTGAGTCACAAACATGATAGGGGACATGATTGGTGCATACATTGCTTGAATTGTATTGCCATGCAAGTTCTGTCCTCTGCTGCTGTGAGTTGCAGGTTTTGTAGGCATTCATTGCCGACCGGCAGTATATATTGCCGACCGGCAATCATTCTTTTGCCGATAGCTTCATTTTGTGCCAGTGACCACATACCACTGCCGGTGATAATCCCACTCAGCCGGTGGTGATTCCCAGTATCCAGAGAGGCCTCCTTGAGATTTTGGCAGTCTTCAGAGGGGCAGAGCAGGGAAAACAGAGGCAGACTATGCATGGCGGTGCACTCCCGAGCAGGACCCGAGCACGCGCTACATTTGGCTCTCCCCCCGAGGCGGTTTACTGCTTTTCCTAGCTTAATTAGTTTGATTAGCTGATTAGGAAATTTGTAACATTTAATTAGCTTGCGTAGTTAATTAATTTGTACTATATATTCGGTCCCTCCGAGCGAGGGCAAATCTGTAATAAGTGTGTGTGAGTGGTGTGTATGTCTTCCAATCCCCACTTCTTTCTTCCCTTTTATTTACCTGCTTTGATGGTTAGTATTAGGGCACGTTTAAATTAGCATACCTCATGCAATGTATGCGTGCATTCATTCATTTGTCTTACATGCACCGGGCTCGGTACATCATGCTAACTGCATTTGTACTTCAAATTTCGAATTGAATACATGCATTAACTGACTGCATTTCACATGCCATCCTTGGATTAGCCGAGCCCATTCTAGTAACATTTTGTATGCGATGCATTAGGCACTCAACATGGACTTGGATCATGCATTGATTGCTAACATGTTCCTGTTTTTAGCACGGAGTACAATGTAAGTGTTTTATGCTTTAGCATTTCGCACGCGTGTGAATGTTAACATGATAGCATACTTACCATGTGGCTAGATGCTTATGTGATAAATTGTTTGAATGCCTGTGGGTGAAGGTTGGATTGTTTGAGTTGGAAAAACTCGTTGAAATCTGTATTTTAGCCTACTTGCGAGTAGCAAATTCCACAGCGCTTTTCAAAACAAACGGATATGCAATGCTTGTTTCCAAATTAGGTAATCTAGTCTATACTTGTTTGCTGTGCGCATAACATAGTAATTCTAGACTAATAAATGGAATAAGAGCACATAAACGTTTTCAAAAACGGATATCACGGTTAGTAGAGGCCGATCTTCGGATCGGGCGAGAGGGGTGCTCATAGCTGACCTTCCCCAATCGTACCCTAGCTCCCGAGCCGAGACAACTCTGGTGATGACGGACATGTGGCCTTCGGCACTGAGTCAGGGTTTCCTAAATTCCCCTATAAAAAAAATATTTAGGTGGCGACTCTGTATCTGGCAAAGCAGTCCATGTTTGGCACTTCTTTTCAAAAATTTGTTTCTCAAAACGATTTGCCAGATTTGGACTCTTTGGTTCAGGATTAAGAACCGTGACACTAATCGAGTCCGAGCTGTAGTAACCCCAAATGAACAGAACGGGACTCACCCTCCCGGGGCGTTCGGGGACGTCTACAGTTTCTGGCGACTCCGCTGGGGATTTTAGAGAGCTTGACTCGAACTCATGATATCCTATTTTGATTTCATTTATGTGTCTCTTTGCATTGCATGTGCATTGGTGCGCCTAGGAACACAGTGTTTGCCATCTGCCATTCCTGAACGGTTTGCCGGAGGCTTGTCTTGTCAAGGCATGACCATAAGGCTGACCGGTTATGGGCTCTGACAGTATGGGAACACAAACCCCGGTTTTACCGGGGCACCCTTTTGACCATTCGACCTAGTGCATATTCGGAATCCATAGTGACCATTCCAAGCTAGGACAGGTTGCTTACCCGATTATAGGTTGTTTGAAACTGCTGCGTGCATAGTGAAACCCTAGCTCCTGACAAAATAGGACAGGGAAACCCTACCCTAACATAGGGGTGTTTTGGCTCTCTTTACTTGCTATGTGCTTTTAGAGTGTTGCTCTACAGGAGTTTGCAAGATTGAGTATTAGGCCTGAGGGCACCAGTATCAGTGTCAGTTATGAGAATCAGTTATCTGCGGGTATCAGGCTTAATTTTTTGGGGCAGTGATTTCTGGGGAACAGTGATCAGCAGTAGAGTACAGTTGTTCAGCTACACCCGTGTTTGATCTGTTTGGGCTGAAATGCTGTTTGTTGTCTCTTTCAGTTCGGACAGCCGGTACAGAATAGCCAGTGTTCCCCCTTGCCGAGGCAGGACTTGTGATGACGCAGAATTCAGAAGAGATCGTGGTTATGACAGCCGCATTAGAGCAAGGGATCACTCTGCAAAGTGAGGCCAACATTGATGTGTCACATCCACCCAGGCCGCCTGTTGCGCACCCGGTCTGGACCCCCCAACTATACCAGGCTTGTGAGCCTACTACGTTTGAATTGATGGGGATGATAGGTGATCTTCAGAGGTCTGTGGCGGATCTCGCCTACGGAATGTCAGCTTCACCTCCAGCCGCACCATATGCCGGGAGTTTTGTACCCCAGGAGCCTCCGCTGTTGGGGCGAATTGTGATCGAACTTAGCCAACCGGAGATGGCCTCCAGCTATGGCAATGACATATCAACATCAACTCAAACCCTCGATCAGGCTGGGGCCAGAGGAAAAGACAAAATGAAAGCAGATGCCCATCCCATTGAACAACTGTTGTGGGCAGTCGAGGCTTTGAAAGCCGGGGGGATGAACAAGTAATAGATATCCGCCGTTGTGGCAAAAACTGTGGAGGATGCTTTCCCCACTCCACCTGAGGGTAGCTCAAGCCAGTCAGAAAATCGGGATAGGCCCCGTCATGCCAGAACAGTTCCTCCTGTCCCCGCCCCGGCACCCGGGAAAGATCAGAAAGCTAAGGTGGCGCCTGCCGACCCTTTCGCTTGTGCGGCTAGTAAGAGCGCTCAGACTCCAAAGTACCTGCCCCGGGGGCGCAGGACCTTTCATGCTCTCTACATGCCTCTGTCCAAGGCACTTCAGATCCTTGCCGAGAGGGGGCACCTTAAACCCTTGGAGCCTCAACCTCTCCCGAAGAATCTCCCCACTACGCATGATGCTGCTCAGTACTGCGCGTACCACCAGCAGACAGGCCATGCAACCGACAATTGTTTTCGCCTCCGTCATGAGGTGCAAGATTTGATTGACAACGAGGTTATCCTCCCGCCTACCTCAGCCAAGTTCGTTACCACCCAGTTATTGGATTTTGAGGACACAGATACTACAAGTATGTAATTAGAAGGTGAACCACCTGTGGGCGGCACTTGGACGTATTTCGAATGTGGCGTCTGGCACGCATTTTTGAGTGGTTGTGAACACTAGCTTTGTAAATCCTGGCTTGGGTATCGAGTCAGTCTTTTGTTTTGAGTCTATCTCTTTGTCTTGAGTCAGTCTTTTTGCTTAAAGGTGTCTTGTTGTAGCGAGTCAGTCCCCTTTGTATAAAATACCAGGTGATTTCTGGGGTTGTTGCCTCGAACACCGTTTTGTCTTGTAAATTACCCGTTTTTGTTTTTGAGTCTGTTTCTGTCGAAGGGCCAGTTATACCCACAAATCTGAATGAAACAGCTGTGGCTATCTCACTTTCATGCTTGCTTTCAGTGTGAGTTAATAGTGCCAGAGAATTTGATCGGGCTGACAGTACATCTCGCCTGCTCTCCTGCGCGCCAAGTTCATTGCACTAACCTAAGTTTTTCAAAAACCTCTTTCGAACACTGCGGTGATAAAAACGAAGAGGAAGGAATTCCTCGGGTTTTGCAAAATTTTGATCATTTTAAGAGAAAGAGAGGCGTGCTAAGCTCTTAATGAATGAAATCATGCTTGTCAGCGTGAGCACTGGGAAGGACCCTGGCTTGATCCAGATTGGTTCCACACTATCTTCGGCACGAGTGATTTGTCGCTTTCTTAAAAACTTTCAAAAATAAATGTTTTACATGGCCCTGTGAAGACCTGTGTGGAATCGCTCTTGAGATTGTGCAGCCTAGGATCGCTCTCAGCCTCAAGATTCAACCCGTTCGTTTTCAAACCTTGAACCCGTTCAGAAAGTTCAACGATCAAACGTCATGCGAGGTCTGTATGGCCAGATTAGGAGCAGCCCTCGAACAAGAGGCAGCAAAGCTGAATCAAAAAGATTAGATCTCACCAGAAGGAGCTCGTGGAGCAACCATGATGGATTCTTCCGCAAATCATTGCAACAGCCGTTCTCCTAGACACAGAGAGGCTTCAACTTCAAAAACCATTTGGCATGGACTTGTTACACTTTTACCCTTTGAGAGGCTCGCTGGGCCGAAAACCCGGAAGGGCGACCCAGGCAAAAGTTAGAGCAAGAGAAAAATACAAAAAAGCAAAAAATACAAAAAAATAAGAAAAGAAAAGAAAAAATGCGAAAAAGAAAAGAAAAAGAAATGAATAAAAGAAGATGAATAAAAGAAGCTCGCAAGGTCGAAAACCCGCATCAGGTGCCTTGGCAAAAGTTAGAGCCTAAAAAGTGAAGGTTAAAATACCCGAGTGTACCTTAACCGGAACTACGTAAGGCTTGATTCCCATGTTTGGGATACGTAGGCAACTTCATCATGAAGTCCAGCCCCCAACGCTTTCATAGCGTCTCAGTCCATACAATGGTTTCAATGTCATCCCAAAGTCCAGTCGTCGACGCCTCCAAGGCGACTGTGTCCATATATTTGTTATAACCGTCTTCGTCATCCCTGTGTCCAAGAGTTCGACCACCACCAATGAAGACTGTTTGCGGACTGCTGCGGCACCATCCAGACAAGGGGCAACTTTCCGTTGCCACGAGTCGTCGCGAGACGCCATTCAAACCAGGGGCAACTTTCCATTGCCATTCACCCCCTTTAAGCCAGAGGCAATTTTCCATTGCCTCCGATCCGAGGTTGCGCATCTCAAAGAGTAAGTTCCATGCTCGTTCAGCATTGACTGTTTGCAAAATAGTTTTTGAAAATTTTTACTAAGGTTGACTATTTTCTCGAAAACTGTTCCATTTTCCAGACTGGACCATTTTCTTGGACCCAAAAAGGAAAATTTTCAGTGCTTACAGCCTAACTTGCATGATTTTCAAATCAAGAATCGAACAAGTACGTTAATCTAACTCTCATTTTGATCAAAACTGTTTTAGTAGAAAGCAAAAACAAAGAATGGTTAAAATGATGAGCTAGGGGCACAGTTGAGCCAGGCGTTCTGTCTCCCCCCCCCCCCCCGGTCGTCAACCTACTTGCCAGAAGGGCACTCTACCCGCGAGGAGAAATAGCCGCGAGCTAACGGCATTGGGCATGAACCCGCAATTACCTATTCATTCATTAATCATCTTGGGGAGGGACGAAAAATGAGAGAATGAAGAATAGAGAGGTGTGAATTGAGAGAAAAGTGAGGAAAAGGGTTTTTTGAGAGAAAAACCGAGCTTGAGAGCCGAGTGATGTGAGAATCACAAATCAGAAGGGGTGGGAAACGATACCCAGAGAAATTGGTTCCTCGTGATCAGAGGTCCCCCGTCTTCGTTAACGCGTCTGCATGCCATGTCTTTTGTTTTGTTTACCTCAACCTGTGTTTTAGGTCTTTTCCGAGCGTGTCTCATTGTGTTTAGGTCGTGTACCTTTTAGATCGAGTCCTCCCCGCTGTGGTCAGTTGTAGGCTCGATACCCCGGTTTGAAAAACCCTTATTCAATTTCAAAAATCGTTTATGCTCAGAATGCTGTGCCATTCCCTGTATTTGAGCGTGCTTCAACTCCAACCGGTTCCATCTTTGAGCTCCGTCTTGTCAGATTGGACCGTTCCCTCAAAATTTGCTGTGTGCAGAATGAACCGAATGCTGTGTTACGGGCTGTATGTAGATTAATCCCCAACAGAGTAAAGGCTGTGTATGTCCAGAATCAGGCAGTGGGTTGCTTGGGTTATTTTGCTGTTGGCTATTTAGTTATCTGATTATTACAGTGCAAGTGTTCAATTTTCAGACAACCAATCAATTTCATTTACATTGAGGTGTAATATGGTGTGATGCAATGCAAAGTATGAAATGTAGAGATATGTAAATGTAAACACTTTTTCAGATAAAAAGCCTGTTTCATTTCATCATCTTTTTCAAATACAAAGTTTTGAGGAAAACAAAAATCTGCCTACGGCAGTACAAGGTAATCTAACTACTAACAAAAGGAAAAGTACAAAAAAAGAAAAACAACAAAAATCTATGTCAAGCGACTCCGAGGGCTATCGGTCTGTCCTGGTCCTCTTCCTGGACGAAGGTCCAGGAGCATCATTAGCATCGTCGTCAGAGCCCAAGCTAGTGCCATCTCCGGTCTCCTCCTCCGATGACTCCGCGTCCGACTCTGCCTCCGCCTCCGACTCGCCATCATCCTCGTCGTCATCATCAGGGATGGGAGCCCGCGAACTACTCCCGACATGAGTGCGCCCCACTTTGGTGCGGGGGAATACTCGGCCCTCCTCATCTCTCCCTCGGGCAGGGACGGAAGGTCCAGCTGGAGCACCTCCTACCCCGGGAATCTGGAAGGGAGGCTGAAAAAGTACACAAAAGGCGAATGCATCAGTATGCTGTGAACAGTTTATCAGTGCAGAATGCAGTGTACAGTGTGAGAATGTCGTGAGCAGTTTATCAGTGCAGAATGCAGTGTATAAGTACAATGTGTGAATGCCGTGAGCAGTTTATCAGTGCAGAATGCAGTGTATGAGTACAATGTGTGAATGCCGTGAGCAGTGTATAGTGCAGAGTACAGTGCAGAATGCAGTGTATGCAGTGTATCAGACGCTGTGAGATCAGTACATCAGGTGTTGTGCCGTGCATCAGATTACGTCAATCAGCTTGTGAGTGATTTGAGGCCGTGATCAGAAGAACATACCGGGATGCTCTAGAGGGCCAGGAGATCAAAGGTCCGCTGTAGCATCCTCATCATGGAGGCATTCATCTCCAATGACTGCCGGGTGTACTCAGAAGAAGCCTGCAAAATATCAGATGCATCAATATTCTGTGGAATATCAAATAAACTGAAATGAAATGACTGTACAAAAATGCAGTAATACATACCGGAGGCAAGTCGGGGACACCGACAAACTCATGATCAGCCGGTGGAGGGGCGAAGGGGATCTGATAGGTCGCCCCACCCTACCCTCGGAAAGTCAGTGAAGTGGGCAGAACAGGCCAATCGGTCCCCCGTCCCCCCTGAACTCGGGCCCTGCCACGGACTCGGGCCCTCCTCGAAGCTCCAGCTCCCGCTCCTGCCATAGCCGCTGGCGCCGCGGGCCTAGCTCCCTCAACCCGACGGCCGCCGCTCAGAGGCCGCATAAGGTACGTCTGCACGTACTCTCGGTAGTCGCCGATACCTCTAAAGTGGGTCGCCTCCCAACCAATGGTATAATCGGCCATCTGCTCAGTGGTGAGCCTCTCAGTCTCCCTCATATCCTCGGGAAGGTGAACCGGGACTATCTGCGCCGGTAACCCTAGGGTCTGGCGTAAGAAACGCTCACCCAGGTACCAAGCCCGACAGACTGGGCCCTCCAACAAGATCAGGAAACGCGAGGTCTCATCGGCACCGGCGAACCGATCCCGCGTCACGGCTGGCAAAGGAGCCCAAGGCTGCCAGGTGATCTGAAAATGCAATACAGTCCGTCATCTACTGTTATTGAAATATGTAGTGGAAAGGCGAAGCTTAAATGAACTGCAAGTAAAACATACCTCCGCGGCCGTAATGGTGTCGAAGAAGCGGCGGAAGAACCTGAAAGTCTCTCGCGGCCTCCGGGTGCATCTCCCGTCAAAGCGGAGTGAAAAAGGGACGACCAGAGGGGTCTCCGTGACTGGCACGGGTGCAAGCCTAGGAAAGTAGGCATACACCCATAACTGCAGAAAACATCAATATGACTATAAGATACAGTAGAATACAGAATAAAGCAGAAATGGCAGGGCCGTGTGTTGTGCAGTGTATTGTGCAGAGTGTGCAGTGCGAACAGTATACAGCAAGTATAAAGCAGAGTGTATGTGTGTGCCGTGTGTACAGTATACAGCAAGTATAAAGCAGAGTGTATGTGTGTGCCGTGTGTACAGTATACAGCAAGTATAAAGCAGAGTGTATATGTGTGCCGTGTGTACAGTATACAGCAAGTATAAAGCAGACTACAGTGTGTGCAGTGTACAGAGTACAGAAAATATAGGACATAAATGAACAGCGGAGAAGAAACGTACCTCCCAAGCCCGCCAGTAGCCTCCGAGCAACTGACCGCTGCCGCGGGAAGCTGAGCTCATATACCCATAGAAAGTGGCCAGAGCGGCGCCACCCCAGTCGTAATGCAAGATCCGCCTGACGTCCACCAGTGCGCTGAGTAGGCAGAGAGGCACTCTGTTCTCCCGGTCGGCGAAGAGGGTCGTCCCAAACAAGAACATGAGGAAGCCGCGTACGTACCTCTCCACGGCCTCCGGGGTCATCGGGGCTGCATCAACAAGGGTGGGCTGGACCCGGAACTGCACCTCGAACCAGGAATATCGGACGTAGCCTGGACGAGCGAGGGATGGCACCTCACCGAGCAAGTAGATCTGCGCGGCAGTCCACTCGTCCATGTCGATATCAAAGGGGATCGGATCACCCCCCACCCCGATGCCTGTGAGCATCGAGAAATCGTAAGGGGTCATCGTCATGTCCCCTGCCGCAGAAAAATGGAATGAATCGGTGGTGTCCCACCACCTCTCCACCAGAGCAGTGAGGAGCGGTCTGCATGTAGTGAGCCTGGAGAGTCCTCTGCAGAATGCGCCAAAACCCGCCTGGTCCACGATGCGACGGACCGCATCGGGAAGCTCGGCGTACCAGTCCCGAACAGCAGTGTTCCCATACCCGCGGATGGTATGGGAATCCCCCTGTAAACAGAAAATAACAATTGCGAGGCAATATTCAAAATGCAGTTCTAAGAAGCATAAAGATGTAGCATGTGTGCAAGTTTGACAGGTTTGAACAAATACCGGGTGCCGGTGTGCTTACAGTGAACTACAACGTGTGATGCGTCAGCATGTTTGGGTGGTTCAGAGCAAGATGTAGCATGTGTGCAAGTTTGAACAAATACCGGGTGCCGGTGTGCCTACAGTGAACTATAACGTGTGATGCGTCAACGTGTTTGGGTGTTTCAGTACAGTATAGTATGTGTGCATACGTTCAGATTCAAACAGGTATCGGGTGCCGGTGTTTGCAGTGGAATACGGTGTGTGCCGTGTGTTGAGTGGTTCAAGGCTAGTGCAATGTGTGTGCACGTGTCAGTCTCAAACAGATAATCAGTTGCAAGTGCATTTGCAATCAACTACAATATACAGAGTATTGGTGTATTGGTACTAAGCAGTTAAAGACTGTAATCGTTTATGGCAGTTGACAGTTAAGAAGTTCTACACTGCAGAAAGTAAAGCAGAGAAAAGAGAGTTACCTCGGAAGCGTCGAAGGACAGGTGGGAGGTAGGCTCGCGCAGTAATAGCTCGGGTGGCACGTGCCTCTCGAAACTCCTGAACTGGCGCAGTCCGTCAAGGGGCAAAACATGAATCGCGGGCCGGTAGGTCGCCGGGTCGAACGGGCGCTCGCTCAAGGGTAAGAGCTCGACCTCGGGATCCATCTCGTGATCCGGGGGAGTCCCACCGCGTGGAATGTCATCCGCCATGTCAAGAATGATGAGAAAATAGCCGGAGGGAGGAAAACCGGGCTCGAATATGGAAAGTCAATCGAAAAGTCAACTCCCGGGAAGGTAAAAAATGACCGAAAAGGCCGGGATGTGAAAAGGGCACGGAAATCAAGAGGAAAGCGAGGGGAACAAACCCCAAAAAGGTGGGAACGGCAAAAGAGGCACCGAAACAAAGATTTGTTCGGTTGAAAATGCCCGAAACGCGAAGAAAATCGCGAATCCGACGACAAAACCGGCGTAGAACGCGAAGAAACGGAGAAAAGAGGAGAGAAAAACACTCTAGAGAGAGAGGTTGTGGATTTTTGGTGGTGGAGGAAGTGAGAAATAGGGTTTAGAAACCCTATTTTAAAACACTCGTGGTGAAATGTCGAATCTGCCCCGACTCAGGAACTTTTTGCCGGTCGGCAACATTTTGTGCCGGCCGGCAGAATATTGTGCCGATTATATTATTTTGCAGCCGGTGGACAGCCGGTGGCTTCCTCTCCCGGCTGGTGGTGTTCCCACAACCTTGTTTAGGCCATATGAGTAGTTTTTGGTCTTCATAGCTCAAGAAAGTGTATCTCCGACGCTCAACCGGCCTCCGTTTTGACCTCGGGTCGTGTCTTCTGTGCGTGGCGCTCGAATTCGTGCAAGGTGTATCCTTTTCGTATCCTTTTGGCTTTTATGAAATTTAAAAGTTGCCCCACGTGCATCGTATATCAATCGCACTGTCTTGTGCATTTCAAATCACTCGCGCTATTTTGCGCATCGCACTGTTTAGTGCATTTCAAATCAATCGCGCTGTTTAGCGCATCGCACTATCTTGTGCATTTCAAAATCACTCGCGCTGTTTTGCGCAACGCACTGTTTTGTGCAGTTAATCACTCGCGTTGTTTTGCGCATCGCACTGTTTTGTGCAGTTTACATTCGCGCTATTTTGCGCATCGCACTGTCTTGTGCATTTCAAAATCACTCCCGCTATTTTGCGCATCACACTGTTTAGTGCATTTCAAATCAATCGCGCTGTTTAGCGCATCGCACTGTCTTGTGCATTTCAAAATCACTTACGCTATTTTGCGCATCGCACTGTTTTGTGCAGTTTACATTCGCGCTATTTTGCGCATCGCACTGTTTTGTGCATTGCATTCGATCGCACTGTTTAGCGCATCGCACTATTTGGTGCACCACACTTGTATCATTTTGCATCCTATGAGGCATGCGTGTCTCATTTGTTTCATTTTACATTCCGTGTGGCATGCGTGTCACACTTACATCATTTTGCATCCTATGAGGCATGCGTGTCTCATTTGTTTCATTTTACATTCCGTGTGGCATGCGCGTCACACTTACATCATTTTGCATCCTATGAGGCATGCGTGTCTCATTTGTTTCATTTTACATTCCGTGTGGCATGCGCGTCACACTTACATCATTTTGCATCCTATGAGGCATGCGTGTCTCATTTGTTTCATTTTACATTCCGTGTGGCATGCGTGTCACACTTACATCATTTTGCATCCTATGAGGCATGCGTGTCTCATTTGTTTCATTTTACATTTCGTGTGGCATGCGTGTCACACTTACATCATTTTGCATCCTATGAGGCATACGTGTCTCATTTGTTTTATTTTACATTCCGTGTGGCATGCGTGTCACACTTACATCATTTTGCATCCTATAAGGCATACGTGTCTCATTTGTTTTATTTTACATTCCGTGTGGCATGCATGTCACATTTACATCATTTTGCATCCTATGAGGCATGCGTGTCTCAGTTGTTTCATTTTGCATTCCATGAGGCATGCGTGTCTCATTTGTATCATTTTTGCATCGGCATGCGTGTCTCATTTCCATTGGCATGCGTGCCCCATCTTCATCGGCATGCGTGTCTCATTTCCATTGGCATGCGTGCCCCATCTTCATCGGCATGCGTGTCTCATTCTCATCGGCATACGTGCCTCATTTCCATTGGCATGCGTGTCACATTTTCGTCGGCATGTGTGTCATCATTTGTACTAGCATGCGTGCCTCATTTGCATTGTCTTACATTCCTTGCGACCTGCGTTGTATTGCTTTCATTTGCATTGTCATGCATGTTGCTAACGACATTGTACCTGTTAAGTTTGTTTTCTTTTCAGGCACGATATTGTATGTACGGTTCATTTGAGGCTGGAGCGACCGGATGAACCGCCCAGGTATCTACACGGTCTAGGAGACCTTAAATCCTTTGAAGGTGCGAAACCTTCGGTGCATTGATATGCGCAGTTTGCTTGCATTATTATGCATTTCTTGTGCAATCTACACGGTCTAGGAGACCTTAAATCCTTGGAAGGTGCGAAACCTTCGGTACTTTGATGTGTGCAGTTCGGTTGCATTGCCAGGCATGTCTTAAGCCACAGGTATATCCACGGTCTAGGAGACCGTAAATCCTCAGAAGGTGCAATTCCTTTGGTGTTTGTCGTGCCCGAACGACTTTCGGTGGTCTGGTAAAGCCACCTGCCTATGTTTGCGGTGAGTTCCTAGAAGACCAACTGGGACGGTGGAAACTAGAGTTCGAACAGCTTATGCCTAGAACACAAAGGTTCGGGAGTTCCGAGACTAAAGTCTGGTTTAAATACCCAGGGGTGTATCCTCGGCTTGAAATCTGTGTGGAAGCCCCATAGATTGAGGCGGCATGTCTACGCCTCAGTTCTGGATACTGAACCAACCTAGTATACTGCCCTGTTGGTAAGATAGGGAAAGTTGCAATCATAGCCGTTGCATCATAGTGCATTGTCATGCATTTCCATTGTAGCTTGCATGCATCCATTGCATTTTCCCCAGTAGATCGCATCATACTGCATCGTCATGCATTTTGTAAATATCCATTCCATTGCATATTTGTAGATATTGCATTGTAGTTTGCATGCATTTACTGCATCACTTCCATCTATGGCTTGTGCCTTTCCATGTTGAGCTTGGTTTGGTATGTGCCCATACTTCTCGTGTCAAAGCATAGTTCAGTGGACCGTTCTATGTTAGCCGCGGCTTGTACGTGTACATGCCTTTCCTAGGCAAGATTTGGTTTGGCCTGCGTGCCATGTCCATTGTAAATATCCATTCCATTGCATATTTGTAAATATTGCATTGTAGTTTGCATGTATTCATTACATCACCTTCCATCTATGGCTTGCGCCTTTCCATGTTGAGCTTGGTCTGGTATGTGCCCTTACTTTTCATGTTAAAGCACAGTTCTGCATGTGTACGAGCCTATTCCACGCTGGTATGTTGGTTTGAGGGTTGCGGCACCTTTTCTGTGTTAGACATGGCTTGTATGCGTACATGCCTTTCCTAGGCAAGATTTGGTTTGGCCCGCAGGCCATGTCCATTGTAAATATCCATTCCATTGCATATTTGTAAATATTGCATTGTAGTTTGCATGCATTCATTGCACCACCTTCCATTTATGGCTTGCGCCTTTCCATGATTGAGCTTGGTCTGGTATGTGTCCATACTTCTCGTGTCGAAGCATAGTTCAGTGGACCGTTCTATGTTAGCCGCGGCTTGTTTGTGTACATGCCTTGCCTAGGCAAGATTTGGTTTGGCCTGCGTGCCATATCCATTATATCCATTTCCATCGCATTGTAGATTGCATGCATTCACTGCATCACCTTCCATCTATGGCTTGCGCCTTTCCATGTTGAGCTTGGTCTGGTATGTGCCCATACTTCTCGTGTCGAAGCATAGTTCAGTGGACCGTTCTATGTTAGCCGCGACTTGTTTGTGTACATGCCTTTCCTAGGCAAGATTTGGTTTGGCCCGTGTGCCATATCCATTGCCGTCTCCCCAGCATATCCATACATATATTACATTATAGTGTAATTATCGCATCCGGCATTAGGATCATTGTCTTTTCTCCAGCGGGTCGTTTCCCCACTTGTGTCAATTCCCCCAAATACTTGTTCTTGTGTCTGCCTACGTTGCTCATAGTTCAGTTGACCGTTCTATGGTAGACAGACTTGTTACCTCCATCAATCTATTTGACATTTGTGTGGTCTCAAATCACTCGTGATTGGATCGTGATTCAATTGCTTCGCATATAGTTTGCATTGTTTTCAATTGCATTGCATTTTCATTTGCATTATTTATACATTGTTTTGTATATATTGCATGATCATAAGTTATGCTCGGCTCTGTGCATTGTCTTGCATTTTGCCCCTGCCTTCGGGCGCATACCTTGTCTGTCTTGCATGTTTGTCTAAGTCCTCGGCCTTGTCAAAAATGGGTCATCTCTGGACTTTGACATTCACTCCCGTCATTGTTATGACTTTCGAGTTCTGTCAAAGAGGGGCAACTGTAGACACCCCATTTTTGACCGTCCTCAAGACTTGGACATCACCGTTTGAACACTCGGTGATTATCCATGTTTGTGTTCGTTTGGAGTTCCCGGAGGTCTCGGCTACGCGCCCTGCCTCAGGATCTCCGAACTTGACCGTTTTGTGTCTGGTTTTGCACCAAACACTTGTGTTTTGCCTTGAAGGGGCAGGGAATGCCTTGTGAGGCATCCCCACACACCACCGACAGTGGCTAGAGGCCACCGGCTGGTTTTTGCTGCCATCGGCAATGTATATTGCCGGTCGGCACTATTTGTTGCCGGTCGGCACTATTTGTTGCCAAAATGGCATTTTTGGACGGCCGACTACTGTGCATCTGCTTTTTCAGATATTTTGGCACAGCTGTCCTGCAGTTGGCTCCTCTCCATACACGTTGTAAGCTTTACAAGACAAAAGGCTCTATAAGAGAGAGTCTTGTCTCTTGGCCTTGAGGGTTGGAGAGACTTGAGACACCTTAGATATTTTTAGATAGCCATTTTTAGGGTTTTGAGTTCTAGGGTTAGAATCTATACACTTTCTATCCCTATATCTCTCTCTTGTGTGTGTTTAAGTGTGCTTTTGTCTTACTATTGCACGCAAACACATAGTGTTTCACCTTCCCTTAGCTACTGAGGTTCTAAGAGGTTGGTTTTGAAGTTTTGGAGCTGTTTTCAACCTAGAAGGAGCTGTTGGAGCATCATTGTTGAAGGGGTCTTCAAGGGTAACAAACTAACCTCTTTATTCCCCAATTTTGCATTGTATTTCTACCTATCTTAAAATGGTTTTTGAGCTTGGTGTATAATACAAAAAAGTTCTGTTTTTAGGCCCTCTAAATTGTTTGTTTAGAGTGTTTTGTGGTTTGGAGGTGTTTGACCCCTCTTAGGCCTTGAAAGGCCCTATTTTGTGCTATTTTGAGCAAGTTTCGAGACTTTGGTGTTTGGGCCTCTTCACCACTAAAATCTTGAGGGATTTCAGTGGTGGAGATGGTGCCTTGAAGTCTCAAAAAGGGGAGGGCCATCCCCTCTCCTTGTTGTCCTTGAAATGGACCCTTTTTGGTCTCTTGAGAGAGCATCATGTTAGAGTGTGTATTGATCATGTCTTGGTTGTTTTCCATGCTTATTATGCCATGATATAACCTTGTTGTGTGTTGGTTTTGGTACACCATGCATGCTTAGCATACCTACCATGTAATGCCATGTTATTGCCTTAATATGCCTTAGGTTGTTAGCCTTTGTTCTAGCATGTTTTAGGCTTAGCCTTGTGAAGGTTTTGTGCTTATTTTGTCATGTTTAAGGTCTGTCCTAGGTTGTTTGGGTCGGATTTGGCATGCTTAGTATAGCTCCTTTGCATTTCGGCTTGTTGGCCTTAAGTGTATGAACATATAGCATGACATTCTTGCATTGATTTAGTGGTTTGGAACTATCCACCATGTAATTTCAGTCCCCTTTGCATGCCTATATGCTCGCCTTGGATGTCTCTTTGATGCCTTATAAGCTTGTGTAGCATGCTCCTTGTTTTGGCATTTATGCACGCCTTTGAATTTAGGTCATTTGGATGCCATCTAAGTGATCTTTAGGCCTTGTCTTAATGTGCTAAAACTCTGTTTTTGGTCAATAAGTTCATGCCATGTTTGGTCTTGCTAAGTGTAGTTCAATACTCTATTGGTTTACTTTGAGCACTTAGGCCATTTGTTGCATGTTTAGTCTGTCTTGTTGCTTGGATTGGCACCATGTTTTAACATGATTTTCAGAGCTTATGTTGCATGCTAATTGTCCATGTTACCCTCTTTCAAATGTGTTTGAGAGTTGTCTCATTTGTGCCCAAGTATTGGCCCCATTAACATGTGCATGTGTGCATGTGTTTAGTCCTTTATTTTGGTCACTTTGGCCACTGTTTTAGGCCTATTTAGAGTTGCCTAAATCATGTATAAGTCCACCTTTTCATTAGTTTGCATTGCCTCATGTTTGCTTGTATGCTTGCATAAGTGTCTTGCCATGCCATGTTGCATTCTTAGCTTGCATGCCTAGGTTGCATTGCATCTTGCATGCATGCCTTGTCCCTTGACTTGGTGATGGGAATTGGGCCTTGGTTTGTTTGTTTGGTTTGCATTTCATTTGACATGAAAGTTGCACACTTGATTCTTTGGGCCATCATGCATGAAAATGCGTGATTGGTGGTCCGAGAATCGAGACACATGCCCCTTTGAGTCACAAACATGATAGGGGACATGATTGGTGCATACATTGCTTGAATTGTATTGCCATGCAAGTTCTGTCCTCTGCTGCTGTGAGTTGCAGGTTCTGCAGGCATTCATTGTCGACCGGCAGTATATATTGCCGACCGGCAATCATTCTTTTGCCGATAGCTTCATTTTGTGTCGGTGACCACATACCACTACCGGTGATAATCCCACTCAGCCGGTGGTGATTCCCAGTATCCAGAGAGGCCTCCTTGAGATTTTGGCAGTCTTCAGAGGGGCAGAGCAGGGAAAACAGAGGCAGACTATGCATGGCGGTGCACTCCCGAGCAGGACCCGAGCACGCGCTGCATTTGGCTCTCCCCCCGAGGCGGTTTACTGCTTTTCCTAGCTTAATTAGTTTGATTAGCTGATTAGGAAATTTGTAATATTTAATTAGCTTGCGTAGTTAATTAATTTGTACTATTTATTCGGTCCTTCCGAGCGAGGGCAAATCTGTAATAAGTGTGTGTGAGTGGTGTGTATGTCTTCCAATCCCCACTTCTTTCTTCCCTTTTATTTACCTGCTTTGATGGTTAGTATTAGGGCACGTTTAAATTAGCATACCTCATGCAATGCATGCATGCATTCATTCATTTGTCTTACATGCACCGGGCTCGGTACATCATGCTAACTGCATTTGTACTTCAAATTCCGAATTGAATACATGCATTAACTGACTGCATTTCACATGCCGTCCTTGGATTAGCCGAGCCCATTCTAGTAACATTTTGTATGCGATGCATTAGGCACTTAACATGTACTTGGATCATGCATTGATTGCTAACATGTTCCTGTTTTTAGCACGGAGTACAATGTAAGTGTTTTATGCTTTAGCATTTCGCACGCGTGTGAATGTTAACATGATAGCATACTTACCATGTGGCTAGATGCTTATGTGATAAATTGTTTGAATGCCTGTGGGTGAAGGTTGGATTGTTTGAGTTGGAAAAACTCGTTGAAATTCGTATTTTAGCCTACTTGCGAGTAGCAAATTTCACAGCGCTTTTCAAAACAAACGGATATGCAATGCTTGTTTCCAAATTAGGCAATCTAGTCTCTACTTGTTTGCTGTGCGCATAACATAGTAATTCTAGACTAATAAATGGAATAAGAGCACATAAACGTTTTCAAAAACAGATATCACGGTTAGTAGAGGCCGATCTTCGGATCGGGCGAGAGGGGTGCTCATAGCTGACCTTCCCTAATCGTACCCTAGCTCCCGAGCCGAGACAACTCCGGTGATGACGGACATGTGGCCTTCGGCACTGAGTCAGGGTTTCCTAAATTCTCCCATAAAAAAAATATTTAGGTGGCGACTCTGTATCTGGCAAAGCAGTCCATGTTTGGCACTTCTTTTCAAAAATTTGTTTCTCAAAACGATTTGCCAGATTTGGACTCTTTGGTTCAGGATTAAGAACCGTGACACTAATCGAGTCCGAGCTGTAGTAACCCCAAATGAACAGAACAGGACTCACCCTCCCGGGGCGTTCGGGGACGTCTACAGTATGCCATTCAAGTGCTGTTACATTATCCCATGTTTGCATGCTTTGGTTGCACGTGTCGCATGCCTGAAATCATTTGCATTTGGCATGCATTCCCTTGGTCAAATTACTAGCATGTTGCATGATTAGATCACACCTTGCATGCTCTAAGTAGTTTGCATAGTTGTGGCATGCTTGTATGCTTGTTTGCTTAGTTTATGTACCTAGTGTGCATCACTTGCTTCTATGTTCATGTTGCATGCTAGCTCACATGATTAGGGTTGCATTGCATTGGCATGCATGCTCTACCTCTTGACCAAGTCATGATGGAGGTAGAAGCCCCTTGGTTTGATTGTGTGCATTGCATTTCATTTGACATCAAAATGTGCACACTTGGTCCCTTGGGCCATCACGCATGGAAATGTGCGAATTGATGGTCCGAGAACCAAGGACCATGTCCCTTTGAGTCATACACATGAAAAGGGGCTTGATAGGTGCATACACTGCTTGAATTGCATTGCCATGCAAAGTCCTGTCCTCTGCTACTGTCAAACAGGTTCTGCAGGCACTTTCTGCCGACCGACTGCATAGAGTGCCGACCGGCAACCCATCGATGGCCGATGGATGCATTCTTGGCCGATGACCACCAGATCACAGCCGGTGATGATTCCTTCCAGCCGGTGGCATTCCCCAGTATCCAGAGAAGCAATTCTGAGACTTTGACAGTCTTCAGAGGAGTAGAGCAGGGAAAACAGAGGCAGATTGCGCATGGCAGTGAATTCCTGAGCAAGACCGAGCATGCATTGCATTGAGCTCTCTTCCCGAGGCGGTTTACTGTTTTTCCTAGCTTAGTTAGTTTGTTAACTAATTAGGTAATTTGTAATCATTAATTAGCTTGTAGGTTAATTATCCGTAATATTTATTTGGTCCCTCCGAGCGAGGGCGAATCTGTAATAAGTGTGGGTGCGTGTGTGTGCATGTCTTCCAATCCCCACTTCTTCCTTCCCTTTTACTTACCTGCTTTGATGGTTAGTAACAGGACATGTTTAATTTAGCATACCTTATGCTACGTATGCGTGCATCTATACATTTGTCTTGCATGCACCGGGCTCGGTACATCATGCTAACTGCATTTGTGCTTCAATTCCAAATTGAATACGTGCATCAATTGATTGCATTTCACATCCCATGTTTAGGTTAGCCGAGCCTACTCTAAATTGCATCCTGTATGTGTTGCATTAGTCAATTTGACATGAACTAGGACCATGCATCTTGGCTAACTAGTTTATTGTTTTGGCATGGAGTACGATGTAAGTATTTTCATGCTTTAGCATATAGCATGCGTGTGAATGCTATCATGACAGCATGCTTACCATGTGGCTAGATACTTATGTGATAAACTGTCTGAATGCCTGTGGGTGAAGGTTGGATTGTTTGAGTTGGAAAAACTCGTTGAAATCCGTATTTTAGCCTACTTGCGAGTAGCAAATTCCAAAACATTTTCCAAAACAAACGGATATGCAATGCTTATTTCCAAATTAGGCAATCTAGTCTATACTTGTTTGCTGTGCGCATAACATAGTAATTCTAGGCTAATAACCGGAATAAGAACACATAACGCTTTCAAAAACGGATATCACGGTTAGTAGAGGCCGATCTTCGGATCGGGCGAGAGGGGGTGCTCATAGCTGACCTTCCCCAATCGTACCCAAGCTCCCGAGCCAAGGCAACTTTGGTGATGACGGACACGTGGCCTTTGGCACCAAGTCAGGGTTTCCGAAATTCCCTCATAAAAAATATTTAGGTGGCGACTCTGTATCTGGCAAAGCAGTCCATGTTTGGCACTTCTTTCAAAATCTGTTTTTCTCAAAACGATTTGTCGGATTTGGACTCTTTGGTTCAGATTTAGAACCGCGACAACAAATCGAGTCCAAACTGTAGTAAGCCCACAGATGAACAGAACGGGACTCACCCTCCCGGGGTGTTCGGGGACGTCTACAGTTTCTGGCGACTCTGCTGGGGAAATTTAGAGAGCTTGACTCGAACTCATGATATCCCGGTTTTGATCTCATTTATGTGTCTCTTTGCATTGCATGTGCATTGGTGCGCCTAGGACACCGTGTTTGCCATCTGCCATTCCGGAACGGTTTGCCAGAGGCTTGTCTTGTCAAGGCATGACCATAAGGCTGACCAGTTATGGGCTCTGATAGTATGGGAACATAAACCCCGGTTTACCGGGGCACCCTTTTCGACCATTCGACCTAGTGCATATTCGGATCCATAGTGACCATTCTAAGCTAGGACAGGCTGCTTACCCGATTATAGGTTGTTTGAAACTGTTGCGTGCATAGTGGAACCCTAGCTCCTGACAAAATAGGACAGGGAAACCTACCCCAACATAGGGGTGTTGTGGCTCTCTTTACCTATTATGTGCTTTTAGAATGTATCCCTACAGGAACGCACATACCAGTTTGCATACTTGAGTATCGGGCCCGAGGGCACCAGTATCAGTGTTGTTGAGAATCAGTTATCCGCGGGTATCAGGTTCAATTTTGGGGACAGTGATTTCTGGGGAACAGTGATCAGCAGTAGAGTACAGTTGTTCCGCTACACCCGTGTTTGATCCATTTGGGCTGAAATGCTGCTTGTTGTCTCTTTCAGTTCGGACAGCTGGTACAGGATAGCTAGTGCTCCCCCTTGCTGAGGCAGGACTTATGATGACGCAGAATTCAGAAGAGATTGTGGTTATGACAGCTGCATTAGATCAAGGGATCACTCTGCAAAGCGAGACCAACATTGATATGTCACATCCATCCAGGTCGCCTGTTGCGCACCCGGTCTGGGCCCCCTAGCTATACCAGGCTCGCGAGCCTACTATATTTGAACTAATGGGGATGATAGGTGATCCCCAGAGGTCTGTGGCGGATCTCGCCTACGGAATGTCAGCTTCATCTCCAGCTGCACCATATGCCGGGAGTTTGGTGCCCCAGGAGCCCTCGCTGTTGGGGCGAATTGTGATTGAACTTAGCCAACCGGAGATGACCTCCAGCTATGGTAATGACATATCAACATCAACCCAAACCCTCGATCAAGCTGAGGCCAGAGGAAAAGACAAAGCGAAGGCAGATGCCGATCCCATTGAACAACTGCTGCGGGCAGTCGAGGCTTCGAAAGCCGGGGGGATGGATAAGCAACAGATATCCGCAGTTATGGCAAAAACTATGGAGGATGCTTTCCCCACTCCACCTGAGGGTAGTTCAAGTCAGTCAGAAAATCGGGATAGGCCTCGTCATGCTAGAGCAGTTCCTCCTATTCCCAGCCCTGCACCTGGGAAAGATCAGAAAGCCAAGGTGGCGCCTGCCGACCCTTTCGCTTGTGCGTCTAGTAAGAATGCTCAGACTTCAAAATACCTGCCCCGAGGGCACAGGACCTTTCATGCCCTCTACATGCCTCTGTCTAAGGCACTTCAGATCCTTGCCGAGAGGGGACACCTCAAACCCTTGGAGCCTCGGCCTCTCCCGAAGAATCTCCCTGCTACGCATGATGCTGCTCAGTACTGCGCGTACCACCAGCAGACAGGCCATGCTACCGACAATTGCTTCCGCCTCCGTCATGAGGTGCAAGATTTGATTGACAACGAGGTTATCCTCCCGCCTACCTCAGCCAAGTCCGTTACCACCCAGTTATTGGATTTTGAGGACACAGATACTGCAAGTATGTAATCAGAAAGTGAACCACCTGCGGGTGGCATTCGGCATATTTTGGATGTGGCATCTGGCACGCATTTTTGAGCGTCTATGAACGCTAGCTTTGTAAATTCTGGCCTGGGTATCAAGTCAGTCTTTTGTTTTGAGTCTGTCTCTTTGTCTTGAGTCAGTGTTTTTGCTTAAGGGTCTGTCTTGTTGTAGCGAGTCAGTCCCCTTTGTATAGAATACCAGGTGATTCCGGGGCTGTTGCCTCGAACACCGTTTTGTCTTGTAATTACCCATTTTTGTTTTTGAGTCTGTTTCTGCCGCGGGGCCAGTTACACCAACAAATCTGAATGAAACAGCTGTAGCTATCTCATTTTCATGCTTGCTTTCAGTGTGAGTTAGTTGTGCCAGAGGATTTGAATGGACTGACAGTACATCTCGCCTACTCTCCTGCGCGCCAAACTCATTGCATTAACCTAAGTTTTTCAAAAACCCCTTTTGAACACTGCAGTAAAAACGAAGAGGAAGGAATTCCTCGGGTTTTGCAAATTTTGATCATTTGAGAGAAAGAGAGGCTTACTAAGCCCTTAATGAATGAAACCATGCTTGTCAGCGTGAGTACTGGGAAGGACCCTGGCTTGATCCAAATTGGTTCCACACTATCTTCGGCGCGAGCGATCTGTCGCTTTCTTAAAAACTTTCAAAAACAAATGTTTTGCGCGGCCCTGTGAAGACCTGTGTGGAATCGTTCTTGAGATTGTGCAGCCTAGGATCGCTCTCAGCCTCAAGATTCGACCTGTTTGTTTTGAACCTCGAACTCATTCGGAACATTCAACGGTCAACTGTCGGAGGAGGCCCGTGTGGCCAGTTTTGAAGCAGTCTTCGAGCAAGAGGCACCAAAGCCGAATCAAAACGAGTAGATCTCGCCAGTAGAAGCTCGTGCAGCAGCCATGATGGATTCTCCTATAAATCATTGCAACAGCCATTCTAAGATACAGAGAGGCTTCAACTTCAAAAACCATTCGGCATGGACATGTTACACTTTTACCCTTTGAGAGGCTCGCTGGGCCGAAAACCCGGAAGGGTGACCCAAGCAAAAGTTAGAGCAAGAGAAAAATACAAAAAAAAAGTAAAAAATACAAAAAAAGAAAAGAAAAGAAAAGAAAAGGAAAAATGGGAAAAAGAAAAAGAAAAAGAAATGAATACAAAAAAGGGAAAATGCAAAGAAGCTCGCAAGGTCGAAAACCCGCATCGGGCACCTTGGCAAAAGTTAGAGCCTGAAAAGTGAAGGTTAAAATACCCGAGTGTACCTTAACCGGAACTACGTAAGGCTTGATTCCCATGTTTGGGATACGTAGGCAACTTCATCATGAAGTCCAGCCCCCAACGCTTTCATAGCGTCTCGGCCCATGCAATGGTTTCGATTTCATCCCGAAGCCTAGTCGCCAACACTTTCCAAGGTGATTGTGTCCATATATTTGTTATGACCGTCTTCGTCATCTCAGTGTCCAAGAATTCGACCACCACCAATGAAGACTGCTTGCGGACTGCTGCGGCATCATCCAAACAAGGGGCAACTTTCCGTTACCACGAGTCGTCGTGAGACGCCATTCAAACCAGGGGTAACTTTTCGTTGCCATCCACCCCTTTCAAGCCAGGGGCAATTCTCCATTGCCTCCGATCCGAGGTTGCGCATCTGAAAAGGGTAAGTTCCATGCTCGTTGAGCATTGACTGTTTGTAAAATAGTTTTTGAAAATTTTTACTGAGGTTGACTATTTTCTCGAAAACTATTCCATTTTCCAAAACTGGACCATTTTCTTGGACCCAAAAAGGAAAATTTTCAGTGCTTACAGCCTGACTTGCATGGTTTTCAAATCAAAAATCGAGCAAGTACGTTAATCCGACTCTCATCTTGATCAAAACTGTTTTAGTTGAAAACCAAAACAAAAAAACAAATGGTCAAAATGATGAACTAGGGGCACAGTTGAGTTGGGTGTTCTGTCTTTCCCCCGTCGTCAACATACTTGCCAGGAGGGCACTCTACCCACCAGAAGAAATAGCCGTGAGCTAACGGCATCGGGCATGAACCCGTAACTTCCTATTCGTTCATTAATCACCTTGGGGAGGGACGAAAAATGAGAGAATAAAGAATAGAGAGGCGTGAGTTGAGAGAAAAGCGAGCCAAAGGGTTTTGAGAGAAAAACCGAGCTTGAGTGCCAGAGTGATGTGAGAATCACAAATGAGAAAAGGGTGGGAAACAATACCCAGAGAGATTGGCTCCTCGTGATCTGAGGTCCCCCGTCGTCTTCAACGCGTCTGTATGTCGTGTCTTTTGTTTTGTTTACCTCAACCTTTGTTTTAGGTCTCTTCCGAGCGTGTCTCGTTGTGTTTAGGTCGTGTACCCTTTTGTTTGAGTCCTCCTCGCTGTGTTCGGTTGTAGGCTCGATACCCCGATTGAAAACCCTTATTTAATTTCAAAAATCGTTTATGCTCAGAGTACTGTGCCATTCTCTACATCTGTGCGAAGTAAAAGAACAAAAAAATTGGGGCATCTGAGCGTGTTTCAACTCCAGCTGGTTTCACCTCCTTAGTCCATCTTGTCAGATTGGGCTGTTTGTTCAGAATTTGCTATGTGCAAAATGAACCAAATGCTGTGTTACGGGCTGTATGCAGATTAATCCCCAATAGAGTAAGGGCTGTGTGTGTCCAGAATCAGGCAGTGGGTTGCTTGTGTTATTTTGCTGTTGGCTGTTTAGTTATCTGATTATTACCGTGCAAGTGTTCAATTTTCAGACAACCAGTCAATTTCATTTACATTGAGGTGTAACATGATGTGATGCGATGCAATACATGAGATATGTAAATGTAACACTTTTTAAGCAAAACGTTTGTTCATTTCATTATCTTTTTTAAGTACATAGCTTTGAAAACAAAAAACTGCCTGAGGCAGTACAAGGTGATCTAACTACCAGCAAAAAACAACAAAACAAAAAAAAACAAAACAAAAAAAGAAGAAGAAAAGCAGCAATCTGGATCATCATCAGTAGTCTCGGGCTCGGGGATCTGCCCTCGCCCTCTTCCTGGACGAAGGTCCAAGGGCATCGTCATCTGCATCGTCGTCTGAGCCTGAGTCTGAGTCATCTCCAGCCTCCTCAGATGACCCGGCCTCTGCCTCTGCCTCGGACTCATCATCGTCATCATCATCATCATCAGGGGTCGGCGCCCGAGAACTACTCCCGACATGAGTACGCCCTCCTTTGGTAGGGGACGTGCAGTGTCTCCACGCCCTCCTCGAGCAGGAATAGAAGGCCCAGCTGGAGCACCGCCCACCGGAGGAATCTGGAAGGGAGGCTGGAAAGCATAAAAGGTAAACACATCAGAATGCCGTAAGTAGTTTATCAGTGTAGAATGTAGTGTATGAGTACAGTGTGTGAATACTGTGAGCAGTTTATCAGTGTAGAATGCAGTGTATGAGTACAGTGTGTGGACGCTGTGAGCAGTTTATCAGTGCAAAATGCGGTGTATGAGTACAGTGTATGAATGCCGTGAGCAGTTTATCAGTGCAGAGTGCAGTGTACAAATGCAGTGTATGCAGTGTATCAGATGCTCTGAGATCAGTGTGTCAGGTGTTGTGTCACTCATCAGATTACGTAAATCAGCTTATGAATGGTTTGAGACTATCGTCAGCAGAACATACCGGAATACTATAGAGGGCCAGAAGGTCGAAGGTCCGCTGCAGCATCCTCACCATGGAGGCATTCAACTCCACGAACTGCCGGGTGTACTCGGAGGACGCCTGCAAGAGTATAAGATACATCAGTGTTCTGCGGAATATCAAATAAACTGAAATGAAATGCCAATGCAAGATGCAAAGTGAAGTAAAGCATACTGGAGGCAAGTCGGGGATACCGGCTAACTCATGCCCAGCCGGGGGAGGAGCGAAGGGGATCTGGTAGGTCGCCCCATCCTGCCCTCTATATGACAGTACAGTGGGCAGGGCGGGCCAGCCGAACCGTCCCCCCCGAGCTCTGCTCCGGCCCCAGCTCCCGCTCCAGCTACTGGCGCCACTGGCCTCTCCCCCTCAACTCGGCGACCACCGCTCAAGGGTCGCATGATGTAGGTCCGGACGTACTCTGCGTAGTCGCCCTCGCCTCTGTGATGCTCTGCTCCCCAGCCGACGGTGTAGTCCCTCATCTCCTGGGCGGCGAACCTCTCTGTATCTCTCATGTGGGCAGGAAGCAGACCCGGCACTATCTGCTCCGGTATACCTAGGGTCTGACGCAAGAAACGCTCGCCCAGGTAGCAAGCCCGACAGATCGGGCCCTCCAACAGGATCCGACAACGGGCAGTCTCCCCTGCGCCCTCATAGTGATCCCTCACCACGGCCAGCAACGGAGCCCAAGGCTACCAGGTGATCTGAAAATGAAATGCAGTTTATTATCTACCGTTATTGAAAACATACGGTGCAAAGCAAAGCCAAAAAATAAACTCTAAAGTTGAACGTACCTCCGCGGCGGTGATGGTGCCGAAGTATAGGCGGAAGAAAATAAGAGACTTCCGTGGTCTCCACACACATCGCACATTGAAGCGATGAGAGAAGGGGACGCCGAGTGGGATCTCCTCATCGGGTACTGGGGCAAGCCTAGGAAAGTAGGCATATACCCACAACTGCAGAATAGATATCAATACGACTATCAGATAAGGCAAAATACAGAATAAAGCAGAAATGGCAGAACCGTGTGTTGTGCAGTGTGTTGCGCATAGTGTGCAGTGTGTGCAGTGTGCAGTCAGTGTAAAGCAGAGTATATGTGTGCCGGGTGTGCAGTGTACAGTCAATATAGGGCAGTGTACAGTATATGTGCAGTGTGCAGAATACAGAAAGCAGAAGGCAGAAATGTAAAAAGGGGAGAAGACGTACCTCCCGAGCTCGCCAGTAGCCACCAAGGAGCTGTCCGCTGAGGCGGGAAGAAGAGCTCATATAACCATACAATGTGGCCAGGCCTGCGCCACCCCAGTCATAATGGCGGATCTGCCTGACGTCCACCAGCGCGCTCAACAGGCATAAGGGCACAGTGTTCGCCCGATCGGCGAAGAGAGTCGTCCCGAAGAGGAACATGATGAAGCCCCGCGCATACTGGTCCACCTCCTCTGGGGACATTTGCGCCTCCTCTGCCAAGGCCGGGTGGACCCGAAAGTGGCTCTTGAACCAGGAATACCTGATGAACCTCGCTCGAGCGAGGGGAGGCTGAGTGCCGAGCAGGTACAGCTGGGCAGCGTCCCACTCGTCCATATCGGTGTCAAAGGGGATCGGATCACCCCCTACCCCAATGCCAGTAAGCATCAAGAAGTCGTAAGGGGTCATCGTCATGTCCCCTGCGATGGAGAAGTGGAAGGAGTTGGTGGTATCCCACCACCTCTCCGCTAGAGCAGCAAGCAAGGGCCTGTAGGTAGTCAGTCGAGAGAGCCCCCTGCAGAAGATGCCAAAGCCGGCCTCGTCGACGATGTCACGAACCGTATCTGGCAGCTCGAGGTACCAGTCCCGAGCAACGGTATTCCTATACCCGCGGATGGTATGGGAATCCCCCTGTAATAAAAGAAAAAAAACAACAATTGCAAGGCAATATTCAAAATGCAATTCTAAGAAGCATGCAATGAATTACAACGTGTGATGTGTCAGCGTGTTTGGGTGGTTCAGGGCAGATGTAGCATGCGTACAAGTTTTAACAGATTCAAACAAATACCGGGTGCCGGTGTGCTCGCCAGTGAACTACAACGTGTGATGCGTCAGTGTGTTCGAATGGTTCAGTACAGTATAGCATGTGTGCATATTTTCAGACTCAAGCCAATACCAGGTACCAGTGTGTATACAGTGAAATATAGTGTGCGCCGTGTGTTTGGGTGATTCAAAGCCAGTGCAGTGTGTGTGCATGTGTCAGTCCTAAACAGATATCAGTTGCACGTATGTTTACGATCAACTACAGTATACAGTATATCAGAATTAAGCAGTTAAAGAGCATAGCCAGCTACGGCAGTTTTGCATCCTACATTGCAGAAAGTAAAGCAAGGAAGGAAAGTTACCTCGGAAGCGCCGAAGGACAGGTGGGAGGTAGGCTCACGCAGTAGTAGCTCGGGTGGCACGTGCCTGTCAAAGCTCCTGAACTGGCGTAGTCCGTCAGGAAGCATCACATGAACCGCGTGCTTGTAGGTCTCCGGATCGAACGGCCGGATATGAAGTGGCAAGGGCTCGGCCTCGGGATCCATCTCGAGCTCTGGAGGAGCCCCGCCCTGTGGAAGATCGTCCGCCATCTCGGAGAGAATGTGAAAATGGCCAGAAGACGAAAAACCGAGCAAGAATGCGAAAAGTCAACAAAAAGTCAAACCCCGAGAGGGTCGGAAAAGGCTGGAAAAGCCAGAGTAAGGAAAAGGTACGGGTATCGAGGAAAACTTGAGGGAAACAAGCCCCGAGTGGCGGAAATCAAAAAACAAACACCGAAACGAAGTTTCGTTCGGTTGAAAATGCCCGAAACGCGAAGGAGATCGCGAATCGAACAACGAAATGGGAGCTAGAACGCAAAGAAACGAGGAGATCGAAGGACGAAAACACTCTAGAGAGAGAGAGAAGTAATTTTCGAGCAAGAGGGTGTGAGAAATATAGGGCTAGAGGCCCTATATTTAAAGACCCGTAGCGAAATGACAGAACTGCCCCGATACAGGGAGTTTTTGCCGGTCGGCCACACTCTTTGCCGGTTCGCAATATATTGTGCCGATGGAATTTTATGAAGGCCGATGGACGGCCGGTGATGCATTTTGATGGCCGGTGGGCATCCGGTGGCCTCCTACAGTGATTTTGGAGCCTCCTACACCCTTTTTTGAGTTATGTGTGGGGTCCAGGGCCTTCAGTGCTCAAAACAATGCAAAACAGTGCATTTCCGACGCTCAACCGGCCTCCGTTTTGACCTCGGGTCGTGTCTTCTGTGCGTGGCACTATAATTCGTGCGAGGTGTATCCTTTTCGTATCCTTTTGGCTTTTACAAAACTCAAAAGTTGCTCCATGCGTGTCGCATATCAATCGCACTGTCTTGTGCGCTCGTGTTGTCTAAAACGCATCGCGTGGTTTGGCGCATCTCATTGCATTTTGCATGCATTCATTCAATTCATTACTTGCGTAGACCGCATGTTTTGCTTGCGTAGACTGTATTCTTTTGTTCAAATTCATTACTTGCGTAGACCGCATGTTTTGCTTGCGTAGACCGCATGATTGTTCGATTTCATCACTTGCATAGACCGCATGTTTTGCTTGCGTAGACTGCATATTTGTAATCAATTTCATTACTTGCGTAGACCGCATGTTTTGTTTGCGTAGACCGCATATTTGTTCAAATTCATTACTTGCATAGACCGCATGTTTTACTTGCGTAGACCGCATGTTTTGCTTGCGTAGACCGCATGATTGTTCAATTTCATTACTTGCGTAGACCGCATGTTTTGCTTGCGTAGACCGCATGATTGTTCGATTTCATCACTTGCGTAGACCGCATGTTTTGCTTGCATAGACCGCATGTTTTGCTTGCGTAGACCGCATGTTTGTAATCAATTTCATTACTTGCGTAGACCGCATGTTTTGCTTGCGTAGACCGCATTCTTTTGTTCAAATTCATTACTTGCGTAGACCGCATGTTTTACTTGCGTAGACCACACGTTTGAAACCAATTTCATTGCTTGTGTAGACCGCATGTTTATTCAATTTCATTACTTGCGTAGACCGCATGTTTTGCTTGCGTAGACCGCATGTTTGTTCAAATTCGTTACCTGCGTAGACCGCATGTCTTGCTTGTGCAGACCGCATGCTTATGATCAATTTCGTTGCCTGCGTAGACCGCGTACTCCACTTACATGACTATGCCTTCACAGCATTGTTATGTTTCCCACTTGCTTTGCGTTGTCACGCATTTTCAAATGCATCATCATGCATGTTGCTAATAACATCGTACCTGTTAAGTTTACTTTCTTTTCAGGCACGATATTGTATGTACGGTTCATTTAAGGCTGGTGCAACCAGACGAGCCGCACAGGTATTGTACGGTCTAGGAGACCTTAAATCCTTGGAAGGTGCAAGACCTTTGGTGCATTGATGTGCACAGCTCGTTCGCATTGTCGTACATCTCAAAAGCCGCGTGTTGTCGCGCATTCCATGCAACATGCATTTCACGCATCATTTGCATTTCAAAAACAAAAACAAAAACAAAAAAAATATATAATTGCATTGTCATGCATCATCATAAATAGTTGCATTGTCATGCATCATTAGACTATTAGTGCATATTGCATTGTTATTTGCATACATTCATTGCATCACTTCCATCTATGGCTTGCGCCTTTCCATGTTGAGTTTGGTCTGGTATGTGCCCATACTTTTCACGTCAAAACGTAGTTCAGTAGACCGTTCTATGTTAGACACGGCTTGTATGTGTACATGCTTTTCCTAGGCAAGATTTGGTTTGGCCCGCAGGCCATATCCATTATATCGCATTTCCATTCCATTGCATATTTGTAGATATTGCATTGTAATTTGCATGCATTCACTGCATCACTTTCCATCTATGGCTTGCGCCTTTCCATGTTGAGCTTGGTCTGGTATGTGCCCATACTTCTCGTGTCGAAGCATAGTTCAGTAGACCGTTCTATGTTAGACGTGGCTTGTTTGTGTACATGCCTTTCCTAGGCAAGATTTGGTTTGGCCCGCGTGCCATATCCATTGCCATCTTCCTAGCATATCCATTGTATATATTACATTGTAGTGTAATTTTTGCATCCGGCATTAGGATCGTAGTCCTTTCCCCAGCGGGTCGTTACCCCACTTGTGTCAATCCCCCCCCCAATATTTGTTCTCGTGTCCGTCTACATTACTCATAGTTCAGTGGACCGTTCTATGGTAGACGGACTTGTTACCTCCATCAATCTATTTGGCATTTGTGGGGTTTCGAACCGCTCATGATTGGATCATGATTCAATTGCTTCGCATAGAGTTTGCATTGTTTCAATTCCATTGCATCCTCATTTGCATTGTTTATACATTGTTTTGTATATATTGTATATCATTTTGCATCCATTTTTGCATTGTCATGCATGTTGCTAATAACATCATGCCTGTTGAGTTGTTTTCTTTACAGGCACGATATTGTATGTACGGTTCATTTGAGGCTGGTGCAACCAGACGAGTCGCACAGGTATTGTATCCTCCGAGTGAGACGTATTGAGAATTGCATAATTCTCTTACATCCTTTCTGCATTGTAGTGCAGTTTGGTGTATGCTAGCTTAAAACTGTCGCATGTTATGCTTCATTACAGCTTTCTTTGCATGATCATAAGTTATGTCCAGCTCTGTGCATTGTCTTGCATTTTGCCCCTGCCTTCGAGCACATACCTTATTTGTCTTGCATGTTTGTCTAAGTCTTCGGCCTTGTCAAAAATGGGTCGTCTCTGGGCTTTGACATTCACTCCCGTCATTGTTATGACTTTCGAGTTCTGTCAAAGAGGGGCAACTGTAGACACCCCATTTTTGACAGTCCTCAAGACTTGGACGTCACCGTTTGAACACTCAGTGATCATCCGTGTTTGTGTTCTTCTTGAGTTCCCGGAGGTCTCGGCTTGCGCGCCTTACCTCAGGATCTCTCGACTCAACTGTTTAGTGTCTGGTTTTGCACCAAACACTTGTGTTTTGCCTTGGAGGGGCAGGGAATGCCCTGTGAGAAATCCCCACACATCACCGGCCATGGCTAGAGGCCACCGGCTGGTGTTTTGTTGCCATCGGCAATGTATATTGCCGGTCAGCATTCTTTGTTGCCGGTCGGCAGTCCATTTTGCCAAAATGGCAATTTTGAGCAGCCGACTACTGTTCATCTGCTTTTGCAGATATTTTAATACAGCTGTATGGCATTTTGTTCCCCTCCATACACGTGTATGGAGGGATGGCTTCCTTGTTAGCTTACCTTGTAAGCTTTACAAGATTGGCTCCTCTATAAGAGGAGCCCTCCCCTCTTGGCCTTAAGGTTAGAGAAAAAGGGGTTGGACTTTCTTAGACAGCCATTTTTAGGGTTTGAGTTCTAGGGTTAGGGTTTCATACATATCCTATCTCTATATCTCTCTCTTGTGTGTATATAAGTTTGTTTGTGTCTTACTATTGCACACAAACACATAGTGTTACACCTTTGCTTGATTCTTGAAGGGCCAGAGGTTTGTTCTTGAAGCTTGGGAGCTGTTTTGAGCTCAAAGAAGCTGCTGGAGCTTCATTTGTGAAGAGGGTCTTCAAGGGTAACAATCTTACTCCTTTATTCCCCATTTTTGCATACTATTTTTTCCTATCTTAGAACTATTTTTGAGCTTAGTGTATAATATAAAAAAGTTCTGTTTTTAGGCCCTCTAAATAGTTTGTTTAGAGTGTTTTGTGGTTTGGAGGTGTTTGACCCCTCTTAGGCCTTGAGAGGCCCCATTTTGTGCTATTTTGAGTGAGCTCCGGGACCTTGGTGCTTGGGCCTCCTCACCACTGAAATCTTGAGATATTTCAGAGGTGAGGATGGTGTCTTGAGGTCCTAAGGAGGAGAGGGCCACCCCCTCTCCTTGTTATCCTTGAAAAGGACCATTTTTGGCCTCTCGAGGGAGCACCTAGCTAAGCTTCATGTTGACCATGCCTTAGCTGATTTTTGTGCTTATTATGTCATAATATGCCTCTGTTTTTAGTTGGTTTTGGTACACCATGCATGCTTAGCATACCTACCTTGTAATGCCATGTTTAGGCCTTAACATGCCTTAGGTTGTAAACCATGGTTCAAGCATGTTTTAGGTCTAGCTTTGTGAAGCTTTTGTGCTTATTTTGCCATGCTAGAGGTCTGTCCTTAGTCATTTTGGTCAGCTTTGGCATGCTTAGTATAGCCCCTTTGCATTTTTGGTTTGTTGGCCTTAAGTATGTGAGGGTATAGCATGCGTTACTTGCTTTGATTTAATGGTTTGGCACCATTTATAGCATCATTTCAGTCCCCTTAGCATGCTTGTATGCTTGCCTTGGATGCCTCTTTGATGCCTTATGAGCTTATGTGGTATGCTCCTTGAAAGTGCATTTGTGCATGCTTTTGAATTCAAGCCATTTAGATGCCATCTAAGTGGTCTTTTGGGCTTTGTTTTATGTGCTAAAACTCTGTTTTTGGTCATTAAATTCATGCCATGTTTGGTCTTGCTAAGTGTAGTTCAATACTTCATTAGCTTGCCTTGAATGCTTGGGCCATTTGTCGCATGTTTAGCCTATCTTGTTTGCTTGGTTTAGCACCATGTTCTTGCATGATTTTCAGAGTTTAATGCATGCCCCATGTCCATGATTATTCCCTTTTAAGTGTGCTTAAAAGATGCCCTTTGATGCTTAAGTGTTTAGGCCTTAACATGCGCGTGTGTGTTTGTGTGTTTGGTCCCATCTTCTTAAGCTTTGGCCACTGTTTTGGGACCTAACTTAGAGCCGTCCAATTAGTGTAAGTCCATCCCTCGTATGCCATTCAAGTGCTGTTACATTATCCCATGTTTGCATGCTTTGGTTGCACGTGTTGCATGCTTGAAATCATTTGCATTTGGCATGCATTCCCTTGGTCAAATTACTAGCATGTTGCATGATTAGATCACACCTTGCATGCTCTAAGTAGTTTGCATAGTTGTGGCATGCTTGTATGCTTGTTTGCTTAGTTTATGTACCTAGTGTGCATCACTTGCTTGTATGTTCATGTTGCATGCTAGCTCACATGATTAGGGTTGCATTGCATTGGCATGCATGCTCTACCTCTTGACCAAGTCATGATGGAGGTAGAAGCCCCTTGGTTTTATTGTGTGCATTGCATTTCATTTGACATCAAAATGTGCACACTTGGTCCCTTGGGCCATCACGCATGGAAATGCGCAAATTGATGGTCCGAGAACCAAGGATCATGTCCCTTTGAGTCATACACATGAAAAGGGGCTTGATAGGTGCATACACTGCTTGAATTGCATTGCCATGCAAAGTCCTGTCCTCTGTTGCTGTCAAACAGGTTCTGCAGGCACTTTCTGCCGACCGACTGCATAGAGTGCCGACCGGCAACCCATCGATGGCCGATGGATGCATTCTTGACCGATGACCACCAGATCACAGCCGGTGATGATTCCTTCCAGCCGGTGGCATTCCCCAGTATCCAGAGAAGCAATTCTGAGACTTTGACAGTCTTCAGAGGAGCAGAGAAGGGAAAACAGAGGCAGATTGCGCATGGCAGTGAATTCCTGAGCAAGACCGAGCATGCATTGCATTGAGCTCTCTTCCCGAGGCGGTTTACTGTTTTTCCTAGCTTAGTTAGTTTGTTAACTAATTAGGTAATTTGTAATAATTAATTAGCTTGTAGGTTAATTATCTGTAATATTTATTTGGTCCCTCCGAGCGAGGGCGAATCTGTAATAAGTGTGGGTGCGTGTGTGTGCATGTCTTCCAATCCCCACTTTTTCCTTCCCTTTTACTTACCTGCTTTGATGGTTAGTAATAGGACATGTTTAATTTAGCATACCTTATGCTACGTATGCGTGCATCCATACATTTGTCTTGCATGCACCGGGCTCGGTACATCATGCTAACTGCATTTGTACTTCAATTCCAAATTGAATACGTGCATCAATTGATTGCATTTCACATCCCATGTTTAGGTTAGCCGAGCCTACTCTAAATTGCATCTTGTAAGTGTTGCATTAGTCAATTTGACATGAACTAGGACCATGCATGTTGGCTAACTAGTTTATTGTTTTGGCATGGAGTACGATGTAAGTATTTTCATGCTTTAGCATATCGTATGCGTGTGAATGCTATCATGATAGCATGCTTACCATGTGGCTAGATGCTTATGTGATAAACTGTCTGAATGCTTGTGGGTGAAGGTTGGATTGTCTGAGTTGGAAAAACTCGTTGAAATCCGTATTTTAGCCTACTTGCGAGTAGCAAATTCCAAAACATTTTCCAAAACAAACGGATATGGAATGCTTATTTCCAAATTAGGCAATCTAGTCTATACTTGTTTGCTGTGCGCATAACATAGTAATTCTAGGCTAATAACCGGAATAAGAACACATAACGCTTTCAAAAACGGATATCACGGTTAGTAGAGGCCGATCTTCGGATCGGGCAAGAGGGGGTGCTCATAGCTGACCTTCCCCAATCGTACCCAAGCTCCAGAGCCAAGGCAACTTTGGTGATGACGGACACGTGGCCTTTGGCACCGAGTCAGGGTTTCCTAAATTCCCCCATAAAAAATATTTAGGTGGCGACTCTGTATCTGGCAAAGCAGTCCATGTTTGACACTTCTTTCAAAATCTGTTTTTCTCAAAACGATTTGCCGGATTTGGACTCTTTGGTTCAGATTTAGAACCGCGACAACAAATCGAGTCCGAACTGTAGTAAGCCCACAGATGAACAGAACGGGACTCACCCTCCCGGGGCGTTCGGGGACGTCTACAATGGCATAAACCAACAGATGTGCCCAACTGTATCTCATACGGAAGGGGGAAGGTTGTAACCGGCGTAAATGTGACATCCTAACACGTTTAACGTAAAAGAAGTAGAGGCAAACCGAAGTCCAAACGCGTCTCACGCGAGTGGAAAAATGGTAGAATGAATGATTTTTTGCTGATAAGGGGAAATCTCTACTTGTAGAAGTCACAGATGTCCCTTTTCTTGCTGTCCATCACCGCCCACTCTTTAAATGTTTTCTATACAAAATAATCATCCATTCCCCACCAAAGCAAAACATCGTCATCTATTCCACCACAAATTCCTCGTCATCATATATTCCATCTATCCCAAACCATCTGACCATACTATCTTTGTTTTTTGTTTATTATTATTTTCTTTTTTATTTTGTTTTAATCAAATATTATCAAATATTTATCAATTTATATAAAACACACCTAAAACAAATGTACACACACATAAATAACAAATTAATAAAATATTAGTGATGGCCAAAATGGGTGAGGTTTGGAGTTAAAGCTTCAATTTGATTTTTTTGGTGAGGAATTCATAAAATGGCATATTCCAATTTTCATCATGGGGTGTGCAAAAGAAATTGCCCAAGTCTTAGGGTCGGTCAAAATGGGGTGTCTACAGGTCTAAGTTGTAAAAAGATTAGTTTGAACAAAATCAGCTTTTATTAAAACTTTTCAAAACCATTTTCGATAAGGATCACAACTGGACACACCCGAAATCTATCTTTGAGATGTACAACCCCAAATCCAGCGAATGGAAGGTTGCCCCTTGTCTGAATAACACTGCACTACACTGTAACCAACTCTCATAGTGAAGACCACAATCGAACGCTTGGATGCAGAAAAGATAAAGATGACCAGAACAATCTCATGGACACGGTTGATTTGGAAGTGTTTATGGCTGGACTTCAAAATGAAGTTGTCTACGTATCCCGAAGAGGAAAATCAAGCCTTACGTAGTTCGGTTCAGGTTCACTCGCGTATTAACACTCTCATTTTGCACTATAACTTTTGCCAAGGCCGCCCTTTTCGGGTTTTCAACCCTGCGAGCTCAGCTTTATTTTTTTTCTAATTTTTTGTGCTCTAACTTTTGCCTAGGTTGCCCTTTCGTGTTTTCGGCCTAGCGAGCCACTCAAGGATAGTATTTCTTCAACTTGTCCATGTTGGTTGGTTGGGAGAATTCAAGGCCATCTACGTCCATAAGAATGACAGCTCCACCCGACCAAATAGATTTGATGATGTAAGGACCAGTCCAATTGGGTCTGAACTTGCCCCTAGGGTCATGGATGAGAGCTCGGTTGTCTTTGAGCACCAGATCCCCTTCTTTTAGATTCCTGGACTTAACTTTCTTGTTGAAAGCCCTGGCGATTTTTCGTTGATAACCTTGGACGTGGTACAGTGCTTTCAGCCTCCTCTCGTCGAACAGTATCAGTTCCTCGAACCTGCTCTGCTGCCAATCCGCTTCTGCTATCTGGCACTCAACTATAACTCGCAGCGACGGAACTTCAACTTCAATCAGTAGAATAACTGCCATCCCATAAACTAGAGAATACGGAGTTGCCCCTGTAGATGTCCGAATTGAAGTCTGTAGACACCCCATTTTTGACCGTCCTTAAGACTTGGGCGCTATTGATGGCTTCCTTGGTGGTGAAAGTTGTGCAGTGCAAAGGCTCGATTTCTTCGGCAAGAGGAGAGTCAAATCCAAACCTCACACCCCATCTTGGACCAAAGCTATTTTGGATGGTTTTTAGACCTTAAAACCCTCTCTTTCAAAATATTTTTGAAATAAAGTTCCTACGATATTCTGAGGCTCGCATTTCGTTATGTTACGCTTTTCGGTAAACCGAGCAAGGACAAAGTGGAAATGAATGAAAGAGAGATGAAATCATTTAAAAATCTTTCAAAACACCTTGTTTAGGGTTTTGGAGTTGAAGAAAAGAGGAGAAGAGGGAAGAAACCAAGTTGGAGAAGAAGATGGGCATGAATCGCTAAGAGAAAATCGAGCAGCACTCGCTAAATCAGGCCTATCCTTTTGAATACTTGGATTTCAGCTATGAGACCACCACAGTTGGAAATCTTACTTCCGGGGATTCATTTTTCACTTAAGAATCTCCTAAAGCCGAGTCCGGATGGGGGAGATATGATTGGTTGAAGTTGGGCATCATCCCGGTTGGACCGAAACTGAGCAGCCTTCACTATAAGAGGGATATCTCTTAGCACACATGGAATTTTGATGTGAGGCTTCCATAATTGGAAATAATACTTCGGGGGCTATAGTTTAGGCTCAAGAATGACCTAAAAAGCAGTCCAGATGAAGGAGTTAGGCTTGCCTCAAGTTAGGGACCATGACTGATTTTTTCCATTGGCCTCTATGGGAGTGCATCAGCCACAATTGGACCTCACCGGCCATAGGTCGGCCAAAAGTGAGCCTTATCGGCCACAAATGTTGGCCGATCATCCAAAAATGTCCAAAAAGCCAAGAATTGGCAGATATTTCTCCTCCAGCTGTTTCCAGCAAGCCCTAGCTGTCCCAATTTAGATATTTCGACCAAAGCTTGATATTTTGTCATATAGGAGAGCCTTATATCTCATATTCAAAGGGTTAGAACATTTGAAAGGCTTAGAGGAAATTAGAGAGCTTCTCACTCTAGAATCCTCTCTCTCTAGAAGATTTTCAGACCTTAATCTCTGCCTCTCTCTCTATAGTTCACTCTCTCTTGCCCTTTTGTGCATAGATGTGCATAGAAGTAGAGAAATACAACTAGTTTGCCTAGGCATACTTCATCAAAGTTGCATATCTATGGGCTGAGGTCCCTTGGAACCTATTTTTGGGCTGTTGGAAGGTCATTTGAGCTAACAAAGTGGTTGTTTTGCTGCTGTGCATCAAGAGGTATATCTCTCCCTTTTAGCTTGTTTTGCATACTAGCTTTGTCATAGTTTTCAACTTCTTTGGGGCTGTTTTTTGGGGTGGTGTTGAACTACAAAAACTTTTTTTTTTCCTCTGTTTTTCAGTCCTAAAAATATTGGTTTAAGTCTTGTTTGGCTAAGGGGTGTTTCCTCCCTTTTGCTCATTGGCTTGTATGCCCTTTTGAGCTAACTTTGAAGCCTTTCAAACAACTTCTTTTTGGATTTAAAACCACTGAAATCCAGGGGATTTTCAGTAACAAAAAGCTTGTTTTGAGGTCCCAAATGGGAGGGGATAGCCTCCCCTCCTTGTCTCTCCATGCCATGCCTTGTTAGCTCTATAAAGTAGCATCTTTTTGTGGCTTATGTTAGCTCTTTTCAAGCACTTTTTTGTGACTTTTAGGAGCTGACATAACTCTATTTTAGGCCAGTTTGGTCACCTCTTGCATGCTTTATACACTTGTAGTGTAAACTTGCACACTAGCCTAACATGCATCATGCTTTAGACCATCATTCTAGTGTGATTTTGGCTCAACTCCAAGAAGATTTTACTCATGTTTTGCCATGACCTAGGTCTGATTTATGTTTTTTTGGTCATGCATGCCTTGCTTTGTACGGCCATAGTGCATTCTGGCTCACTAGTCTTGAGTTTTGAGTCCACTAGTATGCATTACTTGGGCTCTTTGTATGATTTGACATCATTTGATATATGATTTCAGTACATGTAGTGTGTCCATACACTCACATCTTTCACTCTTTCAATGTTTTGGAGGGTTGGTGCTTTATGCTTTAAAAATGAGCCATTGTGTATGCCATCTTGCCTAGGCTTTTGGACCACCATTTCAGTATGTATTTGGTCCTATTTTTCCATGATACAACTCTATTTTTGGTTGTTTAGAGCATCCCTCATTTTCTTCTTACACTTGTAGTGTAAGTCCTGTTTGCTAGCCTTGCATGCCTAATGAGTGAGCTTATTATTCTAGCATGTGTTGACTTGGTATTAACCCATTTTTGGTGTTATTTCGACATGCCATAACTCTGATTTTTGTTGGTAAAGTCATCTCATGCTTGGTTTTGGTAGGTGTAGTGTAATCCTCCTCATTGGCCTTGCATACTTCATGCTTCATGCTTCATGCTAGCTTGTTTTGGCTTTGCTCCATGCATGTTTTAGCATCATTTTGGCATGCTCTAGGACTGTTTTGGGTTTCCTTGGCCATATGCTTTATGTTTTGCATAGCTATAGTGCAATTGTCTATGCTAGTTTCAAGCTTTGAGCCTCCTAGCATGCTTCATTTGTAACATGTGCATGATTTGGCATCATCTACCATGTTATTTCAGAGCATGATTTAGCATTGCCATGTTCTCACTTCTTTCACTCTTTGAGTGCTTTTAAGAGTTGTGCATTATTGCCTTGTTTGTGGCCTAGCTTGTATGCATGCATGCCTAGACTTTTGAGCTCCCATTTCAGCATGTTTTGGTCTTTGTTTTGACCTATTTGAGCTCTGACTATGGCTAGTTCATTCATTTGTGCCATATATTGCATGCCTCTTGTGTTGTCCTCCTTGGTAGCTTTGTGCCTTAAGGACCCTAACATGCAATGCTTATGTTGTTTGGATGATTTGGCATCATTCCACATGATATTTAAGAGCATTTAGCATTGTCACACTTCCATGTTTGTCACTCCTTGAGCAATTTTGGGAGTCGTGCTCTTATGCTTAATTGGTGAGTCAATGCATGAGCATGCATTTTCTTGCCTTTCATGCCATCTTTTAAGAGTGTTTTGGCCATTGTTTTGGCATTCATGAATTCTATTTGGGGTTGGTTTAGTCCATTGTGCATTGCATTGTATAGCCTTAGTGTTGTGTGCCTCAATGCTTAAGGACTTTTTTCGCATGCTTGTTGTTTGCATTGTGTTTGGCATGCTCATGTTGCATTGCATTGTATTTCCATGTTGTTGCTTTGGATTGTGTTTGGATAGGGTGTTAATCCAAACACGAGAAACGGGGGACGTTTCATATTTGAAGTGATGAAACATATCTCATTTCTCGGTCGCTGACCCTCTTGATCAAGCATGATAAAGGTGGAGGCCCTTATGTGTTATTTGTGTGCATTCATTGACATTGAATTGTGCAACTTGGCCATCATGCATTGAGATGCGTGATTGGTGGCTCGAGAGCCGAGTACTGCCCTCCCTTGAGCTTAAGAAATGATAGGAAGGGTGGTTGTACACACATTTCCTTGTAAATACACTGACATGCCTCTGTTTGTGCTCTGTTGTAGCAAAAGGAGAAATTGCAGGAATCAATGGCCGATTGGCCATCAAACCTACCGGCCGGCCACAAAAATCTGCCGATCGGCCATAAATGTGGTCGATGGCTATCAACTTTGACCGATGGCCATCCCTCTTGGCCGACCATCCCTCAGCATGTTCCTAAGGTGGGTCAGAATTTTTAGAAGTACAGAAGGTGTGCAAACAGAGGCATCTTGAGGCATGGTAGTGGATTTCCGAGCGAAGCCGACCGAGCATGCATATCCCCTCGCTTCCCGAGGCCATTTGTTTAAATTTCTTAGCTAACTAGTTCATTAGCTTAGTTATTTTGTAATTAATTAGTTAAGTGTTTAATTAATTAATTTGGTTTGTACTTAATTAACTTAGAATAGTTAGTTGATTCAATTCGATTTGTAATAATTAGTTTAATTAGCGTAGCTAGTTAGCTTATTATTCGGACCCTCCGTCGAGAGGGCGAATTTTGTAATAAGTGTGCGTGTGTGTGATGCATGTTTTCCAACCCCATTTCTTTCTCCCTTTTACTTAACCGCTTTCGATGGTTAGTTTTAGGGCATGTTTCAATTAGCGTCCTTATGCTTCGCATGTTTGCATCCATTCATCTGTTTTGCATGCACCGGGCTCGGCGCATCATACTAACTGCATTGTATTTCAATACCAATTTGAATATGTGTTATCAAGTTGCATTCACATGACATCTTAGAATAGCCGAGCCTATCTTAGTTGCATTTTGCATGTGTTGCATTAGGCATTCTTAAGATAGCTAGGATCATGCATGATTACTAACTAGCTTTTGTTTTGGCTCAGAGTACTGTAAGTGTTTACGCTTTAGCATCCTTGCATATGTGTAAGTGCTGCCATGATAGCATGCTTGCCATAAGACTATTTACTTAAGTGATTAACTACATGAATGCCTGTGGGTGAAAGTTTGATTGCCTGAATTGGAACAACTCGATGATTATGAGTTTTAAGCCCACTTGAAGTAGCAAAATCATGTTTTTCTAAGCCCACTTGAGGGTGGCAAATCCGCGTCTTAGCCTACTTGCGAGTAGCACTTTCAAACCACTTTTAAAAACAAACATGAGTCGTTTTATTCCAATCCGCGTGAATGAGTCTATACTTGTATGATGTGCGCATCACATAGTAAGCTAGCTAATAAACCGGAATAAAAACACATGTGTTTTCAAAAACAACATATCTTGTTAGTAGAGGCCGATCTTTGATCGGGCGAGCGGGGGTGCTCATTGCATGACCTTCCCCTCTCATACCCAAGTTCCTGAGCCGATACAACTTTGGTGATGACGGACACGTGGCCTTAGGCATGAGTCAGGGTTTCTTAAATTTTCCAAAATAAAATATTTAGGTGGCAACTCTGAAATCTGGCAAAGCAGTCCATGTTTGGCGCTTTTTGATTAAAATCGATTTTCCAAAACGATTTGCCGGATTTGGACTCTTTGGTAATATATCAGTTTTATATTGCACTTTGTGAGATTAGATTCAGAATCGTGACATGAGTCTGAACTGTAGTAGCTAAGAATAATGATTCGCGCCCTCGCGCGCAGAGCTGGAGTTCCGGGCGGTCTACAGTTTCTGGCGACTCTGCTGGGGATTTAAAGAACTTGACTCGAACTCATGATATGTTGTTTTATCTACACTTATGTATTTCTTTGCGTTGCATTTGCATCGGTGCACTTAGGACACCATGTTTGCCGTCTGCTATTCCTGAACAGTTTGTCGGAGGCTTGCTTGGAAAAGCGTGCCATAAGGTTGACCAATTACAGGCTCTGCCACGATGGGAACACAAACTTCAGTTTTTACCGAGGCACCCTTTTTGACCATTCGACCTAGTTGCATATCGGAAGCCATAGTGACCATTCCAAACTAGGACAGGTTGCTTACCAGATTGTAGGTTGTTTGAAACCGCTGCATGCATAGTGAAACCCTAGCTCCTGACAAAATAGGACAGGGAAGCCCTACCCCAACATAAGGGTGTTTTGGCTCTTACTTGCTTGATATGTGCTGTCAGAGTGTGTCTCTACAGGTTGTGTGTATCAGTTTGCAAGTCTGGGTATCAGCCTGAGGACGTCAGCATTTGGGGTATCAGATTTGAGGCAGTGATTTTGGGGGCAGTGATCAGTGTTGAGAACAGTGTATTCAGCTTACAATGTCAACTGTGTGTTGTCTTTATTTTAAGCTGAAATGCTGTCCATTTTTCAGGTTGTTTGTTTCCTTATTTTACTTTATTTATCTTTTTGCAAAGTAGTATTGCATCATTGCTTCTGAAAAGGCAGATACCCCCCGAGCACTCTGGACTAGAGGTAGAAGGCTTTCCCGATCTGAGGATCTAGTTGACAGACAACCAGTGTTTGTGTCATTACCCCCGGTTACGAGACGGAGGTCATCCAAGCACAGATCACCAGTACAGTGGTTACCAGTTCAGAGGTCTTTGTCTACTCTACCTGTGCACAGTAGGGATCAGATTTCTGTTTCTATCGCAGAGAGGGAACATACACCGATTTAGTCAGATCCACGCTTTACAGTCGAAATGGAGGATATGATGAGTCAGCTCTAAGAGACCATGTAGGCCATGCAGCAGGATGCCGCCCGCCAGGCAGAGGTTGTAGCCCAACAGGCAGAGCTGATTGCCAGACTTCAGCAACAGCAGCAACCACAACAAGCCGGAGCGTCTGCTTTGCATTCACCTCCACCCCCACCTAAGGTTCCAACACCCGGGGAAACAACTCACGTCCAGGAGAATACAGACGTTCCAACAGGGCCAGTCCCACCACCAGTTCTACTGCAGATTTCAAAGACACTGGCCTTCTCAACAGATACACCATTTGAATCTGAGATGGACCCAACCGCTCTGAAGATGAGTAAGCTTGAAAAGCTGTTTAAATGGGCCCAGGGGGTCAATTCCATTCCAGACATAGAGGATGGATATACCGATTCGGTGGTGACTTTTCCAGACTGGTTTAAGATGCCCCACATAGACCGTTTTGACGGCTCGGGCGATCCTATGGTTCATCTGAGGTTGTTCTCGGATATTTTATGCCCGATGGGCTTGACGAGACTCTAGAAACTATCACTCTTCGGCCGGACCCTGTCGGGTATTGCGGCCATTTGGTACGCCAAGTTGAAGGACTCAGTGAAAAGAAGCTGGGAGGAGATGGCTGAGGCCTTTTTCGCACAATATTCATACAATACCTAGATTGAGGTCACGACCCGTGATCTTGAAGTGACCAGACAAGAGCCGAAGGAAGGCTTTTCTGATTTTGTCACTCGATGGAGGGCTAAGGCTTCCATGATGAAAATTCGGCCATTGGAGAAGGATCAGATAAGGATGGTTGTGCACAACCTTCAACCCAACCTGATGCAAAAGATGATCGTCTTACCCCTTCCCACCATTGCGAATTTACATGAGATTGGGGTACAGATTGAGGATGCCATGAAGCAGGGTCTGATCGACCACGAAAGAGAGCAGCCCAAGAGGTCATTTACACGCAGTTCGAATGCAGGCACGAGTAGTGCTACAGCTGCCAGAACTTCTTATCGGGGCATGGTCACCACCACCACCCCAAAAACAGCTACAGCTATACCCTTCACTGGTGCGTCTGGTACCAGCTCACAAACAGCAAAATACCCACCCCGGGGCCAGAGGGCTTTTACCCCGTTGTATATGCCTTTGTCCAAAGCTTTCGGGGTTCTAATTAGAAAGGGTCATCTGAAGCCCCTAGAGCTGCGGCCATTACCAAATAACATCCCACCAACCCATAACCCGGCCAAATACTGTGCCTTTCACCAATAGCATGGTCATGACACCGACCAGTGCTTCAGATTGCATCATGTGATTTAGGATCTCATCGATAACAAGGTGATTGCGCCTCTAGAGAAGTTGAATGTCACCACCAACCCACTCGCACCATATAACCAAGCTCCACCACCCAAACACATCAACCTGATCCAAACCACGGCCATTCCATATGACCCAAGCATATATATCACATCCTCCTACCTACCCAAGCCTGAGGTGTTCATCCCAGACAGCACGAACTTGTGCATGTTGAGCATCTCCCCAACCCAACCCGAACCGGTGGTGGTGACTATCGAAGACAGAACTAGGATGACTTTGGAGGCAGACGGGAATGTTAATTCAGAGGCTGAGGGGTTTGGGAGCTTTGCGTACAACCCAAGCGGTTATATCACATCAACAGATCAGGTTAAGACAAGGGTAGAGTTGCTAGCTGGGACAGAAATCAGTGTGGTCTGGGAAGATGGACCATGTCAGGGGTTAGATGACCTAGCAGAGCCAGAAAAAGGATATTGCCAATCTGCAGTTCTTCAACGAGCAGGACTCAGGGGATGTGAACATCAATTGGTTCGACTTGGATAGATCGACAGAGAATACGGGGTGGCTCGGTGACGAGCCAGATGTTGTTGAGGTGTCTCAGCCAGAACAGAGGCAATCAGAAGCTGGAATATCATCAGTGGCCGGAATGGCCGAGAATTAGAAGGAATCACCGGAGAGCACTGGTGCTAAGAATTTTGCTCAGGATCCGGGCAGTTTGAGTACAGTAGATACTGAACAGGAGGCTGCATTGAAGTGACTTGAGCAAGAAAAGATCAAGGATCTTGAGAGGGCTAGGAAGGCCAAAGCCCCTGCGAGGACGGAACATGCTGTGAGCACAGAAACAGTTGCAACGGAATCGGACAGTTGTCTTTCGGTTGCCGACGGCATGTGGTGTGAAGACGACGACTTACGTCTTGCCCACACCGACAAGGACTGGAGGTATAACCAACCAGATGACACCTAGTATGTTGAGGAGGTCGACCATATGACCAAAAGTGGGTGGTATTTCAAGCCCTCACACTTGGACCAGCTGGAGGCGTCAGGGAAGGACAAAGAAACGGAGAGACAAAAAGAAAAACTACTAGAGGAGGAGGTTGTACTGAAACAGCTTAAGAAAATTCAAGCAGACATCTCCATCTAGGGACTGCTTATGGCCTCGAGGGCCCACAGACAGGCCGTCCTTACAGCCATGGACAAGGCGAAACTTTCAATTGATACCACGCCCGCGCAGTTGGTAGGGCTGGTTTTCTCGGGAAGAGCTTCCCTGACCTTGACCTTCATCGACAAAGAACTTTCGCCCGAGGGCTCAGATCATAACAAAGCACTCTACATCTCTGTGAAGTATAGAGAGAAATGGATACCGGTGGTCCTGGTAGACACGGGGTCCGCAATCAATGTATGTCCGTCGAGAACGGCATATGGTATCGGGTTGAAGCCCGCGGATTTTGTGCCTACGGCCCAAGTGATACGGGCCTATGATAATACCAGCCGAGAGGTGATAGGGACCGTGCGGGTTAAGACTTAGGTTACTCCGGGACAACAGGACATTGAGTTTCATGTCTTGGATGTTGTAGACACCCCATTTTTGACCGTCCTCAAGAATTGGACGTCACCGCTTGAACACTCGGTGATAATTCTTGTTTGTGTTTGTCTTGAGTTCCCGGAGACCTCGGCTACGCGTCTTGCCTCAGGGTCTCTCGACTCGACTGTTTTGTGTCTGGTTTTGCACCAAACACTTGTGTTTTGCCTTGGAAGGGCAGGGAATGCCTTTTGAGGCATCCTCACACTCCACCGGCCATAGCTTGAGACCACCGGCTGAGTTTTGTTGCCATCGGCCAAATGTGATGGCCGGTCGGCCATTTTGATGGCCGGCCGGCCAAGTGTGGTTTTCAACAGATATCTCGGCAGACAGCTGACAGCTGTCATTCAAGGCCATACCTTAGCCCATGCCTGGACGTGGGAGCTCTGAGGAGCTGCAGATTGATATATCTATACCAATCAAGCTCTCTCAAGAGGAGAACAAGAAGAAGAGATACAACTTGGAGCCAAAAAAAAAATCTCTCTCTCTTTACATTTTCTGCCTCTCTCTCTAGAGTTTAGGGCTTGTTTGTGCTCAAAAGTGCATTTTTCTTTGCATTTTTGCACACAAACACCTAGTTCTCTACTCCCTTTGTTGGGCTGAGGTCCTTGGGGATGATTCTTGGGGTGATTTGAAGTCTTTTGATTCAAAAGGGCTGCTGGTTTGGTGTTTTGAAAGAGGTCTTCAAGGGTGAGACACTTACCCTCTTATTCCTTCTTTTTTGTACAAGCTTTTAGACTATCTTTCATATTGATTCGAGCTTAGCTATAAACTGAAAAAAGTTCTATATTTGCATGCTTAACATGTTTGTTTAAGGTCATTTCGGTGTTGGGGGTCGTCCACCCCCCTCTTAGGCCTTGTTTGGCGCCATTTTGAGCCTTATCGGTTGAGCTTTGGAACTTTCATACATTGGCCTTCTCACCACTGAAATCCAGAGGATTTTCAGTGGTGATGAAGTGGTTTTGAGGTCTTGTATAGGGGAGGGACACCCCTCTCCCTTCATTGTCCCATTTGCTTGTATTTTGGCTCATATGGGTAGCATGTATGCCTAGCTTTGTTTGGCTTAATTTCAGAGGTTATTTGGTGCTTATTTAGCATGTTTTACCTCTGTCCCATGTTGGTTTGTTGGCCCCTCTCAAGCTTAATACACTTGCTTTGTATTCCCCCATTTTGCCTAGAAATGCATCTAGCCATTAGACCATCATGCTTGCATATTCTTGCCTAGCTTTGTGAAGCTTTTGGTTATGATTTATCATGATTGAGGTCTGTTAGGTGCTGGTTTGGTCGTATTTGATATGTTTTGTATAGCCTCTTTGCATTTTGGCTTGTAAGCCAGGGTGTGAATCATGAGCATGCTTGAGTTGGGTTATTTCAGTGATTTGGAGTCATTTCCCATGCTATTTCTGTCCATAACCCATGCTCGTATGATTGCATTTATCATCCCTTTCATGCCTTGAAGAGTTGTTTTGTTGTGCCTTGAAATGAGCATTGTGCATGCCTAAGTGTTTAAGCCTTCGGGGCTGCCATATCAGAGGGTTTTAGGACTTATTTCAATGCATCTAAACTCTGCTTTTGGTTGTATAGCTCATGCCATGTTGGCTTGGGGTAGTGGTGGTAGAATACTCCTTGGTTATGCTTTAATCTTGGGCCTATTGGTGTGTATGCTTACATGAGTATTTGTTCATCATTTTAGGCATCTTTTGTCACTATTTTGGGAGTGGACTGAGGCCTGCCCTTTGTGCCTTAGGTCCATCATTGCATGATCATGTTGCATTGGTTTCATGTTTGCATTGTATCATACTCGCATGCTTGCATATTATTAGCTAGTTGCATTTCATGTCTTAGCTTACATGTTTGATTGCATTGCATTGCATCTTACATGCCTAGCATTGTACCTTTGCATGTCTAGCTTGCATCACATTTGGCATGTTTTGCATCCTAGCCTCATGCTGCATCTTCGAGCCAAGTTTGTATACATGCATTGCATTGTTTGGTTTGGGGTGTCAAACCAAACTTGAGGGGTGAGGAGTGTTCATACTCCAAGTGACGAAACACATCTCAACCCTCAGTAGCCAATGCCCTTGACTTCAATATGATAGGGTGTTGGCACACATCTCTTTTGTTGCAATCATTCACATTGAATTGCAAACTTGGCCTCTTAGGCCATCATGCGTCGAAATGCGCAATTGATGGCCCAAGGGTCGAGGGTCGTGCTCCCTTGAGCCCGTTGCATGATAAGGAGTGTGGCCATGCTTACATTTGCTTAAAAATTCCATGCCATACACTGCATGCCCTCTGTTGCTGTCAAAACCAGTTTCTGCAGGAATATTTGGCCGACCGGCCATCTCTAGTGCCGACCGGTCATCCATAAATGGCTGATAACTTCTCCAGAGGCCGGTGGCCATTTCCCATAGCCGGTAGTCATTACTCCTAGCCGGTGGTGCTCCACAGTGTGCAGAGAACCTAACCCAAGACTTTTGCAGTCTTCAGAGGAGCTAGGCAAGTGTAAACAGAGGCAACAATGCTATGGCAGCGAGTTTCCGGGCAGTACGAGTCAAGCATGCATCATCCAAAGCATTTCGAGGCGGAGGCTATGGCCACTTTAATTATGCATTTAATTTGTTAATTAATTAACTGGTCTGTAATATTTAATTAGCTTGTTAGTTAGTTAAATTGTATTATTTTTTCGGTCCCTCCGAGCGAGGGCGAATTTGTATTAAGTGTGGGTGCGTGTGTGCATGTCTTCCAATCCCCCACTTCTTTCTCCCTTTTATTTACCTGCTTTGGTGATTAGCATTAGGGCATGTTTACTTTAGCATACCTTATGCTATGCATGCGTGCATCATTAATCAGTATTGCATGCACCGGGCTCGGCGCATCATGCTAACTGCATAAGTATTTCAAATCTAACTTGAATACATGCTACTTGTGCATTTTCACATGACATTTATAGACTAGCCGAGCCTACTCTAGTGACATTCTGTATGCGTTGCATTAGGCATTTAAACATGGACTTCGATCATGCATGATTGCTAACATGTTCTTATTTTGGCACGGAGTACTAGGTGAGCTCTTTATGCTTTAGCATCTCACATGAGTGTGAACGTTAACATAATAACATGATTACCATGAGGCTAGATGCTTATTTGATAAACTGCTTGAATGTCTGTGGGTGAAGGTTGGATTGTTTGAGTTGGGATAACTCATTGAAATTCGTATTTTAGCCTACTTATGAGTAGCAAATTCCAAAGTGTTTTCCAAACAAACGGATATGCAATGTTTTGTCCCAAATTAGGTAATCTAGTCTATACTTGTTTGCTGTGCGCATAACATAGTAATTCTACGCTAATAACCGGAATAAGAGCATATAATGTTTTCAAGAGAGGATATCATGATTAGTAGAGGCCGACCTTCGGATCGGGCGAGAGGGGGTGCTCATAGCTGACCTTCCCCAATCGTACCCAAGCTCCCGAGCCGAGGCAACTTTGGCGATGACGGACACGTGGCCTTTGGCACCGAGTCAGGGTTTCCTAAATTCCCCCACAAGAAAAATATTTAGGTGGCGACTTTGTATCTGGAAAACCAGTCCATGTTTGGCACTTCTTTTCAAAAATCTGTTTCTCAAAAACGATTTGCCGGATTTGGACTCTTTGGTTTAGATTAAGAACCGTGACTATTTGAGAGTCCTGAGCTGTGGTGAGCCCAAAATGAACGGAACGGGACTCACCCTCCCGGGGCGTTCGGGGACGTCTACAGTTTCTGGCGACTCTGCTGGGGAATTAGAGAGCTTGACTCGAACTCGTGATATCCTGCTTTGATTTCATTTATGTGTCTCTTTGGATTGCATGTGCATTGGTGTGCCTAGGACACCGTGTTTGCCATCTACCATTCCTGAACGGTTTGCCGGAGGCTTGACTTTGTCAAAGCATGCCATAAGGTTGACCGGTTGTGGGCTCTGACAGTATGGGAGCACAAACCCCGATTTTACCGGGGCACCCTTTTCGACCATTCGACCTAGTGCATATCGAGATCCATAGTGACCATTCCAAACTAGGACAGGTTGCTTACCCGATGTTAGGTTGTTTGAAAACTGCTACGTGCATAGTGAAACCCTAGCTCCTGACAAAATAGGACAGGGAAACCCTACCCCAACATAGGGGTGTTTTGGCTCTCTTTACTTGCTATGTGCTTTTAGAGTGCATCTCTACAGGGAATGTACATATCAGTTTGCAAGTTTCAGTATCAGGCCTGAGGGCATCAGTATCAGTGTTTTGGGGAATCAATTATATCTGCGGGTACCAGATTCAGACTTGGGGGCAATGATTTGGAAACAGTGATCAGCGAATAAGGAACAGTACATTCAGCTCGTTGGCAATTTGCTGTGATACCCAGCTCTGTATTGTGTTTATTTTACGTTATTGCGCTATCTAATTGTCTGTTTATTTATACGTTTTATTTATCTTTTTTACTAGGTTGTCAAGCACAATTGCTTCTGACCCAGTAGATATTCCCCAAGCACTCTGGATTAGAGGTCGTTGACTCCATCGATCTGAGGATCTGGTAGACGGACAACCAGTGTACCACTCTCTACTCCTGGTTACTAGACAGAGGACAGCTAGGCAGAGGGTATCAATTCAACAATCAGTACAGAGGGCTTTGTCTACCCCACCTGTGTACAGTAGGGATCAGGATTCTGTTTCTTCCACAGAAAGGGAACATATACCGATAATTTAGTCAGAGCAGAACAGTATGGCCAATTTAGAGGAGATGGTGCGCCAGCTCCAAGAGAGTATGAAAATGATGCAGTAGGATGCTGCCCGACAGGCAGAGTTCGCCAAGCAGCAGGCCATGGTTATGAATGAACAAGCAGAGTTAATCGTGAGGTTACAGCAGCAAACCGGAGCATCTGTGTCGCAGCAAGTCCCTCCCCCGCCAGGAATTCCAACCCTCGGGGAGACAGCTAATGTTCAGAATGATACGAACATTCCCACGGGACCACCTCTACCCCCGATCCTACCCCAAATCCAACCCCAGTTATCCAAAACACCCACCAACCTACCGGACTCTCCCTTTGAGTTCGAGACAGACCCCACAGCTTTGAAATTGAGCAAGCTCAAAAAGCTATTCAAGAGATTCCAGGGAGTCAAGACCATCACTGACATCGAAGATGGATATACTGACGCAGCTGTGACGCTGCCTGACAGATTCAAAATGTCGCACATTGATCGATTTGATGGGTCCGGGGACCCCATGGTGCACCTGAGACTGTTTTCAAACATCTTAATGCCAATGGGCCTCAGCAGACTTCGGAAGCTGTCTCTGTTCGGCCGAACCCTGTCGGGTGTGGCGGCCATATGGTATGCCAAGTTAGAAGATGATGTTAAGAGAAACTAGGACGAGATGGCTGAGGCCTTCGTGACGCAATACTCATACAATACACAAATCGAGATTACGACCCGTGATCTCGAGACGACAAGGCAAGAGCCTAAAGAGAGTTTCTCAGAATTCGTGACCAGATGGAGGGCCAAGGCTTCGATGATGACCTTAAGGCCTACAGACAAAGACCAGATTCGGATGATTGTGCGCAATCTTCAGCCGAGGTTGATGCAAAAGATGATTGTACTCCCATTTCCCACCTTCTCTGATCTACATGAAATGGGGGTGCAGATTGAGGATGCCTTAAAGCAAGGCTTAATTGATAATGACCGGGAGCAACCCCGGAGAACTTTCAACCGCAACACTAATGCAGGCCCGAGCAGTACTACAACTACAAGAGCCTCCGAAGTGAGCATGGTCAGCACCAACCCCCCTCCAAGAACCATGGCAGCTGCGCCATTCTCCGGCACGTCCAGAAGCCATACCCAAACAGCCAAATACCCACCCAAAAACACAAGAACCTTCGCTCCACTGTATATGCCCCAATCCAAAGCTCTGGGGGTTTTAATCCGAAAAGGGCATTTGAAGCCCCTAGAATCGCGACCCTTACTAGAAAAACATCCCTCTACCCACAACCCAGCCAAGTATTGCGCATTTCACTAACAACACGGTCATGACACCAATCTGTGTTTCCGGTTACGTCATGAGATTCAAGTCCTCATTGATAACGGGGTGATTCTGCCTTCCGAGAAAACCAATGTTACAACAAACCCTCTCCCCACACATAACCAAGCTCCACCGCCTAAAAGGATCAACTTCATCCAAACCGGGGTTATGCCTTACGATCCTAGCATCTATATCGCTCCTTCCCACCTGTCTAAGCTAGAGGTATTCCTTCCCGACTGCACCGACTTGTGTATGATGGATATCTCTATAACCCAACCTAAGCCAACGGTGGTGACTAGTGAGAATAGGAGAGAAGAGATCCCAAAGGAGAAGAAGCTTGTCGAGTCGAAATCTGCAGAATCTGGGAGTCGTGTTGAGAAGACATATAGTCCGGGTGACTACATTTCATCAGTAGGCCAGGATGGGCCAGAGGTGGAATTGCCAACAGGGGAAGAACTGTGTGCGATTCGAGGGGACGGGTTTGAGCAGAGGCCAGATGATTTGACGGCAGTGGAAAAGAACTTAGCCAACCTCCAGTTTTTCAATGACCAAGAATCAGGGGACGCAGCAGTCAACTGGTTTGATTATGAGGAATCGGCAGAGGTTACCGGATGGCTGGATGATCAACCGGATGTGGCGGAAGAGTGCCAACCAGAACAGGGCCCGGCAGAGGCAAGGGTATCAGTTGTGGCCAGAAGGGTCGGAAATCAAAGTACATCGCCGGAGAGCGCCGGTGTTAAGAATTTCGCTCAGAATCTGGGCATTTTTAATACAGGAATTATTGAGCGGCCAGCTGTACTGACACAGTTGGAACAGGAAAGGTTTGAGGATTCTGAGAGAATCAGGAAAGCTAAGGCCCATATGGGGACTGAAACTGCTGTGTGCACAAGGACAGAAGAGGCTGCGAGCATATGGGAAGAAGGTACTACGAGTACCATCATATCGGAGCCAGACAAGTGTTTGTCGGCTGCCAACGAAATGTGGCGGGAGGACGATGATTTATGTCTTACCCACACGGATGAGGATTGGGGGAGCAATCAACCAGACGACACCTAGTACATTGGTGAAGTCGATCACATGACTAGGAGTGGACGATATTTCAAGCCTCAGAGGCGTCTGGGAAGGATAAGGAAGCTGAGAAACAGAAAGAGAAGCAAATTGAAGAAGAGGCTGTACTGAGACAGTTAAAGAAGATACAAGCAGGCATCTCCATTTGGGGACTGCTTATGGCGTCACGAGTGCACAGACAAGCTGTCTTATTGGCCATGGACAAGGCCAAGCTCTCCACAGACACCACGCCCGAACAACTGGTGGGCTTGGTTTTTCTGGGAGGAGCTACTTCGATGTTGACTTTCTCTGACAAAGAACTACGGCCTGAGGGTGCGAACCATAACAAGCCACTCTACATCTCCGTGGAGTGCAGAGACAAATGGATACCCGCGGTACTTGTCGACACAGGGTCTGCCATCAATGTGTGTCCAACAAGGACTGCCTATGTTTGAAGACCGCGGACTTTGTGCCAACAGCCCAGGTGATTCGGGCATACGACAACACGAGCAGAGAAGTCATGGGGACAGTGAAAATTCAGACCAAGGTTAGGCCGGGACAACATGAGATAGACTTTCACGTCTTAGAAGTTCCTGCGACCTTCAATCTACTTTTGTGGCGGCCGTGGTTGCACCAGATAAAGGTAGTTTCGTCCACCTTGCATCAGATGGTGAAATACCCCTATGGGAAGGGAGTAACCATCGTTTTTGGGAATTCATCGATCCATCCACCGCCGGAGGTGTCTACACCAGTCTTGGAAATTGAGCACGGTATGGAGGATGTGTTCTTATCCGGCTTCACTCTGGCTGAGGCACGGGTCGTGCAAAACATTTTGGCTATTGATGAGGGGGTATATGTCAGAGCTCAATCAGTATACCTCATGAACAAACTCCAACACATCCCCGGGATGGGATTAGGAAGGAGCGGCCGGAAGGGCATCGCAGCATTGGCCGAAGTGCCACATAACCCTCATACCTTTGGCTTGGGTTATCTGCCCACCAAAGAGGATTGGATAAGGAAGGGCAAGGAGATGGTTGGAAGAGCCAGAGTGAAGAAAGCAGGGAAGCCTTTTGACTTAATGCACCGGCCCATTCAGGGTACCCTAAACGGACGCTTCGTCCGGGAGGGGGAGGATTTTCCATTCTGTGGTTTTCCGGAGCCATGGCTGAACGTGGAGAGGAAGCGTGTACCGGGGTTCGAGATTTTCTTTGACCTACAATTATCTGGGGATGATGTCGCCGAAGAGCAGACAGACCCGGCAGTCGAGGCTGAGCATAGTGGAATGGAGTCTGAGGACACCGAACTTGAAATGGGGGTAGCACTGGCATGTCTACTTTCAGATCCTTCGATCGAACAGAAGTGCTTGGGGGATAACTTCTTGGTGTCCATGATCGGGAATGAAACGCCTGTAGGCCTACCATAAACCATTTTGGATGCACCCATCGCACCCTCTCTCGTTTGGCAATACAAAGTGGGATTTTTGTTAAGCAGCACCGGGTCAGGTAGTGAGCCGGAATCTGATTCCACCAAGTCTTGTGAGTCAGAATCAGGTTCCAGCTCGACTGAGTCTGAGTCCGGTATTCCTGGGGGTCACAACCCGGATGCCACAGTCCTGTCCAGGTCATCTTTTGCTTTCTCTTTTGAGTCTGTTGTAACAGAAGAATCGGACGATTTGGAAGTACTTAATGAGAATAATGTGGATGTGGTTTCCGAGTACTTTTCTGTGCCTTTAATACATTGCTTAAATCAGGACTTTCAAAATTTTGACGAAAACAACGAGGAAGAAATTCCTCCGGTTTTGCAACGATTAATTGATCAAGAGCAGGAAAGATTTGTTAAACCTTTAGTTGATGAAATTACTACTGTGAATATTGGTACTGAGAAGGACCCGCGGCTGGTCCAGATTGGGTCCACGTTGTCTTCGGAGGAGCGCTTAGTCGCTTTATTAAAAGATTTCAAAGATGTTTTCGCGTGGTCCTACGAAGACATGCCTGGAATCGATCCTGAGATTGTACAGCACTGGATCCCTCTTGACCCCGAGGCCCAACCTGTCAAACAGAAACTCATAAGGATTCATCCAGACTGGGCCATCAAAATCAATGAAGAGGTCACTAAGCAAATCGACGCAGGTTTCCTACTGGTATCCGAATACCCGACTTGGTTGGCCAACATTGTTCCAGTGCCGAAGAAAGATGGTAGAATTCGAGTATGCGTGGATTTCAAGGATCTAAACAGAGCTAGTCCGAATGACGACTTTCCCTTGCTGCATATTGATGAGCTGGTAGATTTCACAGCAGGGCATGCTTTGCTTTCGTTCATGGATGGCTTCTTAGGCTATAATCAGATTGTAATGGCACCTGAAGACAGGGAAAAGACTGCTTTCACCACCTCGTGGGGGACTTACTGCTACAGAGTGATGCCGTTTGGATTGAAGAATACTGGAGCTACATATCAACGGGCCGCAACCACAATATTGCATGACATGATCCACAAAGAGGTTGAGGTGTATGTGGACGACATGATCGTCAAGTCAAAAGAAAGAGAGGGCCACTACGCCGCCTTGCAAAAGTTCTTTCAAAGGATCAGAGAATTTCGGTTGTGCTGAACCCTCAGAAGTGTACGTTTGGTGTTACAGCAGGGAAAATGCTGGGGTTTCTGATTACACAAAGGGGCATTGAAGTCGACCCTTCCAAAATCAAGGCCATCCTAGAAATGCCACCACCAAGGACTGAAAAGGAGGTGCGAGGCTTTCTGGGTAAAGTGCAATTCATAAGACGGTTTATCTCAAAATTAACCTTGACTTGTGAACCACTTTTTGGTCTCCTGAAGAAAGGCAAGAAATTCCAATGGGACGGCCGATGCCAAGCTGCTTTTGAACAGATCAAGGAATATTTGCAGAACCCGCCCGTGTTGTCACCGCCAGAGCCGGGGAAACCATTAATATTGTACCTTTCAGTGACTGAGATCACAATGGGCTGTATGCTTGCGCAAGAATCCGAGGACAAAGTGGAGAGAGCCATATACTATCTGAGCAAGAAAATGCTAGAATACGAGACTCGCTACACACCGTTAGAGGAGGCTTGCTTAGCTTTGGTATGGGCTACCAGGAAGCTACAGCACTACCTGTTAGCTCACTCCGTAATGTTGGTTTCACGACTCGATCCCATCAAATATCTTTTCGAGAAACTGGCACTTACGGGTAGGCTAGCTCGTTGGTTGCTTTTGCTTTCCGAATTCGATCTGAGATATGTGACGCGCAAGTCAGTCAAAGGAAGAGCAGTAGCAAAATTCTTAGCCGACTATCCAGTTGAAGGGGGCGAAGCAGTTGAGTACTTATTCCCAGATGAGGCCATTTTGCATATCGACGATGAAACTTGGACGATGTACTTTGACGGAGCGTCAAATCAGTACGGATATGGGATAGGGGTGCTGCTGATAGCACCTGACAAGTCCCGTATCCCTCTAGCCTTCAAACTCCGATTCAAAGTCTCGAACAACGAAGCAGAATATGAGGCATGCATTGCCGGTCTAGAAGCGGCCTTGGAACTAGGGGCAAGACGGTTGGACGTCATTGGGGACTCGAACCTGGTTGTGTCTCAAGCAAAAGGGGACTAGAAAGTCAAAGAAGAAAAGATGATAATGTACCACCAGACCTTGGACTTGTTAATTCCTCAGTTCGAGAAGCTAAACTTCGCTCATCTACTAAGAGAGAACAACAGGTTCGCAGATTCTTTAGCAACTCTATCTTCCATGATAGACATCTCGTTTGGAGTCCGGATGCGTCCCGTCATCAGTGACCAGAAATTTGCGCCAGCCTACGAGTCAATTGCTGCTATAGATGAGGTTCAAGACGAAAACGCCTGGTATTACGACATTTGGAATGTCTTGGAGAAGGAAGCATACTCACCAGTGGTAAACGCCAAGGATAAAAGGGCAATCAGAAGAATGGCCGTTCAGTTCATCATCTGCGGAGGTAAACTGTATAAGAGAGGTCACCTGGGAATACATAAGCTGTGTGTCGATGCCAAAGAATCAAAATGCCTGATGGAGGCCATCCATGGTGGGGAATGTGGTGCACATATGAACGGGGTAATGCTGGCACGAAAGATCCTCAAACAGGGTTACTACTGGTCCACAATGGAGGAGGATTGTATCGGCTTTGTTCGGCGATGCCATAAGTGTCAGATCCATGCGAACCGCATGAACATTCTGCCATCGAAGCTGTACAATATGACTTCGCCATGGCCATTTTCAGTTTGGGTAGTCGATGTGATCGAGGCTGTTACCTCGAAGGGGTCTAATGGGCATGAGTTCATCTTAGTCGCGATAGATTATTTCACAAAGTGGGTTGAGGCCCAATCCTACGCGGTGTTGAAGGCGTCACATGTTGCAAAGTTTATTAGAAACAACAACATCTGCCGTTATGGGGTCCCAAACGAGGTTATTTCAGATAATGGTTCCCACTTCAAGAAGGAAGTGATTGACTTGTTGGAAAAATACAACGTGGCTTTTCATAAGTCATCTACCTATCGGCCGCAAACCAACGGGGCGGTTGAGGCCGCCAACAAGAACATCAAACACATATTGCAAAAGATGGTGGAAACCTACTGGGACTGGCCAGATAAACTGTCGTTTGCTCTGTGGGGCTACCGGACTTCAATCAGAACTTCTACCGGAGCGACTCCGTATTCATTGGTTTATGGGATGAAGGCCGTTCTACCTATCGAGATTGAGGTTCTGTCATTGCGAGTATTGGCTGTGTGTCAAATAGCCGAAGCAGATTGGCAGCAGAGCAGGTTTGAGGAACTCATGCTCTTTGATGAAAGAAGACTGAAAGCACTATACCATGTTCAAGGTTATCAACGCAGAATTGCCCGGGCCTTCAACAAGAAAGTTAAGTCCAGGAATCTAAAGGAAGGAGATTTACTGCTCAAGGATAACCGAGCTCCCATCCATGACCCAAGGGGCAAGTTCAGACCCAATTGGACTGGTCCCTATATCATTAAGTCTATCTGGTCAGGTGGAGCTATGGTTCTGATGGATCTAGATGGCTTGGAGTTCTCACAACCGATCAATATGGACAAGTTCAAGAAATATTACCCCTGAGAGGCTCGCTAGGCCGAAAACCCGAAAGGGCGACCTAGGAAAAACCCGGAGCACGAAAAATTTGAAATTACAAAAAAAAATGAGCTCGCAAGGTTGAAAACCCGCAAAGGGCGGCCTTGGCAAAAATTAGAGCGTAAAAGGAGAGTGAAAATACTTGAGTGAACCCAAGCCTGAACTACGTAAGGCTTGATTCCCATCATCGGGATACGTAGGCAACTTCATCCTGAAGTTCAGCCATAAACTTTTCCTCGATCAACCTTGTCCATTTGATCATCTCAGTCATCTTTGTCTATCAGCATCCATTGGAATCTCCGGTGCAGTGCTTTTCAGACTAGGGGCAACTTTCCGTTGCTGTGCAGTGCCGCGGTACTATGCAACTAGGGGCAACTTTCCAGTTGTTGGGATCCGGGGTTTGTGCATCTCAGTGACAGATCTCAGGCGTGTCCATTTCTGATCCATATCGAAAATAGTTTTGAAAAGTTTTGATAAAAGTTGACTTTGTTCAAATTAATCTTTTTACAACTAAGACCATCTCTGGACCAAAACGGGAAATTTTCAGTATCACAACTTTTAAGTTCATTGATTTTAGTACAGAGTCCTCCTGCTCTTGCATGCAAATTGAAGTTGCTTTTTTATTACATTCATAAGGAAAACTTGAAAGTACTAATAAAGCAATAAATCTGGGGCATAGTCAAGTCAGGTGTTCCTGTGCCCCCTCCCAGAGCTGGTCGAAGCCCCCGGTGCCAAGCTGGGCCCAATCTGTGCCTCCTCATTAAGCCAATCTATGCACTCGTCAGACAAAGTACAACTGAAAGTGGGAGCGGGGGCCAGGAGCTCTCTAGTTCTCCACGCTACGGCCTGCCGAGCAAGCTGCCCACCTCGGGCTGGGAATGCAGCTAGATACTCTATCCCCTCTGCCAAGCAGATCTGATCGTGGCCGAACTGGCACAGCAACCGGAACAGGAAATAGAATACACAGTAAGTAAAGCCAATCAACTGAATCCCAATCTGTCGGGACATGCTGTAGCCCATCGTCGGTAGATTGAGCCAAGGGCACCGCCAAGCAATACGGTCTGCGGACAGGCTGCACATCCAATCAAACCACCATCCCTCGTCAAGGGCGTTGAGTAGACATTGCCTGAAGAAGTAGCCGCGAGCTGAATATGTTGGGCAAGAGTCCACAACCTGTAACTTGTCCATCAACCACACCTGGGAAGGGATGAAAGATGAGAGAATAAAGAATAGAGAGATGTACGATGAGAGGAAAAAGTGAGAAAAGGGATTTTGTGAGAAAACCGTGCTTGAGGGTCGAGTGATGTGAGCAATACATATACGAGATTGGGTGGGAAACATTACCTGCAGCAGTAGTGGACTCCCCGCAAATCGATCGTCTCTCGACGATAAAAGGCGTCTAAGCCTATCAACGTCTCTGCCAGAGTCATAGCAATGCAGCTCTTGCCCTCCTTCAAGCCTTGGGCAACCTTGATCAATTGGACGGTAGATCCCCCAGAGCCTGAGGAAAATAGAAAATGAGATAGCATGCACAAACAGAGGGCATGTCGCCGGAAGCCTTGCCAATGATGGTCGCCGCGGTCACCGGTATCCGAAAACCGATGAATCAAACTGGGAATGTCCAGCATTCCGTCATAAATCAGAGACCGTGCGTCATGCATAGTGAGTCCACACATTCGCCCTAAGGTTTGAACATGACCAAAGTTAAGTTGGGGTAAGATCTCCTCGTTGCGCTCGGATTCCATTAAAGCTTGAAAATCTTCGAAGGTAGGGCATACCACTTGCCCGCTAAAGCTAAAGACATGAGTCACCGGGTTCCAAAACCTCGCTGCGGCATGAAGAAACGGAAAGTACAGCGGAGTGCGACTCAGAGTGAATAGTGCATTTATGCCGAAACCCTGGAAATTCAGCTTTTTTGAGCCATCCAAGTTGTTAATCCACGACGAGAGATTCTGGGCAAGAAATCCCTCCATTTCGAGCAAATCAGTGTGGAATTAAGAAAAACTACGAAGCTGAGGCCTTTTGTAGGGGATAAGATTGAGTGGAGGACAGGTGTCAACATTCTAGTGATTCTTTAATTTATGACCGGCCGGCCAAATGTAGTGCCGACCGGCCACCACTTTTTGCCGGCGATAAGTTATCATGGCCGATGGCCTCCACCCCTGGCCGGTGGTTTTCCTCCTTGTTCTATGAACTGTTTATGCTAAGGATTGGGGAATTCTACCACCTCCAATGCCCTCCGGTGATCGATTCTTTCGGAGTCATGCCCATTTGCTTATCGAGTTGTTGTAAATTTGCTTATCGAGTTGTATTTCACTCTTTTCAAGTCTTTGCTGCTTGTCGAGTTGTACTCGCACTTGGCTAGCTTATCGAGTTTCCTTGTTTTGCTTATCGAGTTGTAAGTCAGTTCACTACCTGATTATTACGATGCGAGTGCTCAATTTCCAAACGAATTTCATTCACATTGTTATATGATCCCATGCGATGCGATGCATAGAAAGCACAAATGTAACACCCTGTTGAACAAAAAACAGCGGTTTCATTTCCGTCATGTGTTTTGCGAAAATACACAGTTTTGAAAAAAATGATAACAAACCCTGCCTGAGGCAGTGCAATGTGCTTAACTACTAATGAAAAGGAAAGTAAAGCAAAAAGAGAGTAGGGCGGCAAAGTATCAAAGTTGATACCGGTAACCCATCCCTTGAGGTCAATACATCTCTCACGCCTTTGTTGGGATCCATTGTTTGGTGTGGCACCTCAAGTTTCTCAAGGCAGTACAAGGGAGTGCACTTTTGGAACATTAGTAGGCCTTCGAGTTAACCTCAAGCCGTGTCTTCTATGAGCGATGCTTGGTGCGCGCAAGGAATGTCCCTTCCCGTATCCTTTTCGTATCTTGTGAATTCCACAAATCGCTTCAATTATACTGTGTTGCAGTGCTTGGCATTTCAAATTTCATGAATAACATGTCTTTACCATGCTTCAAAATTGAATCTGCCCCTTTCAAGTTTCTCTACACATTGCATACGTTGTCGCATTATGCTTTACTTACATGTGTTCAAGTTTCTTTCTCTACACATTGCATACGTTGTCGCGTTATGCTTTACTTGCATGTGTTCAAGTTCCTTTCTCTACACATTGCATATGTTGTCGCGTTATGCTTTACTTACATGTGTTTAAGTTCCTTTTTCTACACATTGCATACGTTGTCGCGTTATGCTTTACTTACATGTGTTCAAGTTCCTTTCTCTACACATTGCATACGTTGTCCCGTTATGCTTTACTTACATGTGTTCAAGTTCCTTTCTCTACACATTGCATACGTTGTCGCATTATGCTTTACTTACATGTGTTCAATTTCAAGTTCCTTTCTCTACACATTGCATACGTTGTCGCGTTATGCTTTACTTGCATGTGTTCAATTTCAAGTTCCTTTCTCTACACATTGCATACGTTGTCGCGTTATGCTTTACTTACATGTGTTCAATTTCAAGTTCCTTTCTCTACACATTGCATACGTTGTCGCGCTATGCTTTACTTACATGTGTTCAACTTCAAGTTCCTTTCTCTACACATTGCATACGTTGTCGCGTTATGCTTTACTTACATGTGTTCAATTTCAAGTTCCTTTCTCTACACATTGCATACGTTGTCGCGTTATGCTTTACTTACATGTGTTCAAATTTCTTCATACACATTGTGCACGTTGTCAAGTGTTCTTTACTTACATGTGTTTGTGCCTTCACAGCATTGTTATGAGCCCCACTTAACTCGCGTTGTCACGCATTTTCAATTGCATTATTAGACATGTTGCTAACGATATCTGTACCTGTTGAGTTTTCTTTCTCTTTCAGGCACGATATTGTATGTACGGTTCACTTGAAGCTGGTGCAACCAGATGAACCAGGTAGGTATTGTATTCTCCGAGTGAGACGTATCGAGAATTGTATAATTCTCTTACATCCTTTCTGCATTGTAGTGTAGTTTGGTGTATGCTAGATTAAAACTGTCGCATGTTATGCTTCGTTACAGCTTTCTTTGCATGATCATAAGTTATGTTCGGCTCCTGGCATTGTCTTTTGCATTTCACCCCTGCCTTTAGGCGCATATCTTTATTGTCTTGCATGCTTGTCTAAGTCTTCGGCCTTGTCAAAAATGGGTCATCTCTGGGCTTTGACACTCACTCCCGTCATTCTTATGACTTTCGAGTTCTGTCAAAGAGGGGCAACTGTAGACACCCCATTTTTGACCGTCCTCAAGACTTGGACGTCACCGCTTGAACACTCGGTGATCATTCTTGTTTGTGTTTGTCTTGAGTTCCCAGAGACCTTAGCTACGCGCCTTGCCTCAGGGTCTCTCGACTCGACTGTTTTGTGTCTGATTTTGCACCAAACACTTGTGTTTTGCCTTGGAAGGGCAGGGAATGCCTTGTGAGGCATCCTCACACTCCACCGGCCATGGCTTGAGAACACCGGCTGAGTTTTGTTGTCATCGGCCAAATGTGACGGCCGGTCGGCCATTTTGAATGCCGATCAGCCACTTTGATGGCCGGCCGGCCAAGTGTGGTTTTCAACAGATATCTCTGCAGACAGCTGGCAGCTGTCATTCAAGGCCATACCTCAGCCCATGCCTCGACGTGGGAGCTCTGAGGAGCTGCAGATTGATATATCTATATCAATCCAGCTCTCTCAAGAGGAGAACAAGAAGAAGAGATACAACTTGGAGCCAAAAAAAAAAATCTCTCTCTCTCTCTACATTTTCTACCTCTCTCTCTAGAGTTTAGGGCTTGTTTGTGCTCAAAAGTGCATTTTTCTTTGCATTTTTGCACACAAACACCTAGTTCGCTACTCCCTTTGTTGGGCTGAGGTCCTTGGGGATGATTCTTGGGGTGATTTGAAGTCTTTTGATTCAAAAGGGCTGCTGGTTTGGTGTTTTGAAAGAGGTCTTCAAGGGTGAGACACTTACCCTCTTATTCCTTCTTTTTTGTACAAGCTTTTAGACTATCTTTCATATTGATTCGAGCTTAGCTATAAACTGAAAAAAGTTTTATATTTTCATGCTTAACATGTTTGTTTAAGGTCATTTCGGTGTTGGGGGTCGTCCACCCCCCTCTTAGGCCTTGTTTGGCGCCATTTTGAGCCTTATCGGTTGAGCTTTGGAACTTTCATACATTGGCCTTCTCACCACTGAAATCCAAAGGATTTTCAGTGGTGATGAAGTGGTTTTGAGGTCTTGTATAGGGGAGGGACACCCCTCTCTCTTCATTGTCCCATTTGCTTGTATTTTGGCTCATGAGGGTAGCATGTATGCCTAGCTTTGTTTGGCTTAATTTCAGAGGTTATTTGGTGTTTATTTAGCATGTTTTACCTCTTTCCCATGTTGGTTTGTTGGCCCCTCTCATGCTTAATACACTTGCTTTGTATTCCCCTATTTTGCCTAGAAATGCATCTAGCCATTAGACCATCATGCTTGCATATTCTTGCCTAGCTTTGTGAAGCTTTTGGTTATGATTTATCATGATTGAGGTCTGTTGGGTGCTGGTTTGGTCATATTTGATATGTTTTGTATAGCCTCTTTGCATTTTGGCTTGTAAGCCTTGAGGGTGTGAGTCATGAGCATGCTTGAGTTGGGTTATTTCAGTGATTTGGAGTCGTTTCCCATGCCATTTCAGTCTATAACCCATGCTCGTATGATTGCATTTATCATCCCTTTCATGCCTTGAAGAGTTGTTTTGTTGTGCCTTGAAATGAGCATTATGCATAAGTGTTTAAGCCTTCGGGGCTGCCATATCGGAGGGTTTTAGGACTTATTTCAATGCATCTAAACTCTGTTTTTGGTTGTATAGCTCATGCCATGTTGGCTTGGGGTAGTGGTGGTAGAATACTCCTTGGTTATGCTTTAATCTTGGGCCTATTGGTGTGTATGCTTGCATGAGTATTTGTTCATCATTTTAGGCATCTTTTGTCACTGTTTTGGGAGTGGGCTGAGGTCTGCCCTTTGTGCCTTAGGTCCACCATTGCATGATCATGTTTCATTGGTTTCATGTTTGCATTGTATCATACTCTCATGCTTGCATATTATTAGCTAGTTGCATTTCATGTCTTAGCTTACATGTTTGATTGCATTGCATTGCATCTTACATGCCTAGCATTGTACCTTTGCATGTCTAGCTTGCATCACATTTGGCATGTTTTGCATCCTAGCCTCATGTTGCATCTTCAAGCCAAGTTTGTATACATGCATTGCATTGTTTGGTTTGGGGTGTCAAACCAAACTTGAGGGGTGAGGAGTGTTCGTACTCCAAGTGACGAAACACATCTCAACCCTCGGTAGCCAATGCCCTTGACTTCAATATGATAGGGTGTTGGCACTCATCTCTTTTGTTGCAATCATTCACATTGAATTGCAAACTTGGCCTCTTAGGCCATCATGCGTCGAAATGCGCAATTGATGGCCTGAGGGTCGAGGGTCGTGCTCCCTTGAGCCCGTTGCATGATAAGGAGTGTGGCCATGCTTACATTTGCTTAAAAATTCCATGCCATACACTGCATGCCCTCTGTTGCTGTCAAAACCAGTTTTTGCAGGAATATTTGGCCGACCGGCCATCTCTAGTGCCGACTGGTCATCCATAAATGGCCGATAACTTCTCCAGAGACCGATGGCCATTTCCCATAGCCGGTAGTCATTACTCCTAGCCGGTGGTGCTCGACAGTGTATAGAGAACCTAACCCAAGACTTTTGCAGTCTTCAGAGGAGCTAGGCAAGTGTAAACAGAGGCAGCAATGCTATGGCAGTGAGTTTCCGGGCAGTACGAGTCAAGCATGCATCATCCAAAGCATTTCGAGGCGGAGGCTATGGCCACTTTAATTCTGCATTTAATTTGTTAATTAATTAATTGGTCTGTAATATTTAATTAGCTTGTTAGTTAGTTAAATTGTATTATTCTTTCGGTCCCTCCGAGCCAGGGCGAATTTGTAATAGGTGTGGGTGCGTGTGTGCATGTCTTCCAATCCCCCATTTCTTTCTCCCTTTTATTTACCTGCTTTGGTGATTAGCATTAGGGCATGTTTACTTTAGCATACCTTATGCTATGCATGCGTGCATCATTCATCAGTATTGCATGCACCGGGCTCGGCGCATCATGCTAACTGCATAAGTATTTCAAATCTAACTTGAATACATGCTACTTGTGCATTTTCACATGACATTTATAGACTAGCCGAGCCTACTCTAGTGACATTCCGTATGCATTGCATTAGACATTTAAACATGGACTTGGATCATGCATGATTGCTAACATGTTCTTGTTTTGGCACGGAGTACTAGGTGAGCTCTTTATGCTTTAGCATCTCACATGAGTGTGAACGTTAACATAATAGCATGATTACCATGAGGCTAGATGCTTATTTGATAAACTGCTTGAATGCCTGTGGGTGAAGGTTGGATTGTTTGAGTTGGGATAACTCGTTGAAATCCATATTTTAGCCTACTTATGAGTAGCAAATTCTAAAGCGTTTTCCAAACAAACGGATATGCAATGTTTTGTCCCAAATTAGGTAATCTAGTCTATACTTGTTTGCTGTGCACATAACATAGTAATTCTAGGCTAATAACCGAAATAAGAGCATATAATGTTTTCAAGAGAGGATATCATGATTAGTAGAGGCCGACCTTCGGATCGGGCGAGAGGGGGTGCTCATAGCTGACCTTCCCCAATCGTACCCAAGCTCCCGAGCCGAGGCAACTTTGGCGATGACGGACACGTGGCCTTTGGAACCGAGTCAGGGTTTCCTAAATTCCCCCACAAAAAAAATATTTAGGTGGCGACTCTGTATCTGGCAAAGCAGTCCATGTTTGGCACTTCTTTTCAAAAATCTGTTTCTCAAAAATGATTTGTCGGATTTGGACTCTTTGGTTTAGATTAAGAACCGTGACTATTTGAGAGTCCTGAACTGTAGTGAGCCCAAAATGAACGGAACGGGACTCACCCTCCCGGGGCGTTCGGGGGACGTCTACAGATGTTCCCTCAACCCTCAATCTACTCCTTGGGCGGCCGTGGCTGCACCAGGTGAAAGCCGTCTCTTCCATCTTACACTAAATGCTGAAGTACCCCCACGGGAAGGGGGTGGCCATCGTTTTTGGAAATTCTTCAATACATTCGCCGCTAGAGGTTTCTACACCAGTTCTGGAGATTGAGCATGACACGGAGGATGTAGTTTTGTTAGGATTTACCCTAGCTGAGGCCCTGGTTGTACAAAATATGCTAGCTGTTGATAAGGGGCTATATGTCAGCGCACAGTTTGTCTACCTTATGAACAAGCTTCAGCACATGCCCAGGATGGGATTGAGGCGAAGTGGCCGGAAGGGCGTCACAGCATCGGCCGAAGTGCCGCATAACCCATATACCTTTGGATTAGGTTATCTGCCTACCAAAGAGGATTATGCAAGGAAAGAAAGAGAGATGGCCGGAAGAGCCAAGGCAAAGCAAGCCGGGAAGCGCTACGAGTTGGTGCATAGGCCTATCCAGGGGACCTTGAGCGGACGCTTTGTCTGGGAAGGGAAAGACTTCCCATTCTACGGCTTTTCGAAGCCATGGCTAAATGCAGAGAGGCGGCGCTTGTCGGGATTTGAGATTTTCTTTGACTTGCAATTATCCGGGGATGAAGTTGCCGTAGAGCAGACAGACCCACCAGCTGAGGCTGAGCAGTGCAAGGAGGAGGATTTCGAGAGCACAAAAATTGAGATGGGGGTAGCACTGGCTTGTCTCCTCTCAGATCCTCAGATCATACCGGAGTGCTTGGGGGATAACTTCTCAGTTTCCATGATCGGGGATGAAGCGGCTGTGGGCCCATCTTCAGGCATTCTCGATGCATCCATCGCACCCTCCCTCGTCTGGTAATACGCGGAGGGCTTTTTATCGAGCAGTTCCGGGTCAGGTAGTAAGCCGAAATCTGATTCCACCAAGTCTATGGAGTCGGAATCAGGTTCCAGCTCGTTTGAGTCTGAGTCCGGTATTCTTGGGGGTGATAACCCGGATGCCACTGTCCTGTCCAGGTCGTCTTTTTCTTTTTCCTTTGAGTCTGTTGTAACAGAGGAATTAGGTGGACTGGATGTTATTAATGAGAATGGTACGGCTGTAGTTTCCGAGTACTTTTTTGTGCCCTTAATTTATTGCATTAATCAGGATTTTCAAAATTTTGATGAAAATGACGAGGAAGAAATTCCTCCGGTTTTGAAATATTTGCTTGATCAAGAGCAGGAGAGGTTTGTAAAATCGTTGGTTAATGAAATCACCACAATTAATGTTGGTACTGAGAAGGACCCGCAGCTCGTCCAGATCGGGTCCACGTTGTCTTCAGAGGAGGGGGAGCGCTTAGTCTCTTTATTAAAAGATTTCAAAGATGTTTCGCGTGGTCCTACGAAGACATGCCTGGAATCGTTCTGAGATTGTACAGCACCGGATCCCTCTTGACCCAGAGGCCCGACCTGTTAAGCAAAAGCTCCAAAGGATCTGCCCGGACTAGGCTCTGAAAATCAAAGAAGAGGTCACCAAGCAGATTGACGCAGGGTTCCTGTTAGTATCTGAGTACCCAACTTGGTTGGCCAATATAGTTCCTGCCGAAGAAAGATGGCAGAATTCAGGTATGTGTGGACTTCAGGGATTTGAACAAAGCCAGTCCGAAGGACGACTTTCCTCTGCCACATATCGGCGAATTAGTGGACTTCACTGCTGGGCATGCACTGCTCTCGTTCATGGATGGGTTTTCAGGCTACAATCAGATTTTGATGGCACCCGAAGACAGGGAGAAGACTACTTTCACCACCCCGTGGAGAACCTATTGTTATAGGGTGATGCCGTTTGGGCTGAAGAATGCTGGGACTACATATCAACGGGCTGCGACCACAATTCTGCACGATATGATCCATAAAGAGATTGAGGTGTACGTGGATGACATAATTGTCAAGTCCAAGGAAAGAGAGGACCACTACACCGCCTTACAGAAATTTTTCCAACGGATCAGAGAGTATCGGTTGCGACTGAATCCTCATAAATGTACATTTGGTGTTATAGCAGGGAAAATGCTGGGGTTCTTGATCACACAAAGGGGCATCGAGATCGATCCTTCTAAAATCAAGGCCATCTTAGAAATGCCACCACCGAGGACTGAAAGGAGGTGCGAGGCTTTCTGGGTAAAGTGCAATTCATAAGACGGTTTATCGCAAAATTAACCTTGACTTGTGAACCACTGTTTGGTCTCCTGAAGAAAGGAAAGAAGTTTTAGTGGGATGATCGATGCCAAGTTGCTTTCGAACAGATCAAGCAATATTTACAGAACCGGCCTGTGTTGTCACCGCCTAAGCTAGGGAAACCGTTGATTCTGTACCTATCAGTCACTGAAACGACAATGGGCTGCATGTTTGCACAGGAGTCTGAGGACAAAGTGGAGAAGGCTATCTACTACCTGAGCAAGAAAATGCTAGATTACGAGACTCGCGGCACTCCGCTGGAGAAGGCTTGTCTGGCCTTGGTATGGGCTACCAGGAAGTTAAGGCACTACCTGTTAGCTCACTCTGTAATACTGGTTTCGAGATTAGATCCCATCAAATATCTCTTCGAGAAATCGACACTTACGAGTAGGCTAGCTCGATGGTTGCTTCTACTTTCCGAATTTGATCTGAAGTACATGACGCGCAAGTCAGTGAAAGGAAGAGCAGTAGCGGAGTTCCTAGCCAACCACCCAATTGAAGAGGATGAAGCAGTTGAATATCTGTTCCCATACGAGGCCATTCTGCATGTAGAAGAAGAGACTTGGATGATGTACTTTGACGGAGCGTCAAACCAATACGGGTATGGGATAGGGGTGTTGCTGATAGCACCTGACAATTCCTGCATACCCTTAGCATTCAAACTCCAGTTCAAAGTGTCAAACAATGAGGCAGAGTATAAGGCATGTATTGCTGGATTGGAAGCCGCCCTAGAACTAGGGGTAAAATGGTTGGATGTCATCGGGGACTCGAACCTTGTTGTATCCCAAGCTAAAGGAGATTGGAAAGTTAAAGAGGAAAATATGAGAATCTATCACTAGACCTTGGACATTCTGATTCTTCGGTTTGAAAAACTAAACTTCGCTCGTCTGTTAAGAGAGAACAACAGGTTCGCTGATTCATTAGCAACTCTATCTTCTATGATAGACATCCCTTTTGGAGTCCGGATGCGTCCGATCATCATTGAACAGAAATTCATGCTGGTCTACGAGCTGATTGCTGCCATAGATAAGTTACAAGATCAAAACCCCTGATATTATGAGGTCTGGAACTTCTTGAAAAAGGAGGCGTATCCACCAGGGGCAAACGCCAAAGATAAAAGGGCAATTTGAAGAATGGCTGCGCAGTTCATCGTCTGCGAGGGTAAACTGTACAAGAGGGGTCATCTCGGGATGCATGACCTATGCGTTGATGCTGAAGAGTCCAAGCGCCTGATAGAGGCCATCCATGGAGGAGAGTGCGGAGCATACATGAATAGGGTGATGCTAGCCTGGAAGAAACTTAGACAGGGTTATTACTTGTCAACCATGGAGGAGGATTATATTGGCTTTGTCCGGCGATGCCACAAATGCCAGAACATTGAACATTCCGCCTTCGAAGCTGTACAACATGACCTCGCCATGGCCGTTTTCAGTTTGGGGGATTGATGTAATTGGGGCTATCACTCCGAAGGGATCCAACGGGCATGAGTACATTCTGGTAGTGATAGACTACTTCACGAAGTGGGTTGAGGCCCAATCTTACGCGGTGCATCACACGTTGCTAAGTTCATCAGGAACAACATTATTTGTCGCTATGGGGTCCTGAATGAGATTATTTCGGATAATGGTTCCCACTTCAAGAAGGAGGTGATCGACTTGTTGGAGAAATACAACGTGGCTTTTCATAAGTCATTTACATATTGGCCACAAACCAATGGAGCAATTGAGGCCGCCAACAAGAACATCAAGCACATTCTATAGAAAATGGTGGAAACCTATAGGGACTGGCCAGATAAGCTGTCATTTGCTCTTTAGGGCTACCGGACTTCAATTCGAACTTCTACTGGGGCAACTCCGTATTCCTTGGTTTATGGGATGGAGGCTGTTCTGCCTATCGAAGTTGAGGTTTCGTCATTACGGGTATTGACTGAGTGTCAAATGGCTGAGGCAGATTGGCAACAAAGCAGGTTCGAAGAACTCATGCTCTTTGATAAAAGAAGGCTGAAAGCACTGTATCACGTCCATGGTTATCAACAAAGAATTGCCAGGGCTTTCAACAAGAAGGTTAAGTCCAGGAATTTGAAAGAGGGGGATCTGGTGCTCAAGGACAACCGAGCTCCCATTCACGACCCTAGGGGCAAGTTCAGACCCAATTGGACTGGCCCTTACATCATCAAGTCTATTTGGTCAGGTGGAGCTGTCGTTCTGATGGACCTAGATGGCCTTGAGTTCTCCCAGCCGATCAACATGGACAAGTTGAAGAAATACTATCCCTGAGTGGCTCGCTAGGCCGAAAACCCGAAAGGGCGACCTAGGCAAAAGTTAGAGCATGAAAAATTTGAAATAATAAAAACTAAGCTCGCAAGGTTGAAAACCTGGAAAGGATGGCCTTAGCAAAAGTTAGAGTGCAAAATGAGAGGGTTAATACACGAGTGAACCTGAACCGAACTATGTAAGGCTTGATTACCATCTTTGGGATACGTAGGCAATTTCATTCCAAAGTCTAGCCATAAACACTTCCAAATCAACTTTGTCCATGTGATCATATTCATCATCTTCGTCTATTCTGCATCCAAGAGCTCGGTTGGGATCTCCAGTGCAGTGCTACTCAGACTAGGGGCAACTTTCCAGTTGCTGGATTCGGCGTTGTACATCTCAGTGATAGATCTCGGGCGTGTCTAGTTTTGATCGATACCGAAAATGGTTTTAAAAAGTTTTAATAAAAGTTGATTTTGCTCAAATTAATCTTTTTACGACTTCGACCATTTTTGGACCAAACGAAAAATTTTCAGTACCCATAACCTTCAATTACATTGATTTCAGTACAGAGTTCTCCTACTCTTGAATACAAATTGAAGTTGCTTTTTATTACATTCATAAAGAAAACTTGAAAGTACTGATTAAAGCAAATAAACTCGGGGCATAGTCAAGTCAGGTGTTCCTGCGCCCCCTCCCAGAGCTTGTGGAAGCCTTTGATGCCAAAGTAGGCCCAACCTGCGCCTTTTCATCGAGCCAAGCTATGCACTCATCAGAGAGGATGCAACTGAAAGTGGAAGCGGGGGCCAGAAGCTCTCTCGTCCTCCATGTTGTGGCATACCGAGCTAGCTGAGCGCCTCGGACTGGAAATGCAGTAGGGTACTCTATCCTTTCTTCCGGGCAAGTCTGATCATGGCCGAACTGGCGTCAGAATCGGAAAGGGAAGTAAAAGACACAACATGTCAGGCCAATCAACTGAATCCCGAGTTGGCGAGACATACTGTAACTCATCACCGGCAGATTGAGCCAGGGGCAGCGCCAAGCAATCTTGACAGCGAACAGACTGCGTATCCATTCAGACCACCATCCCTCATCTGGGGCATCAACTAGGCATTGCCGGAAGAAATAACTGCGTGCTGAATATGCTGGGCATGAGTCCACTACTCTCAACTTGTTCATCAGCCATATCTGGAAAGGGATAAAAAATGAGAGATTAAAGAATAGAGAGGTGTATATGGAGGGAAAAATGAGAAAAGGGTTTTGAGAGAAAAACCGAGCCTGAGGGCCAAGTGATATGAGAAATATATGTGAGATAGGGTGGGAAACATTACCTATAGCTATAGTGGGCTCCCCACGAATCTAGTCGTCTCTCGGCGATGGAAAGCATCCAAACCCATCAATGTCTCAGCTAGTGTCATGGCAATGCAGCTCTTGCCCTCTTTTAAGCCCTGGGCAATCTCAATCAAACGAACGCTAGACCCATCGGAGTCTGGGGCAAGCAAGAAATGAGACAACATGCACAGACAAAGGGCATGTCGCCGAAAGCCCTGCCAGTGATAGTCGCCGTGGTCACCGGCATCAGAAAACCGATGAATCAAGCTGGGGATGCCTCTCTTCCTTTCATCAGAGAACCCACACACATATAGCCCTTGGCTTACACACGGAGTCACAGGAAAATGAGAGTCTCATACTCTCAACACACATTTCCGCGCCTTTAGTTAGGCGGCATCACCACATCGTTTCCTGCACAAAAATCTCGTAGGGTGAGCATAAAGCCCAATAGAAAATCCTTAACAAAGTATATACATTTTATACAAGTCTCAAGAGATGAAATGCACATGCCATGCTATGCTCTTTTGAAAGAAAATCACATCTTCATCTTTGAAAACCCTCATGCTCAATGATGTCATGCAATTTTAATTCTTCAAAACTTAACAATTCATTTCAAGAGCAGTAAATATGACTCTGGTAATCCCTAGGTCGGTGTCTGCAAGTAGACTATACAAGTACTACCAATTTGTCATTTTTACCAGTATTAACCGGAAGGCTCAACACCTATCCGCACGGGTTTTTGGTCTTTCATCCCGAACTCTCAGACCAACTTATTCAATGTCATCTACACCACCTATCAAGACTTACCAATGTATTTACCTCAAAACCATTTCATGAAAACTTGTTTCTCAACATTCTTTTCTCAATGCAAGCTTTCAAATCAACTTTCAAAGTTTAATGTAATCAAATGAATTGTTATGCCAATAACACAAGATGAATATAAATACTGTTATTCCAATTCATCATCCAAGGTATAACACAATTCCCTCTTCTCAAGTATCCTCAGCAATTAGTCATTTCAAGACTATTTCAAAGTTTTGAACAATAATTTTCAAAATGAACAATAATTCTCATATTCCCTGAAATTCATCATTTATATAAATATAAATAAGAAATTTTCCAAACATCCATTTATTTTGACACACAAAATAAATATAACAATATCATTATTGGATTTTCAATCTCTAAAAAAAAATCTCCAAATTCTTGTTTTTCTCACCAAAACTATACAACTCAAATCTTTTGAAAGAAAACTTTTCAAAATCAACTTTTTTTCAATGAACGAAGATCAAAACTCAAAAGATCATTTTTAAAGAACAAGAGACAAACCCACTTTCAAAATCGCTCAACTTTTTGAATCAACAATCAATTTTCAAAGCTATCGAAGGATGATTTCGAAAATCATATAGATCTTGCAAAAATATATATATAACTCTAACAAAATCCCTACCTCAAGTTTTGAAGAAGAAATGAGATGATACCCCCAAAATCAACAGTGTCGAAACTCGATCTTCACCGCACACAACGAAGCCCTCGAGGAGTTAACCAACTTTGATGAAGAACTTAGGTCCAAATCCCAAAGGATTTGAAGAAATCAAAGATCTTGTGAGGTTTTTGGTAGGAAATGTAGAGAGAAGTGAGAGGAAATATTTTTAGAGAGAGAGAAATATACAAAAGTGATTCAACTTTAGCCCGAGAGAAAAAGGGGGAAAATTTTCAGATCTCACCAACCCACCGCACCTCACTCCCGTACCTGCCTTTTTAGTAGTGTGCAAGCTGCTCTCCCCTGAAATCCGCACGTGCGGCTTGCTTTCTTGCTCGAGCGGACAAGCAATTTCGAATGCACTTTGCATTTTTGCTTCGGGGGCGCTGCCTCTCAACCCTGCCAGGGCGCTGCCCTACCCTTGGACCCCCACGAGCTAACCGGGCAGCTCGATCCCCAACATACTTAGCGAAGTGGCAAAACTGGGATCACGACAATTGGGGCTGTCTGGGAGAAGTAGTGCAGTTGCATAAAGACACTATTAACAATGTTTCTTTTTGTTGTGGGAAAGTTTGAGTCATAACAAAATCCATGGAGCTTATCAATAGGACTGTTCGATTGAGTTACAACGGAGTAATGTACCCAATAAGGGTTTGTGAATGTCTTAAGTTTTTGGAGATATCAGCGAGTAATAAGAGCTTCTCTATTAATAGATTGAAGAGGTCAATCGATCTTGAGGATGAGGAGAAGATTGATAGATCTTCAAATATTGGAGGAGATTAGAGAGGTAGCACAGAGATGACAAGAGGGATTGAGGTCAAGGATGATGAGGTGGACCAATGTAGAGCAAACATGATACCAAGGGATGGAATAAATGCAACTATGCAGCTTAGAGGTGAGATGAATGGTGCAGGTACTGATAATCAGGTGTCAGAAACATGCTTGGTTGCTACAGAGGGGAATGTGGAGAAACCAAACGGTGGAGTGGGCTATCGGGTGGAGGAGTAGCTGCAAATGGAGATTCCAAGAAGAATGTTTGGGGAAGTAGCTGGGGAAATAGTGGGTGAAGAGGATATTGTGACCCTTGGGTTTGTCAAAACCTTTAGTGGGTCTGACGAAATTGGGCCGAGTATCAATATTCGGGTAGTGTTAGAAGGGGTCCAATTAAAAGGTGATCGAAGTGGGCCTGAGGCAGAAGTCAATAATAGGGGATTTGGCCAAGATTATGGTGTTGAGGCCCGGCCCAATCTAAACCCAATAAGGGTGTTAGGCGTTCCAAGAGGTGAGGATGTGCAGTTAACAATTAACAAATCAGAACCGGTGGTGAGAAATGCTAGTAATCGAAGGAGATTGGGAAGAGCTGGAGGTACCAGATGAATGAGGAGAAGGAGAGTTCAAAAAAATCCAACTTCATTCTTATCTGGGTTTCAAAGAGGAGCAGTCTTCAGGGCAGCAGCTACTATTTTATCTTAATCTTTGTCAAATGAAAGTCAACTGAGTAGGAGGAGGAAAAAGATCATGGAGGAAGCACAAGCAACCTTGCAGCTTGGTCAACGATTGGGGATGAACTGTGAAGCAAAGAGACTAAAATAATTCAAAGAATTGTTCAGTTGGAGCAACAAGATGAAGAACGATTTGAAAAGGAGATAGGAGGTGTGCGGGGTCAAACCTAATTGACCAAAAGCTTGGGGTTTATTTGGAGTATGAACTAGTGATCAATGAAGGTAATGTCTTGGAATGTTAGAGGGTTGGGAAGAGTAGATAAACGGCGTAGAGTTAGACAGGTTATGCAAGATAGAAATGTGGATGTTCTGCTTCTACAAGAAACGAAAAAAAGTAGTACGGAAGAGATGTTTGTTCGATCATTTTGGCCGTGGGAGAGGATGGAGTTTATGGCTGTTGATTCTGAAGGTAGTGCTGGAGCGTTATTGAGTATATGGAATCCAAAGGTGTTTCAGCTGCTAGATTGTTGCTGTCATAGAAATTTCCTACTCATATTAGGTATAGCTCTTAGTTCATTTGAATGTGTTTTTATAAATGTTTATGGTCCTAATGATGTGTCCAAAAGAGCATTGTTGTGGGACACTATTATTAATATTAGAACAAGTGTCCAAAAGCCTTGGTGTATGGGAGGGGATTATAATGAAATTAGAAATATTGAGGATAGAAGAGGTTGTGTTAAGAGAGACAGAGGAATGTTAGAGTTTAACAATTTCATTGACCAGCTGGAGTTGGTGGAAGTTCCTATGTTAGGTAGAAGATTTACTTGGTGTAATTCTATGGAGGGGGAGCGGTGGAGTAAGATTGATAGGTTTTTGCTGGACGCAATATGGTTGGAAAAGTTTAGGTTTCAGATGTGGGGTTTACCCAGATTGGTGTCTGATCATTGTCCACTTTTGTTGATGGAAGATGAGAGGAATTGGGCGCCTAGACCTTTTAGGTTCCTTAATGCTTGGACACTGCACCCAAGTTTTCTTTCAGTTGCTAAAAAAGCTTGGTCGGAGCATCAGGTACAAGGCTGGGCTGGTTATAGAGTGCAAAGAAGGTTAGGTGGTATGAAAGTTGAATTGAAAAAATGGAACATTGAAGTGTTTGGATTGGTTGAGGAACAACTAAAAAAACTAGAGGAGGAATTGCATGCATACGACTTATTAGCAAAATCTAGGGAATTAGCATCCATTGAAATTGAATCTAGAAGGGAGGCAAAACATTTGGTTTGGAAGCTCAGAAAAAGGAAGGACTGGTTATGGTTTCAAAAGTCTAAGTTGAATTGGGCTCAACATGGTGATAGGAACATGAGGTATTTTCACGTTTGTGCAAGTAAGAGCCAAAGAAGAAATATGGTGGACTCAGTGGTAGTTAATGGGGTTAGGATTGAAGATCCTGAGCTTGTGCGACTTGAAGTGGTCAAACATTTTTCAAAGGCATTTGCTAAAAAGTGGCCATCCAAGCCTATGATGTTTGGAAATTTTGTATCAATTGGTAATGTACACAGAGGGGAGGTTCTTGAACCTGAGTTTACAATGGAAGAAGTCTGGGAAGTAGTGAAAGATTGTGATGGGAATAAAGCGCCAGGGCCAGATGGATTCAGCATGGCATGCATTCAGAAATGTTGGAAGTTCATGAAGAGTGTCTTGTTTGACTTTATGAAGGAATTCTACCATCATGGTAAACTGGTTAGAGGACTGAATAGCTCCTTTATCACCCTTGTCCCAAAAAAAGAGTGTCCTAATGGTTTGTCAGATTATCGACCTATCAGTTTGATAGGGGTTGCTTATAAAATATTAGCAAAGGTGCTTTCACGAAGATTGAAGAAGGTGATACCAGAAGTTATCAGTGAAATTCAAACAGTTTTGTTGGGTGGAAGAAATACCTTCGATGGAGTAATGATTGCCAATGAGGTTGTGGATTGGTGGAAAAAGTCAAAATGGGAGGGAGTTATTTTAAAGCTTGACTTCGAAAAGCATATGATTCAGTTAAATGGGAGTATCTGTTTTCCATGATGGCAAATTTAGGGTTTGAAGAAAGATGGATTAGATGGATAAAAACTTGCGTAACCACAGCAAGAGTTTCTGTCTTAGTTAATGGATCTCCCACTAATGAATTCTGCCCACAAAAGGGGTTGAGGCATGGTGATCCTTTGTCACCTTTCCTATTCAATATTGCAGCAGAAGGGTTGAATCTGCTGCTAGAAAGGGCTAAGAGTTTGGGTGTAATTAAAGGATCTTCTGTTGGATCTGTAGGGTTAAAACTATCTCATCTTCAGTTTGCAAATGATACTATTCTATTTTGTGCAGCAGAGTGGTAGAAGATTGTTAATGTCAAAAGAATTCTTAGATGCTTTGAGGTGATGTCAGGTTTGGCGATCAATTTTCATAAAAGTGTGGTGTGTGGTGTAGGAATAAGTGATGATCAGGTTCACGAATTTGCTTTATTATTGCATTGTTTATCTCAGAAGTTACCTCTTAAGTATTTAGGTCTACCACTTGGTGCAAATCCTAGAAGGAAACAAACTTGGAAACCTGTGGTGGATAAGGTTAAGTCAAGATTAGCTCTCTGGAAAAGGAAGCTTTTGCCATTTGCTGGTAGGCTAACCTTGGTTAAATCAGTTATGGATAGTTTACCGGGGTATTATATTTCCATTGTCAAATTACCCAAAGGAATAGCAAAGGAAATTAATAAGTTGAAGGCTATTTTTTTATGGGGCAACTCTGAGTTACGAAGAAAGATTCATATGTTAAAGTGGAAGGATGTAACACTGAGTAAAGTTAAGGGAGGGCTGGGTATAAGGAAGGCTAAGGATACAAATGATTATATGTTACTAAAGTGGTGGTGGAGGTATGGGGTAGAGGATGAGCCCTTGTGGAAAAGGGTTATTGTGAGCAAGTATGGGGCTGATGGGGGCAGGTGGCTACCAATGCAGAATAGGGAAGGTAAGGAATCTATTGTCTAGAGTGATATTCTGAGTGTGGCTACATTAAATCCTGAGTTGTATCAATTTTTTATTTCAAAGCTTATGATTGTGGTAGGGGATAGGTGTAGGATACAATTTTGGCATGATAGGTTGTGCATGGATTTGAAGTTGAAAGAGGAATTCCCCAGGTTATTTAGGCTTTCTATGGAGAAAGAAGAAAAGCTCAGTTACTTTATGCAGAGGAGGGACAAAGATGGTCTCTGGAGACTACAGTTTAGAAGATCTTTTTTTGCTTAGGAGGTAGAGGAGGTAAGGAAGCTGCAAGTGATAACAAAGGATGTGCCCAGGCTTAATGATAATCTGTGTGATGTTGTAAAGTGGACAGCATCCTCATCTGGTGTGTTCATAGTGGCATCTGTGAGAGCTTGGCTTCAGCAAAATTTTGGTACTAGCTTACAGGTTCCTAGAATGCTATGGAATAATCTAGCACCACCTAAAGCCCAATTCTTGAGTTGGTTGACTTGAAGAGAAAAGGTTAAGTCTGCAGTTGTTTTGCAGAGATTAGGGTTGTTAGGTGGTAGTGTGAATGTTTCCTGCCACTTCTGTTTAGCTACGGAAGAATCTGTAGATCATCTTTTTGTGCAGTGTCCTGAAATATGGAAGGTTTGGAGAAGGTTGTTGCAGTGGTGGAATTTATGTTGGGTGTCTCCTGCTACAGTGGATGGAGTGGTTTCTTGGTGGTTGGGAACTAAGCATAGGAAATTAGTAAAGAAAATCTGGGTGACGGTCCCAGTGACAATGATGTGGTCAACGCGGAGGCTTAGGAATGAGGTTGTGTTCAATGGTCATCTACCAGATATGATGGAGCTGGGTGAGTTAGTAAAAGTGAGGGTGGGGTTGTGGGTTAGAGCTTCTTTGCCTATTGTCCATTACTCAGTGCATCACATAGTGGAGAACCTGAGCCAAGTGCTGTTATGCATTTGAGATGTTTGGGTATGGATGCCTGCTGTGTTTTGCTGATGGATGGGGGGTGGTGATATGTTATTCCTCTTTTTTGCAAGTTCTGCTCCTGCTAGTTTTGCTTCTGCTAGCTCTGCTTGTGCTGCTTCTGCTAATTCTGCTAGTGCTGCTATGCATTTGAGATGTATGGGTATGGATACCTGCTGTGTTCTGCAAATGGATGGGAGGTGCTAGTTCTGCTTGTGCTGATTCTGTTAATTCTGCGAGTGCTACTCTACATTTGAGATGTATGGGTATGGATGGCTGCAGTGTTCTGCAGGTGGTGATCAGTTTTTTCTCCTCTTTTTTTTTTTTTTTTGGTTGTTTGGCTGGTTTCTTACCAGCCTTGAGGAGGTGCTGTTAGATGATTGAGCTTGTTTCCTGGTGCCAACCTAGTTGGGACTAGGAAGTTAAGCTAAGATGATGTTAGCACCTTATCCCTTCTCCCTGTTTTCCCTTTATTGATGTATCACTTCTCTTTGTATTGGTTGATTTATCAATAAAGGTTCTCTTTTGATTGATCAAAAAAAAAAGTAATTTATTTGTATATCCATTAAGGATTTTAAAATCCAATCTTGTGCTTCAAATATTCCATTGTGCAGATGACTTTTTACAGCAAAAGAGAAACTTATCATTTAAAAACTTAATCCTACTCACTACATATATGCAAAGAAACAAATTTAAACTCATGAATATCTCAAATAAAAAAATTAAAGTATAAGCAAAAATATTTTAGAGCTACTACATAATTAAGTTTATTTACGTCTGAATTTAAATTGAGCACACTCCTTATATATTGCAACAAAATCGAACACATAAATTAATATAATTGAAGAACAAAATATAATAAAAAATAAATGAGATTGAATAAAAAATTCTTTCAAACTCTTGAATGTGTTCCAAATACTCTTCTTGATTGATACAATTTTTCTTAAAAAAATGGATGAACTCCAACTGCATCACAAAACATCACTCTTTGTATTGGTCTTTTAGCCTTTTGTTGCCATTGCTACTTTTTTCCTATATGTTGTAGTTCTAAAATTTAAAAAACAAATGAATAATAAATTTTGGAGGCATAAGTGCATCTACTACATTATTATAATTTCAACAACTAACTTAGATTATGAAATCTTCCATAATTGGTTAAATCACCTGTTTAATTTCTCTACAGGGTTCTTTTGTTCTCTAATATTTTTGCCCAATTTCATATTGTCATAGAAGTAAAGTTTTGAGATTTATAGTTTAATTTATTTATTTATTTTTTTTGAAATATTTCAAACTCATCTTTTATCTGTAAATATTTTGAAAATATCCTATGTAATTAAAAAGTGAAATAAAATATATTAAAAAAGAGGAAAAAATAGGAAAATAGAATGAGAGAATAATAGATATGCCACCTAAGAAAGAATTTAATGAGATGTTAGGATTGAGAATTTGAAGTATTTTAAGAGATCACTACATTTAGTTATATATATAGTAGATAGATAGATAGATAGATATTAATTTGTATAATATTTTTTAGAAATATAGCATGAAGTAATTTTACATAATATGTTTTATATATATAACCACTAATTTGTAATAAATTTCACATCTTAAATCTCTCCCACACTCATTTTTACATTGATATTTCATTAGAAGTTAAAAAAATATATATGTATTAACTATAGCGAAGCAGAGCGGTTCAGTTGGTGGATTATAAATTTTAAAGTTTAAACCACAGTTAACGGTTAGAGCGGTGCAGATTGATTTGGATCGATATAATTTTAATGAATTGAGAAGTATTTTGCACAACCCTAACCATATGAAGAATAACGAGGGCAGATCGCCCTCACATGGTAATCTGCCGTGAAGAGTTGGCCATCAAATTACAAAATAGTTCAAACATAGTAGAGTAAAAAGAACAAAATATGGTGGCTAAATGGGTATAAAAAAAATATCAAAAAAAAAAAAAAACAAGAATGCCATGTGAATAATAAGAATATAATATAATATAAGGCAATTAAAGCCTTTTGAACAGTGAAATTACTATTTATTAGTGGCTTCTACTTTGTTATTTTTGCACAGAATATTGTTATTAAAAACTAAAAATTAGACTTGCACTACAACAAAATGCACCTTTGGTGATCAAAATTGGCGATTAAAAAAATTTAGTCGCCAAGAGTTGTGGAATTGACGACCAAAAATTTTTTTAGTCAGCAAAAGTACAATATTTAGCTACTAATACAGGGTATAGTTGCCAAACAAACATGTAAGGAAATACAGGGTATAGTTGCCAAACAAAAATATGAATGCTTGCTTAAAGTTGTGCTCTTATATGCCGGTGGATCAGTTGTCGAGGATTGATACGTAGCTCGCGCAATCGCAGCATGTGGTGGCCAAGTATTTGGTTCGGTTCTTGGAAATGGTAATCAGCCTTTGGATGATAAGGACCTTGATCAATTCATGGTGAGGCTCTTCACTTGGTTCATACTTGTATGTATGTTTGTATAATTTCTCTTTATGTGTATGATTATATGTAGGTTTTGTTCAAATTTGATTGTTTTGTTATTGCAACATGATGTGATTCGTCAAATTAGAACAATAGTTTGATGTTTGGTTTATCATTCTCTGTCTAATTTTAGACTTAAAAAAAAAAAAAACTTGAAACACGAATAATCAAAGTGAAAAAAAAAGAAGAAAAAACGACTTTTAAGGACTAAAATGAGAAAAGGGCCAAACATATAAAAATCCTCCATTAGATTTGGGTTAGTGGGTGATGTAGTTTTTATCACAGAGAAAAAAAAAATTATGTGAACTTGTGTAGTTAATTACTAAATAACATGTTTGTTTATTTACATATCTAAATTATTCAATAAACCTTGAAAATGGAGGGGACTGTGTTTAGCCCTGCTTTGGAAGGAATGAAGAATGTCAAGTCTGACAGAGGAGAACTGTTGACAGAGCGTTTCTTGGATGTCTGCAAACACATATTGCCTATTCTAGGTGTGCTTTTCTTTCCCTTTTGGCAATTTTAGCTAGAGAATAGCTTCAATCAAGAAGAGTTTTCATAGTTTGTTTTATTGTTGCTCAAACCATATAGTTTTTAATTAGAATTTTTAGATTTTTTGTGCACTTGGAAGTAATTTTGACAAACCATATAGTTTTTAATTAGAATTTTCTAGATTTTGTGTGCGGTTGGAAGTTATTTTCATAGTTTTATGGGTGTTTGGCAAAAATGCAAAATGGACTTCCGGGCATTAAAAGTCCTTCCAAAGATTTAATGGTTGCTTGGTGAATTTATGTACACGAGCTTTTCTAAAAAGTGCATGCTTCTAAAAGTCTGTTCAGTGGAAGCTCCATTAGGTGGCTTTCACAATGACTTCTCATGAAGTCTAATACTCATTTAAATAAAAATTTTAAATGACGATGTTGTCTCTATAATAATACTGACCTACATCACCTTCATTGTCATGAATTTACATTTCTTTGGACTTTTTGGGAAAATTACTAAAATATTCAAAAATGAAATTTTCATTTAGCACTTTTAAAAAGTGCACTTACCAAACATAATTGTATATCAAGAGGACTTTTCTTGAATGAGTTCCTTTAAAGTCCATTCTACAAAAGCCCTTGCTTTATGGAGAAGTTGTCCCAAATAGCATAACTATTCTTTTTCTATGGTTCAGACGGATTTTTTATTGGATAATAATATGGAAAAAATAAAACCAAAAAACAAACAAACAAACAAACAAACAAAAACCAAAAATAAGTTTTGAATAAAGCATGATCTTGCATTTCCAAATGCAAACATTTGTCAATTTCAAAACATTGTTCTCTTTTGCAATTTCCTATGCTGATATGCTTTGCCTTCGGAGTTATATTTTTCTATAAACTTGCTCTAAAGTCCTTTTTTGGGCCTTTGGCTTGGCAATCCACTAAACTTTTTTTAATCTCTGATGTCAGACAAATTTGGAACTGCAATGACGATTGTGAAATCTGATATTGGTGGCAATATATCGGTAAGATACTTTTCTTCTTCTTCAACCTTGAGGTGTGCTGGCAAATGATTGGGTTTTCCTTGCGATGCCAACCTAGTTGGGATTGTGGGGTTATGCTTTGATGCTTTTTGCACTTCCTCTTCCTTTATTTGATGTAATTCCTTTGTATGTATGGCAATTATCATCAATAAAAGGGTTGTTTTTTGTTATTCAAAAAAAAAAAAGAAGAAGATACTTTTCTTCTTAATTTTCACTTATATGCTCGTTTACATTCAATTGATTATATCCTCTTCAATAAAAATAAATAAATATAGGTTAACATGTCACATTATGCCAATTTATGATCGGCAAAAGATGGTAAAGGCACCATTGGTTAGATATTGAATTTGTTCTTTGTTGTCCTAATAATGTTAGTCTAAAACATGGTCTTGAAGTCTAGTACAGGCTAGAAATTTGTCGAGCTCAATTTGGAAGATTTTGGATTTGGGTTTCTATATATTTTGTATGACGAAGTCTAACTGGAAAACATAAATGCTAACCTACATTATAAATCTCTCTCTCGTTAAATAAAGTATAATGAAATTTCTGCATCCTCATATTATGTTTTCAATACTAAAGGTTGTGGAACTGTAGTGCCTTCAATGTTCAAGATTTGTGAAAATGCAGACTGCCAAAAGTAACAAAATTTGATGAAAACTGCTGAAGGATTTTGATTCTGAAACAATTAGGATCATGTTGTCTACTGGTGAGAAAAGAAAATTTTGGAAACCTTGCATGTAATTGTCAAGCTAGAGTTTACTAGGCAGGCATGAGGTTCAATTTGGAGGTTATATAAATTTTCAACGTAACAGAAACATTAAAATGATCTTGATGGAATTATATGCAGAGTATAATATATCTAAATTATTAATTTTAATTCTAGAATTGTTATAATTTGCAGAGTATAATATATCTAAATTATTAATTTTATAATTGTTATAATTTGAAATGTCAATATTATTGAATAAGTGCTAATGGTTTTTTTTTTTTTTCTTTTTTGACAGATTGCTTTTGCGTGGGCTATTGTAGATGTGTACGAAGAGCATTTGTTCCGTACATGGAAGACAATTATTTTGGAACAATCCTCTGTTTTGAAAATCCAGTGCTTTTGTATGTAATATTTAATTTAGATGGATTATACTTGGTTTGTATGAATTTATATGATATTTGGAATATGATTTTACAAGTTAAAGTTTTTGAATAGTTGATAATGAAATGGGTATTATCCATAATAGATTTAGATTATAATTGATAGATGTATTATTCTATATACGTACAGGCTACAGGTTACAGGTTGCATTGATAATGAAATGAATATAATTTAGAAATTAATGAAAAATATTCAATTTGTGCATTTTAAAAAAATTAATAAATAGAGCTTGACCTTTTGGCGACTAAACATTTAGTAGCCAAAAAATAAAAAGGAACTTATTGGCGACTAAACAGTTAGTAGCCAAAAAACATGAAAGTTTTTGGCGACTAAAAAATTGGTAGCTAAAAAACTGAAGATGGAAAATATTTTCCTTTTGGTGACTAAATATTTTCTTTTGGGCGACTAAATTTTTAGTCCCCAATTGGTGACTTTTGGCGACTAAAACAAAATTAGTCACCAATACCTTTCCTGACAATCATCTAGCAAGAGCGGTAAATACGACTCTACTTGCAGACACCAGCCTAGGGATTACCAGAGTCGTATTTACCGCCCTTGAAATGAATTGTTAAGTTTCGAAGAATTGAAATTACATGACATCATTGAGCATGATGGTTTTCAAAGATGAAGATGTGATTTTCTTTCAAAAGGGCATAGCATGGCATGTGCATTTCATTTCCTGAGACTTGTATAAAATGTATGTACTTTGTTAAGGATTTTCTACTAGGCTTTATGCTCACCCTATGGGATTTTTGTGTAGGAAAAGATATGGTGATTAAGCCTAACTAAAGGCGAGGAAATGTGTGTTAAGAGTATGTGACTCTCATTTTACTGTGACTCTATGTGTAAGCCAAGGGCTGTATGTGTGTGGGTTTGAATAACCGTTTTGTGTAACCAGGCTCAAGCCTTGGAAACTTGTAAACCCTTGGGGGTATGTATTTGTTTATTTTCTTGTTGTTGGATTAATGTATTGTTGCATGAAGAACTATTGTATCATGTAATGTAAGTTTGGAGATTTATATTCGGGTTTTCTTGAAAGAGCCATGATTGTTATATTATCATTTGGGCTAGAAATTTGGGGCGTTACAACTTGGTATCAGAGCTACCCAGTTTGAATACTTGAAACTCGTGGGAAGTGGTTGTTTAACCACAATGGGTCCAGTTAGCATGCTTAGGAAGTGTTATGCATTTTGTGATTATGTGATAACATGTTTATGTGACTAAATGGGTATGGGATTGGACTTTTGGGATGTTGTTTGCGCCTGTTAAATTCTTTGAGATCTTATTAGAAGGGTACTTGATCAATACTCATTCTACTAAGAATTCTTGATTTTTCGTGGGACAAATCTCATCATAAGAGTATAATCCGTATGTGTTTACTTGACTAAGTGCTTATGTGGAGTGAAATTGAATTGTGTATATGGTAGATAAATATATGGAATTGTTGTAGTCAAACATGTGAGTCAAGTTACGAGCACATATGAGTTAATGTGCTAAATTATTTCTCTTGTGTCCTTCATTAGGATGTCAGGAAGGGGTCAAGTCCGTGGTGGTAGAGGCGGGAGGCGTGGTAGGGCTCGCCGAGGTGTGCATGAGGTACCGGTCCATAGGGTTCCGGTGCAAGAAAAAGGGTTTGGCCAAGCAAATATGGCCGAGCAAGCAAGCCAAGCTAATGTGGCCGAGCAGGTGGGACAAGCGGGTCAAGCTGTAATTGGGGCCCTAGCTCGAGAAATAGCAGGAGCTTTAAGAGAGTCTATGAACTTGTTGAGGGTGGAGAATCAAGCCCGAGAAAACACCGCGGAGTCAAGGGCGAGCTTCTTTACTAGAGAGTTCTTGCAGGCCAAACCGGATGAGTTCCATGGTGGTCTCGAGCCCAAGAAAGCGGATGAGTGGCTTGAACAAACTGTGAAGACATTTGAATGCTTCACATCGAACATAGTGAACTAAGAGTGACTCTAGTGAGTTACTACCTTAAGGGAGACGCGGGTCCATGGTGGAAATATGCCAAGGGTAGAGTGGAGCCAACATGGGAAGCCTTTGCGGTTGCTTTCCAAGATTAGTACATACCTCTCACTGCTATGGAGAGATTGAGGCAAGAGTTTAAAGACCTCAAACAACTCGACATGCCCGTGGCCAAGTTTGAGGCGGTCTTCTCCAGTTTGTCCAGATTTGCACCAGAGTTGGTGGCAACGGAAGAGCGCCATTACATTGAATTTGAAAAGAAATTGAAAACAAAAATTATGTTCAAGCTTGTCGGAAATATGACTCGGGAATATGACCGTCTTGTGGAGATGGTGACACACGTAGAAATTTCCATACAAGCCGAGGAGGAGAGGCTTCGGAGTTCGAGGTCTAGGGGCCAAGAGTCTCAAGGAGATTATAGGCAGAACAAGAAAAGTAGGAACACCTATTCATCCCAATCCCAACCACAGCAGTCTAGATCCATTTTTCCTTTGCCTAGTGCAGGTCCGGGAAAAAGTGCATCGAGTAGCTTCTCGTGTTTCAAGTGTGGCCAACCTGGTCATAAATCTTTCTCATGCCCACAGAAGGGAGGAGGGCAGCTAATGTTACCACCACCTAACCGATCTCAAAGTCAGTCTTAGTCTCAGAATAAAGGTCAAGGGTTTAATTGTTATCAGTGTGGTCAGCCGGGGCATATGAAGAGAACTTGCCCATAGTTGGGAGGCGCATCTGGCGCATCAGGGTCGAAGCAGAGTCAGAGCCACCAATAGGCTCAATCAGTCCAAGCTTCGCGACTTAATCAGGGAGCCACTTCGGCTCAGTCAGTACAATAAGTCTATGCTCCGAGAGAGGAGCAAGTTAATCAGGGGCCATAAGGGCGTGTGTATGTTGTTACCGTGCTGGAGCAGTTGCCAGAATCCTCAGTTGTGAGAGGTATTTTTATTGTGTGTAATTCTTTGGCTAATGTATTGATAGACACAGGTGCGTCTCATTCATTTATATCTACTGCATTTGCTTTTGCATTGGGGTTAGACGTAGCACGGTTAGTGCCTCCACTCAGAGTAGAGTCACCTGTTGGGGGTACAGTTGATTTAAACCGGGGTTGTCGTGATTGTGAAATAGAAGTTGCCAAGCATCGACTTCCGTTTGCTTTTGTGTTGCTAGATATGTCGAGTTTTGATCTCATTTTAGGCATGGACTGGTTGTGTTCTTATCAAGCTGTGATTGATTGTTACCGTCTGAGAGTTACAGTGTGTACTTCGGGTGGTGATCGTTTCTATTTTCTGGGGAACCGAGTTGATAAAGTCTTATCGCCAGTTGTTGACCCTCGTAGTAGGAGCAAGCTTAGTGGCCTTCTTACAACTCTCTTGGATAGTGAGAGTGACGGGACTCGTGTTGAGTTACCAAGGGTAGTTTGTGAATGTCCGGATGTCTTTCCAAAAGATCTTACTAGTTTACCACCTTATCGGGAGATCGAGTTCTCCATTGAATTAGTGTCTGGCACGGCACCGATTTCCATGTCACCGTATAGATTTGCACCCACCGAATTGCATGAGTTGAAGATTCAACTCCAAGAACTTTTAGACAAGGGCTACATTCGCCCTAGTACATCGCCTTGGGGAGCATCGGCTCTCTTTGCAGAGAAGAAGGATAGGTCATTGCGGTTGTGCATTGATTACCGCAAGTTGAATAGAGTTACAGTTAAGAACAAGTATCCTCTGCCCAGACTAGATGATTTGTTTGACCAACTTAGAGGGTCTCGTTGCTTCTCAAAAATAGATTTGAGGTCGGGGTACCATCAGTTGAGAGTTTGGGAGGACATTCAGAAGACGACCTTTCGTACTCGTTATGGCCACTATGAATTCCTTGTAATGCCTTTTGGGTTGACCAATGCTCCGACTTCCTTTATAGATTTGATGAACAGAATTTTTCGGGAATACTTGGACCGTTTTGTGGTCGTCTTTGTGGACAACATCTTGATTTATTCAACCTCTGAAGAGGAACACGAGACCCACTTCCAGGTAGTGATGGGTTTACTTAGTGAGCACCAATTGTATGCCAAATTTGGAAAATGTAAGTTTTGGTTAACAGAGTTGAAGTTTTTAGGGCATGTAGTGTCTAGAGAGGGAGTGACTGTGGACTCCTCAAAATAGATGTCGTACAGGATTGGGAACAACCCAAGAATGTTTTTGAAATCCGGAGTTTCTTGGGATTAGCAGGGCATTATCGACGTTTTGTAAGGGACTTCTCTAGACTAGCTGCACCTTTGACTAGGTTGACTAGAAAGGGTATCAAATTTGTGTGGAGTGAGGCTTGTGAAAAGTGATTCCAAGAGCTTAAGACTAGATTGACTACCGCACCGGTTTTGATAATTCCGGAAAGGGGTTTGAATTACACTATCTATTGTGATGCGTCCGGGGATGGACTTGGTTGTGTCATGATGCAAGAAGGAAAAGTTGTGGCCTACAGTTCACGACAATTGAAAACTCATGAGAAAAATTACCCCACCCATGATCTAGAATTAGCAGCGGTGATTTTTGCTTTGAAAATTTGGAGGTATTACTGGTACGGTGAGAAGTTTGAAGTCTTCTCCGATCATGAGAGTCTAAAGTATTTGTTTTCTTAAAAAGAGTTGAATTTACGACAATGGAGGTGGATGGAATTTATGGAGGATTATGACTTTGAGTTACACTATCATCCAGGGAAGGCCAATGTAGTGGCTGATGTTTTGAGTCGAAAATCTGTGAGTAGTTTGGCAAGTGTGGCCATTTGGGAATGGGATATGCTAGATGTTATTGGCAAGTTTGATTTGCACTTGGGTGAGTCCGGAGAGAGTGCTACCTTATTTACTTTGAATGCTCAACCTACCTTGGTTAGTAAGGTCATAGAGGCACAACAAGGAGACCGAGATGTAGAATCAATCCGTGTTAAGATTTCTAATGGGAAGGAAGAGAAAGGTTTGAACGTTCACTCGAATCTTAGTGTACATTACCTAGACTGTTTGTTTGTACCAGAATCTTGTAGAGAGGAAGTAGTTCGGGAGTTCCATCACTCATGCCTTGCGGTACACCCGGGAGGCACTAAAATGTATCATGTTCTTAGTCGTCAGTTTTGGTGGAGGGGTATGAAACGGGATGTCACTTTATTTGTATCGAAGTGCCTTACTTCTCAACAAGTGAAGGCCGAACACCAAAGACCAGCGAGTTTGTTACAACCCTTACCGATAGCCGAGTGGAAATGGAAGTGTGTTACCATGGATTCTGTAATTGGGCTTCCTAGAACACAACGAGGCAATGATGTCGTTTGGGTGATTGTTGATAGGTTGACTAAGTCTACCCATTACATTCTGATGTGCACCAGCGACTCAGTTGAACGCTTGGCAGAGTTGTACATTAGAGAGATAGTTCGACTTCGTGGAGTCCCTGTGACTATTGTTTCGGATAGGGATCCTCGTTTAACTGCCCGGTTATGGCGTTGGGAACTAAATTGACTCTTAGCACCGCTTATCATCCTCAAACCAATGGACAGTCGGAACGTACCATTCAGATTTTGGAGGACATGCTTAGAGCTTGTGTCCTTGATTTTAAGGGGCCTTGGGAAAGGCACTTACCATTAATTGAGTTTGCTTACAACAATAGTTACCAAGCTAGTATTGGGATGGCACCATTTGAGACCTTGTATGGCCGACCTTGTAGATCACCGATTTGTTGGGCCGAAGTGGGTGATGCACCATTACTAGGTCCAGAAATTGTTAGAGAGACAACCGAGAAAGTTATTCTCATTCGAAAGAGGTTAGCTACGGCCCAAAGCCGACAAAAGAGTTATGCCGATAAGAGGAGACGACCTTTATCTTTTGAAGTTGGTGACCATGTGTTTCTAAAAATCTCACCAAGGCGGGGTTTGATGAGATTTGGTAAGAGTGGTAAATTATCTCCAAGGTTCATTGAGCCTTTTGAGATCTTAGAAGGAATTGGGGACATGGCATACCAGTTAGCTTTACCTCTACAACTTTTGGGAGTTCACAACGTATTTCATGGATCTATGCTTAGAAAGTATGAACCCGACCCTTCTCATGTTCTTGATTGGGTTGACTTGGAGGTAGATGAGGATGCCTCTTATGAAGAACGACTGGTTCAAATATTAGATACTCGGGAGCAAGTGCTACGGGACAAAACTATACCGTTGGTAAAGGTGTTGTGGAGACACCATGGGGTTGAAGAAGCGACGTGGGAACGGGAGGCAGAAGTCCGCTCTAAATATCCGGATTTGTTTGAAAATGCTTAAGGTGTTTTTCTTTGTAATATTCCCTAGTGTTGAGGGAAACATATTTAAAGTTGTTAACCACATGTTGATATGTGTGCTGTTGTTTTAAGCATAAGGTTGTTGAGAGTTGCCATTACTTTTTAGGAAATTTCAGGTTTATGCATATTTGAGAGGTTGTTGTTAATGAGATAACTATGGTGGAAATGGTGGAATTTGGTTGAGAGTTAGTATTGTGATTTGAAAATGAAATAGCGTGGCTTTGATCGCTAGAAACCTCTTTGTTTGGGTAGCTTGATTTGAAATTTCGGGGACAAAATTCTTTAAGGGGGGAAGGTTGTAACGATCCCAGTTTCGATCCTTCTTTCATGTTTTGCCACTTCGACTAGGCCAGTCGAGGATCAAGCTGCTCAGTCAGCTCGCGGGGGTCGAGGAGGCAGCGCCCCTTGGCGGGTCCGAGGGCAACGCCTTGGCGGGGTCTAGGGGCAGCACCCCCGAAGGAAAAATACAAAATGCATTCGAAGTTGCTTGTCCACTCAAGTGGCCGTTTATGCGCTCAAGCGGAGAATGTTTGGTTTCAGAAGTTTGACCTGTCTGCAAAAGTACTGGGTTAGTGTATTTGACGCTCGAGCGAGGCATTCCACGCTCGAGCGGACCATATTATACCAATTCGTGAATCTGATATTTCAGATCACTTTTTCAGTTCTCTCCCTCTCTCTCTCTCTCTGTAAAACTCTCCAAAATTCCAGATCGGGAGCTTCTCTCTCTAGAAGTCATCTTCTCACTTTGATTTCTCCAAATCCATTAGGATTTAGACCTAAGTTCTTCACCAAAGTTGGTTATCATCTCGAGGGTTTCGTTGTGTGCTGTGAAGATCGAGTTTCGACACCGTTGATTTTGGGGGTTTCATCACATTTCTTCTTCAAAACTTGAGGTCAGGATTTTCTTAGAGTTATATATATATATATTTGCAAGATCTCGATGATTTTCGAAATCATCCTTCGATAGCTTTGAAAATTGATTGTTGATTTAAGAAGTTAAGCGATTTTGAAAGTGGATTTGTCTCTTGTTCTTTTAAAATGATCTTATGGATTTTAATCTTCGTTGTTTGAAGAAAAGATGATTTGGAAAGTTTTCTTTCAAAAGACTTGAGTTGTATAATGTTGGTGAGAAAACCTAGAAATTGGGGATTTTTAAAAGAGATTGAAAATCCATGAATAATCTTGTTATATTTATTTTGTGTGTCAAAATAAATGGATGTTTGGAAAATTTCTTATTTATATTTATATAAATGATGAATTTCCTAGAATATGAGAATTGTTGTTCATTTTAAAAATTATTGTTCAAAACATTGAAATAGTCTTAAAATGACTAATTGTTGAGAATACTTGAGAATAGTGAATTGTGTTATTCCTTGGATGATGAATTAGAATAAAAGTATTTATATTCATCTTGTGAAATTGGTATATCAATTCATTTGATTACATTAAACTTTGAAAGTTGATTTGAAAACTTGCATTGAGAAAAGAATGTTGAGAAACAAGTTTTCATGGAATGGTTTTGGGGTAAATACGGTGGTAAGTCTTGAGAGGTGGTGTAGATGATAAGTGTCGAGCCTTCCAGCTAATACTGGTAAAAATGACAGATTACAGGTGTCGAGCCTTCCAGTTAATACTGGTAAAAATGACAAAGTGGTAGTACTTGTATAGTCTACTTGCAGACACCAGCCTAGGAATTACCAGAGTCATATTTACCGCCCTTGAAATGAATTGTTAAGTTTCGAAGAATTGAAATTGCATGACATCATTGAACATGATGGTTTTCAAAGATGAAGATGTGATTTTCTTTAAAAAGGGCATAGCATGGCATGTGCATTTCATTTCTTGAGACTTATATAAAATGTATATATTTTGTTAAGGATTTCCTACTGGGCTTTATGCTCACCCTACGGGATTTTTGTGCAGGAAAATATGTGGTGATGCCGCCTAACTAAAGGCGAGGAAATGTGTGTTAAGAGTATAAGACTCTCATTTTGCTGCGACTCCGTGTGTAAGCCAAGGGCTATATGTGTGTGGGTTTGAATAACTATTTTGTGTAACCAAGCTTAAGCCTTGGAAACTTGTAAACCCTTAGGGGTATTTATTTGTTTATTTTCTTATTATTGGATTAATGTATTGTTGCATGAAGAACTATTGTATCATGTAATGTAAGTTTGGAGATTTATATTCAGTTTTTCTTGAAAGAGCCATGATTGTTGTATTATCATTTAGGCTAGAAATTTGGGACGTTGCAGTCATTGAAATATGTACTTCCTTTTGGAATACAAATTGTTAGTCGCCAAAAAAATAGTCTTATGTTTTATCACAAAATTGTAATTTCTCTACAACCTGTCTATATTCGTGCAACCTGTAGTATGTATATAACAAAACAATAAATATTTTATCAATCATTCCACAATCCAAATTACTTCCATCCTCCAAAAATGAATAACTGTAAATGTACATACTCCATACAAACCAACAATTGTCCAATCTAAAATTATACTTCCACACAAAATAGTGAAGCATACAAAAATCCAACCCTCCATATACAAAAAAATATATTTAGTACCATATGGAATGGCCATTTGGCGTGGTACAAATTACCATCGTAAGCTGTACCAGGACAAAAGGCGATCCATATGCCACGCTAGTAACTATAAGTTGGATTACAAAAGTTATCTGTTTCAGTAATACTAATCTATACAAAAGCAGAGGACGACATGGTTAGCAGAATTATACAAAAGTGTCAACTGTTCTCCATACACAAAAATTGATTATCCACAAGTCCACAACAAAAGCCATCTACAAAAATTTTTAAAAAATAGCACCCATTACAAAATATTAATTGCTTCAAACATAGGAAAAAGGTTATAATAACATGCATTTACGGTAGAACAATCTATAAAAGCTTTTTTCGAAATACAATCATACGTATGTTTGATGAAAGATTTATTCCAAACTTGATTTCATTTTACAAAAAATACAATTTTTAGGAGTATAAATCTTCATAAAATACAATGTTTATTAGTAGAATGTTTTGCTTCTAAATTTATTTTAACACTTCTTCATTCCCATTTTCTAAGTCAAAGTAAAATAAATGAATAATCTACGGGGTTATCTCCATAACCATATCATGCTTTCTTAATACGTTTACCACCCAAATGACCACTGTATATGATGAAACAATGACATCAATTACAATCAAATTGTTGAACATTTATTGGATGTCAAACTCTCCCTTTTTCGGTTAAGTTTAAGCCGTTTTCGGCTTTAACTCCTAACTTACACGTGCTAATGACATTCCGTTTATTGTCACAAGTCTTATTTGATGTGAGGAAACTGGTTGTGACATTTGTACGGTGGTTCGAGGTCTGTTTTGCATTTTCGCCCCCTTAATGACATTTTTCGGTTAAGTTGAAGTTGTTTCCAACTCTAACTCCCAGCCTACACGTGCTAACGACATTTAACCTGTTGTCACAGGTCATATTTGATGTGAGAAAACTAGTTGTGATGTCCGTATGGTGGTTTGGGGGCTGTTTTATATTTTCGCCCCCTTAACGCCATTTTTCCGTTAAGTTTAAGGCGTTTCCGACTCTAACTCCCAACCTACACGTGCTAATGACATTCCACCTGTGGTCACAGGTCCTATTTTTCGTGAGGAAACTAGTTGTGACATCCATACGGTGGTTAAAGGGCTGTTTTGCATTTTCGCCCCCTTAATGCTCTTTTTCAATTAAGTTTAAGTCGTTTCCAACTCTAACTTCCAACTTACACGTGCTAATGACATTTTATCTGTTGTCGCAAGTCTTATGTGACGTGAGAAAACTGGTTGTGATGTACGTACGGTGGTTCGGGGGCTGTTTTGCATTTTCGCCCCCCCTAACACCCTTTTTCGGTTAAGTTTAAGCCGTTTCCAACTCTAACTCCCAAATTACACATGCTAATGACATTTCATCTGTTGTCACAGGTCCTATTTGACGTGAGAAAACCGGTTGTGACGTCCGTACGGTGGTCCGGGGGCTGTTTGCATTTTTGCCCCCTTAATGCCCTTTTTCGGTTAAGTTTAAGGCGTTTCCAACTCTAAATCCCGACCTACACGTGCTAATGACATTTCGTCTGTGGTCACAGGTCCTATTTGTCATGAGGAAGCTGGTTGTGACATCTGTACGGTGGTTCGGGGGCTGTTTTGCATTTTCGTCCCCTTAACGCTCTTTTTTGGTTAAGTTTAAGCCGTTTCCAAATCTAACTCCCAACTTACTCGGGCTAATGACATCTCGTCTATTGTCACAGATCTTATTTAATGTGAGAAAACTAGTTGTGACGTCCGTGCGGTGGTTCGGGGGGTTGTTTTGCATTTTCGCCCCCTTAACACCCTTTTGCGGTTAAGTTTAAGCTGTTTCCAACTCTAATTCCCAACCTGCACGTGCTAATGACATTTCTTCTATTGCCACAGGTCCTATTTGATGTGAGAAAACTGGTTATGACGTCTGTACGGTGGCCCGAGGGTTGTTTTGCATTTTCTCCCCCTTAACACCTTTTTTTGGTTAAGTTTAAAAATATCACTAATAGATATACTTTTTGGTTAAGTTTAAAAATATCACTAATAGATAAAAATATTTCATACAAAAAAGATTTACCTTTTCAAATGAAAATTTTGATTTCAAAAGGATAGTGATGTAATATTAAATTTTCAATTTGATCACTAAAAATACAATAATGACAAAAATATGTCATTTTTGTCCTTAATTTTTTTTCCCCTCCTCTAAAACCTTAATTTATTGTGGTGTTAGTTGTAGTGTGAATCAAGAATTGGCATTTACACGACAAAAATATGAGAGCAATACTACATTCACTAAAATTTTTACTAAAACACATGTGTCCATCTATAATTTGATGTTTCAAGAATGTCTAAGAAAAATGATATACAAATCTACTTTTTAGATCTACTTTTCATGTCCAGTGATGTGTAAATAAGATGATTAATTGATGATTTGAGAATAAATAAGAGAACAAAAATTAATTTAGATATTTTAATAAAGTGTCATATCATTATGTTTAAAAAATGAGTCTAACATTAAGTTATGAAAAGCCATGATAACAACACTGCATTTCTAGTGAAAACACTGAAAACATCGACCTGCAACTTCTTCAATTAACAACTTGTAATTGAATGCCAAATGTGTAATTTCTCATATCTTCAAACCTTATATTTTTTGTCTGTGGGGGAAACATGGATTCTTTGGCCAACTTGACTGGAAATGAATAAAACACGTTAAATTAAAATTGTCAATACATATATACATTCAAATGTGAAACCATATTGAAAACACGTACAGCCAAAGTGATTTTCTTCTTCTTAGGGTTAAGCACTTGATCTTTTTAGGATTCAGTCTGAAATAATAAAGAGCTATTGCATGACTAAACATGACACTTGTTTGTTTATAGAAAGAGCCCAAAAATTACCTTTAGCCTCTGCTGAAGAATCAAGATGATCTAATCCTTGGAGTAGGCCCAAAAAGTTACTACCATAGGCTTGCCTAGCATAAGAAAGGGGCAGAACCAAACAGTTAGTGTTATGACCAACCAACATAGCGGCTAATTCTTTTATATCATTTTTGCATAGGATACTTTGATGGGGGATGGAGAATGGGGTTAATAGACACCTGCCAATGGACACTACACCAAATAGTGCTTAAGAGTTGCCTCTAGTAGTTGTAATGGGGGATGAGGCAGAAAGAAATAAGAAAATGATATATCCTAGCTAAGAGGACAAGTAACATGCATATTCCCAAATAGGTCTTAAATTGATTCCATACCAAGGAACGGGTTTGAATTTTGGAATATTCAAAACTTATAAAGCACTATTCATAGCTTCTAAATTACAATCAACAATTCTTCCTCTACCCCCACTGAGAGAGAGAGAGGTACAACCAAATATTACAACAATTTTCCTTCTTGATGGAAACCAGCAAAGTTGTTTGGGAGAGAAACCAAATATACATTGGTTGTACAAAATTATGAAAAAAATTATTCAAAGGATATAAACATATTTCCAATTATCATACCTATCAATATACATCTAGAGAATGGGAAAGTTGTGAGCATAAAAAGATCAGGAAGCACAGCTCGGTCTTTAGTTATTGAATAATCCAACTCAGAACCAAGATTCTCATCTAACAGAATTGTTTTAATCAAAGAATCCAAATGTGGATTTTCAATAACCTCTTCAATATGAACTCACACAAGAGCTTTGACCATTATGAATGAAGTTAAAATGAAGAAACCATGTGGTGTTTTGCTTTTTGTCAACTAGTTAGTACTTTGTTGAGTCAATGTAACTGTTTTTGTTCTTAAATACTCACCTGAAATTCTTCTACATATATGCAAGACTTTCTGGTAGCAATTAAACTAAGAACTATGTCATCACTAATCAATGCAAATTTCAAGAGATATTGGCATCAAATTAGAACATAGTGACAAATGAATGACCATGAAAAGAGGAAAAAAAAGTATAAAAAAATAAAAAGAAGAAAACAAAGAAAGTGATGGCAACATCACTTAGATTTTACATCTTGTGGATTGTTGGAATCTTCTATGTTTATTACTTCCTATATGTGGAACTAATTACATCTTGTAGATTGTTAGAATCTTTATTTCCCAGGATTTTTTTAACTCCTTGCAAAGAATCTAACCTACTCATTAGAACACCAATAACACCAAGAATACAAATCTATGTATTCCCTAAAATGAGTATGGGAATACAAACAATAAGTTCATTATGACATTTTTATTCCAGTTTCAAATGTAAGACTAGTTTTCTTGTTAACTAATAGAATAGGGATTCTAACAGTGCCCTTAAGGTGCAACTCTCTCAAATACTACACCCACTTTTCATTTTTGACACACACACACACACACACACACACACACACACACACAGGTGTCCTTCAATATTAATTGAATCAGATTACACTTAGCTGACATTTTTCTTGAAAAAAAACAACAAAAAACTACAATGCTATGAGCATAAAAATGTAAGTATTGAACATATTAAAGACCTTGGATAATGGATAGTAACTAAAACACAGTGGTAGATAACTATAAATGTAAGAAATAAGAACATTCCAAACTGTACAGTCTGAGCACACATTGACTATCTATATCCCGAAGGATAGTAACTTGGGTCCCATTCAAGAAGTTGTATGTCCATAATTTTAACATAGTGATGGAGGAGAATATAAATAAATCAATGATTACACAAAAGACAAACACTACCAACTCTATCAATATCAGGCTTATTGAGGCAACTTACGCAAAATGTATTCATGTAAAATCATTGAACTAGTGAGTGCGTTGGTCACCTTTTTCCTTTCATTATTTGATAATAAGTGGCATTACTTTAGATTTGAAAATTGAAGATGGTAACGTACCCGCTCAAGAAAGCAAAGTGTATAGAGCCCTCCTAATTGATTGAAGGAGATATCCACCACAATATTCTGAACAATGCATTTAACAAGCTTAACCTGCCACCAGAGAATCCAATATCGAAAAATATAAGTATGCATTACTAATAAGAAAATATATGTATACAAGTACGCACTACCAAAGGGTGGCTTGGCCCATATATAAGTATGCATACCAAACCACAAACCTTTTACCATTTGGCATAAGAGAAAAAAAAAAATAAAAAAATAAGAACAAGATGAGTAAAAGTAGAGAAAAATAATGATAACAATAAGCACATCAATTGGTTAGGGAGGATGAGTTGTACACAAGACTACATTGAAAATATCTGAACTCAATAATCAAAACCACAAAATCCCAACTTAAAAAGGTATATTACCTTAAATGAGAATTCCATAACTTTGTGAACCCGTAAGAGAAATGGGACAGCATAGTATATTGGTGCACAATTATGTGCCAGTTCAAGCATAAACATGGCATTTATGAATTCCCAAAACCTTTTGGGGAAAAAAAAACTCTAGATCAAGAGGTATTAAATTAAATTAAAATACCCAATCAAGAGAATTCACAATTCTAGCATTCAATCAATTTAAATTCCCAAACAAAAGTTTCAATTATTCAATGTAGACCAATTTATATGAATAATCAAAAGAAAATAAAATGCCCAAGACATTTTTTTTATTCCCAATAAAAAGAATTCAATTCAAATTCCCAAACAAAAGTTCCAATTATTCAATCCAAACCAATTTCTATCAATAATCAAAAGAAAATCAAATACCCAATAAATTTTAGTAAACTTTTTTCAGAATCAATTGATAAATTCCACGACAAGAAAGGATTGGATATTATACCTTCTCGTTCAAGGAATTACACTTGGACTGTACAAAGCTATCGACATTGAAATTATCGGACTTGAAGACGTTGAGATTTTGCTTGAGCTTATTGCTCGAGTCCTTAGGGTTGTTGCTCTTCACTGCAGTGTTATTACCCTTGACCGAGGCGACTTCGCTGAAGCCACTAAAACTGTATATAATTTCTCAGCTCAGATCAGATCAGATCAACAACAAACAAGCGGAATTAGGGCTTTGATTTGGGAATAAACAAGAAATCGAAAGAAAATGATTGGTTTAGATCCAAGGAAGAGAATGGATAGCGAGATTGAAGAAGGAAGAAAAGATAATGATTGAAGCCATGGTGGAACTCGAAGAAATAGGCACACGCGAGCGATCTCTTCGGAAGTCTCTAAGCATGTTGGATTGGCGGAACAGCCAAAGAACGAGAAAAAAATTGATAGTAATAAATCAAAAAATTAGGTGCTACAAAAATCAACAAAGCAAAAAAGGAGAGAAAAGGTGGTCCGTGGTGTCCCCGAGAGGCGATGACGGCAAGATGAGAGGTGGTCAGCGGCATCGCGATGGCAATGGTGGCAAGAGGAGAGAGATGAAAGAGAAGGGCTAGAGAAGAGACCGAGGACATTGACTGAGAGAGAGAGAGAGAGAGAGAGAGAGAGAGAGAGAGAGCAGTGAGTTTATTGGGTGTAATCCGTTAATTGGCAACTAAACATTTTTTTGGTTGCCAATTCATTTTTAAAATCCCTCCAATATTTGAAACATCTCCCTCTAAATATTTTAGTTCTTTAGCGACTAAAAATTTTTTTAGCCGCCACAAATAAATTTTTGGCGACCAAATTTTTGGTCGACAAAAATAAAAAGTAAATTTTTATTTTTTATTTGGCGACAAAAAAAATTTTGTAGCCAAAGCTAGCTATACAGCGACTAAAACATTTTTTAGTCACTGAAAATAAATTTTTGGCTACCAAACTTTTAGTCTCCAAAAGTCTGAAAGTAATTTTTTGTTTTTCATTTGGCGACTAAAAAATTTTAGTAGCCAAAACTATCTATACAGTGACTAAAACAATTTTTAGTCGCCAATTGTGGCATTTTTAGCGACTAAATTTTTTTTTAGTCACCAATAATCAATATTTCCCGACTAAAAAAAATTAATAGCTAAATATTATACTTTTGCCGACTACAAAAATTTTTAGTTGTCAATTCCACAAGTTTTGGTGACTAAATTTTGTTTAGTTGCCAAAAGTGTATTTTGTTGTAGTGAATTTTTTTTTTTAGTGTTAGATTGAAGTTGGGGGCCATTATGTAATATATTACAAAAAAAATTGGTAAAAACATGCATATAAAATGGAGATTTTGCAGAAGGTTGGAGGGGCCAGAACCCCTCTAACCCTTGTACCTCCGCCCTTGCATGTGGCACTACAAAAAAATTAAGGTTTTAGAGACCAAAATTTAGAGACAAAATTATTTTTTAGGGACTAAATATTTTTGTTGTAAAAAGTGTCGTTATTATATTTTTAGCAACAAAAATTAGATATTAGTGATATATTATTATCATTTTGGAACCAAATTTTGTCTCAAAAAATAAACCATTTTGAGAATAAATTTTTTTCTCCCTAAAAGTCTATTTATTAATGACATTTCAAAATTTTGTCACTAAAAATCTTATTTTTTACTTTTCGGGACAACCTTTCGGCGACTATCCTCACGACGATAGAAATTAGTCCATAAATGTCTTTTGTAACAAAATTTTTACTTTTAAAGACCAAACTACTTAATCTTTAAAACTCTTATATGATGTAATATGATCATATCTTTAGTCAATCACAAACCTCCATATCCTCTCTCACAATCAGAACACACCTGGGGGCACCACGCAGTTGTGGCCCCAACGAATAACTTTTCTATACAATGAGTGTGAAATTTCAACATAGAGGCAGCAAATTGCAAATCTCTTAGTGCCACATTGACAGTGTAAAGGAAAAAAATGTAATTTCACTTGAACTATGGAGGTACAAGGTCACGTGAGGCCAACACATATTTCATGACCAAAATACCCTTAGGTAAATGTATTTTAGATGCTTAAACACAAAGGTCATTTTGGGCATAACATGACCAAATAGAAGCCTTCCCATAAACAGTGAAATCACAGTTCAAAGAACCTCAACTCCCATATATTATAGTGTATATATATAGATAGATATAGATATAGATAGATTAGGAAAGATGCCCGCACTTTGCACTAGATTTTATTTATTATTAATGGGGTTACGCATATTCTTTAGCGTCTGGAGTATACGGGGGCCTAAGCTTTAGTCCTGACGTAGGTGTGGTGGGGTTCCCTACAAATATGTTGTAGGTGTTAAGGAGTAATACTCCCTGACGGATATGTTGCATATCCATTTATGAATCAAAAAATTAATGGGTTTTATTGAATTTTAAAGTGCGATTGAAAAAATATATTATTTATCTTTTTAAGTAAAATTGATATCACTAATTTACAAAAATTGAATCCTTCATAAATTGTTAAAATGAGATTTTAAAAGATTTAGTATATTTAATTATGAAGTTTCTTTTTCTATTTTTTTTTAGACTCATTTGAATCTTGAAATTGAATGAGAATTTGTGAGACAAGAGAATAAAAATATGAGAAAAAAATAACTTATGTTTCATTTTAATTTTACTCCACTACATGTCACGCCCCACTTTTTATTACTCGAAGTCATTACCAAATTCATTAACTTAATTCAATTTCAAGGATAACATGAGGAAATAAACTCATACATTCAATCCGTAGAAGTGATTAACAATACTCTCATTCGTATGCAAAGTAAATATTACATGAACATACTTAATAAATTGCCCTTGGGCTTACATCACTTAAGGTACAAGAAGAAGGGTGTAACCCTTTCACAACAATGGCATTCCGCCGACATAACTGAGGCCCCGTGGCCAGTAAACAAGTAGATCCAAATCTTGCAGCTCAACCTGCTTAATACCTGAAAAAGATTCAACAACGTGGGATGAACATATAGTCCAGTAGGGAACTCAACATGATCCTCAACAATAACAACTTACAGATAGCTATGATCATGAACACTCATTCTCATACTAGAATAGTAATGTGACAGTTTATACAAAATATATGTATGAACTTTTCTCGAAAACAACCGTTTCATTCAACGCTACAAGTGGTTTGTCTTTCCTTTTTCCTTTCATTAACCCCCATTCCCAAATCTTTCATAACATTAACAATACTTAGGAAGTAATCTCACTAAGCCCGATACTCTCTTCCATTTCCTATACATACTCAGATGTACCTTTTCAAACATGTTTATCTTTAAAACATTCATTCTCCTCCACACTTTTCAAAAGACAAAAATGACATTTTGGTTCGTTTCCATTACTATCATAACTATACATGCATATCTTTGTAAAAATATAAATTTACAACCCACCAACATGTATACAATCAACCAATGGAGTAACTCGGTCCTCCGAACTGTAACCAATCAAATCCATGATATTTTCAGTTACAACGAAACAACAACATTCCCACTTTGCTCTACTAGCTATGTGTCTAGTAAGCCAAAGATATACTGAAATAACTACAACCAACTTCGCTCTACTAGCTATGTGCGTAGTAAGCCAACAATACACCCCACTCAACAACATTAACAACAGCCAGTTTACCAGGCGCTAGCTGGAAGGGTATGGTGCCTCCGATTATTAGCGCGGTCAGTTCTCCAGGCGCTAGCTGGAAGGTAACGGTACCTCTGATTCTAAGCGCGGGGAATAACACCAACAATCACAGCACATCAAGGCATAACCAACATGTATAATGCGTATACATAAACTATCAAGACACCAGCAATGTGTTAAAGTATATGAACACATGACTATCTCCTTCCGAGCAAATATACATATATATAATGCATCTAGCACTTCATCACATACGATGTTCAATTAATCTATGGTAAAATGCATACTCGACAATTCTACACAACCGTGTCATCCTCCACCGATGACCAAGGACAAAACCTCTAGATGCATATAGTTAGTACATCTATTAAAAGACTCAAATATCATGAATCACAAACCCAACAACAATATTAACAAGGTAGTTAAAGATACAACTTCTACATGTGTGTTCAACACTCAAGATACAACAATCAATTCTCAAACTTATTTCGAAAACACTTCCCTCATTTTCACAAAAACGATTCAATTTCCTTTTTGTTATCACAAAACCAACTCCACTAATCTTGTTCCCATAAAATCAACTCCAAAGCCATGGTTAATCCCTTAGGCATTAACACCCTTACCACACTCATTTTGACAAAAGAGATTTACACACAATGGTCAACAAACCCCCATTTTAATTTACCCAACCAAAATATAATTTAGGGCTTTTCTTCATTTAACTACAACATGCTAATTTATATTTTAATTAGCCAAGACAACAATCAATGAAGCCAAAACCATTCTCCACACAACCAACCCTAAGTTTATTTCATGATTTTCAAACAAATCCAACATGATACAATTTTCATGCAATACAAAAATTACCACACGTTTATCTATAGACGGAGTATTGAAAAAAGAACAAGGAGAATCCCTACCTCAAATGGAGAACTCAAATAGAGAAGATGATCCGAAATCGAAGTGCTCCAAATCCCAAATTTCTTGGATCACAACGAAGCCCTCGACGATCAACACACTTCTTACAAAGGACCAAGGTGAGGAAAATACTCTAGCTAGATCAATCCTAAGAGAGAAGTTAGGTTTTAGAGTGAGGTGCTCTCCAATGGAGGTTTTGAAAAAGTAAGAGAGAGAGAGGAAATCAAAAAGTGAACAAAAAGTGATTTCACGGACTGATATAAAAACAGGTCCGCTCGAGCGTACAACACCCCGCTCGAGCGTCAGACACAGGTTCACGCTCGAGCGTCCAAAGATCCGCTCGAGCGCCGGATGCACTCTCCCAGAATTTTCTGCAGACGTCCAAAATGCTGAGAGAAGGAAATTCATGCTCGAGCGTCCAAACCGCCGCTCGAGCGGAGAGGCAACAACAAAAGCCCGCTCAAGCGTCAAATCACCGCTCGAGCGGAGAGACCAAAGCCTGGGCAAAAATTCAAAGCTTTAAAACACAACCAACTTATTCCCAACTTGCCCAACACAACCCAAAACTCTTAAACGAAGAGTAAGGGATAGAAATGAGGATAAGACAACAACGAATCTACGGAACCGAGTCCGGATTACAGTTAAACAACAACAGGGAATATCGGGATCGCTATACTACAAGTCTTTATCCAAATCAATTTTCTAAGTAAAACCTTAGGATACATAGCTTATGGATCACCTATAACCCAATTTCCCATATGTTCTTATCTCAAAACTCATTCTCACCACACTATGGTGTTTGGAGAAATTGATCCCATAATGATAAGAGAGAGATTGGGCGTAAAAGATTCATCATTTGATTTTATGAACATGGACTACATGGTGATAGAAGTTCTTTAAATGATTAAAGTCATAAAAATTAATTGCATAATCGAATAAAAGATCCGTTGATAATTAAATATCTTAACCACATACATTAAAACTGAGGTGTTTAATAGCATTAATAATGAGATGATTATGAAATAATTTCAAAATATGAAAATTCATTGAGAGTAATTTGAATTTATATTATTATTATTATTATTATTATTATTATTATTATTATTATTATTATTATTATTATTATTTTGTAAAAGTGTTAATATAAATGTATCTCCTTATTTATTTCAAGTTTTATGAAATTTAAGTTGTTTTGTCAAATTAAACAAATATGAACCGATGTTTATGATATTTATGTATTATATTTAGAAAAACTGACTTAGAATTAGAAAAATTATGCAAAAAATATAAGAGAATTATGAAGACAATTTTGCATGTTTTGATTAAAAAGTAATTAGAAATAAGAAGTCATATCATTTAGCATGAAAATTTTGTATAAAATTTCTGTAATATGCATCCCTAATTCATAATTTTCCATGAACTATACAGGTCATAAATTAACACCATAACAAATTCATAATTTTTTTGAGTAGAGCCCTTTCTAAAGATAAATATTAATAAATAATAAAATAAAACAAAATAAAGGAACCAAATTAAAATAAAACACAAAAAGAAACCAAAATAGAGAAATGAGAAAACAAAGGAAAAAAAAATTATTTTATCTTATCAAAGTGATTCATTATTTTTAAATATTTGTAACACTACAATAATTCTAATAAAACCGTAATGCATAAACAAGACTTTCGTAATATAATCAAAATTATTTGTAATTATCTATATAAATATAAATATTATAACAAATTCATAATTTTTTTTTCTAGTAGAGAGGTGTGTACATAGTCGTTATAAAGATAAATATTTTACAACCCCGTTACAGGGCCCGAAAACTTTGGCTCGAATTTGAGAAGGAACAAGAAGAGAAGGAGGAAGAAACTGGAGGGGCCATCAAAATGGGACTGGAGGCGGAGGCAAGCGGAGGCAGAGGCGGAGGCAGAGGCGGAGGCGGGGCTGCGATGCGACGATCGGCCGACGAGCTGCGATGAGCGACGAGCTGCAACGACTCTCTCTCGCCTCTCGCCTCTGTTTCTCTCTCTCGCCTCAGTTTCTCTTCTGTGTTCAAAAACGAAGAAGAAAAGGAAGAAAAAAAAAATGAAACCCAAAACGACGTCGTTTTGGGTTTCGAGCCGAATTTGAGCCACTGATTTTGAGCTCTCAAACATTTTTCAATATTTTAATAGATAATAAAATTAAACATGTTAAAGGAGCCAAATTAAAATAAAATAATCAAAATGGAGAAATGGAAAAAAAAAAAAAAAAAAAAAGAAGAAGAAGAAGAAAAAAAAAACAAAAGCATAAATAAATAAATAAATAAAAGGCAATGATGATCTCATGGCTGGAAAGAAAACCGAGGAAGGCATGTAGGGGTGAATTTTCCAGAAGAGAATTGTTATATAAGTTTAAAAATTAGATTTAATTTTTAAGTTTAATAATGATAATTTATTATAATATTTAAGGTAATATTTTCTTTTTTATTTTTTTAATCATTAACTAATTATATTATTTGTATATTGTACGAGAAAGAAATAAACCTTCTCGTATAAACCTGTTGATCAAGTTTGCGCTCCACTGTACGCCGTCGCTTTATTACCTGAAAACACAAATGTGAGCTAGCTGGCGGGTGTGTGCCGGAAACCTCTCCGATGCCTAAGTCAGTAAGCTTGACAAATAGACAAAAGCTCTGTGTATTCAGAAAGCAAAGCTGTGTGTGTTACCCCTCCAAAGGTGATGTTTGTGAGCTTTTATAGGTTTCGTGTGGCACAATCCTAGTAGGACTTCTACTCCTCCATGCAGAGTCCTCCTAGGATTCATACTCCTGAGAGATAATGCTTATCCTTCAACACCCCCCTTACTGCTTAAACCAAGTGAGATGGTCTTACCATGGCCGAACTCCAATATGACCGAAGTAATCATGACTATGCATAGCCGCAGAATAAGCCGAACTAGCTCTTCCTTTTACTGCTCTTACGTCGGCTTCTCATGCACAACCCATGGCGTGGTTAGACCGAACTAATATGTTATGATCGGTGTAACTCCAAGATCGGTCTAACTCCAAAGTACCGTTAGACCGATCTAACTTCGATCCTCTGTCGGACCGGACTAGCTTCTCGGCCTTAGGACCGGACTAACTTCAAAATATCCACATGACCGGAGTAACTTATATGGCCATTTTACTCGGCCCTTTGTACTGCGGCTCATAACGGCCCATTACCCAGCTCGGCCCAATTTTCACATAAATTACCCTCTCAATTGCCCCTTAATTCCATTTGCCTAGCATGATTGGGATTATCTGTCAACCAGCCGAGCTATAAACTCTCAGTCTTTCCAACCGAGCTATAGATTTTTAGCCTATCCAGCCGAGCTACTTTCACACCGAGCTCTGGCTGTCCGGTAGTAACGTCCCTTCAATCACAGAGACTGAAACGCTTCCCATTCTAATGGCACGTGGCATGCTCTGATTGACTGAGGACGGCTGTCACGCCGTCTTCATACTTCGTGAAATTTGAACAGTCCCGTCTTTTTCCCTTTACCTAAAACGAGCCTCTTCATTTTGACACACTTTGCAACTTTTCCCTCTCTGAGCCTCCATTGCTTCTTCAACTTCTGAGCTCGTGTTCTCCATAGCTGTTATTCTCTCCAGCTCTTGCCTCTTCACCGGGTAAGCACTGTATATCTACTTTGTTTTCGTATTTTGTTTTCTGTGTTTTTGCAAAACATATTTTTCCATTTCGCTTTGCTTTGTACTTTTCTGGAAAAAACTTAACAATAGAACACATGAGTACATGTAATATCCTGTAGAAAACTGGTTTTCGATCCAAAATCATGAGGCAACCGAACTAGGACACTGTTTAAGCTAGGTAAAAGTCTAGTCAGCTTGCAACCGGACCAACACTTCATGTTTACACCAGTAGTTTTGAATAAGTCAAACCACTTCTTGATAGACCTTAGCCGAGGTAAACGAACCGAACTAAGTCCGATCGTAGCATACTGAAACCTTATCTTCGACCGAACTAGGTCTTTGAGGCTAAGCCAGCTTTCTAAGTTTTTTAGACCGAACTCAGAAAGCTGCCCCTAGAGGCTCAACCGGTTTGACTAAGCCTTTTATTTAACCGAGATAACGAATCACTTTCCAAGGCCGAGCTATCGGACTTCCTGCTCAATCCGAGCTACTATGCATTTTGTTGAAACCGAGACAGAACCTGTAGCATCCATATAGCCGAAGTAGGATTCCTATTCTTGCTTTTATTTTGTAGCACGGTCTAATGATTTGTGCTTAACCCCTTTGTTTTCCACTTTGCAGACTTTAGGTTGCCCAGGCATTCCATTGCGCGCCCAACCGAGCTACTAAGCAAAGTTTTGTGACCGAACTAATTTATATATAACTTATAAAATAAATGGGGAAGTATAGATTTTTAGTAAATACCCCGGGCGGTCTAGCCGAATTCCGAAAAGATTATAATATACCCGACGACGTCCACCTAACTTTAGCCGAAAAAGATGTCATACCTTGGGGAAACCAAGGCTTTGTACCTTTTACCCTTCTTTCAATAATAGAGACCGGGCTAGGATTTCCAGTCCAACCCCTTATTTGCGAATTTCTTAGGCAAACCAGACTATGCCCAACCCAACTTTCCCCAACTCCTACCGTATAATAATGGGTATAGCCAAACTAAACCGCCAAGTAGGCATCAACCTCGGTCTAGCCGAAATCTTCCACCAGTATTCCATAGGTTCGAAGGAAGACGGCTCGGTGTATTATCTTAGAATCTGCCGTCGTCGTGAGAAAATAATAAAAAACACACCGGATAAAGATTTGAAGGACGACGATTTTTTCTGGGTGTCTGGGAACTTTGAAGACCAGTAAGCCCGGATCCCTGGCCGAAGTATAAACTGGAATAAAGGAGAACCCGGTATATTTACTTCGGTTTTCTTGCGTGCTTTACTATATTTCGGTTTTTCAATCTTTCAGCCGAACTAACAGTTGTCTTCTTTCGCAGATTCTGCCCACCTTCAATCTCTATACAGCTACCCAAATCTAGCGACCTTACGCGCCGCACTACGGTATCCAGAACGTAGTTGGGCCAAGCTGCTAAAGTTCGAACCGACCTATAGATATAGCAGCCGCCGAAAAGCGAGAGTGACCGACTTTCTGCCAAAGGAGGCCCCAGAACCGAACCCAACCTTACCAGAAATTAGACTAATCCCACTAACCGCTGAAGAAGAAATGGCCAAGAAAAATAGAGTCAGGGCCCTTTTGACCGAAACCAACAGACCCGAAGTACCACCACCGAGCCAAACCCAAGAGACCGTAGTGGCGCTGCCAACGCAATAACCTTCTTCATCTCGGTCAAAGAAGCGTCCCCGGACTAACCAAACCCGAGCCACGCTTAGTAGATGAGGATGAAACCATCCTTCCGCCGAGCCCCCCACAAAACCCTCAACCGGAGTCATCTGACCGATCTACCTCCAAGTGGGTTCCCAAGCTCCCGTTTCAAAACCGAGATATCCAAGATACCGACTCGGTGGTTGCTGAGAAGGATCACACACTGGCTTTCAACCTTGCCAAAAGTGTGTGCCTTCCAAAAGACATGGAGCACCATAATCAACTGAACACCGAGTTGAAGGCCATCCGATCTTCAACAAAGTCCATGATCCTGGTAGGCAATTCTCTTCTTTGTTTTTTCATCTTTATCATTTTTTCAATCTTTTAGTTCAGTTTAGAGAAGAAAGTTTCTACATTGTTGCAGGCCATTCAGAAAAACAACATCGCACACAAGCGAGTGTTGGAGCTCAGGAGAACTACAAGGGAGGCCATGGCAAAAGCTGAAGCCAAGACCACCAAGCTCAAACAATCACAAGAAAAGATGGCCGAGCTGGAGGCCGAGGTAACTCGCTTAACCGGACTGGTTACCTCGGCTAATTCTGACAAACAAAGAGCTCTGACCGAAATGAAAGACAAGCATTTGTGGGAGCTCGCAAAGCTTGAAAGTACCAAAGACGCCGAAATAAAAGAATTGAAGGAGAAAGCTGCTGACGCCGAGAAAAAGGGCTATAAAGAAGGCGAGGCTGCTTATATCCAACAATGCGAGGCGGCAAAGGATTTATTTTTCAAGTGCGGATGGAGAAGTGCTGTGGAGCAGCTCGGCTGTGGGTCCAAAACTGAGATCTACAATGCTCCGCAGTATTTTATCCCGGCTTCACTAACTCAGTATGCTGCATCCGTTCAGCAGCAGTTCCTTGAGAGTTCTGACGATGATGATGAAGAGCCAACTGATACCTCGGTCGGCAATGTTCCAACAAATTAATCAGCTCGAGCGGAGCACACGGTGGAAGACCTGATCATTGAGCAACCAACCGAGATCGTGCTTCCGACTGAGACCATGCTTGCGACCAAGACCGTGCTCCAGCCAGAGACCGCGCTTCGGGATGATGGTGATGCCGATCTGGACGCCGAGATAGATGACTTGTTCAACTGATTCCTGTATTTTTCTTTTGCCTTTTGTTTTGGACTTGTAACCGGGCTGCGGCCCCTCCTTTGTTTTTTCTCTTTTGATGAATGAAAATTTTCTTGTTTTTTTGAACTCTTATTTCGGTTGCTCTGCATGTTTGTACTTGTAATGACTTTTCCATGATCTTTTCACTTCCAACTGTTATCTCGGTTTAAATTCCTGTTTGAGCTTGCTTTCTAATAGTAGTGTGGCCGAGATACTTTATTCTGGTTTTAGCTGAGCAATCTGAGTGAGTTTACTAGCCAACCACTCTTTAGACGAAATACGTACTTCGGCTGAAGAGTACCAAGAGTGGTTTAACCCAGCCAATCACTCTTTAGCCGATGTCCTTTCTTCGGCTAAAGAGTAACAAGAGTTGGTTTAATCTAGCCAATCATTCTTTAGCCAATGTCCTTTCTTCGGCTAAAGAGTAACAAGAGTTGGTTTAATCCAGCCAACCACTTTTTAGCCGGTGTCCTTACTTCGGCTAAAGAGTACCAAGAGTTGGTTTAATCCAGCTAACCTTAGAAAAAAAAAATTTGGTTATTCCGACCAAATGTCCTGCAGCCTGGATCCTTATCCTGAGCTTAGGAGGGGTGTTGGTTTAATCCAGCCAACCTCTAAGTTAGTTTTTCCGCCCAACTTAGAATAGAATGTTTGGTTATTTCGACCAAATGTCCTGCAGCCTGGATCCTTATCCTAGGCTTAGGAGGGGTGTTGGTTTAATCCAGCCAACCTCTAAGTTAGTTTTTCCAGCTAACTTAGAATAGAATGTTTGGTTATTCCGACCAAATGTCCTGCAGCCTGGATCCTTATCCTGGGCTTAGGAGGAGTGTTGGTTTAATCCAGCCAACCTCTAAGTTAGTTTTTCCAGCCAACTTAGAATAGAATGTTTGGTTATTCCGACCAAACGTCCTACAGCCTGGATCCTTGTCCTGGGCTTAGGAGGGGTGTTGGTGTAATCCAGCCAACATCTAAGTTAGTTTTTCCAACTAACTTAGAATAGAATGTTTGGTTATTCCGATCAAACGTCCTACAGCCTGGATCCTTATCCTGGGCTTAGGAAGGGTGTTGGTTTAATCCAGCCAACCTCTAAGTTAGTTTTTCCAGCTAACTTAGAATAGAATGTTTGGTTATTCCGACCAAACGTCCTGCAGCCTGGATCCTTATCCTGGGCTTAGGAAGGGTGTTGGTTTAATCCAGCCAACCTCTAAGTTAGTTTTTCCAGCCAACTCAGAATAGAATGTTTGGTTATTCCGTCCAAACGTCCTGCAGCCTGGATCCTTATCCTGGGCTTAGGAGGGGTGTTGGTTTAATCTAGCCAACCTATAGATTGGTTTTTCCAGCCAACCTTACTTTTGATGTCCCTAACTCACTAATACAATCTTATACAAAAAATAACTATGCTGAAAAGAATTGATTTTGTTTTATTGAGAGAAAGGAAAATTACACATACTCGTAAAAAAGAAAAACTAAAAATAAAATAGTTTGAGATTGACAGTGTTCCATGGCCTTGGAATGGCTTTGCCGTCCTCATCTTCCAGGTGGTATGCCCCTTTGCCAGCTAATCCGACCACTTTGTAAGGTCCTTCCCAATTTGGCCCTAACTTGCCATCTCCTGGTATCAAGGTGTTTCCCATCACTTTACGCAGTACCCAATCTCCGATCTTGAATTGTCTTGGATGCACCCTTTTGTTGTATTTCCTGGATAACTCTTGTTGGTATGAGGCAATGTGAACCAGTGCTCTTTCTCTTCTTTCTTCCGCAAGGTCGAGCTCCAATGCTATGGCTTCTCCATTCAAGTCTGGATCAAAATTTTCGCTTCGAATTGTGGGGAGGCCAACTTCCAGTGGGATTACTGCTTCCATTCCATAGGCCAAGGAGAATGGTGTTTCTCCTGTTGATCGTCGAGGTGTGGTGCGGTAATCCCATAAAACATGAGGAAGTTCTTCCGCCCACTTGCCTTTTGCCTTCTCTAACCTTTTCTTCAGTCCATCCAAGACAACCTTATCTGATGCTTCTGCTTGGCCATTTGCTTGAGGATATGCTGGTGTAGAATTGTAGAACTCTATCTTGTATTCTTCACAAAAGCTTCTAAAGATTTTGCCATCAAACTGGGTGCCGTTGTCTGATATGAGGGCTTTAGGTATGCCGAATCGAGTAATGATATTTTGCCAGACAAACTTCTTCACATCTTTTTCCTTGATCGATGCTAATGCTTCTGCTTCCACTCACTTTGTGAAGTAGTCTGTTACTGCGAGAAAGAACTTCTTGTTGCCGGGTGCTGTTGGAAGTGGTCCTACTATGTCCAAGCCCCACATTGCAAAGGGCCATGGGCTTGTTAATGGTAGGAGTTCTCTGGCCCGCTGGTGTATTTGATGTGCCAACTTCTGACATTTCTCGCACTTCTTCACATACTTCTCTGAGTTAGCTTGCATATATGGCCACCAGTATCCTTGCGAAATGGCTTTGTAAGCTAACGATCTTCCTCCTTGATGGCTTCCGCACACCCCTTCGTATATCTCGTTTAAGAATGCTTCCACTTTGCTGGGGTGGACACACTTTAGGTAGGGTCCTGAGAACGACTTTTTGTATAATGCCAAAGATGGGGAGAGCCAAAATCGCTGTGACTTTGCTCTAATTTTGTTGGCTTCTTTCTTTTCTTCCGGTAGGACGCCATTTTTCAAGAATAGTATGATGGGATCCATCCATGAGGGGCCTAGATCGGCGCAGCATACTTCTTCTGCTTCGGGGTCTTCGATGCTTGGTCTTGGTAAGTAATCGATGAGCAATGGATGAGGGATGGATGTATCTGCCATTGAAGCAAAGCCTGCTAGTTCGTCTGCTCTGCCATTCTCTTCCCTGCCTATCTGTTCAATCCTCACTACTTCAAATTTCTTGATCTCTATTTTGACCAACTCTTGGTACTTGGCCATCCTATCATCCTTTGCTTCATAGTCGCCAAAAATTTGGTTTACCACTAGCTGTGAGTCGCTGTAGACCATTAGTTTGGTGGCCTTCATGTAGGATGCTGTTTTGAGTCCTGTAAGGAGTGCTTCGTACTCCGCTTCGTTGTTTGATGCTCGGAAGCCAAGGTTGATTGCTTGCTCCGCAACCAGGCCGTCTGGTGAGATGAGGACTATGCCAAGTCCTACACCATGCCGGTTGGATGCTCCATCCACAAAGAGCTTCCACATCTCTCCAACGAACAACTTCCAGCAAGTGGAGGGGTCAGATGATGTCGTGGGGTCAAGAATGTTGCTGGTGTTTTCTTCAAGGTCCATGCTTGCTGTCTGCCCCTCGCTATCTGATTGTACCAAGTCTTTATTTGTTGGTGAGTCTTGGTTTGCTTCTTCCTTGCTGTCTATAGTCTGGTCTGCCTTGGAGTTTGACCGAGTGCCTTCTGCTAGGGTTTGCGCTATTCCGGCGTCAACTTCCATCCCTAGTTTGGTTGTGTCAGTTAGGTCGACTGGGCAGATATGATGACTTCTAGGAGTAAACTCTGCGACGAAGTCTGCCAAAGATTGGGCCTTTACTGCGGTTCTGGGTTGGAACTTGATGTCGAATTGTCCCAACTCTACTGCCCACTTCAAGATTCGCCCAGAAAACGTTTGCCCTCTCAAACAAAGCTTTTAGTGGGAAAGCTGTGAGGACGACTATGGTGTGGGCGTGAAAGTAGTGTGCCAATTTCCTGGAGGCCATCATTAAGGCCAATGCTAATTTTTCCAGTGGCAAGTACCTTGTTTCGGCTCCCAACAATGTCTTGCTGACATAAAAGATGGGCAGGTGTTGGATTCCTTCTGCACGAACCAACACTGCACTAATTGCGTGCTGAGAGACTACCAGGTACAAGAAAAGTTCTTCTCCAGGTACTAGGGTAACAAGCAGTGGTGGGGAAGACATGTATTCTTTCAAGCTTTCTAGAGCTTGGTCACATTCTTCGTCCCACTCGAGCTTGACTTTTAAAGCTTGAAAGAATGGTCGTAGTCTGTCTGATGACCGGCTTATGAACCGATTGAGCACGGCTGCCATGCCGGTGAGATGCTATACTTCTTTTACTGAGTTTGGTCTCTCCAAGTCCTGGATTGCTTTGATCTGGGAGGGGTCTGCTTCTATACCCCGGTTGGTCACAAGGAAGCCTAGGAATTTGCCAGATCCTACTCCGAATGCACACTTGGATACATTGAGGTGCAACTTGTGCTTCTTCAGGATTTCAAACATCTCTCCTAGGTTCTTGAGATAGTCGTTCTCATCCTTGCTCTTGACCACCATGTCGTCGATGTAAGCCTCCATTGTTCTACCTAACAATGGTTCAAACATCTTGGTGACCATTCGTTAGAATGTTGCCCCTGCGTTCTTTAGGCCAAAAGGCATGACCTTGTAACAGTATAGTCCTCTTGGAGTTGTAAAGGATGTGATCTCCTGGTCTGGTTCATGCATGGCGATTTGGTGGTAGCCTGTGTATGCATCCAGAAAGCTTAGTCGGTTGTGCCCCGCCGTTAGGTTTACCAGTTGATCTATCCGTGGTAGAGGAAAGCTGTCTTTTAGGCACGCCTTGTTGACTGTTTTATAGTCGACGCAGACACGCCACTTGCCATTCTTCTTTGGCACTACGACTGTGTTGGAGATCCATTTTGGGTAGTGTACTTCTCTAATTGCTCCTGCCTCCAGTAGGTTACCTACTTCTTCCGCCACAATCTCGGCATGGTGGAGTGTCAATCTGCGTGTGCGTTGGATGATTGGTTTGGCGGATGGGTGGATATTGAGTTGGTGACAGATGAAGTTGGGGTCAATACCTAGCATGTCGTATGGTGTCCAGGCGAATACTTCGATGTTAGAGGTCAAAAATTCCAGCACCTCTAATCTCTTAGTGCTGGACAACGACGAACCGAGCAAAAAGAACTTATCCGAGTTCTTTTCATCTATTCTTACCTCTACCAAGTCCTCCACCGCTTTGCCGACATCTACGAATAGCTCATTGCTCTCAGGTTCTTCCACCGAATGAACGTATCCTTTGGCAGCGCGGCTGCCATTCACCGTGACGAAGTATTGCTTCGACATGATCTGGTCGCCATAGACTTCTTCAATTACCCCGGTATCGTTGGGGAACCGCATTACTTGGTGGTAGGATGACGCCACTGATCGCATGGCATGCAGCCATGTTCTGCCCAAGATGATGTTGTACGTGGAGGGGACCTTCAATACCCAGAACTTCACTTGTTTCGTCACGCTTCCTGCTCTGGCTGGAAGAATTATTTTGCCGACGGGCCACTCTGGCATGGAGTTGAATCCAATTAGGGGAGATATGGCAGGCGCCAAGACTTTGCCTTGCAGCTTCAATTGTTTAAATGTTTCGTAGTACATGATTTCACATGAACTAACCTAGTCAATCAGAATCCGCTTGACGTCAAAATCCTTGACTCGGAGAGTGACGACTAGGGCATCATTGTGAGGGCAATATATTCGTTCCAAGTCTTTATCCGAAAAAGGCATGACGTTTGTTGCCTCTGTCTTTCCTTTCTTGATGGCAGGTTGGGCACTTAGCACCTCCCTAAAGTGCTCAGCCTTTTTGATTGATCCCCTGAGCTCGCATACACGCTCAGGTTCAAAGACTCCATGTATCACATTGATAATGCCTTGAGGTGGGGCATCGACTGGCATCCCGTTCAGGTTATTATGGTCCTGGGGGGCTGGTTGCGTCCCTCATTCAATGTATTTATCCAAGTGTCCTGTTGCCACCAACTCCTCCAGGTGTTGTCTTAATGGCGTGCAATTCTCAGTGCGGTGCCCCTTTTCTTTATGGAAGGTGCACCGTGATCTTTCGTCATAGTCCTTCTGCGCTTCCCCTAGTTTGGCTGGCCATATGACGAAGGGCTCATCTCTTATTTCACTTAGAATTTAGTAGATCGGTTTCTTGAATACCGTGGTTATGTCCTTGCGGACCCTCAACCATCTTTTATCTGGGTCCTCTCCATTGTCTCGCCTGCCACGTTCGTTTCTGTTCTGTCGATCTACTGCATTGACCTTTGCTGAGGTCTTCTTTTCTGGTATTGTGGTCGTGCCAGATTTTGTTTTGGCACGTGCGCCATCCTCTTCAACCCTAATGTGCTGATGCACTCTTTCCATCAAGGCTTCCATGGTTAGGGGTGGTGTCATGGTGATTGAGTCCCTTAGTCTATTCCCGACTGGAAGGCCTCTTTTGTACTATGCAATGGCGAGATTGGTGGGGCAGCCGCCAATTTGGTTGAATGTCTCCCAGTAGCGACTATTGTAGGACCTTAGCGTCTCTTTTTCACCCATGTCGATGGAGAGTAACTGGTCAATCTCCACCGGGGTTTTAGTGTTTGTTCTGAACCTTGTGACAAATGCCTCTACCAATTGCGCCCAGGAGGCTATGCTGCCTTCTGGAAGTTTTTCAAACCAAGTCAAGCCTAGATCGCCAAGGCTTGACGGGAAGAGGATGCACATTAGAGCCTCGTTTCGCCGATATACCGCCATAACCTGGCGGAAGTGGCTTAGGTGAATGTAGGGGTCCGTCTTCCCCTCGTACGTAGTGAATTTGGGCTGAAGAAAGCCTGTAGGTAGGGGTGCGTTTTCGATTGCCGGAACGAACGACGAGGTTTGCAGCCTTGCTAATACTTTGTCCGTCGGTTCGTAGGCAGGGCGTGGTAATGGCATTCCAACCTCGACGCTTCCATGCGATCGAGGAGCCAATCGTTGAAGGGCAGAAACTCTGCGAGGGTCGCGCGCCCTGGTGTCCTCCTTCCATCGTGCCTTTTCTTCCAGCATAATCCGCAAATCGGATGATTTGGGCAACTCCGTCTATTTGGATGATGTCTGGTGCGAGTGCGAGGGTCGGTAGGTACTTCCCTCTGTGTAAGACCTCAATGATCTCGTTCTCTCAGACCTGGAGTAACGAGTTCTGGAGGTTCTAGACTGAGTATCGCTTGTCCTAAGGCTTCTACTTTCTGCTTGTGATGGTGTTGAATGCCTTGCATGGTCTTCTGAGCAGCGAGGGGGCGTCTTGTTTTTGCGCCCCTCTCCTGTCGCCACTCCTTTTCCCTTCATCTGGCGTTTCAAGGCTTTCATGTCGACCGCAATTTTCCTTATTAATTCGTCTTGCTCCTTCACGCGGTCCTCCAGAACTTGAGGATCAACCCTCCGCCTTTGCTTGTCAGGACTTTGTGAATGAGAGTGACGGGGGCTGTGAGTCCGCCTTCCCCTAGTATCTCTTCTGGAGTTATGTCGTTGGGACTCTAAGTCTGCCATTGGAGGGATAGAAGGTAATCCCTCACGCCTTGCACCCCCATCTGGTGTTTGTCCGTCGATGGCGGACTGTGGTAATTCTTCAATGTGCGCCATTGTTTCTAAAGTGGTGAAGCTTGATTAAAAGGTTTTGTCCTGTCTGTACTTCCCACAGACGGCGCCAATTGTATGGGAAAGAAACAAACCTTCTCGTATAATCCTGTTGATCAAGTTTGCGCTCCGCTGTACGCCGTCGCTTTATTACCTGAAAACACAAACGTGAGTTAGCCGGCGGGTGTGTGCCAGAAACCTCTCCGATGCCTAAGTCAGTAAGCTTGACAAATAGACAAAAGCTCTGTGTATTCAGAAAGCAAAGCTGTGTGTGTTACCCCTCCAAAGGTGATGTTTGTGAGCTTTTATAGGTTTCGTGTGGCACAATCCTAGTAGGACTTCTACTCCTCCATGCAGAGTCCTCCTAGGATTCATACTCCTGAGAGATAATGCTTATCCTTCAACACCCCCCTCACTGCTTAAACCAAGTGAGATGGTTTTACCATGGCCGAACTCCAATATGACTGAAGTAATCATGACTATGCATAGCCGCAGAATAAGCCGAACTAGCTCTTCCTTTTACTGCTCTTACGTCGGCTTCTCATGCACAACCCATGGCGTGGTTAGACCGAACTAATATGTTATGACCGGTGTAACTCCAAGATCGGTCTAACTCCAAAGTACCGTAAGACCGATCTAACTTCGATCTTCTGTCGGACCGGACTAGCTTCTCGGCCTTAGGACTGGACTAACTTCAAAATATCCACATGACCGGAGTAACTTATATGGCCATTTTACTCGGCCCTTTGTACTACGGCTCATAACGGCCCATTACCCTGCTCGGCCCAATTTTCACATAAATTTTCCTCTCATATATCATTAAATTTATAAATGAATCTAAAAATTCCACAATGCCCTTCAAAAAAAACATAAGGAAAAAAATAAAATAAAAGAGAGAGAAAGACACACACAACAGAGCAAAATAGGAAAAGGGAAAGTAAAAGTCATGGTATCAACAGTAGACACTGTAGTAATCGTCTCGTTTGTAAAGTTAATTATTTTAATAGGTTGTTTTAGTTTTTGATTATTTTTATAGTTTAAAATTTTTATATTTAAAAATATGATTAAATTCTTTTATAATTAAATGTAATATTTATGAAAAAAAAATAAAAAAATTATAAATTTAATGTGATTTTATAAATTTTATCTTACAAAAAGTCATAAATTCACTTCCCAAAACAAGGTGATAGGAGAAAAAAGAAGCGGCCATGTGAACAATAATGAGGGCAGCTCGCCTTCACATGGTAATAATAATATCTATTCTATCTATCTATCCGTTTATATTGTACTTAATATATATATATTTATTACGATTGAAATTGGTATTTAAGTTTTCACATCACGTCACATGATAATTTTATCAACAATGATTCATCCCACTAAAAATATCACCACTAATAGCACTAATATATTAAAAAAGTAAAAAAAAAAAAAAAAAAAAAACATAACTCCAAGACCAAAACATCACATCATTAATGGCGGGACCCACTGCCACCTAATTAGTGGGAGCACAAATTAGTGCTCCCAAGCATTTTTCTTTTTCTAATTTTATTTAGTGCTTCCGTTTTAAAATAATACTTCTCTTATGAAAATTTTAATTTTTTTGATAGTATAATTATTATATTTTAAAAAAATTAATTTTTTAAAATTAATTTTTGATAGTATATTTTTTAAAAAAATATCAATGTCATAATTACACTTTTTATGTTGTTAATGAATTTAAAAGAATAGTAAAATAGAAAATTTATATTATTTTTATACTTAATTTTTGAAAATTGACTAATATTTTGGGATAATAAAAAATGAAATAAATGATTAATATTTTGGAATAGATGGAGTAATTTAAAATAAAAAATTATTATTTAACACGTAAGTAAGGTTTAAATTTAAAATATTGTATTATTATTAAGTGAAGGTTCAATTGATGTAGTCAAGTCTTTGCTCTTCTCATATCACATGCTAGTTAGTTTTTTTTTTTTTTTTTTTTTTTTGTAAAAAAAATAAGCTACATAAACAAGTGGGTAAGGCTTGAACCTATAACCGTGGATTTAAAATAGGAAGACTCTTAAACTAAGTACACATCATAATATTAATTTCATTATTATTTTCTATTATTCTTACTTATTTGAATTGCACACGAATCGTGTGTACTACCCGCTAATACTATTATTAAGTGAATGCTGGACTCAGTGTCCAAGCCATCACATCATGTTACGTGACATCTTTATCTAGCCTAAAAATAAAAAAATATAGTTTTATCTAGCTTAAAAATAAAAAATTATTATTTAAAGGTGTGAGTAAAATTTGAACTCAAGATTTTAGATTTCATTAAAAACACTCTTACTATTTAGATAACACACCTATTATGATATTATTATTATTTTTTATTTATTTAAATTGTACAAGTATCACGTGTGCCACTCGTTAGTAAGGAAAATGCCTGGTAGCTCGAAGCTACCAGGCTCGAAATGGCTCGAGAGGAAGAGAGGGAGAGGGAGAGGGAGAGGAGAAAGAGAAAGGAGGGAGAGGAAGAAGGTCGGCGTCGCAGCTCCCCGCCCCGCCGTCGTCGCAGCTCCGGCCGCCGCTGCTGCTTCCTCCTCCGTCGTAGCCCCGCCTCCGTCGCAGCCCAGCCTCCCCTCCTCCTCAAACCGGTTTTTACGGCCCCCTCCCCTCCCTCCTCCTCCTCCTCCTCCTCCTCCTCCCTTCTCTTCTTCTCCCTTCTTCTTCTTCTTCTTCTTCTTCTTCTTCGTTCTACAAAACCAGAAAAAAAAATCAACACCAAAACGACGTCGTTTTGGTGTCGAGCCGCGTTTCGAGCCGCGGTATTCGAGTTACGTAGCATGATCGCGTTAGTAATAATAATATAAAATATATAATATAATATAAGGCAATTAAAGCCTTTTAAACAGTAAATTCACTGCTTATTGGTGACTTCTATTTTGTCATTTTTGCCAATAATACCCTCGGGCGTGTTTGATTCACCGGATTAAGGAGGGACTATCCACTATTTGAATTGTAATTTAAATAGTACTTCTTATCCGTCGTTTGACTTTTTTTTAGTCCGCCGAACTCCATGTCCGACCAGACTCCTTATCCCCCATATGGGAGACTATTGTGTCCTAGGGGGTATGTGATAGTTTTTAGGGGACTATCCACTGTTGGGATTAGGTGGCCAAAATGACCATTTTGACCCTCTGCTATTTAATTATGTATTATATTTAATAAAATTCAATAAAATTTAAATATCTCAATTTAAAAATAAAATAATTTTATTTAACTTTTTATTGATGTTTTATTTACTTAATTTTTTAAAATAATTTTTTATAGATATTTTATTGCTGTTTTATTTTAAAATTTTGTTTATATTTTATTTAATTTCATTATTTAAATTTAATAGTTGTTTTATTTAATTTCATTGTTTGATTATTATTATTTTAAAAAAAATTATTTAAAATTTTAATTAAAAAAATAATATATATTTTTATTGATATTTTATTTATTTATTTATAAAAAAACAAATTTATTTAATTGTGTAAAAAATAAAATAAAATAAATTTTTATTTAATCTAGCTAAAAATAATTAAAATATTAAAGATATGTTTAATATTGCTATTACTTAGTAAACAATTGAAAAAGTGTAAAATAGTCTTTTGTTCATCCCCCTTATTCGGTCCGTCCAACCAAACGTTGGATTCACTAAAAATTGTCCTTTCTAGACATTTAATCCCATGAAAAAACAAACACAGCATATATATCCAATTCAACCAAATAATCCAGAGAATTCACAGTCTCAGAACTCAAGTCCAATAGATTTTAATGCCCCCTTATCCAGTCCGTCTAATCAACCACACCCCATCGTTTGAGCTTTGAATACATTTAAGGTGAGAATGTTTGGACAATGAACCTACTTAAGCCCTCAAACGTAATATGTGATGTGAAATTTTAAATGTAATTATTATTTTACCCTTCTATTTTGTTGACATTGAAATCAAAATTCTACTTCATTCACTATTTTCTAGGTCCTTTTTTGAAAATTTCAAACTCTTATAAACCAACTCTTTCTGTTACCTAGATGTTATAGGCCATTATTATACTTCATTTCCTTTGTATTAGGAAAATTCATCCACTGAAAAAATTGATACAGAAAAAAAAAAAAAAAAAAAAAAAAAAAAAAAAACTGTAGGCCTCGTTTAGTAGTTACATAATTCAGTTAAAAAGTAAAAAAAATTATTATAAGTTATTGCATCATTCTCTTTACGTTTTTAAATATTTTTTGATAAAAAAAACAAAAAATGACTAAAATAACTTATTTCAAAATGAGGCCTGAATATGGTAATTTTATTATTTAAATAAAAAAATTGTCACGGTACTTTGTTCCAATATGTGAAGTTTATATTGAGCCATATTCATTCTTTATCATATAAATTTTGTATAATTTTTTTATTTGTAATACCATTACTCTTTGTATTATTAATAATATTAGGGGCATAAAATTAAAATATAAAAAATATATATTACGTGTGACTAAAATTCCTCTCGAGTATGACATATCATTACAATGCCAGTGCTACTTGTCCAATACATAGACAACCAAGTGTATTTGAAGGTTTTAAACCTCTGTTCAAAACAAAATAATAATAAAATAAGTTTTAAAACTAGATTTAGTTTGCATGTTAATTTACATACTCATCTACCTTTTTAATTTTATGATTTTTTTTCTCTCCTATAATTCATTTGAGAAGTCACTATTTTACTATTTTTTTTGGTTTCTTGTTTTTTAGTTAAAATTTGAGTTAAAAAAAATTCAATATATTTGGAAAATATTTTTTGACTTTTTATTTTTTTTTTTTAAAAAAAACATATAGGAAATGAAAGTTCGGATTTGCTAAAGTAGAAAATCTCAACTTTATAAGTGAAGTTGGTGTATTATGAGATCAATTTGTACTCATCTTAGTGATTTGAACAATTCATCTTATATGACAAGTTGAGAAAAATATGTATACAAAAAATTTAATTGATCAGGCATAATTAATCATATAATCAAATCACATATATTTTATAACAAACGAATGATCTATTTTTAAAAACATATATCGACATATAGATAAAAATGATTTGATGGTACTCATACAGTGACTTTCTAAAGGGACGCTGCGAGAAATCGTGTCACGGGGAACCCAAACAGTAAATGGTCTACCAGTACTGAAGACCCAAGATAATGTGCAGGATCGAGACCGGTTCGTTCTGGTCCATCTCATCAATGGCGACACCGTCACCTTGGGAATAGATGTGGTGAACCTTTATGTGGTGGCTTTTAGTAGTGCAAATAGCCAGTTCTTTTTTTTCAAAGACGCTACCACACTTCTGTTGTGCTAGGAGGCAGGAAACAATCACACACAAGCACACAAGTAAGAACACACAAAGATTTACGTGGTTCGGCAAATCGCCTACGTCCACAGGCGGCGGATTTCACTATATTTGGAACAAAGTATTACACACTCTATAATTCTCTCTCTAGTCTGTATTCTCTCTTCAACTCACCACTCTGACCCCCTCCCATTCACTAACCATTTATAGATGAAAATGGAGGGTCAAAGTCTTCAACAAGCAACCACCAACATTTATGGCAACCACCACCAACATTTATGGCAGCCATCGTTGAAAATCTGAGCCATTCTTCAACAAATCTCCACCTTGGCGAGGATTCTCTATCCGACATAGTGATTGATCAACACTGCCATGCACCCGAAGGTACTCAGTTCCGAGAGATGTTGACCAAGTCCAAACAATGTTAGAACTTGATCCCAGAAACCACTTTTGTGAGCATATCGGCTGGATTATCAGCAGTGCTAAACATTTAAAGCAGAATATCCCCTTCATTCACAATTTCTCGGACGAAATGGAAATGGACATCAATGTGCTTGGTGTGGGAATGATGAACTTGGTTCTTTGCCAAACAAGTGGCACTCTGACTATCGCAGTACACCTCAACGTGCTTCTGAACAATACCCAAGTCCTCAATCAACCCATGTAGCCAAATAGCTTACTTAAAGGCTTCTGTCACTACCATGTACTCTGCCTCTGTAGTAGACAAAGCCACCGTTGATTGAAGCGTTGACCTCCAACTCATCGGCCCTTTAACAAGCGTAAATAAATACCTTGTTGTTGACCGACGTTTGTCTAAGTCACCAGCATAATCTGAGTCCACATATCCAACCAGATTCTGTCCGAGTCTATGATCTCTCTCAAACTTCAAACCCATATTAATTGTGCCATGTAAGTACCTTAAGATCCATTTCACTGCCTGCCAGTGACCTTTCCCCAGATCATGCATATACCTGCTTACCATACGCACAGCATGTGAGATGTCAGGCCTTGTACAAACCATATCATACATTAATGCACCAGCTGCATTTGCATATGGAACCTGTGCCGTATGCTTTCGTTCTTCTTCTGTGCGTGGAGACATCAAAGCACTAAGCATGAAATGAGGGGCCAGTGGTGTACTCCCAGCTTTTGTTTTCCCATTTATGTCAAATGTGTCTAACACCTTTTTCAGATACTGGGCTTGTGTCAGACAAACTGTGCCCTTCTTCCTGTCTCTTTTGATCTCCATGCCAAGAATTTTCTTTGCTTCGCCAAGGTCCTTCATTTCGAACTCTCCTGCCAACTGTGCCTTGAGTTTATCAATCTCCACCTTGCTCTTAGATGCAATCAGCGTATCATCTACATATAAGAGCAAATAGATAAGGAACCAATTGAAAGCTTACGGAAATATACACAATGATCATACTGGCTTCTTGTGTATTTGTTTTCCATCATGAACAGATCAAATTGCTTGTACCACCGTCTCGGAGACTGCTTCAACCCATACAATGATTTGTTTAATTTGCAAGCCCAATCCTCTTTTCCAGCAACTTTGAAACCATCTGGCTGGGACATGTATATCTCCTCTTCAAGATCTCCATGTAAGAAGGCAGTTTTGACATCGAGTTGGGCGAGCACAAGATCAAACTGTGCAATCAATGCTAGCAAGATACGAATAGACGTGCGTTTCACAACAGGTGAGAATACCTCATTGTAGTCTATTCCTTCCTTCTGGGCATAGCCTTTACCTACCAATCTAGCTTTGAATCTGATGTTGTCTCTGCCTGGGATGCCTTCTTTCTTGGTGTAAACCCACTTACACCAATTGCTTTCTTGCCTTTTGGAAGTTGCACCAACTCCCAAGTCTGGTTCTTGTGAAGTGACCCGATCTCTTCATCCATAGCCTCCTTCCATTTGACACTTTCTGGATTCTACATAGCTTCTTTGAAAGTGCAAGGAATATTATCTTGAATGATTGAAAGTGCATAGGCCACCATATTGGTCATCCACTGGGTTGCTTAGTAACTCGTTTTCCTTTTCTGATTGCAATGGGTTCTGATTGTTGTGGGGCCTCTAGATCTTTATTTTCATATGAACTCTCTGTAGAATCTTCTTCAGAGCTGTCAACTGAAACTTCTTTATGATTGTTGTCTGTCTGAACAGTCTTCACTGGAGTCTCAAACTCCACCTGCACTGACTCTTCAATGCTTCCTCATTCTCTTGAGGATTTAGCTGCTTCAGCATTGTAGACTCATCAAAGGTAACGCCTCTTCTAGTGACAACTTTTTTTGATTCAGGGCACCAGAGTCGATATCCCTTCACACCATCACTTAAGCCCAAGAAGATGGCTTTCTTGGCTCTAGGATCCAACTTAGATTCTGTAACATGAAAATAAGCTGGACATCCAAAGATATGTAGCTGATCATAATCAGTAGCTGACGCTCCTAACCATACCTCCATAGGAGTCTTGCCATCAAGTGCTGCAGTAGGTAGTCGGTTAACAAGATGACGAGCATAGTTCAATGCCTTGCCCCAAAATGCCTTGCTCAATCCAGAATGTGACAACATACATCGGACTTTTTCCACCAAAGTGCGGTTCATGCGTTCTGCAACTCCATTTTGCTGTGGCGTTCCACTAACTGTGAAATGTCTCACTATCCCTTCATTCCGGCATACCTCAAAGAAGGGATCTGATGTGTATTCGCCACCATTGTCAGATCTGAGCTTCTTGATCTTTCTGCCTATCTGGGTCTCAATTATTTTCTTTCATGTAAGAAAGATGTCTAATACTTCATCTTTATGTTTCATTCTGTAAACCCATACTCTTCTTGAGAAATCATCAATGAACGACACAAAGTAGTGTTTACCTCCCAAAGATGCATTTTTGGAAGGACCCCATACATCAGTGTGAACGTAGTCTAGAATCCCTTTGGTACGATGAATAGCAGTACCAAACTTAATTCTTGCTTGCTTGCCCAGTACATAATGCTCGCCGAACTCAAGCTTCCCTGTTTTGGCGCCTTTCAACAGGCCTTATTTTACCAACCCTTATAAAGCCTTTTCTCCAGTATGCCCTAAACGTATGTGCCAAAGTCTGGAAGTGTCTGATGCATCATCTTCTGAGCTGGTAGAGACAGCCACTCTCCCTGTGACTGTAGAGCCATCTAGGAAATATAAATTTCCCTTTCGAGTACCCTTCATTGTAACAAATGCTCATCGAACAACTTTGAGGACTCCACCTTCCACAGTTAGTCTATAACCTTTGGAGTCTAAAACTCCCACTGAGATGAGATTCTTCGTCAAATCTAGTACATACCGAACATCTTCAAGAATTCTGATTGTTCCATCATGCATCTTCAGTCGAATTGTTCCAATTCCCTTTGTTCTGCAAGCTTGGTCATTGCCCATCAACATAACTCCTCCATCGAACTCTCGTAAGCTTGAGAACCACTACTTGTTAGGACATATGTGGTAGGAACATTCGGAATCTAGAATCCATTCATCCGACTAGTCATATGATGAAACTATGAAGGCTGATCCTTCACCATTATCTCCATCTCGTGCAACGTTCACCTTTTCCTCTTTGTTGTCTTTATTGGGACAATCTTTTGCCCAACGCCCCTTCTGGCGACAAGCAGCACACTCGTCTTTTGTAAGACGTCTTCTATCTGATGATTTCCCTCTGGATTTTGAGTGAGACTTTCCTCATCCTGTATATCTTTTGTTATTCGTCCTGCCTCTGACTGTCAATGCCCCGGATGCTGAGTCCCTGTTTGCAGACTTATCTTTCCTTCTAAACTCATTTTTTACCAAGGCGTTTGAAACATCAACATGCTTGATCTTTTCTTTACCATACAGTAAAGTGGTGGTGAGATGATCGTATGTGTTAGGCAAGGAATTCAACAGTAACAGTGCGTTATCTTCGTCATCAATGTGATCATCCAAGTTTTTCAAATCAGTAAGAATTTTGTTGAAATTGTTTAGGTGTTCGTTCATCGAAATACCTTTCTTATAGTCGAAACGAAACAACCTCTTCTTCAAGTAGAGCCGGTTCTCAATGCTCTTTGTCATGAACTTGTCTTCTAGCACCTTCCAAAGGTCCTTCGCAAAATCATATTCTGTGAAGGCATACTTCTCCTCTATTGCAAGGCAAAGTCGGATGGAACTGCAGGGCAGTAGATTCACTTTCTCCCATTCTATCCCATCCAGGTCATCTGGTTTGTCTCCCAGAGTGAAGTGCAGGTTCATCTGGACATGTATTGTCACACCCCAATTCTTAAATACAGAAACATATAATTCTCAAATATTGAAATGTAGAATATACCATTTTCTTAAACATTCTCAAAACATTTCCAAAGCATACCATTTTATTGGTTCAGAATTAGATGTAAACATGGTTAAGGCGACAAAAAGAAGGGTCACAATACACATCGTTAATTTCTCATAGCATTACCTCTAAGCACAGTAACGCAAGAAAAATCATGCTTCAAATCAAACAGCTATGATAATATCAAAACTAGTAGCTTATACTTTTGTGAATTCATGCAGATGTGCCATAATAACTACTTAATTACACTATTACTAGTTCGGACCTGAGTAACAGAAACAGATGGAACAACCATTTTTTTTTTTTTTTTTTGTGAGCAAGGAGAGCAAGATAAGGTCAGAAAGCAAATCCAATCACTTAATTAATCAGTCATAACAATAAGATGTAACATTCTCATCACAATACTATTTAATGTGGTCTAGTGTAATCATTTCAGTGTTCCACTGTTTATACAATTCTTCCTCGTCCTACTGTAGGATACAAGATTAACCACATGGTTTCGTATTCACAATTAATAGTTGTAGAAGGTCAATAGACAATCATACAAAAATTATGGACCAGTCGTCCGGCCTAGTCAAGGAACATAAACAAGGTATCCGGTTACTCTATGCACGTAGGTTCCACTAAGTCCTTTCGTAGGGTCATAAATTTCATGAGAATTAGACTTATCAGTTCAAATCAAATTTCTAACAGACTCGAAATGAAAATTCAAATCCCATATCAAGGAATTACATGTTCAGAGTAAATTATCAGTAAAACCAAATACATATTCAACCTTAATGATCACAATTCCGAATTACAATAAGGTATAATCATTTAAAATCCATGTTTGCTTGGAAGATCTTAAAGTTAACATCATGACATCAAATACATAATACATTTACCATAAAGCTATTATATTCTTGTTCCATATTTAGTAAAATGTTCTTATCATGGACAAAACATTTCCAAAAATATGTAATACATAAAGTTCATCAAACCTTTCATAATTACATAAAATACGTTGTTCAGAGACATTACCCAGAAACTTATTAGACCTTTCAAAGAGTATTAGATAATGGCATAATTCCCAATAGCATTAAACTTATTTAAACTTTGATAGAACAATCTTTGATCCAACTTATAATTTCAAGTTCCACATAGAGCATTCATCAAGCATGCTACACTGAATTATCGAATGGAAAACTCATTCATGTATAGTAAAATATCTCTTTCAGGAAGCTTGTCACATCCTGAACATTCGGAGTTTTGTAACATACTTAGTCATCTTGAAGAAATTATTCGGAAAGCTTATCATATCATACACATGGCAGGAGTTCTTAGCATTCTTTATCATTTCAGAAAATACATCATATAAAACATTTCATAACCCAAAATATAAATTTCATAAACATCGTATAACATAGTCATTTTCGAAATTCTCTATACAAAAGTATCTTTTACAAAAACATTACTTATTCAGGTCTATAGTCAACTCACACAGGATAACAAATTATTCATCCATGTCAAAAGTACTGAACGAAATTGGTAGTATGACACCTCTAAATAACACAGATCACATAAGTTCCATTCCAATGATCACTCATAAACAAAACAGATTACAGATTTCCATAAACAAATCCCGTTAACCCATAAACAAAACTCATTCGACATCATCAATAATCCTCTCGGTTCCTCAGCAGAAATCGTCAATAACTTCCTCAGTTCACAAAATCACTTTTTTTTTTTTTTTTTTTTTTACATGTTGTTTCAAACTCAATATGCATAACTTCTTCTTACAGCCAATCATACTCAAATTATTTTGGCAAGGAAGACATAACTATAGCATAAAGGTTAGAGGATCACATATATCGCTTTCTTTGACTCCATCTAAACAGATGTTAGGAAGCACAATCACGTTATTATCATTTCTTATGGGTAATTACCAACCCAAAATAACAACAGATGTCACACATTGGCATATAAATTATCTTACCGATGAGTTCGAACCCTCACTGCGCTTCCGCTGCGCAACTTTATTAATTTAATCCCATAATTTTCCTTTCCATTTTGTCTAACCGTGCGGGGGTCGAACCCTCCAGATCTTCCGTCTTTATACTTACCATATTCTGCATCACAATCAGTCGCCATATACACAAAGAAAGTACAATAGACATGGATCATGATCATTAGCGTTACTAGATACACTTAACGTTGCTATCCATCATTTCATATGCAGTAAGGATGTCATGCATGATACCTAAGTCTTTTCTAGACATCCTAAGCCCAATGGATTCGTGTGTGAGATAGAAACTCGTGCTCTGATACCACTTGTCACACCCCAAACTCGCCCCTAAAAGTTCGGGCATGACCTAAGCAGATACGGACACATGACCTGATATACATAATATACGGGGCCTGAACGGAAGCATTTAATATTACAAAGTAACATAGAAGAACATCCATTGAGCTAAAACTAACATGCCAGGATCACATACGTGAGAGCCATTTATCTATATACATACCCATACATATAAGTGAGTGTATATCCGAACATTGGTAAAGAAAGGGGGTACATACATACATTTTAACCTTAAGTAAATAATTAAAGTGCATGACAAAATCTTAACAAAACCTCACATAAATGCATAGGCTTGGTCTGGGAGTCTAGGCATACTGAGGTTGACAATTGAAGGGTAAGCGTCAAGGGTTAAGACGGACTCCCAAAGTAATTACCTACAGAACAGACATAACACAAAGTGAGCGAAGCTCAGTGAATAGTAGTATATAAATGATTCAATATTCAACTTAATCATAATACATATCAATGCGTATGTAAATGCGGAGGTTATATAATTAAGAATTCTGTACTAATTTTAGAATGGCCTTAGGCCCAATCTTGAAACATAATGGCTTTAAGTCTTTGAATGGATTGGCGATAGCCCTTGAACATATTAACATTAAGCTTTTACACATGTTGGCATATAGCCCTTGAACATATGGCATGAAGCCCTTAAACATGTTGGCATATAGTCCTTGTACATTTGGCATGAAGCCCTTGAAAAGTTGGGATTAAGTCCTTGAACATATGTATGGACTCAAGAGGTGGCTCGTACGGATTCTAGAGGTGACTCGCATTGCAGCACTTTGTTCCATACCAGAAATCATTAGGTCTTAAAGACCGATCAACTCATATCATGTTATAACATGGCATAACGGAACGGATAAATAGAGGCATATTCATACATATTCTTACTTATGCTTGAATCAGAAACAGAAATCAGAGTTCATGCTTGATCATAACCCACCCGTACAAGACTGTCGGTGGTACCATCCGTACAAGACCGTCGATGGTAAAACATAACCCACCCGTACAAGACCGTCGGTGGTACCATCCGTACAAGACCGTCGATGGTAAAACATAACCCACCCGTACAAGACCGTCGGTGGTACCATCCGTACAAGACTGTCGATGGTAAAACATAACCCACTCGTACAAGACCGTCGGTGGTACCATCCGTACAAGACCATCGATGGTAAAACATAACCCACCCGTACAAGACCGTCGGTGGCAAGAGATATCTTGTAACATAATTGAACCACGGTATTATTACCCCCGGGCAAGGGCCATAAGACCACGGTATTATTACCCCCGGGCAAGGGCCATAAGCTACGGATGTCATGAATACCTTACATATATGGGCATCTGTTCATTAAGTCAAAGCGTAACATATCAAAACATAGAGCATTTCTTGTTATATCATGTCATTACAGTACATTTAACAAAGACAGAACAGTTTACATCATAGCATGAGCCATATGACAAGGTCATTGATATTTAATTATGTCTTCAGGTTGAGTCATCCGTAAATCAATCCATTGCTTATCATAATGCTTAGCAGGTATTAACGTATAAAACAATCCGTGGTCTTAACTAATTATTCATTAAGAAATGGCGTAGTTCACGTGATCTATTAATAGCATATAGAAGCATACACCTTGTTTGATCGTTCACACATGTTACCATAGTTGACTTGTACTTAACAGAGTACTAATGGTAGTCGTTACATCATTTACATGAGGTAACATAGTTAACTTAAGTATAACAGGACCTTCCTGATAATTATTAATGAGAGATAAGCACAGTTACAGATTGAATGATTTCAGAGATACGTGAATACCATGGTTCTATAGTGCTTATACGTTCCCTTTGTTCGTCATGTTAGTCTTCTTTGTCAACAGTAATACCGCTCAATAATGCCTCTAGATTTTTCAATCGACACATTGATAACTTAATTACTTGCAAGGAACAACATACTAACGATAAAAATCATCAACGATAATTGAACGTACGACTACTGTACTACTACTCACAGTGTTGCGATGACGTGCTCGTTTCTTCCGGAGTGTGACCTGCACATACTCAAACCTTACAATTTAGTTCCCCTTCTCATATCAAATTACTTCCTGTTTCGTTTTACTTCGAAGGAATTTATACATATTAAAAAGGCATCAAATACATATTCCGACAACATTAGAGGATTCTACACGCAAAACGAAGCGATCCACATTTTTCAGCACGGGCCGCACGTGCGGCTGTGAGCCCCGCACGTGCGGCAAACTCCCCCCGCACGTGCGGCAGAATGCCCCCGCACGTGCGGCAGAATGCCCCGGCACGTGCCTTTTAGGCAGAACCAAACCCAAAATTTTCAGCATTTGCCACACGTGCGGCAGTGACTCCCGCACGTGCGGCGATTTCCCTATTTTGGTCCGAAATTTGCATCAAAATCTCATCTTTTGGGGAATGTTTCCAAGGCTCAAGGATGGATCTTTTCAATGCTAAATCATGGTTCAAAACATGTAATTCAAAGCATCACATACACAATCTAACTTGCATTAATCATGAACACAACTCAATTTAATCAACCAAGAATTGAAACTCATAAACATAATTCCCTTTCTTGAAATTCTTAACTTCACTTGTATCTATCATAACCTAGAGACTCAAAATCATAATCATAAGAATGAATACCAATTGGATGAGGAAGGAGGCACAAATGATAGGATTATCATACCAAAACTTCACCATACACAACCAAGATTCTCATTACACTCTAGATCATACCCAATCAAGAACTTTTTATTTCAAATTGAGGAAGGAGATTGGATTAGGGAATTTAGCCTTACCTTAGCTTCAATTTCTCTTAACTCTCCCTTGATCTTCTCCTCTCTTCACTTTTCTCCAAGGAATATGTTATATGGAAGTTCCTAAGTCTTGAGTTCATAGAGGCTCTTATAGACATACATATATAAAGGGTGAATAAAGACGAAAATCAATCGTTTAAACATCTGAAATTGAAATTCCACAGAAATGCTTAATATTACCTAAAAATTATGTTGATCACATATATAAAATCAATTTCAGATAAGCAGGCCCCTAAGGCTTCCAATTTCTAATTCAAACTTTATAGTTGCAACAGATACATTTCTTATCAAACAGATAGGCATCTTTAAACATGAAGTTCACTTTCTTAACCGTAATTTCTCATAGGACTTCACAATAGGCATCCGAAAGCACAAAACAGGGGCTGAAAATATATCAGAAAACATGTACGAGGGTCGGGTTATTACACTCTCCCCCCCTTAAATAAGTTTGGTCCTCCAAACTTGTCTTACCATGTAACAGATTAGAAATTCGGTGCTCACGTAAACTTAAATTTTTTTTTTTTTTGACCACTTTACAGGTTAAGCCGATATTTATTATAGTTATACAAAAGTTCTTAATATAACAAATATTTCATAGCTGTATCCAACTAGTTGTTTCAATGTCGACTCACACAGAGTCTATTACAGAGTATTTAAGGCAGAAAATCCTCAGTAGGCATGGTCTATAATCACAATATTTCTTTGCCGATACGTTTCATCGCATCAATTCTTAAATACAGAAACATATAATTCTCAAATATTGAAATGTAGAATATACCATTTTCTTAAACATTCTCAAAACATTTCCAAAGCATACAATTTTATTGGTTCAGAATTAGATGTAAACATGGTTAAGGCGACAAAAAGAAGGGTCACAATACACATCGTTAATTTCTCATAGCATTACCTCTAAGCACAGTAACGCAAGAAAAATCATGCTTCAAATCAAACAGCTATGATAATATCAAAACTAGTAGCTTATACTTTTGTGAATTCATGCAGATGTGCCATAATAACTACTTAATTGCACTATTTCTAGTTCGGACCTGAGTAACAGAAACAGATGGAACAACCATTTTTTTTTTTTTTTTTTTGTGAGCAAGGAGAGCAAGATAAGGTCAGAAAGCAAATCCAATCACTTAATTAATCAGTCATAACAATAAGATGTAACATTCTCATCGCAATACTATTTAATGTGGTCCAGTGTAATCATTTCAGTGTTCCCAAAAAGCTGAATCCGCAGTGGTGTCCGGAATGGTTGATTTAGTTAGAAAAGCACTTTTCTCCACCTTTCCAGGGACCTCAATGAAATTTCTCCAAATCCAGGGGCCAAATTGTAATTTCCCAAAAATCCAGGGACCTTACTATAATTAATAGAAGTTCCAGGGCTAAATTGTAATTTCAACAAGATCAGGGGCTAAAATATAGTTTACCAAACTTTTAGGGGCCTCCTTGCAATTTCAGAAATTTTGGCTGACTAGTCTGATGATATAGCAGATGTGCTGATGTGGCATACACGTGTAATGACGTGGCAGTTGAGTTATTGCTGACGTGACTTCACATGTGGCAGTGACTTGGCATCCACGTGGCAGTGACTGGGCTTACACGTGGCGTTGATGTGGCGTGTTGCAAACATGATTTGCAATATTGGTGCTCCAAGGATTTGAACCTTGGCCAAAGAACTGCAATGCTTAACCTTAACCACTTGGACAGAGCTCCTCTTAGAATTGGTATTACTTTCAAATATTTATTTGAAGTATATATTTTGGCTGCACAGAGTCGTCTTCTACCTCTTGCTACGTGTGGGTCTTCTGGTTAAGAGTTGACTTTACGCGCCACATTTTGACCTGCGTGTGTGGATCACCTAGAAGTCCGTTTTGGCCATTCTTTCTAGGTCTGGACTCCTCTCATCGAGACGGACCTCCTGGTATATTCAGAAGTTGATTTCGACAACTTCGAATTTTTCAATTTACAGAGAACAGAGTTGCGGATGCTCTGTTTTGGCACAATGATGCTCTGATACCAAATTGTTGTGCCTAGGAGGCAAAAAACAATCACACACAAGCACAAAAGTAAGAACACGCAAAGATTTACGTGGTTGGCAAATCGCCTACGTCTACGGGCAGCGGATTTCACTATATTTGGAACAAAGTATTACACACTCTAGAATTCTCTCTCTGCTCTGTATTCTCTCTTCAACTCACCACCCTGACCCCCTCTCATTTACTAACCATTTATAGATGAAAATGGAGGGCCAAAATCTTCAACAAGCAACCACCAACAATTATGGCAACTACTATCATTTATGGCAACCATCACCAACATTTATGGCAACCATCAATGAGCAGCCATCGTTGAAAATCTGAGCCAATCTTCAACAACTTCAACTCAGTAATTTATTCTTCGGCACCAAGCAAAGCAAGTCAAGCTACACCAGCAACTATAGAAGAGGGACAAGCTCCCTCTGGTCATTCAGATGGTCTTGGAAGCGGCAAGGTTCAAATGCATTGAGGAACAAGTTCGCAACAGCATAAACTATGAAGACACTTTTACACCAAAAGGTTCGATAGTGAGCATGGAGAACAAATGGTCGACTATGTCCAAGTAGGTTAGCTTTCGAAAGATGGAGAACACTTCACTAACAGCGTTCAGCTTCAAGATGACAATTACAAGCGCCTCATAGTAAACGACTTTACTACACTCAGTCGTTATACCATGGTAGCGATTTTTGTCAACAAAGGCAGCAAGACTACTAGTGGTAGTTATAGCAATATTGTTTTAACCGAGGACTACCTCAACAACGAATTGTTCAAATCAAACTCTAACTGCTATAACTGCCTAAACCTCACAGCTCACCCTTAAATTATTCTATAAACCAGTTTCAGAGCATATAATAAACAGTTACCCTTCATCTTCCTCTAAGTCTGCTTTGCATTTTCCTTTTGGTCTCTTTTTATTTCTTGATCAATGTGGGGGTTAATATGATCGATTGGCATATGGCTTTCTTCTTCTTCTTCTTCTAGTTTTTTTCTTTTTCCCCCCTCTTATGTTGCATCTATTCTAGTATATACTAAGGCCTTGTTTGAGAACAGGCTTTTTTAGTATTTTTTTTAGCTTTTTGGCTAAAATATGATGTAAAAAAAATTAGTATATTTGCGACGACTTTTTGATTTTTTACAAAAAAGATGTGCAAAAAGTAAAGAGAAAATGGAATCTTTAACTTTTTGGTATAAGCTGTTAGCTTTTTGATTTTTTTAGTGACTTTTTGGCTTTTAGACTAAAAAGATTACTTACCAAACAAGGCCTAAATGCAAAAAAGTTACTAGAATAATATTGTAAGGAAGATATATGAAAAAAAATAAAATTAAAGAGTAATAGTAACAATAATTTCAATCAAACTGAAAATATATACAAAATATTTCAAAAAGTTGTATAATACTTACAAATTATATACACATATTAAAAAAAAATACACGATGAATCTATAGAAAATTTAATTTTTGTGGCATAAAACTGAGAATATAATTGCAAATCCTACAAAAAAATAATTTATATAGCAGCAGCAGCAGCAACAGCCACGGGAGAGAGAGAGGTTGAGAGAAGAAGAAAAAGAAAAAAAAAAAAAGGGGAGGGGGGTTCCAAACAAGGAAGGATTTTGGGTGTGTGAAAACTGGCGTTAAACAGTAATTTCGGATGATGGCAAAACAAAGTGATGGAGGATGGCAACCAGTGGTTCGACGACATAGCAGAAGATGAGTATGGAATAGTAGGGCGAATGTGTCTATCTACTCTGTTTTTGTGGATAATCTACCTGAAGCCATGCGAGCTAAACGGTTGTACTCAATATTCTCTAACTGCGGTGTAGTGGTAGATACTTTCATTCCGAACAAGAGGAGGAAAATGACAAGATCTCGATTTGGCTTTGTTAGGTATAATTGTTCTGTTACAGTAGACATGGCTGTCCAAAAAGCCAATGGGCTCTAGTGTGATGATAAAGCATTAAAGGTAAAATTGGCAGACTTTGGTAAGGACTACGGTATGAAATATAAGGCTGGTTCAACAATGCGGACTAGAAAGTTTGCAGAGGAACCCATCAGAACACATGTTGGCTACCAAGGTAAGAGATCCTTCGCGGAGGTGGTGAGCGGTAAGACAATAGGGTCCAACACCACCTGTATCATCAAAGCCTATGAGGAAGGCAATGGATGGCTATATGAAAGTGTCATAGTCAGGCTAAAACCACTCCACACTGTGGAAGACTTTAAGAAAGAAATAGCAAGAAGAGATCTTGGGGAAGTTCAAGTAAGAGTCGGTGGTGGAAGAGATCTGGTCCTATCATTCCAATCGAAGGAGATCATGAAGGAAAAACTTCTGTTAATGAAGAGCTGGCTCAATGAATGGTGTGATTCAGTCCTCGAATGGAAACAGGGGATGTCTATTGCCCAAGAATGGCATGTTTGGCTTAGTTTGTATGGAGTTCCACTAAATCTTTGGAGTTGTAACACTTTCATTAACATTGACAAGGTGTCACGACCCAAACCCGCCCCTATGGGTTTAGCACCGTAACCGGCCAGTAATCCGTGGACTACCAAAGGCCTCTGAACAGATTAAAAAATAATAAGGGGCTGCAAAAGCAATAATACAAAATAGACAAGGTCCAATGAGCTGTGATGACGTACATGGGACAGAACATTTCAAAACTTACTTATATATATAAACATGCCAGTCCAGATACACAATATTTACAAAATTGAACTTCCCAAGATCTGACTTTACCAATAGTTACAGAGACTAGCATGAAAATAAAAACAGCCTTGGCATTAAGCTTCGATCGGAACCTCCTCGGGAGGCACAAAGGTTGGCTGACAAAACGGTACAGAAGGCCATCAACTCTGGCCCTGGTCATGTGCCGGCTCACCTACATACATAACATAAACTGTGAGCAAAAGCCTAGTGAATAATAACAGGATAAAGGGGTTATATGAATGATATCCAGCACAAGTTAGAATCCAGCATTTAAATCAGAGCATAATCAGACTTCAACAGAAATAGATTCATATACATTTACATATTCAGATTTTGCATAAGATCATACGTAGTACACTCATTAACTATCATAACGGATTGGTCCAGAGACCCGTATACATAGTTGGTACCAACGACCATAAAGGTCCATAACTTGTGCGCAAGTAGCCATGGTATTGTTGCCCCCAGGCAAGGGCCACGTGCAGATTGGCCACGGTATTGTTACCCCCGAGCGAGGGCTACGTGAACTAAGGGTGCCACAAATACTTTTCAGAAAATTAGGCATTCATTCATAATTCGTAAGATAGCATTTCAGAAAACAGATCATATAATACCAGTCATAAAAATACTTAAATTGAACATAACTTTACAGAGTTATTACTCACAGTGGGCTTGGAGACACACAGATAGAGCAGATCAATCAGACAGGACGTGGCACGTGACCTACACGACACATAACAGATACACACTTGAAACACACGTTTTAATTGTACAAAACTTATTTCATTGGCTCTTAGTGTGTTTCTAATCTCTTACCCTCACTATAGAGTCTTAAACATGGCCTAGGAATGTCTAGGATGGAATGAGGATGCAAAGATGCACTATAAGACACTTTTCAAAATTTTGCTGAAACAGGGTCCCCGCTCGAGTGTGGTCTTCTACGCCCGAGCGGACATGTAGACAAAAGGAATCTGCTCGAGCGTAGATTACTCCACTCGAGCGGACTGCAAGCTACAGTAAAAGTACTGGATACAAGAAATTCACGCTCGATGGGCGCTCGATACCCGCTCGAGCGTGAGACACAAGCCCTCGCTCGAGCATGTATTACCCAGCTCGAGCGGACTGAAAACACAGGCAAAGTACTGGATACACAAAATTCCCGCTCAAGCGTACTGTACGAACTCAGTATGTACGCTCGAGCGTGGAGTTTCCCGCTCGAGCGTGAGTCCAAAATCTGGAATTTCCAGATTTGAACCTCAAGCTCAAAACTCAACCACAATGCATCAAATTCGATCCTTTTGGGCTAATTTTCTGGAAAACTCTTGTAAACTCATAGTATGACATGTTTTGAAGATCAATTTGCTAAATCAAAGCCCAAAGGTAGTTCAATTAAACACAATTTCAAGGAAAACTTCAAGAACAAAACAAGAGCTTACATGCAAGTGTTCATTTTAAATCCAATGCTCTAAAACATGACCAAATGTAAGATTGAACTCAAAATCATGATGAAATCATGGACTATAACTAGAATATGGTCTTGCATGCAAGAATTTCCATGAAAACACTTCAAAATATTATGATATGAACATGCATGCATGATTTAAGCCTGAATTCAACATTTTACACCAATTCTAAACTTTAAACTCTAATTAACCATGAACCAAGAAAGGAACAATTCAAATTCAAGTTCAAGGGGATGGATTTCTACCTTAGGTCTTGCATGTTAAGGTGTAGAAGCCTAATTATACAATCCTTTCTTCAATTCTTCAAATTTCCTAGCCAAATTCTTGATGAACTCTAATTCTCCTACTCTCCCTCTCTCTCTCTCTCGAATTGGTCTTGTGGATGGAGAAGAGTGATGAAAAAAAAACACCTAATTCAAGTCTAAACAATGGTTTAGATAATGGCCCACCAAGTGGTATTTTGGTAATTTACTTGAGCTAATGTGATTTACATTACTTAATCTAATTTAATCATACCAAATCAAATTTTAATTAAATCTACCATAAAATCACATTAATTCCAATTAGTCCAAAACGCTAATCAGTTTTGAAGTCGGCCGCCGATAAGGCCTTCAATTCGTAGTTTAAAACATAAAACATGAACAGATCATTTTATGGCCAACAGATAAAAACACAAAGATAATGCGATACACATGCAAATAAATCCCAAATCCTTCCTAAATTACTGTTAAGCATAATTAGTCATGAATTAGCATTAATCGGAGGTCGGGGTCATTACACAAGGTGCGGGGTGTTATGACTGCTCTGGATGAAGATACTTGCAACTTAAACCATTTTCAATATGGAAAAGTAAATATTGCAACAAGCTTTATGGAACCCATCAATCAAATCCTCAATTTAGAATGCAAGGGTGCTCTTTACCCAGTTAGGGTGTGTGAGGAGCAAATCATTATCACCAAAGATATGAAGATGTCTGGTCTCAGCAATTCATCTGAAGGGCATGTTGGTGGAATCTGAAATGATAATCTTGTAAAAGAGGGCAATCAGATTGCAGATAGAGGGAGTAAGCATGAGGAAAGTGATGACCATGTAGCTATCCTTGATGGCAATGAGGTGGACACGGGAGCTGAGGTGGAACGAATAGCAGCAGTGGAAGCACATGATAGCAGTAACGTCATGGTGGAGGATGATCTGCTCAGGGACACTTCGGTGGTGACTAAATCAGATCTGCAAAAAGGCATGTCAGAAGAAATCAGCTATGCATGCCAGGATAGCTCTGCAAGACAGTTGGTGAGTCCTAAGATGAGAGTCGTTGATGACGGTAGAAGGATCGAAGGTATAATTCAAACATCTGGATTGATCAAAACCTTATGTGGGCCTGAAAATATGGGCCGAGGGATTAACTTAGTAGTGGATCTAAAATTGACCCATGAGTATAATGGATCAGATGTGGTCTCAATTTTGGACCATTCGGTTGTCGGCCCAAGTAGGCTAGCTCCTCACACTACTGGGTTAGCCCTTATTGATTTATGCAACCCAATTTTACCTACTGCTCCGATCCTCCAAAGTGTATGGGATTTGGGTCATCTTCATCCCAAGCAAATAGGGGGGTTGAGTGTCACTAGCTCACCCCCAAATAGTTACACTTCATTAAGCTTACAGAGGAAAGAAACAAGAAGAAAGCATCGGTAGATGAAAAGCTTACAACTTGGATCTTCTAGATTCGGGAAATCAACATTGAACCTGCGAAAGGGAGCTATCTTTAGATTAGTAGTAGCTGCCATTTAACTCTCCATGGCAAGCAAATCCAGTAGAGGGAGGATTGTTCTGTCTGAGGCCGAAGCAACTCTAGAATTGGGTAAAACTCTCGGCATTGACTTTGAAGGCAAGGATGAGGAGGTTATTAGCAAACTGCAATAGCTGGAAGCTAATGATCTGGAGAAAGTTAGAACACGGGTTGGGGATGCCGACTAGGCTACTGCTGTCAGGAGACTAAGAGTGTAAAATTTGTTTACATGAAGATTCAATCATGGAATATAAGAGGGATTGGCAGACCAGAGAAAAGAAGAAAGATCAAGAAAAGTATTCTTGAAAGAAAAGTGGATATCATCTTAATTCAAGAGACTAAAAAGTCCGAGGTAAACATAGGTCTCATAAGATCCATGTGGCCTGGTGATCAATTTGAATTCATGACAGTTGATGCTGCTGGTAGAGCTGGGGGTTTGCTATGCATTTGGAATCCAAAGGTCTTCCAACTCAATGCTTCCTGCTGTAACCATAGCTTCTTGTTGCTATCAGGTACATTATTTTTCAGCTTTTCTTATGTCATTGCTAATATATATGCTCCTAATGATGTGGAAACAAGACAGGAGCTATGGGTCAATTTAGTGAAGCTTAAACCCAATTTCCCAGGGCCTTGGTGTATGGGAGAGGATTTTAACGAAATCAGGAATTTATATGAGAGAGTTCGGTGCACTAGCAGGGATAGAGGAATGAGGGACTTTAACACCATGATAGAACAAATGGATCTAATGGACATGCCCATGCTTGGGAGGAAATTCACTTGGTGTAACTCTCAAGATAGGGATAATTGGAGTAGAATCGATAGATTCCTTGTCTACCATGAATGGATCCAAAACTTTACTCTCAAACTCTAGGGTCTTCCTAGACAACTGTCAGATCATTGTCCAATTATTTTGAGGAAGAATGATAGAGATTAGGGCGCTCGACCATTTATATTTCTTAACGCTTGACTCTTACATCCTAAGTTCCTATCATTTGTGAAACAAAGTTGGTCTGGTATGAATGTAGGTGGGTGGGTAGGATATAAATGTCATATGAAATTCAAAGCCCTGAAACAGGCATTAAAACAATGGAATTTAGAGGTGTTTGGGAGTGTTGAATCCAGGCTAGAAAGTATTGAGGAGGAAGCTCATGCCCTGGATTTGCTGGCTGAGGAAAGGCTAGAAAGTATTGAGGAGGAAGCTCATGCCCTGGATTTGCTAGCTGAGGAAAGGCCACTGCTTGCCACAGAATCATGTAGAAGAAAGGAAGTTAGGGTGAAGCTTGGCGATTGAACAAAATGTTAGAATGGATCTGGCTATAGAAAACTAGACTTAATTGGGCTCTCAAAAGGGGACAGAAATACAAGGTTTTTTCACATCATGGCATGTAGCAGAAATAGTAGGAACACCTTGGGCTCACTGCTTGTGAATGGTTCTCGGATTGAGGAGCCTAGGGAGGTTCGGGCTGTAGTTTTTAATCACTTTGCCAGGCTTGTTTTTTCTAAATCTTGCGAAACCAAACCCAAATTATCTGGCCCCTTTAAGAACATTGGTGGTGAACAGGTTGTGGCTCATTTGGAGGGTGAGTTCACTGAAGAGGAAATCAGACATGTTATCATGACTTGTGAGGGTAATAAAGCCCCTGGGCCTGATGGATTTAACATGGCATTCTTTAAGAAATGTTGGAGCATTGTGAAATCTGATGTGGTCAATTTCATGGGCAAGTTTCATCGTAATGCATGTTTTGTTGGTGGTATAAACAGCTCATTCATTGCTTTGATTCCAAAATTCGATAGCACTTCTTCTCTCAATGACTTTCGGCCAATTAGTTTGATTGGTTCCCTTTACAAAATTCTTGCCAAGGTGTTATCTAATAGAATGAAATTGGTTATGCCTATGATCATTGGTAAGGTCCAATCAGCTTTTGTGGGTGACCGGAACATACTTGATAGGGTTTTGATTGAAAATGAGATCGTTGATGAGTGGAGAAAATTGAAAAGTAAAGGTCTTATTCTCAAATTGGACTTTGAAAAAGTGTTTGACTTCGTTAACTGGGACTTCTTATTTTCCATGCTTTCCAGTTTTCGTTTTGGCGTTCAATGGATCAAATAGATCAACGCCTGTGTGTTTTCTGCTAAGATTTCAGTCCTGGTCAATGGATCACCAACCCCTGAATTCCATCCGCAAAGGGGTTTAAGACAGGATGATCCTTTGTCATGTTTCCTATTTAATATAGTAGCTGAGGCCCTTAATATTCTATTGTCTAAAAGTAAAAGAGTTGGGTTTTTTAAAAGGAGCACAAGTGGGACCAACTGGATTTTCTATCTCCCATTTACAATTTGCGGATGATACTATCTTGTTTTGTGAAGCTAATTGGGAGGAAGTGGTGAATATCAAAAGAATTTTAAGATGCTTTGAGATACTCTCGGCCTCGTCAAAAATGGGTCGTCTCTGGGCTTTGACATTCACTCCCGTCACTTGTGACTTTTGAGTTCTGTCAAAGAGGGGCAATTGTAGACACCCCATTTTTGACCGACCTTCAGACTCAGACGTCATCGATTGAGCACTCGGTGATTGCGCATGTTGTGCTCATTCTGAGGTTACAGAGTCTCGGCAGAAAGCCTTGCCTCCGGACTTCATGAGTCTCTTGTGCTTTGCCTCGGTTTACGAACCAGGTTCGATTTTCTCTTCCCAAATGGAGGGAGAGGTCTCGTAGACCATCTCTCAATGGCTATAGGCTACTTTCTATGGTCGTAGACCACTGTTCCCGTTTGGAGACCAGTTTCTAATTTTTGGAGCCGTCGGCCGTGCGCCTCGGTTCGGGACCGCTTAACTTTCTCCATTTGGCACGGTTTTTAGCACACACCTTGTTTCCTCTCTCTAGAGGGACACTGTGGCCCGGAAGACCACCTTTGTGGTCGCACGCCACTTTCGATGCTTAACGACTTGTTTTCGGGGCACCTGGCTGCGCGTTTTGACCCCCGAACCCTCGTTTTGCATCCGTTTTGGTTCATTTTTGGCATGGACCTTGTTTTCATTGTTTGGAAGGTGGTACAAGGGTCGGAGACCACCTTTTCTCCTTGGAGACCACTTTTCTCCCGCCGGCCAATTTTCTTGTCAGGTAACTGGTCTCCCTCATTTTTGGGCCACAATTGCTGGTCTCCCACCACACCACTAGCTTGCATTCAGTTGGGAGACCACCAAATGGGGCTGCCGACCACTTTTTGTTGAGTTGACCCTTTTGAACTGGCTGGCCGACCACCTGAACTGGTTGGCCGACCACCTGAACTGGTCGGCCCCTTTCCTCCTGTTTTGTCTCAGTGAGTTGATTCCAGCTATGCCAACTGGGAGGCACAGACTGGATCCTCCATACACGTGTATGGAGGATCTTCCACCTTGGCTTGAAGCTTCTTGGAGAAGCTTTAGTCCCTCTTGTCTATAAAGGAAGGCCTCATCTTCCTTGGCAAGGGTTCAGAATTTGGCTAAGGCATATACATCTATCTCCCACTATATCTCTCCATTTAGGCTTAGAAAGTGCTAAGTTCTTGCCCTTTGCACACTACCTCTTAGCCTAACACCCCTAACGCCAACGTAAGCTTCTTAGAGGGTCTTGAGAGGTCCTAAGGAGATGCATTTTTGGTCCATAAGATGCTGGAGTTGCTGAGCTACAAGGGTAACACCCCATTCCCTCTTTTGAGCTTCATTTTGCTTCATCTTTTATCCATACTTGCAAGCATTTTCGAGCTTTGGTCCTTAACATGTTTTTTTAACATCATTTTTCTGTTGGGGGTCATCTACCCCCTTGCATGCTTCATTTTATCTTGTTTTAAGCCAGGCATTAGGGCCTTTGCATTGACATTTGTTTGGCCTTCTAGCCACTGAAATCTGGTGAATTTTCAGTGGCTAGCATGTTGTTTTGAGTGCCAAAATCAGAGAGGGGTGACCCTCTCTCCCCTTGTTTTGTTTCCTAGCATATTTGGCCTAACAAAGGAGCCATTATTTACATGCTTCTGAGCCATGTTTTAGGCCTTTTTTGGTAAGTTTTAGGACCTGCATAGGCTCTGTCTAGAGCTTTTTTTTCCATATTGGGTGTCCATCTTGCACGTGTAGAATAACCCTCTTCATAGCCTATCAAAGGAGCATGTCATTCTTGCATGCATTGACCATGTTTCAATGAGTTTTTGGGCTTTATTTGGCATGTCATACCTCTGACTTTTGCTGGTTTAGCAACCTCTTGAATGCTTCATATACTTATAGTGTAAACCCTCTTCACTAGCTTGTATTGCATGCTATTTTGGTCTTTGATTCTAGCACTTTTTGGCCATGCCTTAAACTAATTTTGTGCATGTTTTGGACTGCCTTAGCTATGTTTTTATGCCTCATGGTTGAATGATGCTTGTTATGCATGGTTGTAGTGTAATACCCTTGCCTAGCCTTGAGTTTTGAAGCCTATTGCATGCTTATACTGAGGTGTTTTCATGTTTGGGGGTCATTGAGCATGTCATTTCAGAGCCTATACTTGTGCCATATTCCCATGTTTTCCACTCTTTAAATGTGTTTGAGGGTCGTGCTTAAATACCTCATTTATGGGCCATTGCATGAGCTTCATTTCCATGCTTTGCGAGCCATCATTTTAGTCCATATTTGCTACTGTTTTGGCCTCCATAGGGACTTTTTGGGGCTGTTTTGGCCAGTTGAGTATTGCTTTGCATGCCTATAGTGTAATCCACTTCACTAGTTTCAGTGTTTGGGCCATCTGGCATGCATTGTGTGAGGTGTTTGCATGATTCGGGACTATCTTGCATGTCATTTCAGAGCTGGAGAATGTGTGATTGTATGCCATATTTAATCCCTTGCCATGCCTTAGTAGAGTTGCCCTTTGTGCCTTAGGTTTGGTCCCTCGCATTGTGCATGTTTGCATAAGTGTTGTTGTCTTAATTTCATCATGTTTGGCCACTGATTTGGGTGTGGCTAAGGCTCACCTATCTTGGTTTAAGTCCATCTTGCATTGTATATGCCATTTAGTCCATGTTGTTGCATGATTGACCATTGCATTGTGTATGCCTTGATCATTTCATTGTTAGTCTCCATGCGTGCATTGCGTATGTCATATAGTTTTCATGTGCATTGAGTATGCCATTGATTATTTCATAGCATTGTGTATGCTAGTAACATGTTTGCATATCATCATTTGCATGTTTGCATCATTTAGTGGCATTATGTTTAGGTTGCATGTTAGAGTTGCATTCATGCATGCCATGTGTATTGCATTGTGTTTGGAATAGGGTTTAGTCCAAACACGGGAAACGAGGGACATTTCATACTCCAAGTGACGAAACGTGCCTCGATTCTCGGTCACCGACACTCCGGATTACCCATGATGGAGTTTAGGCCTTGTTGTGTTCATATGTGCATTCATTTTACATCGAGTCGTGCAATCCGACCCCTCGGCCATCATGCATCGAGATGCATGATTGGTGGCATGAGGATCGAGGACTACACTCCCTGGAGTTGTGCAATGACGGGGAGAGTGGTCATGCACACATATGTTGAAAATACTTTACCATGCCCCTTTCTCGCTCTCTGTTGTAGCAAACTGAAACCAGCAGCAAAAACTGGTCAGTAGTATCCCTACAGCATGGTGGAGTTTCAGTCTTTTGGAGTTTTTTACAGTGTTCTGGGACCAGTTGCAAACAGAGGCAAATCGAGACATCGCGATGGATTTTCCGGCAAGGCGACTCGAGCATGCATGCATTCCTTATCATTCAAGACTGAGCTGAGGCAGTCCATTTCATATGTTTTGCATGCTAGCTTATTTATTTTAGTTAATTTGTTAATTAATTAGGGTTGTGTAATAATTAGCTGTAATTCGTTATTCATACGGTTGTGTATTATTTATTCGGACCCTCCGAGGAGGGCAATGTTGTAATAAGTGTGCGTGTGTGTGATGTATGTCTTCCAACCCCACGTCTTTCTCCTTTTTATTTACCAGCTTATGGTGGTTAGTGTTAGGGCGCGTTTAAATTAGCATCATTTTGCTCGTATGTTTGCATCCATTCATCTGTTTTGCATACACTGGGCTCGGCGCATCATGCTAACTGCATTGTATTTCAATTCCAAATTGAATACATGTATCGATTGTTGCATCTCATATGCCATCTTAGAATAGCCGAGCCTATTATAGTTGCATTTTTGCATGTATTGCATTAGGCATTCTTAGCATAGTTAGGATTCATGCATGATTTCTAATTAGCTTCTTTCTTTGGCTCGGAATACTCAGTAAGTGTTTATGCTTTAGCATCCTTGCATGCATGTGAGTGACTACCATGATAGCATGCTTGCCATGAGGCTATGTGCTTATGTGATATAATTGCCTGAATGCCTGTGGGTGAAGGTTGGGTTGCTTGAATTGAAATAATTCGTCGAAACCAGTGTTTTGGCCTACTTACGAGTAGCAAACTTTAATCCATTATCAAAACAAACAGATATGCGATGCTTTGTTCCAACTTAGGCAATCTAGTCTATACTTGTATGCTGAGTGCATCACATAGTAATTCTAGGCTAATAACCGGAATAAGAGCACATAATGTTTTCAAAACTCGATATCATGGTTAGTAGAGGCCGATCATTGATCGGGCGAGCGGGGGTGCTCACTAAGTGACCTTCCCCAATCGTACCCAAGTTCCCGAGCCGAGGCAACTTTGGTGATGACGGACACGTGGCCTTAGGCACGCGTCAGGGTTTCCTAAATTCCCCCACAATAAGATATTTAGGTGGCGACTTTGTATCTGGCAAAGCAGTCCATGTTTGGCACTTCTTTCTAAAAATCAGTTTTTCAAAACGATTTGCCGGATATGGACTCTTTGATGATTCATCGGCCTTGCATTGCATTCTGCGAGATTAGATACAGGACCGTGACATTTGAGTCTGAACTGTAGTATGCCCAATGAACAAAACAAGATTCCCTCCCGGGACGTTCGGGGACATTTACAGTTTCTGGCGACTCTACTGGGGATTTAGAGAACTTCACTTGAACTCATGATATCTTGTTTTGACTACACTTATGTATTTCTTTCCATTGCGTTTGCATTGGTGCGCCTAGGACACCGTGTATGCCATCTGCTATTCCTGAATGGTTTGCCAGAGGTTGCGTGCCATAAGGCTGACCGGTTACGGGCTCTGCCACGATGGGAACACAAACCCCGATTTTTACCGGGGCACCCTTTTTGACCATTCGACCTAGTGCATATTCGGAATCCATAGTGACCATTCCAAGCTAGGATAGATTACTTACCCGATTATAGGTTGTTTGAATCCACTGTGTGCGTAGTGAAACCCTAGCTCCTGACAAAATAGGACAGGGAAACCCTACCCCAACATAGGGGTGTTGTTGGCTCTCACTTGCTTGCTATATGCTTTTAGAGTGTGTCTCTACTGGAATGCATGTATCAATTTGCAAGTCTGGGCATCAGGCCTACGAGCATCAGCATCAGTGTTTTGAGAATCAGTTATATTTGTGAGTATCAGATTCGATTTTGCGGCAGTAATTTGGGGAACAGTGATCACTGGTCGAATACAGTTATTCAGCTATGCTCATATTTATTGTAGTGAAATCAGGCTGAGATGCTCTTTGTTTTCTCTTCTGCTAGGTAGTCTTGGAACCATAGCTTCAGAAGGCTCCAATATCCCCCAGATTCATTGGAGTTGTGTTGATAGACTTTGTCAGGCTAGAGATTCAGTTCAATGGAAACCAGTTTTCCTTCGCCAGTGGTAAGGCAAATAAGGGCCAGACAGGGCTCATTGGTTCATCTGATCCAACAGTCACCAGTCACATCATCAGCAGACCCATGATGGCACAGGGTTCGGAAGAATTTGTGGTCGTGATAGCAGCGTTAAATCAGGAAACTACCATGCAGGATGAGACCAGTGCTGAAACACAACACCCATCTAGGGCATCTGCCTCACATCCAGCTTCGAGACCCCAACCGAACTTTGACCCACTTCCGCCAGCTGAAGATTTGCAGGGTCAGATCCTTGAGAAGAGTTGGCTCAAGCCCGAGTTTTCAGACCCCTGGTGTAGCCTAATTAGAGGCTTTATCCCCTTGATGCTAATGACCTCAATCCGACCGCGGTGAAAATTGTGAACCTTGAGAAGCAATTCAAGAAGGCACAGGGCCTTAACTTCATTCCCGACATTGAGGATGGGTACACCGAGGCTGCCGTACAGCTCCCAGACAAATTCAAAATGCCACATATTGACCGTTTCGACGGGTCTGGAGATCCTATGGTACATATCTGATTTTTCTTGGATGTCCTGATGCCAATGGGTCTGACTAAGCCACAGAAACTCTCTCTATACGGAAGAACCCTGTCGGGTGTAGTAGCCGCTTGGTATGCCAAGTTGGAGAATACAGTGAAACAGAACTGGGAAGAGTTGGCTGTGGGCTTTGTCAATCAGTATTCTTACAACACCCAAGTTGAAATGACCACGCAAGAGCTTGAAACAACCCGCCAGAACCCAACAGAGCCTTTTGTGGAATTCGTTGCAAGGTGGAGAGCAAAGGCAGCACAAATGACAGATTGCCCGTCTGAGAAGGATCAAGTGCGGATAGTGGTGCGAAACCTTGTGCATGATATGTTGCAAAAGTTGATAGTCACTTCACTATTCACTTTCAAAAGTTTGCGTGAACTGGGGGTTCAGGTCGAGAATGCTTTCCACAGTGGGATCATTCTTAGAACAAGTGAACCGACAAGGAGAGTGAATTTAGGGAGTACCAATGCCAGTAGTAGTGTTATTCCCAAATCCACCGAAATCAATACTGTTCCCACAGCCGACCCTTTTGCCAATCCAAGCCTACAAACCGCTGGCCCAGTCCGAGCTCAGGGCAGAACTTCCACTCCCCTCTATACGAGCCTGACTAGCGCACTAAAAGTCTTGATGGAAAGAGGGTATCTCAAACCCCTCGATCCTCAACCTCTACCTGACCCACTCCCAGCTAGACATAATCCCTCCAAGTACTTTGTGTACCATCAGTAGCGCGGTCATGGCACTGACTGTTGCTACCGCCTTCGTCATGTGGTCCAAAATCTCATCGACAACCGGACGATAGCTCCACCTTCAGACCCTAATGACCAAGTACCTCATCCACATCTTAATCTAATCCACACACTGGTCGTCCCTTACGACCCCAGCGTATACATCACCTCAGTCCATCTACCCAAGCCTGAGGTGTTTATCCCAGAAAGCATGGACTTAAGCATGATGGATGCACCTGGACCCCAATCATCTCAAACCCGTGAGCCCACTACTTCTGAGCTGAAGAGAATGATTGAAGATCTTCAAAAAACTGTGGCAGATTTAGCCTTCGGGGTATTGGCTCTGTCATCAACCACACCACATACCGGGAATTTCATGTCAAAAGGCTCCCCAATCCTGGGACGGGCTGCATTTGAAGAAAGCCAAACCCTTGGCAAAGTGAAGGCTAGTGGTAAGGACAAGGTAGGGGCAGGAATTTGTCCCCATGAACACCTTCAGTGGGCTGTGGAGGCTCTGAGAGCCGAAGGGCTGAACAAACAGCAAGTGATTGCAGTTATTGCAAAGATTGTAGAGGATACTTTCGTCACTCAGAATGAGAGCAGTTCAAAGCAAGGGGAAAATCAGGAGAAGGGCCGTGGTACCAGAAACGATCCTGTTAGCTCTACTCCTCCACTCGGAAGAGAGCAGTAAACTAGGCCAGCACTTGCCAATCCCTTTGTTGGTGCATCCAGCAAAAATCCACAAACCTTTAAGTACCAACCCCAAGGTTAGAGGGTCTTTTATGCCCTCTGTATGCCTTTGTCCAAAGTTCTCCAAATCCTTGTTGGACAAGGCCATCTCAAACCCCTTGAGCCTTGGCCTCTCCCGAATCCTCTTCCGGCTATGCATGATGCTGCGCAGTACTGTGCCTTCCATCAATAAACCGGTCATGGCACTGACAATTGCTTTCGTCTTCGCCACGAGGTGCAAGATTTGATTAACAATGAGGCCATTGTTGCACCACGCTCAGCAAAGTCTATCGGCACTGGATCGGTGAACTTGGGGAATAATGTGACCATATGATCGGGGAATGAACCACCCACATATGACGCTCAGTTTACTCTAGATATGGTGGATAGCATGCACTATTTTGAGCACATTTACGAATGTTGTTAATTTGTACTTTCTGACTTGGGTATTGGGTCAGCCTTGTTGTGTTGTACAGAGTCAGTCTTTTCTTACTGAGTCAGTCGGGTCTGTCTTGTTGTATCGAGTCAGTCCTGTGTTGTTGGAGTCGGGTGATTTCGGGGGTGTTACCTCAGACATCACTTGCTTGTTTTGTGTTTGTCTTTTCATTTTTTTTTGAGTCTGTTTCTGCCTTAGAGCCAGTAATGCCAACAGATTTGAATGAACAGCAGTGATTTTCACACTCTTGTATTTTCTTCTGCCTTGTGCTAGTTGTGCCAAAAGTTCTGAATGAGATGGTAGTATTTGACTAAAAACTGTGTCCTTTTCTGTGCTTTGACATCATTACATTGACCTGAGTTTTTCAAAACTTTTTGAACATTGTGATGAAAACAAAGAGGAAGGAATTCCTCAGGATTTGTAAAAAAATTTGATCAATTGAGAGATAGAACGGCATGCTAAGCCCTTAATGAATGAAATCATGCTTGTTAGTGTAAGTACTTAGAAGGATCCTGGCTTGATCCAGATTCGTTCTACATTGTCTTCAGCGCGAGCGACTAGTCGCTTTCTTAAAAAAATTCAAAAAATGTTTTGCGCCATCCTGCGAAGACCTATGTGGAATCGCCCTTGTGATTGTGTAGCCTAGGATCGCTCTCAGCCTCGACACTCGACCCCTTTCTTTCGAACCTTGAACTTAGATTCAGAATGTTCAATGGTCAACCACCATGTAAGGCCTGTGTGGCCGGATCAGAAGCAGCCCGTGAACTAGGGGCAAGTTAGATCAAGAAGATCAGATGCCGTCAAAAGAAACTTGCAAAGCTAGATCAGAAGCACCCCTCAAACTAGGGGCAAAAATGTCAAAGGTGCTCGAAGAGTCAAAAAAATTGGGATGTTTCTCAAGAGAACAAAGATCAGCAAGAATGCCAAATCCCAGAGGGGAGGGTAGAAGAAAGTATTGTTGAAGGATAACTGAGTTCCTATCCACAACACTAGGGGCAAATTCAGCCCCCCATTGGATGGACTCTTGCATCGTCAGCGAACAACAGTCATTCCCCTGGATTCAAATGACTTCAGGATCTCAAAACCATTTGACATGGACAAAGTTGCATTTTTACCCTTGAGAGGCTCGCTGGGCCGAAAACCCGGAAGAGCGACCTAAGCAAAAGTTAGAGCAAGAAAAAGAACAAAAAAAAATGCAAATAATGAAAAAAAAAAAGAAGAAGAATAATGAAGAAAATGAAAAAGAATGAAAAAAAGAAAAAAAGAAGAAAAAAATGAAAAGAATTGAAAAGAAAAGAAGAACAAAGCTCGCAAGGTTGAAAACCCAGAAAGGGCGGCCTTGGCAAAAGTTGGAGCGCAAAAGGAGAGGTTAATACCCGAGTGTACCTTACCCCCGAACTACGTAAGGCTTGATTCCCATCTTTGGGATACGTAGGCAACTTCATTCTGAAGTCCAACCGTAAAACACTTCAAATTTGACTGTGTCCATGCGATGGTTCTGGTCATCTTTGTCTTCTCTGTATCCGAGAATTTGGTTGTAATTGTCACTATGAGGACTGGTTGGCACGTGCTGCGGCGCTATTCAGACTAGGGGCAACTTTCCGTTGCCGTGCAGTGCTGCGGTGCTATTCAGACTAGGGGCAACTTTTAGTTGTCATGGAGTGCCGTTCAGACAAGGGGCAATTCTCCTTCGGATCTGAGGTTGTGCATCTCGAGAGTAGGTTCCGTGCTCGTTGAGCAGTGGCCGTTTGTAAAAACAGTTTTTGAGAATTTTTAATGAAGTTGACTAATTTTCTCAAAAATTACTCCATTTTTTTTTCCAAAATTAGACCATTTCTTGGACCCAAAAAAAGAAATTTTTCAGTGCTCATAACCTGACTTGCATGATTTCAAATCAAAAAATCGAACAAGCATGTTAATCTAATTCTCATTTTGGTCAAAATTGTTTTAGTAGAAATCCAAAAACAAAAAATGGTCAAAATGATGAATTAGGGGCACAGTTGAGCCAAGTTTTCTGTCTTTTCCCCATTGCCAACATACTCGCCAAGAAGGACACTCATACCTGCTGGAAAAGGGTACCACTGAAGCTAACCGCAAAGGGGCAGAAAGCTCTCATATCCTCTAAGTAGCGAGGTATCGAGCCAAGTGCGGAGCATGAACTGGAATGGATCAAGATATCCCACTCCCTCATCTAGATAGATCTGATCACGTCCAAACTCCCCAGTAGAGCATCGTCAACTGATGTCAGCTATAGATTTGCTACAAACCCAATTGTAGCGCAACCCCTCTGTGGGAGAAATTCACTGTTCTGAACAAGAACAAGAATATGGTAGAATGCCAAGGGCAAGAGCTCACAACTTCCTGCTTATCCATCAACCACCCAGGGGAGGGATAAAACATGAGAGATTGAAGAATAGAGAGATGTGCGCTGAGAGAAAAAGTGAGGAAAAGGGCTTTTTCAGAAAAACAGAGCTTAAGGGCCGAGTGATGTGAGAATCACGAGTGAGAAAGGGTGGGAAACAATACCCGGAGAAACTGGCTCCTCGTGCACCGAGAAGTCTCTTGCCTTTATAACACAGTTGAGTGTCGTGTTTGTGTGTTTTTGTTTGTTTCGATTCTTGTTTTAAGTCGTTTGAGTGTCAATAGATGTGTTTAGGTTGTTTTACCTTTTTTTTCCTTTGTTGAGTTGTGTTTAGGTTATTTTACCTTTTTTTTCCTTTGTCGAGTTGTGTTTAGGTTGTTCTACCTTTTGTTTTACGTTGTTGAGTAGTTTTGGCTATGGTCAGTTGTGGGCTCAATACCCGGTTGAGAATCCTTTTCTCATCTCACTTTCAAAAAATCGTTTTGTGCTCAGAGTGCCGTGCCATTCTCCACATTTGTGCAAAACATAATTTGTTCTTTCATAAAACCGTAGGGTTCAACCCAGGTCATACGAGAACAGTAAAAACCAGGACCTATCTGAAGCTATATGGGTTCCAAACTGCAAAAGAAAAGAAAAGAAAGAAAATCAGAGCATCTTAGTGTGTTTCGACTACGGCACATGCCGTGATTGTACTCCGGATATGCCACTTCAGGCCTTGTCAGTGCTCTGAAGAATGAGTGTGCCTCCACTTCAAGCTTAAGCCTGTTTGAAGTCAAAATGGCAATTAAAGCAGCAGTAGATGTTATCTCTTGCCAATATGAACAGGGTGTCCCCTTTTTGAGCAGAGTGTGTTGCAAAGCCCTCCGAGAGATAAATCGGAGGCACCAGAGTACATATTTGATGCCCCTCTATTGCATAGAATGTGCATGCATGTAGATGTTATCTCTCGCCAATATGAACAGGGTGTCCCCTTTTCGAGCAGAGCGTGTTGCCAAGCCCTCCGAGAGATAAATCGAAGGCACCAGAGTACATATTTGATGCCCCTCTATTGCATAGAATGTGCACTTTCATATACGCTTTTGTTTCATGCGTGCCACACATCGTTATGATTCATGCATAGAATATGCTTTCAATGTTGCATAGAATATGCGTGTCTCATGCATAGAATATGCTTTCAATAATTGCATAGAATATGCTTTCCATGTTGCATAGAAAATGCCCCCATACTTGCACAAAAGATGCATTTTATCGCACTTCTTTTGTGCACCTTCCTCGCACTATCTTGTGAACTTTCACATTTCATATCACTCGCGTTGTCTTGTGCCCCATGTGGTTGTGTTTCACTCGCACTGTTTAGTGCATTTCAAAATCACTTGCGTTGTTCAGCGTATCGCACTGTCTAGTGCATTTCAAAACACTCGCGCTCTCTTGCGCATAGCACTATTTTGTGCAGTTTACACTCGCGCTCTCTTGCGCATGGCACTATTTTGTGCAGTTTACACTCGCGCTCTCTTGTGCATGGCACTGTTTTGTGTAGTTTACACTCGTGCTCTCTTGTGCATCGCACTGTTTTGTGCAGTTTATCAGTCACGCTCTCTTGCGCATCGCACTGTTTTGTGCGATTTACACTCGCGTTTTCTTGCGCATCGCACTATCTTGTGCATTTCATTACATGTTCTCTCTCATCTTGCATATAAAATGCTTGTAGCACTTGTTAGTGCATTGCATTGTTCGCGCTTTCGTGCGCACCTCACTTGCACTTGTTAGTGCATAGCATCACACTGTCTTATGCACTCTCTGGTCTGGGAGACCTTAAATCCTATATCTTCATTTGCACTATCTTGTGCATTCGCTGGTCTAGGAGACCTTAAATCCTCTAAAGGTGCAATTCCTTTGGTGTTTGTCGTGCCCGAACGACTTCTGGTGGTCTGGTATAGCCACCTACCTGTGTTTGCGGTGAGTTCCTAGGAAACCAACTGAGACGATGGAAACTAGAGTTCGAATGGCTTATTCCTAGAACGCAAAGGTTCGGAATTTCCAAGACTAAAGTCTGGTTTAAATAACGAGGGGTATATCCTCGGCTTGAAATCTGTATGGCAGCCCCATAGATTGAGATAGCATGTGTATGCACCTCAATTCTGGATACTGAACCAACCTAGTCTGCCACCCTGTTGGAGAATAGGGAAAGCTGTGACCATAGTCAGGCAGAAAAGTAGTACCTGCGGTTCAACCGAGAAGAAGGGGAAGGTCCCCAGCAGCATGAGGTAGGTCATTGCCAATTGCCCTTGTAAGGTACCTTCACTTCCTAGCTATTACATTGCATTGCATTACATAAATCCTGAATTGTCAAACCGGCTTCGTTTAGCGTATAAGTCCAATCTTCAAACCGGCTTCGCATAGCGTGTAAGTCCAAATATCAAACCGGCTTCGCGTAGCGTATAAGTCCAATTTTCAAACCTGCTTCACGTAGCGTATAAGTCCAATTATCAAAATCTTCCTGCATAACATTTTGCATTCCTGCTTAAACTGTTGCATTTATCATATATTTTTGCTTCGTTACAGCTTTCTTTGCATGATCATAAGTTATGACCAACTTTGTGCATGTCTCTTGCATTTTGGCCCTGCCTGCAGGCACATCTCTTGTTTATCTCGCCTGTTTGTCTAAGTCTTCGGCCTCGTCAAAAATGGGTCGTCTCTGGGCTTTGACATTCACTCCCGTCACTTATGACTTTTGAGTTCTGCCAAAGAGAGGCAACTGTAGACACCCCATTTTTGACCGACCTTCAGACACAGACGTCATCGATTGAGCGCTCGGTGATTGCGCATGTTGTGCTCATTCTGAGGTTACGGAGTCTCGACAGAGAGCATTGCCTCCGGACTTCATGACTCTCTTGTGCTTTGCCTTGGTTTGTGAACCAGGTTCTGTTTTCTCTTCTTGAAGGGAGGGAGAGGTCTCGTAGACCATCTCTTAGTAGCCGTAGGCTACTTTTCAAGGTCGTAGACTACTGTTCCCATTTGGAGACTAGTTACCGCTTAACATTCTCCGTTTGGCACGGTTTTTGGCACACACCTTGTTTCCTCTCTCTAGAGGAACACTATGGCCAGGGAGACCACCTTTGTGGTCGCACGCCACTTTCGATGCTTAACGGCTTGTTTTTGGGGCACCCGGCTGCGCGTTTTGACCCCCGAACCCTTGTTTTGCATCAGTCTTGGTTCATTTTTGTCATGGACCTTGTTTTCATTGTTTGGAATGTGGTACAAGGGTGGGAGACCACCTTTTCTCTTTGCAGACCACTTTTTCCCTGCCGGCCGATTTTCTTGTCAGGTAACTGGTCTCCCTCATTTTTGGGCCACAATTGCTGGTCTCCCATCACACCACTAGCTTGCATTCAGTTGAGAGACCACCAAATGGGGCTGCCGACCACTTTTTGTTGAGTTGACCCTTTTAAACTGGCTGGCCGACCACCTGAACTGGTCGGCCCCTTTCCTCCTGTTTTGTCTCAGTGAGTTGATTCCAGCTATGTCAACTGGGGGGCACAGACTGGATCCTCCATACACGTGTATAGAGGATCTTCCACCTTGGCTTGAAGCTTCTTGGAGAAGCTTTAGTCCCTCTTGTCTATAAAGGAAGGCCTCCTCTTCCTTGGCAAGGGTTCAGAATTTGGCTAAGGCATATATATCTATCTCCCTCTATATCTCTCCCTTTAGGCTTAGAAAGTGCTAAGTTCTTGCCCTTTGCACACTACCTCTTAGCCTAACACCTCCAACACCAACATAAGCTTCTTGGAGGGTCTTGAGAGGTCCTAAAGAGTTGCATTTTTGGTCCATAAGCTGCTGGAGTTGCTGAGCTACAAGGGTAACACCCTACTCCCTCTTTTGAGCTTTATTTTGCTTCAACTTTTATCCATACTTGCAAGCATTTTTGAGCTTTGGTGTAAACTAAAAAAAGTCTTATTTTGAGGTCCTTAACATGTTTTTTTTAAGAACATTTTTCTGTTGGGGGTCATCTACCCCCTTGCATGCTTCATTTTACTTTGTTTTAAGCCAGGCATTAGGGCCTTTGCATTGACATTTGTTTGGCCTTCTAGCCACTGAAATTTGGTGAATTTTCAGTGGCTAGCATGTTGTTTTGAGTGCCAAAATCAGAGAGGGGTGACCCTCTCTCCCCTTGTTTTGTTTCCTAGCATATTTGGCCTAACAAAGGAGCCCTTATTTGCATGCTTCCGAGCCATGTTTTAGGCCTTTTTTGGTAAGTTTTAGGACCTGCATAGGCTCTATCCAGAGCTTTTTTTTCCATATTGGGTGTCCATCTTGCACGTGTAGAATAACCCTCTTCATAGCCTATCAAAGGAGCATGTCATTCTTGCATGCATTGGCCATGTTTCAATGAGTTTTTGGGCTTTATTTGGCATGTCATACCTCTGACTTTTGCTGGTTTAGCAACCTCTTGAATGCTTCATATACATGTAGTGTAAACCCTCTTCACTAGCTTGTATTGCATGCTATTTTGGTCTTTGATTCTAGCACTTTTTGGCCATGCCTTAAACTAATTTTGTGCATGTTTTGGACTGCCTTAGCTCTGTTTTTATGCCTCATGGTCGAATGATTCTTGCTATGCATGGTTGTAGTATAATACCCTTGCCTAGCCTTGAGTTTTGAAGCCTATTGCATGCTTATACTGAGGTGTTTTCATGTTTTGGGGTCATTGAGCATGTCATTTCAGAGCCTATACTTTAGCCATATTCCCATGTTTTCCACTCTTTAAATGTGTTTGAGGGTCGTGCTTAAATACCTCATTTACGAGCCATTGCATGAGCTTCATTTCCATCTTTGCGAGCCATCATTTTAGTCCATATTTGCTACTGTTTTGGCCTGCATAGGGACTTTTTGGGGCTGTTTTGGCCATTTGAGTATTGCTTTGCATGCCTATAGTGTAATCCACTTAACTAGTTTCGATATTTGGGCCATCTAGCATGCATTGTGTGAGGTGTTTGCATGATTCGGGACCATCTTGCCTGTCATTTCAAAGCTGGAAAATGTGTGATTGTATGCCATATTTAATCCCTTGCCATGCCTTAGTAGAGTTGCACTTTGTGCCTTAGGTTTGGTCCCTCGCATTGTGCATGTTTGCATAAGTGTTGCTGCCTTAATTTCATCATTTTTGGCCACTGATTTGGGTGTGGCTAAGGTTCACCTATCTTTGTTTAAGTCTGTCTTGCATTGGATATGCCATTTAGTCCATGTTGTTGCATGATTGACCATTGCATTGTGTATGCCTTGATTATTTCATTGTTAGTCTCCATGTGTGCATTGCGTATGCTATATAGTTTTCATGTGCATTGAGTATGCCATTCATTATTTCATAGCATTGTGTATGCTAGTAGCATGTTTGCATATCATCATTTGCATGTTTGCATCATTTAGTGGCATTATGTTTAGGTTGCATGTTAGAGTTGCATTCATGCATGCCATGTGTATTGCATTATGTTTGGAATAGGGTTTAGTCCAAACACGGGAAACGAGGGACATTTCGTACTCCAAGTGACGAAACGTGCCTCGATTCTCGGTCGCCGACACTCCAGATTACCCATGATGGAGTTTAGGCCTTGTTGTGTTTATATGTGCATTCATTTTACATCAAGTCGTGCAATTCGACTCCTCGGCCATCATGCATCGAGATGCGTCATTGGTGGCACGAGGATCGAGGACTACACTCCCTGGAGCTTGTGCAATGACGGAGAGAGTGGTCATGCACACATATGTTGAAAATACTTTGCCATGCCCCTTTCTCGCTCTCTGTTGTAGCAAACCGAAACCAGCAGCAAAAACTGGTCAGTAGTATCCCTACAGCATGGTGGGGTTTCAGTCTTTTGGAGTTTTGTACAGTGTTCTGGGACCAGTTGCAAACAGAGGCAAATCGGAGCATCGCGATGGATTTTCTGGCAAGGCGACTCGAGCATGCATGCATTCCTTATCATTCAAGACTGAGCTGAGGCAGACCATTTCATATGTTTTGCATGCTAGCTTATTTATTTTAGTTAATTTGTTAATTAATTAGGGTTGTGTAATAATTAGCTGTAATTTGTTATTCATACGGTTGTGTATTATTTATTCGGACCCTCCGAGGAGGGCAATGTTGTAATAAGTGCGCGTGTGTGTGATGTATGTTTTCCAACCCCACGTCTTTCTCCTTTTTATTTACCAGCTTATGATGGTTAGTGTTAGGGCGCGTTTCAATTAGCATCCTTTTGCTCGTATGTTTGCATCCATTCATCTGTTTTGCATACACTGGGCTCGGCGCATCATGCTAACTGCATTGTATTTCAATTCCAAATTGAATACATGTATCGATTGTTGCATCTCATATGCCATCTTAGAATAGCCGAACCTATTGTAGTTGCATTTTTGCATGTATTGCATTAGGCATTCTTAGCATAGTTAGGATTCATGGATGATTTCTAATTAGCTTCTTTCTTTGGCTCGGAGTACTCGGTAAGTGTTTATGCTTTAGCATCCTTGCATGCGTGTGAGTGATTGCCATGATAGCATGCTTGCCATGAGGCTATGTGCTTATGTGATATAACAGCCTGAATGCCTGTGGGTGATGGTTAGGTTGCTTGAATTGGAATAATTCGTCGAAACTCGTGTTTTAACCTACTTGCGAGTAGCAAACTTCAATCCATTTTCAAATCAAACGGATATGCGATGCTTTGTTCCAACTAAGACAATCTAGTCTATACTTGTATGTTGTGTGCATCACATAGTAATTCTAGGCTATTAACTGGAATAAGAGCATAATGTTTTCAAAACTCGATATCATGGTTAATAGAGGCCGATCTTTGATCGGGCGAGCGGGGGTGCTCACTAAGTGACCTTCCCCAATTGTACCCAAGCTCCCGAGCCGAGGCAACTTTGGTGATGACGGACTCGTGGCCTTAGGCACGCGTCAGGGTTTCCTAAATTCCCCTACAATAAGATATTTAGGTGGCGACTCTGTATCTGGCAAAGCAGTCCATATTTGGCATTTCTTTCTAAAAATCAGTTTTTCAAAACGATTTGCCAAATTTGGACTCTTTGATGATTCATCGGCCTTGCATTGCATTCTGCGAGATTAGATACAGGACCGTGACATTTGAGTCCGAACTGTAGTAAGCCCAATGAACAAAACGGGATTCCCTCCCGGGACGTTCGGGGACGTCTACAGTTTCTGGTGACTCTGCTGGGATTTAGAGAACTTGACTCGAACTCATGATATCTTGTTTTGACTACACTTATGTGTTTCTTTGCATTGCGTTTGCATTGGTGCGCCTAGGACATCGTGTATGCCATCTGCTATTCCTGAACGGTTTGTCGGAGGCTATGAGCCATAAGGCTGACCGGTTACGGGCTCTGCCACGATGGGAACACAAACCCCGATTTTTACCGGGGCACCCTTTTTGACCATTCGACCTAGTGCATATTCGGAATCCATAGTGATCATTCCAAGCTAGGACAGGTTACTTACCCGATTATAGGTTGTTTGAAACCGCTGTGTGCGTAGTGAAACCCTAGCTCCTAACAAAATAGGACAGGGAAACCCTACCCCAACATAGGGGTGTTGTTGGCTCTCACTTGCTTGCTATGTGCTTTTAGAGTGTGTCTCTACTGGAATACATGTATCAATTTGCAAGTCTGGGCATCAGGCCTACGAGCATCAGCATCAGTGTTTTGAGAATCAGTTATATCTGCAGGTATCAGATTCGATTTTGCGGCAGTAATTTGGGGAACAGTGATCACTGGTCGAATACAGTTATTCAACTATGCTCATATCTATTCTAGTGAAATCAGGCTGAGATGCTCTCTGTTTTCTCTTCTGCTAGGTAGTCTTGGAACCATAGCTTCAGAAGGCTCCGATATCCCCCAGATTCATTGGACTTGTGTTGATAGACTTTGTCAGGCCAGAGATTCAGTTCAAGGGAAACCAATTTTCCTTTGCCAGTGGTAAGGCAAATAAAGGCCAGACAGTGCTCATTGGTTCATCTGATCCAACAGTCACCAGTCACATCATCAGCAGACCCGTGATGGCACAGGGTTCGGAAGAATTTGTGGCCGTGATAGCAGCGTTAAATCAGGAAACTACCATGCGGGATGAGACCAGTACTGAAACACAACACCCATCTAGGGCATCTGCCTCACATCCAGCTTCGAGACCCCAACCGAACTTTGACCCACTTCCGCCAGCTGAAGATTTGCAAGGACTGATCCTTGAGAAGAGTTGGCTCAAGCCTGAGTTTTCAGACCCCTGGTGCAGCCTAATTAGAGGCTTTATCCCCTTGATGCTAATGACCTCAATCCGACCGCGGTGAAAATTGCGAACCTTGAGAAGCAATTCAAGAAAGCACAGGGCCTTAACTTCATTCCTGACATTGAGGATGGGTACACCGAGGCTGCCGTACGGCTCCCAGACAGATTCAAAATGCCACATATTGACCGTTTCGATGGGTCTGGAGATCTTATGGTACATATCCGGCTTTTCTTGGATGTCCTGAAGCCAATGGGTCTAACTAAGCCACAGAAACTCTCTCTATACAGAAGAACCCTGTCGGGTGTAGCAGCCGCTTGGTATGCCAAGTTGGAGAATACAGTGAAACAGAACTGGGAAGAGTTGGCTGTGGGCTTTGTCAATCAGTATTCTTACAACACCCAAGTTGAAATGACCACGCAAGAGCTTGAAACAACCCGCTAGAACCCAACAGAGCCTTTTGTGGAATTTGTTGCAAGGTGGAGAGCAAAGGCAGCACAAATGACAGATCGCCCGTCTAAGAAGGATCAAGTGCGGATAGTGGTGCGAAACCTTGAGCATGATATGGTACAAAAGTTGATAGTCGCTCCACTATTCACTTTCAAAAGTTTGCGTGAACTGGGGGTTCAGGTCGAGAATGCGTTCAACAGTGGGATCATTCCTAGAACAAGTGAACCGACAAGTAGAGTGATTTCACGAAGTACCAATGCCGGTAGTAGTGTTATTCCCAAACCCGCCGAAATCAATACAGTTGCCACAGCCGACCCTTTTGCCAATCCAAGCCTACAAACCGCTGGTCCAACCCGAGCTCAGGGCAGAACTTTCACTCCCCTCTATATGAGCCAGACTAGTGCACTAAAAGTCTTGATGGAAAGAGGGTATCTCAAACCCCTCGATCCTCAACCTCTGCCTGACCCACTCCCAGCTAGACATAATCCCTCCAAGTACTGTGTGTACCATCAGCAGCGCAGTCATGGCACCGACCGTTGTTACCGCCTTCGTCATGAGGTCCAAAATCTCATCGACAACCGGACGATAGCTCCACCTTCAGACCCCAATGACCAAGTACCTCATCCACATCTTAATCTAATCCACACACTGGTCGTCCCTTACGACCCCAGCGTATACATCACCTCAGTCCATCTACCCAAGCCTGAGGTGTTTATCCCAGAAAGCATGGACTTATGCATAATGGATACACCTGGACCCCAAGCATCTCAAACCTGTGAGCCCACTACTTCTGAGTTGAAGAGAATGATTGAAGATCTTCAGAAAACTGTGGCAGATTTAGCCTTCGGGAAATTGGCTCCGTCATCAGCCACACCACATACCGAGAATTTCATGTCAGAAGGCTCCCCAATCCTGGGACGGGCTGCATTTGAAGAAAGCCAAACCCTTGGCAAGGTGAAGGCTAGTGGTAAGGACAAGGTAGGGGCAGGAATTAGTCCCCATGAGCACCTTCAGTGGGCTGTGGAGGCTCTGAGAGCCGAAGGGCTGAACAAACAGCAAGTGATTGCAGTTATTGCAAAGATTGTAGAGGATACTTTCGTCACTCAGAATGAGAGCAGTTCAAAGCAAGGGGAAAATCGGGAGAAGGGCCGTGGTACCAGAAACGATCCTGCTAGCTCTACTCCATTCGGAAGAGACCAGCAAACCAGGCTAGCACTTGCCAATCCTTTTGCTGGTGCGTCCAGCAAAAATCCACAAACCTTTAAGTACCAACCCCGAGGTCAGAGGGTCTTCCATGCCCTCTATATGCCTTTGTCCAAAGTTCTCCAAATCCTTGTTGGACAAGGCCATCTCAAACCCCTTGAGCCATGGCCTCTCCCGAATCATCTTCCGGCTATGCGTGATGCTGCCCAATACTGTGCCTTCCATCAATAAACCGGTCATGGCACTGACAATTGCTTTCGTCTTCGCCACGAGGTGTAAGATTTGATTGACAATGAGGTCATCGTCGCACCACGCTCAGCAAAGTCTATCGGAACTGGATCGGTGAACTTGGGAGATAATGTGACCATATGATCAGGGGATGAACCACCTACAGATGGTGCTCAGTTTACTCTAGATATGGTGGATAGCATGCACTGTTTTGAGCACATTTGCGAATGTTGTTAATTTGTATTTTCTGACTTGGGTATTGGGTCAGCCTTGTTGTGTTGTACAGAGTCAGTCTTTTCTTACTGAGTCAGTCGGGTCTGTCTTGTTGTACCGAGTCAGTCTTGTGTTGTTGGAGTCAAGTGATTTCGAGGGTGTTACCTCGGACATCACTTGCTTGTTTTGTGTTTGCCTTTTCATTTTTTTTTTTTGAGTCTGTTTCTACCTTGGAGCCAGTAATCCCAACAAATTTGAATGAACAACAGTGATTTTCACACTCTTGTGTTTGCTTCTGCCTTGTGCTAGTTGTGCCCGAGTTCTAAATGAGATAGCAGTATTTGACTAAAAACTGTGTCCTTTTCTGTGCTTTGACATCATTACATTGACCTGAGTTTTTCAAAACTTTTTGAACATTGTGATGAAAACAAAGAGGAAGCAATTCCTCGGGATTTGCAAAAAATTTGATTAATTGAGAGATAGAAAGGCATGCTAAGCCCTTAATGAATGAAATCATGCTTGTTAGTGTGAGAACTGAGAAGGATCCTGGCTTGATCCAGATTCGTTCTACATTGTCTTCAGCGCGAGCAACTAGTCGCTTTCTTAAAAAATTTCAAAAAATGTTTTGCGCCATCCTGTGAAGACCTGTGTGGAATCGCTCTTGAGATTGTGCAGCCTAGGATCGCTCTCAGCTTCGAGACTCGACCCCTTTCTTTCGAACCTTGAACTTAGATTCAGATTGTTTAACGGTCAACCACCATGTAAGGCCTGTGTGGCCGGATCCGAAGCAGCCTGTGAACTAGGGGCAAGTTAGATCAAGATGATCAGATGTCGTCAAAAGAAACTTGCAAAGCTAGATCAGAAGCACCCCTCAAACTAGGGGAAAAAATGTCAAAGGTGCTCGAAGAGTCAAAAAAATTGGGATATTTCTCCAGCGAACAAAGATCAGCAAGAATGCCAAATCCCAGAGGGGAGGGAAGAAGAAAGTATTGCTAAAAGATAACTGAGTTCCTATCCAGAACACTAGGGGCAAATTCAGCCCCCCATTGGATGGACTCTTGCATCGTCAGCGAACAACAGTCATTCTCCTGGATTCAGATGACTTCAGGATCTCAAAACCATTTGACATGGACAAAGCTACACTTTTACCCTTGAGAGGCTCGCTGGGCCGAAAACCCGGAAGGGCGGCCCAGGCAAAAGTTAGAGCAAGAAAAAGAACAAAAAAAATGCAAATAATGAAAAAAAGAAGAAGAAGAAGAATAATGAAGAAAATGAAAAAGAATGAAAAAAAGAAAAAAAGAAGAAAAGAAATGAAAAGAATTGAAAAGAAAAGAAGAACAAAGCTCGCAAGTTTGAAAACCTAGAAAGGACGGCGTTGGCAAAAGTTGGAGCGCAAAAGGAGAGGTTAACACCCGAGTGTACCTTACCCCCGAACTACGTAAGGCTTGATTCCCATCATTGGGATACGTAGGCAACTTCATTCTGAAGTCGAGCCATAAAACACTTCAAATTTGACGGTGTCCATGCGATGGCTCTGGTCATATTTGTCTTCTCTGTATCCGAGAATTTGGTTGTAATTGTCACTATGAGGACTAGTTGCCACGTGCTGCGTTGCTATTCAGACTAGGGGCAACTTTCAGTTGCCATGGAGTGCCGTTCAGACAAGGGGCAATTCTCCTTCGGATCTGAGGTTGTGCATCTCGAGAGTAGGTTCCGTGCTCGTTGAGCAGTGGCCGTTTGCAAAAACAGTTTTTGAGAATTTTTAATGAAGCTGACTAATTTTCTCGAAAATTATTCCATTTTTTTCCAAAACTAGACCATTTCTTGGACCCAAAAAAAGAAATTTTTCAGTGCTCATAACCTGACTTGCATGATTTCAAATCAGAAAATCGAACAAGCATGTTAATCTAATTCTCATTTTGGTCAAAATTGCTTTAGTGGAAAGCCAAAAACAAAAAATGGTCAAAATGATGAATTAGGGGCACAGTTGAGCCAAGTTTTCTGTCTTTTCCCCATTGCCAACATACTCGCCAAGAAGGGCACTCATACCTGCTGGAAAAGGGTACCACTGAAGCTAACCGTAAACGGGCAGAAAGCTCTCACATCCTCTAAGTAGCAAGGTATCGAGCTAAGTGCGAAGCACGAACTGGAATGGATCAAGATATCCCACTCCCTCATCTGGAAGGATCTGATCACGTCCAAACTCCCCAGTAGAGCATCGTCAACTGATGTCAGCTGCAGATTTGCTACACACCCAGTTGTAGCGCAACCCCTCTGTGGGAGAAATTCACTGTTGTGAACAAGAACAAGAATATGGTAGAATGCCAAGGGCAAGAGCTCACAACTTCCTGCTTATCCATCAACCACCCAAGGGAGGGATAAAACATGAGAGATTGAAGAATAGAGAGATGTGCACTGAGAGAAAAAGTGAGGAAAAGGGCTTTTTCAGAAAAACAGAGCTTAAGGGCCGAGTGATGTGAGAATCACGAGTGAGAAAGGGTGGGAAACAATACCCAGAGAAACTGGCTCCTCGTGCCCTGAGAAGTCTCTTGCCTTTATAACACAGTTGAGTGTTGTGTTTGTGTGTTTTTGTTTGTTTCGATTCTTGTTTTGAGTCGTTTGAGTGTCAATAGATGTGTTTAGGTTGTTTTACCTTTTTTTTCCTTCGTTGAGTTGTGTTTAGGTTGTTTTACCTTGTTTTTCGTTTGTTGAGTTGTGTTTAGGTTGTTCTACCTTTTGTTTTACGTTGTTGAGTCGTTTTGGCTATGGTCAGTTGTAGGCTCAATACTTGGTTGGGAATCCTTTTCTCATCTCACTTTCAAAAAATCGTTTTGTGCTCAGAGTGCCGTGCCATTCTCCACATTTGTGCAAAACATAATTTGTTCTTTCATAAAACCGTAGGGTTCAACCCAGGTCATATGAGACCAGTAAAAACCAGGACCTATCTGAAGCTATATGGGTTCCAGACTGCAAAGCAAAAGAAAAGAAAGAAAATCAGAGCATCTTAGTGTGTTTCGACTACGGCATATGCCGTGATTGTACTCCGGATATACCTCTTCAGGCCTTGTCAGTGCTTCGAAGAATGAGTGTGCCTCCACTCCAAGCTTAAGCCTGTTTCAAGTCAAAATGGCAATTAAAGCAGCAGTAGGTGTTATCTCTCGCCAATATGAACAAGGTGTGCCCTTTTCGAGCAGAGTGTTGCAAAGCCCTCCGACAGATAAATCGGAGGCACCAGAGTACATATTTGATGCCCCTCTATTACATAGAATGTGCACTTTTATATACGCTTCTGTTTCATGCGTGTAGATGTTATCTCTCACCAATATAAACAGGGTGTCCCCATTTCGAGCAGAGCGTGTTGCCAAGCCCTCCGAGAGATAAATCGAAGGCACCAGAGTACATATTTGATGCCCCTCTATTGCATAGAATGTGCACTTTCATATACGCTTTTGTTTCTTGCGTGCCACGCATCGTTATGATTCATGCATAGAATATACTTTCAATGTTGCATAGAATACGCATGTCTCATGCATAAAATATGCTTTCAATAATTGCATAGAGTATGCTTTCCATGTTGCATAGAAAATGCCCCCATACTTGCACAGAAGACGCATTTTATCTCACTTCTTTTGTGCACCTTCCTCGCACTATCTCGTCCACTTTCACATTTCAAAACACTCGCGCTCTCTTGCGCATAGCACTGTTTTGTGCAGTTTACACTCGCGCTCTCTTGTGCATGGCACTATTTTGTGTAGTTTACACTCGCGCTCTCTTGCGCATCGCACTGTTTTGTGCAATTTATCAGTCGCGCTCTCTTGCGCAACGCACTGTTTTGTGCAATTTACACTCTCGTTTTCTTGCGCATCACACTATCTTGTGCATTTCATTACATGTTCTCTCTCATCTTGCATATAAAATGCTTGTAGCACTTGTTAGTGCATTGCATTGTTCGCACTTTCGTGCGCACCTCACTTGCACTTATTAGTGCATAGCATCACACTGTCTTGTGCACTCTCTGGTCTGGGAGACCTTAAATCCTACATCTTCAGTCGCACTGTCTTGTGCATTCGCTGCTCTAGGAGACCTTAAATCCTCTAAAGGTGCAATTGCTTTGGTGTTTCTCGTGCCCGAACGACTTCTGGTGGTTTGGTATAGCCACCTACCTGTGTTTGCGGTGAGTTCCTAGGAAACCAACTGAGATGATGGAAACTAGAGTTCGAATGGCTTATTCCTAGAATGCAAAGGTTCGAGATTTCCAAGACTAAAGTCTGGTTTAAATACCCAGGGGTATATCCTCGACTTGAAATTTGTATGGCAGCCCCATAGATTGAGATAGCATGTGTGTGCACCTTAATTCTTGATACTGAACCAACCTAGCCTGCCACCCTGTTAGAGAATAGGGAAAGCTGTGACCATAGTCAGGGAGAAAAGTAGTACTTGCGGTTCAATCGAGAAGAAGGGGAAGGTCCCCAGCAGCATGAGGTAGGTCATTCCCAATTGCCCTTGTAAGGTACCTTCACTTCCTAGCTATTACATTGCATTGCATTGCATAAATCCTGAATTGCCAAACCGGCTTCGCTTAGCATATAAGTCCAATCTTCAAACCGGCTTCGC